>NC_073392.1:15973878-16640378 GCF_028641065.1 Leucoraja erinaceus | reverse complement strand
TTCTCCCCAAACCAATATAAGGTCAAAGTGATGGGAGCAGAATTAAGGGCCTGTCCCACTTTCACGACCTAGTTCGCGACCTCTGCCGAGTTTGCCCTTGACTCATACTCGTAGTGTGGTCGTCACGAGGTCGTAGGCAGGTCATAGGAGGTCATAGGTAGGTCGTTCAAAGTCGTGATGCTAGTCATAGGTACTCGTGGCATCAAGTAGGTCGGGACGTTTTTCAACATGATGAAAAATATCCACAAGTAAAAAAGGTTGTGAATTATGTCGTGAAAGTGTGACAGGCCCTTTAGGCTATTCAGCCCATCAAGTCTACTCCACCATTCAATTATGGCTGACCTATATCTCTCTCATAACCCCATTCTCTCCTGCCTTCTCCCCGTAACCCCTGACACCCGTACTTATCAGGAATCTATCTACCCCTGCCGTAAAAATATCTATTGACTTGGCCTCCACAGCCTTCTGCCATCCCCAGCACTGAGGCACTTGACCAGCTTTAGTGGCCACATCATTTTGGGACTCTGAAAATATTCCCACAGCTCGTGCTCCTCCCCAAGTTTTGTCTTCGAAAGAGACTTCTGGAAAGGCAGAGAAAATGCCTTATGGACAGTTGCAAAGTATCCTTGGGGGAAAGAAAACTTAACTAAGGATAAGGGGGAAATCTTTTAGGACCGATATGAGAAAAACATTTTTCACACAGAGAGTGGTGAATCTCTGGAATTCTCTGCCACACAAGGTAGTAGAGGCCAGTTCATTGGCTATATTTAAGAGGGAGTTAGATGTGGCCCTTGTGGCTAAAGGGATCAGGGGGTATGGAGAGAAGGCAGGTACAGGATACTGAGTTGGATGATCAGCCGTGATCATATTGAATGGCGGTGCAGGCTCGAAAGGCCGAATGGCCTACTCCTGCACCTATTTTCTATGTTTCTATGTAACTTACTCACCGACTCAGCAGCCTTCATTGGCTCATGCCAATCAGAATAAGAAAGACTACCAAGCACCTTGAGTTTCTCCAATAAAAGCATGAGGAGGCAATACAGAATCAGAGGAAAGAGCACATAAAATCCCAAACTAATGCTCAACCACTATCTTACATTCTCCCTCAGTCTGCACTTTCTCTCTGGGACTCTTCCAACCCATCAGAATCCATAGTATTCGAATGGAGGCAAGACATCTTCAAGCCTCAAGGAACTGCCCAAGCAACACTAGCTGTTTACTAACCAAGAGCAAGGTAGAAAATACAGCAGAGAACACAATAGATGTAGCAAAGCAAGAAAGGATTGGGCACTGGTGTTGGCTCACGTATTAATTTATGACTAGTCATTCCGATATACAGATACAAAAACACTTCTCTGCATTCAGTGATTCCTTTGTCTCAGCAGCACCTGTGTGTGCTGTGAGGAGCTATGGTGGAATCAAATACACAATATTGAGCATGTGGCAAGCAGAATGCTTTAACAGGGTTATCCTTTACAGTAATTTATGCCACTGTAGGAGTACTCATCATACCATAACTTCCCTGATGCATCTCCTGCTACTGTCACCATCAGATTTATGCCTCGCATAACTACAATATTTTTAAGTCAGGCAATAATGTACCCATCTACTTGCTTTAATGTTGCTGCATTACAATAAGTGAACATAAATCATTTAGTCACTGACGTCATTGATCTGCCAGTTCCTTCGGGGCACACAGGCAGCTTCCTGCAGAGCAATCATACGAAGGAATGCTGCCTAGAATCAGTGTACAGGTAGATGGAGCCGCATTTGAATGGCACTCACTAAACCTCCAGCTCTTTGCCGAAGAAACTGCTCACGTTTTTAACCACACTGTCTCATTGCAAATGTCATCCATCAGGAAGAATTAGAATATAGTTTGAGAAAATCTAAAGAAATATAAGGCGGCACTGTGTGAAGCGGTAGAGTTGCTGCCTTATGCACCAGAGACCAGGATTCCATCCCGACTACTGGTGCTTGTCTGTATGCAGTTTGTACGAGTGGTGGCGACATCGAGTCTGGCAGCATCGCCAGCAGCTGTCTGTCCTTTGTTATTTTTAGTCTGTCAAAAAAATTGTTTTTGGAGGTTTTTAGTTTTTTTTATGTGGGGGTGGAGGGGATGGAGGGGGTGGGAAGGGGGGGGAGGGGTAATCATCTTCTCAGACCTGGTCAAGGATCGTCTTCTCTGAGCCGCATCTTTACCCCCCCCCACCTGGCCACCATCGGGATAGGAGTCCTGAAAAACTGATGTTTCAGGTCGGGAACCTTCTTCAGACTCCAAGATGCCAAATCATAATCTGTTCACATTCCTAAAAAAACTGCACAGTCTCTATTTCAGCCAAATCTTTTGACAGTGTTCAGAGATATGGCTCTGCAGGAAGAGAATGGGAGGAGAAGAAGAGGCCAGATGAAACAAGTCCTGGGCCAGGAGTCCAAGTTTAGATCTCATTGCCTAGAGACAGTCCAGTTACTAGTGCCGAGAGGAATGGGTAGATCCAGCGAATGGAAATCGGTGCCATTCAGTGGAGTATTCAGGGGAAAAAAAGTGAGCAAAAGGATGGTATTGCCCTTCATGTTGGTGGTAGCCAAGAGGCAGTAAACTGGCGATAGTTAATGTGGAGCATGGGTGCTTGTTGGCAGATAAACAGCCTGAAGCAAATGAGAAAATAGAAGAAAAAAGCTTCATTAGGTTGAATAGGTTTAAATATGTTGGTGTTCAAGATTGACTCTAAGAGATCTGGAAAATACACATCGACCAAGATATCATGTCAAGAAAAGAAACCTTACAATTGTACAACAGTAATAGGAGAGATTAGACCTATAAGAGTTCCTGAGGGAGCTAGAGTACTTTAAACTGAACTGCTGTGGATAGATAACTCCAGTGGAAAAGATGTGAACTAGCATGAGATGCATTCTCCAGATCACCAGCATAAGTAGGACAATAAATCCCATGAGCAGCTGGGAAGGATGCGGGAACAGGCCTTTTTTTTAAGTGGGAGACATCAATCGATTTAGTTTAAATGGGAAATGCCCAAGTGGTGAAATGAAAACCAGATGGCAGATGGAGTGCTTCATGAAACAAGTCATGAAAGGAAATTCTCAATTTCAGCTGGACGTCACTAACAAATGCAAACTAAGTGCGGCTGAGAAAATGCATGTTTCTGAGCTTGAACCAAGTGGGTATTTGGAAGTGAAATGGGGGATCAGTGCACAACTACACATTTTCTTTGCAAGGAAAAACATTAGCACGTGCCCTCACTGAACAAAGATCATTCAGTGAAATCAATGCTATAAATGAGAGACAGTCTTAAAAAAATATATCAGAAACCAATAATCCACAAGGATATTTCAAATTAATCACAGATGAGGAGGAAGATTTGTGATCGACTGACATTCATTATGAGATAACCAATGGAAGCCAAGAAGCTAACAGTAGATTTGAAACATAGATATGGTGCCCACATTTGTTTTTAAATGACAACTGACAGAAATATTTATGCACCAATTAATTTTAATCCAATGTTACATAAAGTAATAGAATTGATTATCTAAACTCAAGAGTCCTCCATCCATCAATATTATTGTTAAAATAGGTAGAAGTGGGACTTTCGGATCCATCAAATTTCTCAGTCTTCAGAAACATTAGCATCCAAGTGGCTTGTGAGAAACCCTAACAATGTTCCCGATGTTGGAGGAGTCCAGAACCAGGGGCCACAGTTTTAGAATAAGGGGTAAGCCATTAGAACGGAGATGAGGAAACACTTTTTCACACAGAGTTGTAAGTGTGTAATTCTCTGCCTCAGAAGGCAGTGGAGGCCGGTTCTCTGGATACTTTCAAGAGAGAGCTAGATAAGGCTCTTAAATATAGTGGAGTCAGGGGAAATGGGGAGAAGGCAGGAATGGGGTACTGATTGTGGATGATCAGCCATGATCACATTGAATGGCAGTGCTGGCTTGAAGGGCTGAATGGCCTACTCCTGCACCTATTGTCTATTGTCTAAAATGATATGCTTGAACTCTTGACGGGAGTATTAAAAAAATGCATTTAGACTCAAGGTAATTATATAGTGATATATTTATAGAGAACCAAATTCAATGAATGAGATGGAAGGAATGGAGGAAAAATAAGTTGGGGAGAAGGAATTACTGTGAGGAGCCTCAAGTTGAACATGTTTCACCACTAGTAATGCATTGGACTAAATGATATGGGACTACAAAGAGTTCACAAGCTTCGGCATGGCCTATTCAACTACAACATTCTACATCAATGTTTATGTTCCACCTGAGACTCTCAGACCTCGCTTCCTCCAATCTTATCAGCACAGCCATTCTCAGCCCTGTACCTATCTCACTTCTCCTTTTCCTTCGCTCCATAGATGCTGCTGCACCCGCTGAGTTTCTCCAGCTTTTCTGTGTAACCTCCCCTTAGATACATTTGCGTTAAGTTAAATATTGGGCATGTTACATTTTTGTATCACAGGATCCATGTAAACATCAGCAGCTAGGTCTCATCTTGTTCTTTTCCTTTCCATTGTGATCTGAAGAGTTTCAAGAAAAATATGTGCCAACATGTCCTTCACCCCCACCGCTAATAGAACTCATTCTCTTTAAACCGGCATCTGCTGTTCCTTCCGAAACATACACAAGAATAAGCAACTTTTCGGGCCGACTGACGATAGGGTGTATCTGTAAAAGTCTAATAAAATGGCCTGTCCATTGGAGCCAACTGAGTATAAATCGAGTCTCCATGCTGGGGATGTTGGTCTGGAAAATGATGCCAGAATTTGTTTGCTTATCGTGCCAATTGTTTTTCTCCCAGATGAAGTCTTTTTGTAGCACCTACATAATGTGTGCAGGAAAAATAAACTGTGTACTATACAGTAATGTCTGCTTTGAGGTCTTTATCTTCAAACACAGACAAAAGCTGCACTGTTGCACCAGAGACCGACATCATCTATGAATGCTCACAGCAAGTTCTCAAGATACTAAAAACAGTCCACATAATGTAGGAAAATACAAAGACACAGGGTGCAGGATTAACTCAGTGGGTCAGGCAGCACCTCTGGAAAACATGGATAGGCAATATTTCAGGTCACGATCTTCAGCCTAATTGTTGTGGTGCAGAGGAGAGAGATGGGAAAAGAGGTGGGGTGGAAGAAGGTCTGGCAAGTGATAGGTGGCAACAGTGTATCTTTTTATTGGCAGATGGGTGGATAAAGGTCAGAGATGAAAAGCAGATAAAAGACTAAGATAAGTAGAGAAGGAGTAAATTGTGAAATGGTAGGAAGAGGATGAGGGAAAGTGGATAGGAGGGCAGTATAGTAAGAGAAATGGGTGTACACCCAGGTGGGACACAGGGAAGAGATGGGGAAAAAGGGAGGTTGAAGGGGTTGGATTGCGTTACCTAAAATTGGAGGATTCAATATTTGCACCAGTTATCCAAATGGGATACAAGGTGAAGATCCTACAGTTTGCATTTGGCTTCACTCTGGCAATGGAGATGGCCCAGGACTGAAAGGACAGCATGGGAATGGGAAGGGGAGTTATAATGGTTAGCAATAGGGACATCCAGCAAACCTTGGCAGATTGAGCGCAAGTGTTCGCTGAAGCAGTCGCCTAGTTTACACTTGATCTCGCACATGTATAGAAGGCCATTTAAAGAGCAACGAATGCAGTAGATGAGGTTAGAGGAAGTGCATGTGAAAATCCCCCATACACCCTCTTATAAACCTTCGTATTCTTCCTAATGTTTGGTATCCAGGGCTGGAGACAATCCTCCATTTGTGGCTTAACTAAACCCAACGTAACTTCTATGGTTTTGCACCATGTGTCTATTAATAGAGTCTTAATGTTTGATAACCACCCTCTCAATATATTCTGGATCCTTCAAAAGATCCAAGCACATGAGCTCCGCTGTACACACATCTTTTGACACATTTCAGGTTCCAAGGAAAACTAGGCCAGTATCATGTTGGTTGTCTCTTCCTGGAAGGAAGTCAGACACATTATGTCCATTTGGAGTAAACTATTGTTTAAGAAGGAACTGCAGATGCTGGAGAATCGAAGGTACACAAAAAAGCTGGAGAAACTCAGCGGGTGCAGCAGCATCTATGGAGCGAAGGAAATAGGCAACGTTTCGGGCCGAAACGTTGCCTATTTCCTTCGCTCCATAGATGTTGCTGCACCCGCTGAGTTTCTCCAGCTTTTTTGTGTACCTTGGAGTAAACTATTGTCAGATTTATGGAGTAAAGCAATTCACCAACTGGGTAATTTACCATCAATAGATTTGACAAAAACACTCCCAGCAAAGCTTAGAGACACAACTGATGAAAGCCAGATTACAGCACAAACCACTGACATATTCATGTTCAGTGTGGCCAAAATAATTATGCAATGCCATCTCCTAATATTGGAAATGTCCATTTCAGAAGAATTATACTGTGGCTCTAACAGTAAACACTGGTTTCATCAGCTTCCTAAACCACGTTTATGAATTATTTAAATAGTGCTATGAAAGGAGTATTCTACCATTTTAGTGTCTGTTCACAGTAAACATGATTCAAATGCCTTTCCTGCAAATGAAAAGCAAAGGGAATATAACTCAAACTGGAACTCGAGCACAAGTCAAGAGACACCATATTTTGTGTGAATTGAAACCAAAAAAAAAATAATCCTCTCAAAATTGGAAAGTTAAAACAAACATTGAATCAGTTGAATAGTATTGATCAATTGCTCCAGAAGAACACGATATAATTATGAATTACAATGGGGACAGAGATGACCTTCAGAGAAGTTGATGAGATTTGCTGGACTGACATAACAGGAAAAAACACAATTCATGCAATATGAAACAAAGTTAAGTAACATTTCGGGTCATTGATTGATCTTTCATTGGATGTGAGAAACCTTAAGAGTTTAACTTGCACAAAGTTAGGGAAGGGGATCAGGGAAGAGTGAAAAGGCTGGTTTCTGAGAAGGTAGGAAGCCAACCCTCCATTCATGTGGAGAAGCTGCCACTTAAATTAAGATCAAATGACACAGATACTCACCGACTCAAAATTTCGACTACAATTTTCTCCAACCCACTTCCTGCAAAGATGAACTTCCTTTGTTTCTGTCTCCAGTCCATCAGTTTCTCAAGTATCCCTGTTCTATTTCAAACAATCCTGTTCTTACTTTAGCCTTTGATCCCAAAACTTTGTCCCACATTCTTCTCTGTAAACCTCTATACTTTCAAATCCATCAGTGCATTCACTACAACATTCCTTTGAGCCCAATGCCTCTAGCGCTGTTTGATCAATTCCTCTCTAATACCACATGCAAATCCTGTTCCATAAAACCTCCCATGAAGTTACATATGCTGCAACAGGTACTACAGTATATTTCTAAAGTACCTAAATGGCTGTAAAGAACCTTGGAAGGTACTGAAAATATTACTGGTAAATACAAATGTTTTTTTTAAACTTTTCTCACCACTATGCAAATCTCCAAATATTCGTTACTAATTATAACAAAGATTTACTACCTTCCTGAATGCATTATGTGCTTGCTGCATGCAAGATGATTCACGTAAATATATGAATTATCTTCCTCCGTTCAGTTTTTCACCAGCACTTGGCGAATAGGACAGGAGCTCAACTATCAGCTGGAGTAACTCAGCGAGACAGGTAGCATCTCCAGAGAGAAGGGATGGGAGACGTTTCGGGTCGAGACCCTTCTTCAGAGGTTGATTTCACGCTGGCACTTAGAAATAAAAGGGTCAAAAGAGGGGAGAAGGCCATCCGGAGGAGTCTAATAGGAGGACCGGAGGAGACTGGAGAAGGGGCCACGAATGGGTGGTGAGAAATTAAAGATTGTGATTTGCAGATTTAAAATGAATTTGTACATTTTTTTTAGAGCTATATCTTGGTGGTTATCTAGTGATCTCCATCCAGAGGGGTGAAAGCATGGGCATCAAGAGAGGGACAGAAAATTATTAAACTGTGTTGCCAACTGTGATCAACCAGCAACCAGACTGTCAAATATTAGCATTTAATTAATGAACACTTAGGTGAGGCACTAAAGGATGAAAATTGAACTGTTTTGTGGCAACGAGTCAATGAGGCCAGAAAAAAGTGAGCTACGTCACCAGATAATCCAAGGTCATCTCAGCTGTAGAAACATCAGCAACTTCAATCTCATTGTTCATAGTGGACAAAGAAACACAGCAGAAAGAACCAAGCGCCAACATACTCAAGGGCGATTGCACCAAAGAATTTTAATAAAGCAAAAGTGTAAATCTTAGAATTTGGTCAGAGTTTATCATTCCACGAGACCAGAATGGAAATGTTTGGCCAGCACAGGGCATGAAAAATAGTCAGGAATCAAGCCGTGGAAGCTCCAGTCAGGCTGCATAAACCGACAGCAGGCTTGGCAGTAACACTATAATTACACACTTTGTTTCTTTTAATTTTTGCATGTTGTTATGATTTGCATGGTTAGCATGCAAAAACAACATGCTTCCACTCTGTGTCAGTAGATGGGACAATAATAAACCAATACTAAACTCGGAAAGATTCCAGCCAAACTGATTACCAAGCCTTCTGACACATCAGGGCAAGAGAGGATCATCATAAAGGCCAGTCACTGGACAGAGACCAGTTACCAATGATCAATCTTCACATTCATTGGTATATCACCAACACGATGGTGCTGCCATTGCCGTGATTTCAATGGCAGGAGTTAATACTGTGTGATGATGATAAATAATTTTGCTAACATTTTTTCTTAAATGCAACCAAGTGCAACTCGAAATAACAGAAACCCACACCGAAGTGCTGTTTAATAAGCACTTTGGCTTTCACCCAGAAGCATTCAAAAATAAACAAAGGGTTCTGTTCTTTTGGCATTTTTGAACAGAAAATAAATGTGAAAAAAGACATCAAGCATTTGATAAAAATGCACAGTGATGCATCATTTTTACTTTTAGCTAGATAATAGACAAACAAACAACCATAAACAAATCCTTTAAGTTGATAGATGGGAGCATATCTAAGCAAAAAAAAAAAATGACTTGCATGTACCTGTATAACGCTTTTTACAACTTAATATAATTCCAAACACTTTATGGCCAATGAAATTGTTTTCGTTGTTTGTTGAATTGCATGAAAATGCAGCAGCCATTTTGCACATAGCAAGGTTTTGTAAACAGGATTGGGATCAGATACTCGGAAACCAGATTCTTGGTTTTACTAATACCTGGTGAAAATGAAAACAGGCTGGGATATTGTCAGAATTTCCCTCCCTCATCTTTCAGGAAGATCTTCCATCCTTATGAGGTCACAAGGAACTGAAAATGCTGGAATCTTAAACAAAACAGAATTCGTTCTGGCAACATTTGTGGAGGGAATGGGCAGGCGATGTTGTGGGCCGGGGTCCTTCTTCGGACATAGTAGTAGGGGAGAAGAAAGCTGGAAAAGAGAGGTGATGTGGGACAAAACTTGGCAAGTGATAAGTGGATACAATTGAGGAGAATCTGCCAATCAAAACCTCCTTCACCTGTATACATCTATCACTTAAACCTCCTTCACCTGTATACATCTATCACTTAAGACAGTCACCAAATGCTGGAGAAACTCAGCAAGACAGCATCTCTTGAAAGAATGAATAGGTGACATTTCGGGTCAAGACTCTTCTTCAGACTGAAAGTCACGGGAAAGGAAAACAAGAGATACAGACGATGATGTAGAGAGATGTAGAACAAATGAAAGATATGTAATAAAATATCAATGATAAAGGAAACAAGCCACTGTTTGATGTTTGCTAGGTAAGAACAAAAAGCTGGTGTGATTTGAGTGGGGGAGGGATGGAGAGAGAGGGAATGCAAGGGTTACTTGAAGTTAGAAAATTAATATTTATACCCCTGGGTTGCAAGGTTCCCAAAGCAAAATATGAGATGCTATTCGTCCAATTTATGTTTTGCCTCACTGACAATAGAGGCCTAGGACAGAAATGTCAGTGTGGGAAGGGGAATTAAAGTGTTTCAAAACCGAGAGATCAGGTAGGTCCAGATGGACTGAGCAAACGTGTTCAGCAAAACGATCACCCAGTCTACGTTTGGTCTCGCCGATGTATAAGAGTCCACATCTTGAACAACGGATACAGTGGATGAGGTTGGAGGAGGTGCAAGTGTACAGTAGATGAGGTTGTAAGCTGCCTAAATGAAATTTGAGGTGCTGTTCCTCCAATTTGCATTGGGCCTCTGACAGTAGAGGCCTAGGACAGAAAGAAAGGTCAGTAAGAGAATGGGAAGTGTTTAGCAACCGGGGGATAATGTACTGCTCCATCTATCACTTGCCTGGCTTATCCTGTCCCACCTCTTTTCCAGCTTTCTCCCCCTGCTACAACTGAAAAAGGGTCCCATCTTAAAATGCTGCTTGTCCATTCCTCCTATGGATGCTGCCTGACCTGCAGAGATCCTCCAGCACTTTGCATTTTGCTCACCTTAAAGCCCACTTTTTAACACTGCACCAAAGTGCCAGTCTTTAAGGCTCATGAACGGGAATTATACTTTCAATCTGCTTACCCAGAATGTGACCACCAAGTCAACACGATTGTGGAAGTCATTCTCAAGGTGAATTTAAACCTTCTGGCAGCATTATTTCTACATGTTTATAACACCAGTTAGAAACTGATGTGAATAACAACACCAAGCTTTTGTTTTTGTAGTCATTTTAAGCTCATTCTCCCTGTCACTCTATGGAAGGTTGGAATGTCAAAGCCAGAGGGTATTACGAACTACTACGCATACCATAATGAAAAAAGTCCGTATGGCATTTACAAAAAACTCAAAGCCCATCTCGAGAAAGGGACATGTATATAAGATTAAAATCAACACAAAGCCCTAGCTCCTTGGCATTCAATTATCACATGCCAGGAGCCAGTTAGAAAAAGTCTTCAGGCTCGATGTCTAAGAAAAAGGGGTTACAATGGGGGTTTGGAATTTCTGTATGAACTGGGAGATGCACAATAGTTCAAGATTCAAAGACCACAAATTTCTCTCACATATTTGAGACCATTACATTCAAATTAATGGTTTCAGAATTAATAAGCATAAAGCTGATTATGCAATTTAATGCAAAGTAATGACCCAGAATTAATTGACAATATTACGCAAAGGAACGGTTTGCAAAGAGTACGCATAACATCAACAAAATTTGTATCAAGGTGAAGAACAGAACATCGGGAGTTAAAGTAAAAAAAATATGTGTCTCTGCAGAAAGTGCAAAGGATATTGACCAGAAAAAAAACTCTGACCTCCATTAATGTATACAACTGCAGAGTGGAAAGGATTCAAAGCATTGGGATGAAATATAGCTTGAGTATTGCTGTCAGTAACTAACGAAAGACGGGATCAGCAAAAAGATTAAACTTACTCAAATGCAGGAAAATTGGCTGGGATAACAAAATCAATGATAGTACTGTACATTAAACATAGATATAGAATTGCAAGGGATATCTAACAACATTTCATGATTATGCTAAAATTCTGAGTACAGGAAATGTGAAGTCATTAAAGAGGAATGCAGCCAAAACTACAATGGATAGTACGAAAATACCAGATGCATTAAATATTTTTACACTGTTGATTGGAAAAAAATATTAACAGTATTTAAATATAAAAAACAAAACCTATTTTAAGGAAGGTAATTTAATGGATTTACGCAAGATAACAATTGTTCACAGAAACAGGAGTAACATAAAGTAATATTCAGGGCCAAATGATTTGCTCATTTAGTTTTAGTTTTGAGATACAGTGTGGAAACTGGTCTTTCAGCCCACTGTGTCCGCACCGAACAGCAATCACCTGCAAACGTGTTTGATTCTCCCCACTAGGGACAATTTCCAGAAGCCCATTAACCTGCAAACCCCCGCAATTTATTTAAGCAATTGCATGGGGATAAAATGGTGAACTTCAAAATGGGTACAGAAATGTTTATTTCCTCGTAATAGCAGCTCCTTTGTCTGGAAGGCAATGAGAATTTCTTTCTCAAATACAATTTCGTTCTCAAATACAATACATCAGCTATCCAATTACCCAAAGGGAGGCCTCAGTGAGTTAAGCATCTTGACCTGTCTGTGAGAAATCTGGTGATTTCTATCACACGACATTAACTCTGCCCTCCAATGTACAAACATCTCACAAATTACCAAGCAATCATCATACAATGAGCACATACTAAACTGCCTTCCATTATATGAATCTCATCAGGCGATATTTTATGAACACATCTTTTATTCCTTTTTCGTTTGCTGATATTTTATCCTCTCTGCTGCAATCACTTGGAAGGAGCACATTGCATTCCAAGCCGTTGAAATAAATGTCAAGGAAGGAACTGCAGATGCTGGTTTAAACCGAAGATAGACACAAAAAGCTGGAGTAACTCAGCGGGACATGCAACATCTCTGGAGAGAAGGAGTGGATGACGTTTCGGGTCGAGACGTCACAAGACGTCACCCATTCCTTCTCTCCAGAGATGCTGCCTGTCCTGCTGAGTTACTCCAGCTTTTTGTGTCTATCTTCAAAATAAATGGCAATGATGCTTAAAATCCTTTCTTCTCGAACGCAGGTGGGCTCTTGATTTTCTGATCAGAAGTGTTTATGGAAGTAATGGATTCTCTCCAGTTAGAATTCTAAATCCTTCAGCTGATAGAGGGAACACACAGTTAATGTTATTTTTAACATCACGTCAAGAAAGTCCACAGGGTTTATTCTGACTCTTTAACGGGACTCTGAAGAGTGGAGAAGCCTGTAAGAAATATGTCTGTTTCCAGGTCATCACTTATTGTATGAGGACCATGACCGGTCAACAAAAACCAAACAGCCCACAGCAATTCTCTCCTCAGCAGTTGGGGAACTGAATACAACTCCAAGCTCCAGTTTGGACCAACTCCAGTTTGAAGGAGCACGAATTATTGAACATAAATTCACTGGCTGCGAAACACTTTGGGGAAGCCCAAGGGTGTGAGAATTTATTTATGAGTTTGATCTTTTTTCCTTCGTGAGTCACAGATTTCCGACAATCATTTTAGCATTAACTCAAAAACCAATCACGGTGTTATTCAAATAACCATAAATGCACAATGAACCTGCAATCAATTTCTTATCACAGCATTATCAAATTAAATTTGCTAATTAAGAACAAACTTAATATGACCAAAAATAAATTGATAGCTAATAACAATAAAATGTTAAATATCAACAGAAACACTATTTCCTTACTAAATATCTTTTACTTTTTACCATCATTCACAACTACCAAACTAAATACCAACTGCATATTGGAACTGTCTTCCTTAGTTTGGCAAAAAAATAAACTAAATGAAATGGCAGATTGGCCAAAAGACATTCTAATGGTTTTGCCAAATTAGACATCCACATATATGCCAAACCAAACACACATAATTACAAACCTTTACTAAAAAAAAGGTTAAATTAATTTGTGTCCGGCCCTGATTTGTCCTGTTCTTTTCTTGTTGTCAATCGCCCCTCCCCTCCCATGCTCCCACAGTCAGTTTGAAGGAAGGCCCTAACCCAAAACATCACCTACCTATCCATTTTCTCCGGAGTTGCCGCCTGACCCGCTGAACTACTCCAGCATTGTGTGTTCGTCTTTGGTATAACTCAGCATCTGCAGTTCTTTTTAATTATAAGTTTCCCCTGTCCCTTCTTGTAGCTGAAGTCCCTCGTTCCAGGCATCATTCATAAAAACAAAGTGTTTCTTGTACTCAGGGCCAGAGGGTGTTCAAAATGCACACAATCCTTCAATTTGGATCTAATCGGTGTGACTGGAAGCTGAGCACGCCTTCCTTCCACTTGCCATCTATTTCATTTCAAAGTTGACTCAACTGTTCCTGCTGCTTTCAGCCTTGTGGACAAACAAAAACCATCTCTTTCAAATTAAACCCTTTTTCAATTTTTACCTATACATTTCCACTCCCCATGCTAACTTCCAAAAATAATCATCTGCTTTGTGTCTCCACACTTCATTAATACACAGTATGCTCTCCAGTGCTTGTTAGATTTCTCATCTCATTTTACAGGTTTTATGCCTTTTGTTTGCTTTCAAGGGAAATCAGTGCAGTCCTGTCCACTTTAGAAAACCATTCACTCACACATTCTCTCGTCATTCAAACACAGGTGCCTCAGTTTGGTGAAAAGCCCATTACCATTATGATCCCCCCCCCCCCCCCCCCCCCCCCCCCCATAGCAGTTCACATTTATTAAACTGAATTTTAAACATCGGCAGTGACTCTTTCCCAGACTAATATTTCTCAAGGCATCACTGCGCTGACCTGAGGTTAGCTGGCCTGACATTAACCAAATTGATCCTGGTTTATATGAACAATAGCTTCACTCTGATCCTCCAACCCTACCCCTAAACCATCCCACGCAGGAAAGATTAATACTTTATATTCAGAATAGTGATAATTTCTATCCCTAAACTACCTAGGTTGCATACCAGCTAGACGAGCTGATTTTATCTTCTCCCCAAACACTGTTCATTCTGCATCTCTATTTTCATTTTGTCTACTTCAATGTAATTTCCCTACTACCGTGTCCTTTGGGAAGGCATTTACACAAATTGAGTCAAAAAGGGAATCTTTGACACACTGCATCGTTGCCAAACATAAAGCCCTAATTTCTACACTAATCTCATCCTCACCCATTTGATCCCCCACACCTTCCCATCAACTCTCCTGGGATTCTCGCACCCATCTACACTCCAGGGGTATTTTACAGTGGTTAATTGACTTACCAACCACACGTTTTTGTTTTGTGGGAGGAAACGGACATACCCGGAGGAAGCCCATACGGTTAAGAGACAACTTGCTAACTTCATACATACAACACTGGAACTCAGAATTGAACCCAAGTCTCTAGTGTTGTGAGGCACCAGCTCTACAAGCCGAACCACTCTGCCCCACGCACAATTCACACCGTCCCAATATATTCTCTCTTTTCTATACATCCTCTAGAATAGGGGCAGCACAATGTCACTTTCAGTTTAGTTTAGAGATACAATGCAGAAACAGGCCCTTCGGCCCACCGAGACCAGCGATCCTCACATATTAACACATACACACTAGGGTTAATTTTTGCATACCAAGCCAATTAACCTACAAACCTGTACGTCTTTGGAATGTGGGGGGAAAACAAAGATCTCGGAGAAAACCCACGCGGTCTCGGGGAGAGGTACAAACTCCATAGAGACAGCACCCGTAGCCGGGATCAAATCTGGGTCTCTGTTGCTGCAAGCGCTGCAAGGCAGCAACTCTTCTGCTGCGCCAGTGTGCCGTCTGTGTCACGTGTATTAAACTTGTTGGCAAACAAATTTAAGCAGATAAAGAGAGGACTTGTTTATTCATTTTGTTTTTTTTCACACAAATGACATGCTTTATGATAAAATTCAATGTAAACATACCCTGCAAATTAGTTGACCACTTTTGCACTGCCATGTAATGTCAATGCAATTATTCGACATAAAAAATAATAATTTCCTTGTTATACAAAGATAGTGAAGACCCGAGTAGGAAATATTTCGTCAAGTACAAAATCCAGATGAAGTATTTATCAAATATATCACTGTGTAAAGTCAATTTTTTGCAAACATCGGTTAGATCTAAGAGCACATTTGAGAATGTACTTCAGTGTGAAATTTTGCATTATGGATAGAGGGTACATTGAAATTGCAATTAATTCAAGAAACAGTGACTGAAAAGATTTCCAGCAAACCTCTTTCACCTTGATTGAAGTACATTCATTCTCCTGGCTAATTGTATTATTTTCCTAAAGATTATTTTTAGTTTTTAATGATACAGTGCGGAAACAGGCCCTTCGGCCCATCGATCCCGCACCGACCAGCGATCACCACACACTACCCTACACACCACAGCGATCCCCGCACATTAACATTCCCCTACACACACTAGGGACAATTTACATTTATACCGAGCCAATTAACCTTCAAATCTTTGGAGTGTGGGAGAAAACCAAAGATTTCTGAGAAAACCCACATGGTCACAGGGAGAACGTACAAACTCCATACTGATAGCACCTGTAGTCGGGATCGATCCCACGTCTCTGGCGCTGAAAGCACTGTAAGGCAGCAACTCTCTCGCCGTGCCACCATGTCGCCCTAATAATGATAATGCAATGCTTTTGAGTGAGGCAAATGGCTAGCTCGATTCAATTTCTGTAACAAATTAGGGTTGATTGTTGCTTGGGTGCTGATCGTTACAAACAAATGTAAGAGGCAGAGGCAAAATTCTAACCGCTAAGTCATTATTAATATTATTTTCTCTAATCACAATGGAAACATTTGAATTACCACATGGGAAAAATAACTAAACCGTTCGAACAAAGTTAATTAAATAGTTTTTGAGTCCTTCGGCATGCAATCGCTCAGAATTGATTATTTCTACAATCCATCTTATTGCACTCTAAGACCTGTGATTGCAAATGCACCACATGCAACTCTTTTATTGTGCCTTCTGACAGTAATTCCTGAGGAAAGTCTGAACTGATGCGTCTCTTTGTAACTTAATATTGCCTTTGACTCATCACACCATTGGTAGTGCTGTGACCTGAATCGATAAGAGTCCATCAGCATTTCAGTATTTTACTCTGCAGTCCAGCTCTGCACTAGCTATTTTCAAGATTGCCTGAACACCACCATTTATTAACCCCACTGCCATGTTCAAGATCTGATGGTCGCCTGCCATCTACACTCCTCAGCCGTCCTTGAATAAACTTCCATGTCTGAACCAAATCTATACCTTTACCACCAATCCTTCCTCTTCTCCTGCTTGTTTACCTTAATTTAAGCCTGCACCGCAAGATATTCAGCTGTAAGATACCTCAGACAAAAACCATGAACCTAATGTCTATTTCCAGAGGTTTGAGGCAAGAATAATATTGAACTTACTAAAAAATATTGAACTAAAAAATATTAAACTAAAAAATATTTAACTAGGCATACTCCGCTCGCAAACAAGATTCATGGGAGGAGCTCTTTTATAGAGGTATTAGTTTAGTTTACAGGCCCTTTGGCCTATCACGTCTGCACGGTCCGGTAATCCCTGCAAATTAACACTGGGACAATTTACACTTGTACCAAGCCAATTAACCTACAAACTACGTCTTTGGAGTGTGGAAGGAAACCGAAGAGATATTGGAGAAAACCCACGCAGGTCACAGGAGGAATTTACAAATTCCGTACAGACAACACCCCTAGTCAGGATAGAACCCGAGTCTCAGGCGCTACAAACGCTGTAAGGCAGTAACTCTACCGCTGTGCCATCGTGCTGCCCCTGCGCTGAAATGGTAACTCTGTTCAACTTCTGCCGTTGGCTCCATCAACAGGACAGATGTGGGCAGAATACAAGGGAAGGAACAGATGTGACAGGGTTATGGCAGGACCGGGATGCAGGGCAGTGTCTCCTGCCACCAGACTAGCGCTTGGGAATACAGATGTTGCTCCCGAAACATAAGACACCGCATGTTCCATTTTGAATAAATGTGCTGGGGATACACCAGCTACTTTCTACATCTTTCTCCCTCACTTTATACATAACTTCAGCAACTACCTCCCTACACCTCACACCCCCAAATGTTATGCTTTAAGATGGTTGGAATCATTACTTCAAATGACAGCAATCTTGAGTTGAGATGCAGTTTAGCCCTTCTCATCCTGTAGAGTGGGCTATGGTTAAAGTTGCACGGGTAATTCAATAGTTTAACAATTTATAGAATCCATTTTTCTTTACACATTTGACCTTACAGCTCAGTTCGGTTCGAGTTTATTACCAATGAATTAAGGTGACAAAAAGCACAGTAATTCGATGCAGTAAGTTCATTAAGGTTGAGCAGCATTCCATAACCATATGCAACATTTAATGAAATTGGCTTGGTGTGCCACAGATGAATTAGTATTACGTGCTGAACTGCAGTTGCATGCTCTTACCGGCTTCTCTGGAGACCTGCATGAAAGCCTCCACTCCACTCTCACCGTAGCTCCCTTCTGACGCCAACGTCGACACGTAATTCCACCCCAAGGCCTTCACTATGTCCACCATGGCCTGAGCCTGGTATGAATCCGGAGGAACAACACGGGAGAAGAAGGCATAGCTGCTGTTATCACTCAACTCGGGTGCAGTGGAGGCATAACTGATCTGAGGAATCTAAAAAGAAAAGAAAGGAGAGATATTTGTCAGTTATTCAACGTGGAAAATGCAGTGGTGATTTGCCAGTCCAAATCTCATCTTCATTTTCAGGAGCTTCAATTTTATGCAAGATAAATATGTACTATAGGGGGAGGTGAAGCTAGTCATGATAATTGAGTTATGATGATTGATCCGATTCATTTCTTTACTTGAGTGAACACAAAATAAAGGCAGTTTATTGATGGCGAGATATTTTGTCATTTACATATGCAAGAAAATATGGATGACGAGGTTTTAATCAGTGGGAATGACATGACTGATGGAAAATGGATTTGGACATGGAGGACTAAGTGAGACATATTGGAACAAATAACAGTTTCCATTGCAATGTCTGTCACACCTATTGCACCACTGTTTCAATATATGACCCAAAATCTTTCTCTCAGCGTTGTTGGGAGCATCATGACAGAACTCTAAAAGGGGAACTTCCAACAATGGCAAACCTAACCAGTGAAGGAGACAAGCGGAGGAACTGGCATTGTGCTGTGGATCAGAAGGTTTGTGTTGCAAATAAAAACCACAACAACCAGAAAAACAGTAGATATTGATTCCAAATCACAATAAAAATCGCAATGGGATGGCAGGGGTTGAGTTGCTGCCTTACAGTGCCAGAGACCCGGGTTTTATCCTGACTACGGGTGCTGCGTGTATGGAGTTTGTATGTTCTCCACGTGACCGCGTGGGTTTTCTCTGAGATCTTCGGTTTCCTTCCACAACAAAGAGGGACAGGTTTGTAGATTAATTGTAAATTGGCCCTAGTGTGTGTAGGGTAGTGTTAACGTGCAGGGATCGCTGGTCAGTGCAGATTTGATGGGCCGAAGGGCCTGTTTCCGTGCTGAATCTCTAAACTAAAAACTAAAAAAGTGCAACTTTCAGAAATAATTCTATTGCAATCGGAACTAAACCTGCATTTTATTTTTTTCAGAATTTGGGACAACTCTGAGGGAGCGTTGTGTATTTTTGCTTATTTGTTCACAGGATGTGGATGTCACTGGTAATTCCAGCATCGGTTGTCCATCCCTAATTGCCCTTGAGAAGGGAGAACTGAGAAGGGAGAAACATGTCCATCTGGTGGCTCCTGGATCACATTGGCCAAATTACATAAGAAAGCCACATATTTTCCCCCTCAAGGACATTAGTGAACCAGCTGAAGATTTTCTTTGGTCAACTTGGTAGGTTAAAGTTATAGTCATTGTTCTTTGGATATGAGAGAAAGCCACGAGTCCCATGCTTCTTCCAGCACAAAAGATCCTTTACACATTCAAGGTTCTGTTCCCAATCAACATATATTTGTCATTTTTTCCCTGCCTGTGTTGGAGCTTTGTTGTGTGAAAAATGGCATCTACAACTCCATATAACTGAAGATGGAATCTCATGCACTACAAGCAAATCAAGTCCCTGTGATCACTTAGTCTTAAAAACATTTTGTTTTCAGGACCATGCACGAGAGAGGCCTTGTCACAGGATCAAATTAATCAACAGGATGAACTTAAACCCAGGCACGGAAATCACTGTCAAAACACGGGGGAGGCACAATTTCTTGGCGGCCACACATGCGCATGGCACACACGCGAGGCTTCACCCACTGACGCCTCTTCCTCTGCTTCCTCTTCACCGTTGTGTTTTCCCTTCTGCCTTTCTTGAAAGGCTGATGAAGGGCTGCTGCTGACAGCAGTAGATGTACTTTTAGTAACATCCACCTAACTTGTTCCTTCCCTGCTCTCATGGTTCAGAATGATTTTTTTTAAAACCTGGGAGGCTTTTATTGTAAAAAAAAACTTTTCTCTGCTAAAAGAACTGTGCAACTATGATTGAGCACGCCCAGGAGTGACAGAGGTTACATGCTTATGTTAATATTAACCTTTTTTTCCACCCAGTTTTATTCCACTATGGAGGTCTTACCTTCCACTACCTGCAACCTCCGGTAACCACCTTCAACTAGCATCGCAACCGGCTTCAACTAAAAAATTACCGAATTTTAAAACGGCAACCTATTTTTAGTCGAGGCCGGTTTTGAATTTTTTGCAATAATCGCCAGAACATAGAAGAAGCTCAACTACACGGAAACCACTTTCGACCATTAGGGAGAGTGACAAAAACCTCCGGGAACCTCACGGAAACCTTGGGTGGAGCGCAATAACCTGGCCCTCAACACCAGCAAAACCAAGGAACTGATTGTGGACTTTGGAATGAGTAGGATGGGGACCCACAGTCCCGTTTATATCAACGGGTCAATGGTTGAAAGGGTCAAGAGTTTCAAATTCCTGGGCGTGCACATCTCTGAAAATCTTTCCTGGTTCGAGAACACTGATGCAATTATCAAGAAAGCACATCAGCTCCTCCACTTCCTGAGAAGATTACGGAGAGTCGGTTTGTCAAGGAGGACTCTCTCTAACTTCTACAGGTGCACAGTAGAGAGCATGCTGACCGGTTGCATCGTGGCTTGGTTCGGCAACTTGAGCGCCCTGGAGAGGAAGAGACCTACCTTCCATCGAGGGGATTAATCGAAGTCGCTGCCTCAAAAAGGCTGGCAGTATGATCAAAGACCCACACCATCCTGGCCACAATAGCTACTTCCCAACAGCCATCAGGCTATTAAACCTGGCTCGGCCAAAACTCTGAACATTAATAACCCATTATTTGTTATTTGCATTTTATCAGTTTATTTATTCATGAGTTTTGTAGTCAATGCCTATTATGTTCTGTGTGCTGAAGCAAAGCAAGAATTTCATTGTCCTATCAGGGACACATGACAATACACTTGAATTTGAACTTGAACATGAAGGTCTCCAGAGGTTTATGTTCAGGTTTCCTAAGTGGGACAGGGGCTTAAATGATCCTTGATTCTGTAGGTTATCCAATTACATTTGGCAATAGGTAAAGAAGATTCAGTGAAGATCCAAGGAAAAAAACTCATAACTATGTGGGCGATATGGTGGCACACAAGTACAGTCGCCGCCATACAGCGCTTGAGACCTGGGTTCATTCCCGACCACTGGGGGTTTGTCTGTAGGGAGGTTGTACTTTCTCCCCGTGACCGCGTGGGTTTTCTCTGCTTTTTGGTTTCCTCCCACACTCCAAAAATGTGCAGGTGTGTAGGTTAATTGGCTTGGGTTTGTATATTTGGTGAATTATCCCTAGTGTGTGCAGGCTTGTGTTAACATGCGGGGATCGCTGGCCGGTCCGGACTCGGTGGGCCGAAAGGCCTGTTTCCCTGCTGTGTCTCTAAACTGAATTGAGACATTTCCACGATTTTCACCCAGACTAGTGATTGTAGCCAATGCAGAATAATTAAAAAATAAGAATAACTCAAAGACTAAGGATTTTACCATGTATTCAGCTTATGGGAATAATGTTGGGATTTTAAGAGCCATTATCCATGAGTAACTGAAAGACATTTCCAGTCAAGCATGATTTAAATATGTTTTAAATCATTCATTGTTTCCCTAATTAATTTAGATTGCATTTATAACAACAGTGTTTCATGGTTGACACGATGGAAAAACAAGCTTGTTCACACTTGGGAATGTTGTTAATTAATAAGAGCTGTACCAGGTACTTTCTAATGAAATACCATGATTATACAAGACTATGAAAGAGATAGACAAAAAATTGTTTGAGGCATGGTTATAGACAAAATGTCAAAATCTGATAGCGTAACATGATGACAATAAACAGCACACAAAAGAAATTATGAACTCTCCTGATATGTTTGACACAATTAAAGGCTACTGTGTGTATGCGTGTGTGTGTGTGGGGGGGGGGGAAGTAAGCAACAGGATATTTTAACAGCACAGATATGATTGATGTGCTATCAACAGCTTCCTACACTTTCGTAGTCCTTACAAGTCCAGTGTACCTCACAACTTCCCTTAAAAAAAAGTTAACAGATGGGTAACAATGAGAATAAATGTGTGGGTAAAATTGTGTTCCGTGAATATTACACTGGAAGTCTTTTGTTTTAGATATTTGCACCCACCCTCTGAAAGGGAACATTTACACTGCATATTTTATCGTTTCAGATTGTGAACAGAAAATGAATAAATTAGCAAAATAAACCCCAAGCTCAATGCCCCGTATATCACATTGGCAGGCAAGTGAAGCAATTACAAATGAGAATACTAAACAGGTCCTCAAAGTCAAAGCAACTAAGTTATGTTGCCGGCTCGTCTGAATTTAGTGACGCAATGCAAATTTAACACTACAATATTTTTTTAATGTAATCCTTTACCTCGTGTAATATGTTAACGATATTTGAATGTATGCAGCACATGATTCTTGCAAATGTTACCAAGAGCATTAAATAAAACAAGTAACTTCTATATGCACCAACAGGAGTTATAATTATAAAATGGGACAGTCATTCACTGTGAACTTCACAAATTCACAGTGCCTGTTAAATTGTTTTTTGTTGGATTTGCTGGTCTTCCAAAAGATAAGCACACTTTAGAACCAAGAAAAGCAAATAGGGACAATTTTGTAACAGACCAATTACTGTGAAGTGGTAAAGGGATGTGGGAGACCAGGCCATTAATAACAAAAATCTAGTTCACAGTTGCAAAAAAGACAAATGCAATAATTTATCCGAGGGAGACGGCTTCAGAAGAAGACAATGCCTCGGCAATGTGGAACCTTGGACGGGCCTGGTCAGTAAGTATTTATTTCTGATCACTGCACCTTAGGAAGGATTTAATGTCCTTGCATATATTACAGCACAGATTCACCAAAGTGATTCCAAGATTTAAAAGGATTAAATTGAGGGTGTGTCAGATATACTGATTTTAGAAGATCGATGAGGAATTCAAGTGTGTGCTTAAAATAAGAATCGGTGCTTTGGTGATGGAGAAACTATTATTATATTTTTTTAAAAGAGAGAGCAAAAAGGTTGTAATTTATTATTCGAGAAGTGATCAGGAGGTTTTTTTATTAGACAAGATTATCTGGGGCAGAAGTAATTGTCAGTCTTGATCTGAGTGAAAGCTGAAAATGGTTTAAGGGACTGAATGACACAAAGTGCTGGAGTAACAGCGGGTCAGGCAGCATCACTGGAGAACAGCTAAGTGACGTTTTGGGTATTTTCTTCAGGCTAATGAAGGGACTGAGTGGTCAATTGACCCCATGATGAAAAGACTAACGAGCTGGATCATACAGATCTATCTGGAGGAATCGCAATCTACCGCCCACTCCTCTGGACAATCTTGCTCAGCCTCGACACCCACAAGTCCAACAGCATGGTTTAGATGGCGACAGCACTTTGGGCAGCTCAGCAAGCAGATCCTGCCCTGCAACTGCCTAAAGAGGGGATTGTAGTCTTGCTGATTGAATTTGATCCATTTTTGGCAAAGTTAAAAAAAATTCTAAAAATGTTTAAATAGTTAGGTAAAGATGCAATTGAAATATCATAGTAAAATAATTTTAAATAAATAATAAATCATTTATGATGAAAGTAAAGCAAAATAATTTAAAGTTATGAACCTCCCATTTTGCCTCCTATGTGTTGTCCATTAATACCCATTGAAATCAATGGAGTCTCCGATCCTGTGTCGAGTCTAACCTGGAACAGGAACAGAGGGGATCTCTTAAGGAATCCCAGCAAGACTTAAGGGCCTGTCCCACGATGCAAGTTCACCCAAGAACTCTCCCAAGTTAAAAAAAGAAATCAAACTCGTGGTACCTCATCACGAGTAGTTTTTTACTCTTGGATATTCTTCACACTGTTGAAAAAACGTCACAAGTTTCCGCGTTTCCCGAGTACCTAGCGTTAGAATTACGAGCTGCTACGAGACATCCACGAGCTCCGATGTACATTCTACATGCTTACCATGAGTTTGATTTTTTTATTAACTCAGGAGAGCTCTTGGGTGAACTTGCATCGTGGGACAGGCCCTTTAGCTCCACTTGAGGAATTTACATTGTCTACAGCAATAGGCCAAACTGACTGAGTTCGCCTTTCCAATCAGCAAGTTCTGGGCCTCTCCACTCGCATGCATAGATGTTTCAGTTTGT
The DNA here is from genome assembly GCF_028641065.1 of Leucoraja erinaceus. Taxonomy (NCBI): domain Eukaryota; kingdom Metazoa; phylum Chordata; class Chondrichthyes; order Rajiformes; family Rajidae; genus Leucoraja; species Leucoraja erinaceus. The sequence continues at coordinate 16,616,108 of NC_073392.1, read as the reverse complement.
TCCATTTACAGCTGCCAACATAATCTAACTCATAGTTTCAACTCCAGCTTAACTTTTTGCTTTCTCGTTTATTATATTGTTTACAGTGTACTATGTTTAGATATTCTATTGTGCTGTTGCAGCTAAGAATGTTATAAAATACTCTTTCAATACCAAATTTCCATAATATTGGACTGATCCAACAGGCACGATGTAATCTTGTCATAATTTCATCATCTTTCCTACTATCTTTGACCATACTCCAATACAATTTCTTCCCAGCTATTATCAGACGACTGAATCATCTTATCACCAACTCGAGAGCTGTCCTGAGCCACTATCTATCTCACTGGAGACACTCAGACTATCTTTAATCAGACTTCACTGGGGTATATCGTGCACTAAATGTTATTCCCGTTATCCTATATCTGTACACTGTGGGCGGCTTGATTTTTTGCTTGTGTAGTCTTTCTGCTGACCGGATAGTATGAAACAAAAAGCTTTTCACAGTACCTCGGTATACGTGATAATGAACTAAATCATGGTGGATCTTTGCACTCATACCATAACCCTCCATTCCCTTCTCATCCATATGCCTATCCAATTTATTTTTAAATGATACCAATGAACCTGCCTCCACCACTTCTACTGGAAGCTCATTCCACACCGCTACCACTCTCTGAGTAAAGAAGTTCCCCCTCATGTTACCCCTAAACTTCTGTCCCTTAATTCTGAAGTCATGTCCTCTTGTTTGAATCTTCCCTATTCTCAAAGGGAAAAGCTGATCCACATCAACTCTGTCTATCCCTCTCATCATTTTAAAGACCTCTATCAAGTCCCCCCTTAACCATCTGCGCTCCAGGAAAATAAAGACCTAACTTATTCAACCTTTCTCTGTAATTAGTTGTTGAAACCAGGCAACATTCTAGTAAATCTCCTCTGTACTCTCTATTTTGTTGAAATCCTTCCTATAATTGGGCGACCAAAATTGTACACCATACTCCAGATTTGGTCTCACCAATGCCTTGTACAATTTTAACATTACATCCCAGCTTCTATACTCAATGCTCCGATTTATAAAGGCTAGCATACCAAAAGCTTTCTTTACCACCCTATCTATATGAGATTCCACCTTCAAGGAACTGTGCACGGTTATTCCCAGATCCCTCTGTTCAACTGTATTCTTGAATTCCCTACCATTTACCATGTACATCCTATTTTGATTTGTCCTGCCAAGGTGTAGCACCTCACATTTATCAGCATTAAACTCCATCTGCCATCTTTCAGCCCATTCTTCCAAATGGCCTAAATCACTCTGTAGACTTTGGAAATCCTCTTCATTAACCACAACACCCCCTATCTTGGTATCATCTGCATACTTACTAATCCAATTTACCACACCTTCATCCAGATCATTGATGTACATGACAAACAACAAAGGACCCAACACCGATCCCTGAGGCACCCCACTAGTCACCTGCCTCCAACCCGACAAACAACCATCCACCATTACCCTCTGGCTTCTCCCATTCAGCCAATGTTGAATCCATCTTGCTACTCCTGCATTTATACCCAACAGTTGAACCTTCTTAACCAACCTTCCATGAGGAACCTTGTCAAAGGCCTTACTAAAGTCCATATAGACAACATCCACTGCTTTACCCTCATCAATTTCCCTAGTAACCTCTTTAAAAAATTCAAGAAGATTCAAGAAACATGACCTTCCAGGCACAAATCCATGCTGCTGTTCCTACTCAGACCCTGTTTATCCAGATGCTTATATATATTATCTCTAAGTATCTTTTCCATTAATTTGCCCACCACTGAAGTCAAACTAACAGGCCTATAATTGTTAGGTTTACTCTTAGAACCCTTTTTAAACAATGGGACAACATGCACAGTACGCCAATCCTTGGGGACTATTCCCGTTTCTAATGACATTTGAAATATTTCTGTCATAGCCCCGGCTATTTCTACACTAACTTCCCTCAATGTCCTAGGGAATATCCTGTCAGGACCTGGAGACTTATCCACTTTTATATTTTTCAAAAGTGTCAGTACTTCTTTTACTTTGAAACTCATAGTATCCATATCTACTCTACTAGTTTCCATTACCTCACACAATTCAATATCCTTCTCCTTTGTGAATACAGACGAAAATAAATTGTTCAATATCTCCCCCATCTCTTTTGGCTCTGCAGATAGCTGTCCACTCTGTCTCTCCAATGGACCAATTTTATCCCTCGTTATCCTTTTGCTATTAATATAGCTGAAGAAACCCTTTGGATTTACTTTAACCTTACTTGCCAAAGCAACCTCATATCTTCTTTTAGCTTTTCTAATTTCTTTCTTAAGATTCTTTTTACATTCCTTATACTCCTCAAGCACCTCATTTACTTCATGCTGCCTATAATTATTGTAGATCTCCCTCTTTTTCCGAACAAGATGTCCAATTTCCCTTGAAAACCAGGGCTCTTTCCACTTTTTACTGTTTCCTTTCAACCGAACAGGAACATAAAGATTCTGTACTCTTAAAATTTCCCCTTTAAATGTCCTACATTTCTCTTCTACATCTTTCCCATAAAACAAAATGTCCCAGTTCACTCCTTTTAAATCATCTCGCATCTCATCAAAGTTAGCCTTTCTCCAATCAAAAATCTCAACCCTAGGTCCAGTTCTGACCCTCTCCATAATTATATTGAAACTAATGGTATTGTGATCACTGGACCCGAAATGCTCCCCAACGCATACCTCTGCCACCTGACCCATCTCATTTCCTAACAGGAGGTCCAGCACTGCTCCTCCTCTAGTAGGTACCTTTATGTATTGCTGCAAAAAACTATCCTGCACACATTTTACAAACTCCAAACCATCCAGCCCATTTACAGAATGTGTTTCCCAGTCTATGTGTGGAAAGTTGAAATCTCCCACAATCACTACCTTGTGCTTACTACTAATATCTGCTACCTCCTTACATATTTGCTCTTCCAATTCTCGTTCCCCATTTGGCGGTCTATAATACACCTCTATAAGTGTTGCTACCCCTTTCCCACTTACCAGTTCCACCCAAATAGCCTCCCTAGATGAGCCCTCCAATCTATCCTGCCAAAGCACTGCTGTAATATCTTCCCTGACTAGTAATGCAACACCTCCACCTCTTGCCCCTCCAATTCTATCACACTTGAACTTGACGTATTAAAAATGCAAAAGCTGCCTTCTTCCATTTCTTAAACTGCTCAAGGACAACCAAGATCTCACTGGAAAAATATATAAGTCTATAAGTCGCAGGCATCAACAAATATAATCCAATATTTCATTTGAAAGGGCAAATTAGTTCACTGTCAGAGCTAATACTTTCTATTTCATTGCTATTACTAAGCAACTGTGTAACAATAGCAAAGATCTTTAAACTTTAAAGTTATAATTATAATGACTGATGATATAATATCATAGTGATACTAGATATTCATGCTACAGGATTTTAATAGACAAAATACTCTCACCACTTCATCCAAACACATACCAAGCGTCATGTCCTATTTTTGAATCATTATATTTTATATTCATGTACGTATTGTTTTTCCTGTGTTAAAAATTATGTTCCATTTATGACCAATGATGGCTACAAATATGTCCCTTCAAGAATGGAGGCTGTGGGGAAACGTAAATATTGCCCCAATAAAACACTTTTGCAATAAATGGCTGTTGGCACAATGCACTCCCCCAGTGGAGAGATTTAGCTACAAGAGCTCTCATCATCCAGCTTCAATCTCAACCTCTGAACAATTCATTCCACTGCAGCAGGATACCCTCCATTTCCCAGCTTGCCGTGACCATCCTCATCGAAATAGGTGGTTAATATTGCAGTAAATGGGAACAGTTTTCTCTTCCTGTCCACAACCACTGAGAAAAGATTTGATAGTTGAATGGTTATCACAGTTGAACTATAAAGCAAGCAAATATATTAGTGTCTTACAAAGAGATGAACATCTGAACATTGCCAAAAGTTTTATTCAAAAAGATTACTACCTGATGCAGCTGGAATTAGAATGAGCTGCACAAATAAATTGGCAATCCAATGCATCATAGAAGGTAAAAGAGAAAGGCGAAGCTCAATGGCACTTCACTGTCACAGGTACCAAGGTCAGTAGAGCTTGTATACAGTTTAGTAAAAATCTTACTCTACATGGGCACATTCATACATAAGTATAAGGGTGTAAGTATCACAGTTGAGAATTTTAAAATCAGTTTTGCGCTTTAATTTGTGCAAAATAGGGCAAAGGGGAGTCATGAGATGCGGGCGTATATTTAAAGGGTAAAATAATTAACTGAATATCTGAAAAATTGAAGTGTAAATTGTTGAACACAGAACACTGCAGCACAAGAAAGGGCATACAATGTCTGTGCCGACTGGATATTTCCTTTAATCTTTTCCCCTCTCACCTTAAGGCTCTACTTGATTTTTCCATCCTGGGAAATGGTTCAGACCGATGACCTATCAATGCCTCTCATATTTTATACACTTCCATTAGGTCTCCCCACAACCCTCAGCATTCTGGAGAAAACAATTCAAGTCTGTCCAACCATTCCCTGTAGCTGATAGCCACTGATCCCAACAACATTCTGGTAAACTTCCTCTGCATCCTTTCCAAACCTTTCACATCCTCCTAATTGGCGATCAGAACTTCACACAATACTCCAAACGTGGCCTAACCAAAGTTATCTAAAGCTGCTTCATAAAATCCTGACTCTTATACTCAATGCCACGATACAGAAAGGCAAGCATGCCACACGCCTTCTTTACCATACTGTCCACTAGTGTTGCCACTTGATGGGAACTATAGACTTAGACGCCAAGATCCCTCTGTACGTCAATGCTGTTGAGGATCATGCCATTAATTGTACAATTTCCCCTTGCTTTTTACCTCCCAAGTGCTGGAGTAAGTCAACGGGTCAAGCAGTATCTCTAGAGAAAAAGGATGGGTGACGTTTCGGGTCAGAAAACTTCTTCAGACTATTCTATCCCCTACTTTTCCATGTGCCTATCTGAAAGCTTCTTAAACATTATTGTCAGCACATTATTAAATGGATAGAAATCTGGATGCCTTTGAGCTTCTGGAGTGGAGGATGAAATAGTGCATGTAGGTACGGCGTTAACCTCAAGGACAATGCAACTGCCTTTCGTCTTGTGCCTCCCTCATCTTCATTTATTGTATACTTCGCAGAGGTGGATGAGTAATCTGGAAAAGAAACACTACTGACTTTTACTTTTGTATCTACACCAGCTTCAATGAATTAAAGCTCTGAACAATCGCTGCTGCACACACTGGGAATCAAATTTGGACCAGTAAGCTGTCAGAAAAACTTTTTTTAATAATGCAATGTCTTTTCCAAACTGTAAGGCAAAATGTAAGCTATTTTTCCTGGTCAGATTTTTGCTCTTTCCAATGTGTCTCTTTCTTTGGTGAAGCATTTGATCAGTCGTCCTAACGACATGTTATTTTACACGGTGTGACCTGTGATTTGATTCTGCTTCTGTGAAACGCCTCGAGATGTTTCATCATATTTGGTGTTGCTGTAAATTAAATGAGAGGTGAGCTCGAAGCTGGTCCTGTTATTCTTTTTCCAGAAGTTGTTGACTCCAAGCAAGGCAAAGGGCATTGTAAGTTCTCCAGGATCGGATTCATACCACATGAGCGATCTTACCTGCTGCACTGAATCAGAGATTCATAGAGCGATACAACACAGGCAGCCATTCAGCACAGTGCACATGTTGATCGTTTGAACATGTTTTCCCCCAATAAGTTTCAATATATTTTCACTGCATCGTGGCACACGTGACAAAAATAAATCACTATGGTTACCCCTTTACTTTTTAACCCAATGGCATTGTATTTTTTTTTCCTTGAAGTACACATTCAGATCCTTTCAGAAAGTTGTTCTTAAAAATGCTTTCATCGAGCTTCAAGGCAGCGCATTCCAGTTCATAACGTCTCTTTGTGCAAAGTTTGTTTTCCTAGCATCACCCTTACTTCTCTCCACTTCACCAATCTGGGACCTCAGTTTATTGACCCTTTTGCCACTGGAAATAATTTCTATTTCGACACCAGTTTTACATCGCTCAGAGAATTCATAGGGATTGATTTTTCAGTCTAAATTTTTAACTTCTAAAGTGTGAAACGAACCTTAATTTTATTAGTGATTTGCATGAATGATTTGCATGGCCTCTTCAGCTTAGAATTTCATACCACTATTTGCAAAGCTATGGGAGCCTTTAACATTGGATCAATTCTCTCAACATTCTTATTTCCAAACTCATCGGAACTCTGTACATATGTTAATTTATCCACCCCCCTCCCCCAACAGACTTTGGAACACATAGCTCTTCCCCTCGACATCAGGCTTCTGAACAGTCCTCCCAGGACAGGAGCTAGAATACAGCCCAATTATTAGAATCAGAGAGTCATACAGTGTGGAAACATGCCCCGCACCCCAACTTGCCCATACCAATCAATATGTCTCATCTACACTAGTCCCACCTGCCTGCCTTTGCCCATATCCCTCTAATACTGTCCTTTCCGTGTATCTATCTAAATGTATCTTAACTGTTGCGATAGTACTTGCCTCAACTACCTCTTTCGCAGCTCATTCCATATACCCACCATCCTATGTGAAAAAGTGACCCCTCAGATTCCTTGGGACTATTTACAATATTACCAAAGCCAATTAACCGACAAACCTGCACGTCTTTGGAGTGTGGGAGGAAACCAAAGATCTCGGAGAAAACCCACGCAGGTCATGGGGAGAACGTACAGAATCCGTGCAAGCAGCACCTGTAGTTGGGATAGAACCCGGGTCTCTGGCGCTGCAAAAGGCAGCTCTGCACCGCCTAGCCAGTAATTGAAGAACTCTGTTAATGGCATAACTGAGATGAGAACATTTAGATATTTAATTTAACATTGAAGGTCATGGCACTACTCTGCTTTATTCTTTATCTACTTTATGAGTGTGCGAGTCATCAGACATAAATGTTTCTTTGGTCACCAGCATTGGAAGCAGTCACATTACAGATTGCAACCTTCACGTGGTCCGCCCTGTTTTTCGATGAATGCAATCAACCTGGCGTGTACAAACAAATAGAACAAGTTGTCCTACAACTTTAGGCTGTGCACGCCACACGTAAGAAGAAGATAATATTGCCAGTCCACTAGTTCCAGACCGAGCTGGTTGTTTAATAACAACAATATTTATTAGTCTCCGACACTTAAACTTTCCTAAAGATTCAAAAGTATTAAAAAAAATTACAAATAGACAAATGGTAGAAAACAATTATAAACTAAATTAAATTTAAAAGCTCCTCCCTGCTCAAATGAATGGAGTCTTTTTTTTAATGCTTATGAACGCAAGAATAGTAGTCTCAAATTTACAGACAATTGTCAAATTGCATCAGTGCTTGGTTTGGGATCAACTTTGCCCAAGACCAGGGGCGGAAAACCCGGGAAGGCCAGAGGGGACACGTCCCCGCCATGTTTTGAGAGGTGGGCGACATCCCCGCCGGGTTAACCTGCATGGTCTTGCGGGAAATATGGCCAGAGCGGAGAAGCAGCGCTGGTATCCCGTCAGTCATGGCAGGGCTGTTAGTTAACCCGGTGAGACAGGCAGTTGAGCTGAATTTAGCGCTGGATTGAGCATCCGAAGCCGCGTGCGTGTGTGTGTGTGTGTGCGTGTGTGTGTGTGTGTGTGTGTGTGTGCGTGTGTGTGCACATGCGCGCGCAGCCGCCAAAAAATTGTGTCCCCCATCCCCTCCATGTTTTGATAGTGAGTTCCGTTCTTGCCCAAGACCACAAGCATTTGCAGAGTTGTCGATACAGCCCAGTCCATCATACAGACCAGACTTCCCACCATTGTCTCCATCTACACTTCACACTACCTGGGCAAGTGGTAGCCAATACAGATTCACAGACCTGCCCCATCTCAGTCATGCTGCCTTCTTCCTGCTCTCCTGCAGTGGAAGATACAGAAGCTTGAAAGTGTGCACCATCTGAATCAGGAGCAGCTTCTTCCCCTGCTATCAGGCTTCTGAATGGTCCTTCCATAAGTTAGGGTACTGACTAATTCACCTCCAGTTCATTGCCGACATTGGGCTTTATCTCTGGAACTGATACCCTACAATGTTGAGGACTATATTCTGTACTTGTATCTTCCCCCTTGGCTCTAGCTATTGTACATGAGATCGACTTGATTATCCTTGTGTCTAGTATTATCCAATCTGATTGACAGCATGCAAAGCAAAGCTTTTCTCTGTACCTTGGTACATATGCCGAATATACCTTACATTAATAATTAAAAAATAAACATTTCTGTACAGAACTGCTGAAGCTCCTTGCAGCAATTCCAGGGCTCTGTCAGTCAGATCTCTTCTCTAATTGAATAAACCAAGCATCAATGATCTTCACCCTCCTGGGTTTCTGAGACCTGGATGATTTACAACAGCCAAAAGAAAAAATCCCCACCGTATCTGCAGTTTTCTAAATGGATAGGAAGGGCAAGCAAACCAATGCCCATGACCTCGCCCAGGCCAAATTCGCCACTCAGCGACATTAGGAAGGACATGCTGTTTACACACCCAGCACCAGATTCTTATAACAGTTGACATAAGGTCATAAGTGATAGGAGTAGAGTAAGACCATTCAGCCCATCGCTGTTCTATCTCTCCCCCCCACCCCCCCAAACTCCATTCTCCTGCCTCCCCATAACCTCTGACACCTGTACTAATCAAGAATCTATCTCTCTGCCTTCAAACTATCCATTGACTTGGCCTCCACAACCTTCTGTTAAAGCAAGAAATTAACATACAGTAGAGGAAAACATTAAAGGACATGCTCAAGCACCTCGAGTCGATACATGAGCTGCACCAAAGAGCACAGTGTAAACAATGAAAGGAACAATCCACCTCGCAAACCACCAACGTGACTGCCCTGCTCGGCACCTCCCATCACCACTACAGAAGAGTCTGCTGTTCCTACATTGACATTAACCATAATCTCAGAACATGCAAAACCCGGAGTCGAAGCAAGTCGTCCTTCATCCCAAGAGATCGCATAAGCAGGAATGAATATTAAAAAAAAATAAAAATAGATCACCAGAGTGCCTCTGTGGTTTTGTTTGCCAGCCTAAAATATTGCATCTGTACATTCAATGAATATTGAATGGGAAGTTGGAAAAATGCAGAGGCAGTAAAAATGAAACACGCTGACTACAGAGTTTAATGACAAAAAAACATTCCAATGTATCCAAGTGCAGAAGGGGCGTCACCGAACACATTGGACAGAACTCGCAGGTGTAACTTGCAAATTAGATTTAAAGCATTTGTTCCCGTCAAGGAATACTGGAGAGAGTATTTGGAGTACTGCGTGCAGTTCTGGTCACTCCACTACACGAAAGATGTGGAGGCTTGAGAGAGTGCAGAGGTGGTTTACCTGAATGCCACCTGGATTAGAAGGTTTCAGCTGCAGGGAGAGATTTGATAGACTGGGATTGTTTTCTCTGGAAAGTCAGAGATTGAGGAGAGATGATAGAACTATATAAAAATTACAAGAGGTAGAGATAGGGTAGATTGTCAGAACCTTTTTTCCTCCCTAGGGTGGAAATGTCCAACACGAGAATGCATGGCTATAAGATGAGAGGAGAATAGTTTAATGGAGATGTGCAGGGAAAGTTTTTTTTCCTTCAGTGTGGTGGGGGCCTGGAATGCATTGCTTTGGGTAGTGATGGAGGCAGATATGCTGGCGGCATTTGAGGCTTTCAGATAGGCACATGGAAGTGCAGGGAATAGAGAGATGGATCATCCAGAGACAGATGAGATAAGTTTAACTTGGCATCAGGCTAGGCACAAGCATCGTGGACCGAAGAGTCCAATCCTATGAAGTACTGTCCAATGTTCTGTGTAATACACTTACTCTCAGACTTCAGAAGTTCAGGGACATTGACAACTTTTATACTTTTCCCCACCTTCTCCCCATCCACCCTAATAAGTGTGTTAATATACAAAATTCGCTACGGCATGCCCATTTGATGAGTTTCAAATTATTTGATTCGAATGGTGGTTGCCTTGGAAACAATAAAGTATGGCCCTATCAATTTTATTCTGCAGGGGGAAATGGTTTTATCTGATTTTTGCAAAGCAAAGCCCAATAGTTCAAAAGAAAATGGACAAAATCATTAATTGTGCCCGTTTTAAATTTAATGATGCTACATCCACACACAACCACTTCCATCACTGATTCCGACCTACAATCCAATCTCTACACTGGAGTAAACTATACCTTGGCTCACTACTTAATAAATTTTCATCCTTCCAATTCTGCTGGAAACGCTTTTTCCGTAACAAGGCTTCGTAACCACACCCTGTTGAAATGAAGTTTCAGGAAACACTTGGCTGAAAGGGTTACTCCTATGCCAAAGAACATACCGTCCCTGATATTGTCCTCTATTGGAGCACAGAACCTCCATGCATTTCATCACCAGAACAAAGTTGGGAGATAATGTTGCATCCAACAATGGCTGTTGTGTGCAGTTCTGCTCATTATACTACATGAAGGGCACGATTGGGCTGGAGACGGTGCTGAGGAGATTGGCTAGGATATTGTCTGGATTAAAAAATGTAAGTTATGGGAAGACATTGGAATAGACTGGGCTTGTTTTCACTAGAGAAGGGTTTTGAGGTGTAATCTGATGGAGCCATACAAGGTCATGAGAGACAAGGACAGGGTAGATGTCAAAACCCTTAAACTATAGCAGGAATATCAAAAACATACTAATCATAAGATGGGAAGTCAGAGATATATCAGGAGGATTTTATTTCTATATACAAAGAGAGCGCTTGATATGTGAAATGTGTTGCCAGAGAAGATGGCAAAATCAGATCCAATTATGTTTAAGAGACACTTAGACAATACTTAAATAGGCATGGAAGGATACGGTCCTAATGCAAGCACATTTTATTAATGTGAATGGACAAAAAAGATTGGTATAGATGTGGTGGACCGAAGGGCCATTTCTGTGCTGTACAGCTCCATGACTAATACTTCGGCCAATTCATATCTTTACTCAATTTAGGTTTTTTCCCCTCCCACTTTACAATTTCTCCCATTTTACCTGCATTGATACTGACTCTCAATTATACCTTTATGTCATGGAATGAAGAGGTATAAAGTACATTTCTTCAACTGTTTGTTTAAATATCTGATTTATCAAGTTCACAAACTGATATCCCTTGAAGACTAGCATGTTGGCAGTCAAACTTAAACAGAAAATGTAAGTGTTGATATACGACTAAAATGTTCCTGTAATTGTTTGATTCAAAATGTTATCAATGGTTAAAGTACATTAAAAAAAAAGATTATTCGCATCATAAATGGCTTTGAGTGCTCATCTGTATATAAAATTATGCAAAGTGCAGCAAATGTTTTACAGGCAGAATGCTTATTATTGGACCTCCCATGAAAATTGATGGTGGTGTTAGAGGATTCATAGTTTTAAAGGATCAACTCCCACTCTCTCTGTGTAGCACATTGAGTGCAGCTCTGATGCTAAAGCTGGAAACATTTACCATCTCTTTGTGAAGCCAGAAAATATAATACATGTAAGTAAACACAGCCTAAGGTTATTCGGCATTATCTGTTGTTTGGCAAGGGTAGATTGCATGTGGCAATTTGCTTGTGAACTGTCAGCTTCAAGAATTAAAAAAAACAGATGGCTAACTAACATTTGGCGCTGTGAAGTGTGACATTTGGATTCCAAGGCAGTTCTCAAGTCCAAATTTTCTGCTCAAGTAAAATCAGGCAGTTTGAAGGGTTTCGGCCCGAAACGTTGCCTATTTCCTTCGCTCCATAGATGCTGCTGCACCCGCTGAGTTTCTCCAGCTTTTTTGTGTAACCTTTGATTACATTCCCTGTCCAGGTCCAGTGGAAATCTCGGGCAGCAGCAAATACACAAAATCATACCGAACCTACACGCAATATTAGTTTCAGTAGTTGACATAGTTTAACAATTTCTCAACTACGTTATTTGCCTTTTTGCTACGGGTAAATTTTAGAATCCACTATTGTCTTGCATTTAGAAGTGTTTACATGGGAGTGGTCTTCTAATAAAAGCTCAATGAAGTAATTGCTTTCTGAGGTATTAACATCTCTGATTTGCGATGAATAATTAGGTCATGGCAGTTTTTAATGAGATCTTATTTACTGGTGTATATGTGTTATACAAAGCTTCATGGGTTACACAGCACAGAAATGGACCCTTCCACTCACCACTTCAATGCTGATCACTTTGCTCATCTACATGAATCTTATTTGCTCATATCCATCTAAGGACTTGCCGAGTGAAATGTCTGTCCAAACATCTCTTAACCACTGTAACTATATCAAACTCCTCTGGCTACAAGTTCTAGATACCAACCACTCATATATGTCAAAAGAGTTATCATTCAGATCAACTTTAAAATTTCCTCTCACTTGAAACATATGATCTCTTGTTTTATGATATTCCTACCCTGGGAAGATGATTTCAATATTACCCTATCGATGCTTGTTGTAATTGTCACTCCAGGGTAAATGAGAGCAGAGAGCACAAGAAATTGCTGACATCGGAGCAAACTACAGTGCTGAAGGAACTCAGTGGGTCAGGCAGCATCTGTGGACGACAAGGACAGATGACGTTTCGGGTCAGGACTCTTCTTCATAAAACAAACCCAACATTACAAATCTCTCTCCGTAACTAAGGATCTCTCAGCCAGCTTAGACTTCCTACATGCTTTTTCTCTAATTGCAAAAACAAATCAGTGATGAAACACCAAATTGAAGCTTTAAAAGGTGGAAAAGACCAAGAAGAAAAGGAGCCAAGGAACTTGGATCGAATTATGCAAAATAATAGACCCCATCTTCTCGCAACTACGGAACTGGAAAGAATAATACATCTGGACATGCTGGTTGAGAGTTCAATATGCTGCTGCAAATTGCTCTTGGTATAATTAGGTGACAGAAAAGTTATCGGGGTGTTTAGACTTTAGAGATACAGCATAGAAAGAGACCCTTTAATACAAGAAATTTGTACCGACCAGCAATCACCCCATACACTTACACTATTCTACACATTAGGAAAAATGTCACGACTTAATGAAGCCAATTAACCTACAAACCTGTACGTCTTTGGAATGTGGGAGGAAGCCCGAGCACCCAGAAAAACCCCACATGGTCACAGGGAGAACGAACATACCCTGCACAGACTGAACCCGTAGTCTCAGGATCGAACCTGGGTCTCTGGTGCTGTAAGGCAGCAAAGCTACTGTTGAGCCTCTGTGCTGACCAATGATAGGCTTTAAAGAAAGGATAGTCTGCAATGAAGTAAATGAAAGAATGGGACTGATGGAAAATGTTTTGAGAGCTGGCAGAGAGTCAATGGGCCAAATGATCTCTTAAATTGTAAGAGAATATGAGATTACAAACGAATATGATCAGTAAATCAAACACAGAAGTTACAACACTGTAAAAGAAATTGCTGGCAGCAAGATTCACTTGTTATATTAAAAACTTGTTAAAAATGTATCAATGGAACCGAGAGAGAGAGAGAGGAACAGATTACTGAAACTTATTTCAAGGAAGATAGACATAAAATGCTGGAGTTACTCAGCAGGACAGGCAGCATTTCTGGAGAGGAGGAATGGGTGATGTTTCGGATCTTGACCCTTCTACTTATTTCAAGGAATCAATATGACCTTAATGCCCTGGAAGAATTTGTATCCACAATTCCACAATTTCTTGCGGTCTTGGGGAGAACTGTCAAACCAAGCTGTGATGCATCCCAATTTCATTACAAAATAAGTTGATGAATACAAATATTTTTTTTTTTTAAAGAGCAGTAGCAGGCCACCAGTCCCCTTAAGCCTGCCCTACAACATAATATGATCATTACTATTCTGCAGGCCTCAACTCTTATTCTCTGTCAGCTCCCAACTCTCAAGTCCTTGATCTTTGAAATATTTACCTATCAAAATATCTAATGTTTAGATCTGTTTAATCAATTTTTGGTATGGTTTATACAAAAGATAGACACAAAGTGCTGAAGTAACTCAGCAGGTCAGGCAGCATCGCTGGAGACAAAGGATGAAGAGTCTGAAGAATCCAGACCTGAAACGTCTCCAGAGATGTTACCTGACCCGCTGAGTTACTCCAGTACTTTATTTCTATATTGAGTTTAGAGGATAGGATGTTATGTTATAGCTCTACAAGACGCTGGTGTTCAGTTTTGGTCACCCTGCTGCAAGAAAGATGTTAAGCTGGAAAGAATGCAGAGAAGATTTATGAGGATGTTGCCAGGACTTGAGAGCCTGAGCTATAAGGAGAGGTTGGGCAGGCTAGGACTTTATTCCTTGGAGTGCAAGAGGATGAGGGGTGATATTATAGAGGTGTGTAATATCATGAAGGGAAGCGGCAGGTTAGCAGGGGAATTAAGAACCAGACGACACAAGTTTAAGGTGAAAGGAGAAAGATTTAATCGGAACCTGATGAGCATATTTTTCACAGTGTGTGGTGGGAAATTGAAATGAGCTGGCAAGGGAGGCAGATACCATAACAATATTCAAAGGACATTTGGACAGATACGTGGACAGGACAGGTTTAGGGAGACAAGAGCCAAACGCTAGCAGGTGGGACGAGCATGGATGGAGCAAGCTGGGCTGAAAGGCCTGTTTCCATGCTGGATGAGTCCATGACTCTAGCGTACATAGGCCAGAGAAAGCCTTAGTTTCAATGCCATTTGACAAAAAAATTCTAGGCACTTCAGTTTTAACAGACTGGCCCATTAGTTCCCTTGAATCTCATACAGCCCTATAATTCCTCCCATAAAAACCTCACCCGTTTGATCTCCTGAACACACCACTCTACCTTGGACACTTACACAGCCCAAATTTGATCATACAATACAGTTTTATAGCATAAAAATTGTCGATTGGGTGCACATTGATCACAGTTAATTTGTTAATGATGTGAATACTAAGATGATTAATGGAATGTGAATATCTACAATGCAGCATATCACCACCAAGGTTTAAAATTGTCAGATAATAAAGAGGGAAGTTCTGATTCAATAATAACAACTAAAGTTTGAAGGATAAAAGGAAGCACAGCTCATAAATGCATGACAGAATTTAAATGCTTTAAACAAATGACAATAAGTTTGTTTATTGCCCTTTATGGGCGACTATTTGCATATCTTGGGTACGCAAGCAAAGAATTTCACTGTGACTTGTCACATGTGACAATAAAGTATTCAATTCAAGTTTAATCCATTTTGATGTAGTTCGAGAGGGAGAAGGAAAGATAGTACATATGTCCCATCAGAAGCCCAAACACCCTATACCATGGCTACACAACCAAAGATGCCCACCATTCCATGTCCCAATCACACTTTGGAAAATTTGACTGCTTGCCTCTGCTTTTACTCACTGGATGGACACAAAATGGTGCATTAACTCAGCAGGACAGGCAGCATCTCTGGAGAGAAGGAATGGGTGACGTTTCAGGTAGAGTTTCAGGTCGTGACCCGAAACATCACCTATTCCTTCTCTCCAGAGATGCTGCCTGTCCCGGAGTTACTCCAGTATTTTGTGTCTATCTTCGGTTTAAACCAGCATCTACAGTTCCTTCCTACACATTTCATCTGCTTTTGCTCATTGCTCTACAAGCAGAAACAAAAGTTAAAGGACCCAGTACAGAATGCCATGCAGTGCTGGTTCGTGCAAACAGATGATATCCTTCACCAATACTTAGAGTCAATGGACTGGTCGATGCCCTAGCAACAATATCTACACTTTGAAACTTTGTGACCAGTCAATTGGCACATCCCAAGGACACAGAAGCTGAAAATAAATGCAAGTTACCTTCGGATTGCTTCAGGAATACCAATGAATGGATCAATGAAAATAGCTTCATTGAGCAGTTTTGAATTTTGCAATGACAAGACTAAATAGAGGTTGAAATTCTCACAACTTCAGCTGTCAATGCACCAGCAATAAATTATGCAACAATGTCATGAATATTAGAAGGATGTAAATTAAAATATTTTATTAGCTGTGGTTTTCTCATGATAATTGTGACCTCATTGGTGAAACAGATGGCTGGGATAATTACTTGCTAAGAGTAGCTAATTATGAAGTTCAAAATTAAAGTTAAAAAATATTACTGCTGCAAATCAACAAGAAAAGGTACGGAAAATAATCAGCACTGGAGAAATCAAAGGTTGCATTGTGATGGAATCCCAATCATATTTTCAACCTATTTAATTAACAAGGTCCATATCCAATTTATCTAAGACTTAGCAAGATATGACACCTTTAATGTGAGCAGATTAAAAAGTGTCAAAAATAACAGTGAAATGGACCATTTTAAAACGTAATGCTCAACTATGTAGTTCAATGCTACAAATGGAGAACTGCACTATGCTGCATGTCAGCGTAAATGTAAGTGTAAAGGGGAAAAAACATTTGTTCGGCACGGACTTGTAGGGCCGAGATGGCCTGTTTCCGTGCTGTAATTGTTATATGGTTATATGTTATATGGTAAGTTATATAGGACTACAATTTCCATCCAATAATGCAGAAACTGTGCATATAATAAACCTTTTTCTGTGTGCACATGATGGACACATAATGCATCAAAGCTATGAATTATATCAGACACATGGCCTACCACAGCCATATAGCCCAATGAAATGCCCATTGTCTATAATTAATAATTGTTTCAGATTTCCAGTTATTCAGTTTAGTTTTGCTCGACAAAATCAAATGAGACACAGTCATGCATAATGCATGAGTGGAGGATTATCTCTTAGTTTAGAGATAGAGCATGGAAACAGCCCATTGGCCCACAGAGCCAGTGCTGATCATTGTTCACCCTTTCACACCAGTACTATATCATTCTACATCATGCCTTCGTGATGGATTC
Source organism: Leucoraja erinaceus (assembly GCF_028641065.1). Lineage (NCBI taxonomy): Eukaryota > Metazoa > Chordata > Chondrichthyes > Rajiformes > Rajidae > Leucoraja > Leucoraja erinaceus. Next base: position 16,599,129 of record NC_073392.1, on the reverse strand, counting down.
TTAGAGCAGCTTGTATTGGAGCCTACCAGGGAGAAGGCAATTCTGGGTTTAGTGTTATGTAATGAACCAGATTTGATAAAGGAACTTGAAGTTAATGAGCCATTAGGAGGTAGTGACCATAATGTGGTCAGGTTTAATCTACAATTGGAGAGGAGAAGGGTAGATCGGAGGTGTCAGCGTTACAGTTGAATAATATGGGACCATGAGGGAGGAGCTGGCCAAAGTTGACTGGAAAGATAACAGCAGGGAAGACAGTGGAACAACAATGGCAGGTATTTCTGGGAATAATACAGAAGGTGCAGGATCAGTTCATTCCTCGGAGGAAGAAAGATGTCAAGGGGAGTAAGGGGCGACCGTGGCTGATAAGGGACATCAGGGACAGTATAAAAATAAAAGAGTAGTACAACATAGCAAAGATGAGCGGGAAGCAAGAGGATTGGGTAATATTCAAAGAGCAACAGAAGATAACTAAAAAGGCAATACGGGGAGAAAAGATGAGGTATGAAGGTAAGCTAGCCAAGAATAATAAGGGGGGTAGTAAAAACTTCTTTAGGTATGTGAAGAGGAAAAGATTAGTTAAGACCAAAGTTGAACCCTTGAAGACTGAAAAAGGTGAATTTATTATGGGGAACAAGGAAATGGCCGATGAGTTGAACAGGTACTTTGGATCCATCTTCACTAAGGAGGACACAAACAATCTTCCTGATATAGTGGTGGCCAGAGGATCTGGGGTGACAGAGGAACTGAAGGAAATCCACATTAGGCAGGAAATGGTGTTGGGCAGACTGATGGGACTGAAGGCTAATAAATCCACAGGGCTTGATGGTCTGCCTCCCTTGGTACTTAAGGAAGTGTCTCTAGAAATCGTGGATGCATTGGTGATAATTTTCCAATGTTCTACAGATTCAGGATCAGTTCCTGTGGATTGGAGGGTAGCTAATGTTATCCCACTTTTTAAGAAAGGCAGGAGAGAGAAAGCAGGGAAATATAGACTAGTTAGGCTGACACCAGTGGTGGCGAAGATGCTGGAGTCAATTATAAAAGATGAAATAGCTACACATTTGAATAGCTGTAACAGGATCGGTCCGAGTCAGCATGGATTTCCGAAGGGGAAATCATGCTTGACTAATCTTCTGAAATTTTTTGAGGATGTAACTAGGAAAATGGACATGAGAGAGCCAGGGGATGTAGTGTACCTGGACATTCAGAAAGCATTTGATAAGGTCCCACATAGGAGATTAGTGGGCAAAATTAGGGCATATGGTATTGGGGATAGAGTGCTGACATGGATAGAAAATTGGTTGGCAGATAGGAAACAAGGAGTAGGGATTAACGGGTCCCTTTCAGAATGGCAGGCAGTGGCTAGTGTGCTACCGCAAGGCTTGGTGCTGGGACCGCAGCTATTTACAATATACATCAATGATTTGGATGAAGGGATTCAAAGTTACACTAGCAAATTTGCAGATGACACAAAGCTGGGTGGCAGTGTGAACTGTGAGGAGGATGTTATGAGAATGCAGGGTGACTTGGACAGGTTGGGCAGATGCATGGCAGATGAAGTTTAATGTGGATAAATGTGAGGTTATCCACTTGATATCAAAAACAGGAATTACTATCTAAATGGCATCATGTTGGGAAAAGGGGAAGTACAACGGGATCTGGAGGTCCTGGTTCATCAGTCTATGAAAGTAAGCGTGCAGGTACAGCAGGCCGTGAAGAAAGCGAATGGCATGTTGGCCTTTATAACAAGAGAAGTAGAGTATTGCAGCAAAGAGGTCCTTCTGCAGTTGTACATGGCCCTGATGAGACCACACCTGGACTAGTGTGTGCAGTTTTGGTCCCCTAATTTGAGGAAGGACATGCTTGCTATTAAGGGAGTGCAGCGTAGGTTTACAAGGTTAATTCCCGGGATGGCGGGACTGTCATATGCTGAGAGAATGGAGCGGCTGGGCTTGTACACACTGGAGTTTAGAAGGATGAAAGGTGATCTTATTGAAACATTTAAGATTGTTAAGGGTTTGGACACCCTAAAGGCCGGAAAAATGTTCCCGTTGTTGGGAGAGTCCAGAACCAGGGCCCACAGTTTAAGAATAAGGGGTAAGCCATTTAGAACGGAGACGAGGAAACACTTTTTCTCACAGAGAGTTGCGAGTCTGTGGAAATTTGGCGGTGGAGGACGGTTCTCTGGATACTTTCAAGAGAGAGCTAGATAGGGCTCTTAAAGATAGCGGAGTCAGGAGATATGGGGAGAAGGTAGGAACGGTGAACTGATTGGGGATGATCACATTGAATGGCGGTGCTGGTTCGAAGGGACGAATGGCCTACTCCTGCACCTATTGTCTATTCCACTTAACCACTCCCAACATACTCGGGGCAATTTACAGTGGCCAATTAACCTCCCAACCTGCACGTCTTTGGGATGTGGGAGGGAAACGGAGCATCCAGGAGGAAGCCCACGTGGTCATAGGGAGAATACGCAAACTCTAAACAGACAGCACCCAAGGTCAAGATTGAACTGTGGCCCTGGTGCTGATAAACACAATCACATCTACCAACGTGAGCTGTTATAGGAAAACAGAACATATTCCTTGCGCCTTAAGCAGGGTTAAGAAAAGATCACCAAAGTCCTCCCCACCACATCTGAGTATGGTACGGAATATGGAAACAGGTATGAAGTGACCTCTGAAAAAAAGGATACGAGTATCTTTCAAAATGTAAAAAAATCTCACGAGTTTGAAAGGAAATGTATTATTATTTATTAATATTCTCTAGTATTCAACTGACTGAACTCGTCGGAACAATTTTTTTGTTTGGTTGGTAAGTAACCAGCAAGATCTAATGTAAGATGATGCCTACTCATCTCATGGCACCATTTAATATGCCAATATTTCTCAATATATAGCCACAAATTGTTTAAGATTTATTTTTAATTTATTACGGTCTAACCTTTACATACTAGGAATAGGCTAGCTTCAGGAATACTTTACCATATTAAAAGTTGCTGTATAATTTTGAGCTGCTGTTGAAAAACAAAGTTAGTTAGAAAAGCTTTCACCAAACATCCGATGTTAGAAGTCTTTGGAGACAAGAAATATAATTGATTCTAGAAAAAATAAACGGTAAATCTTTCGTGCAACGTTATTATTGTGGCAAGAAATATGAAAAGGTCAGGATAACCCAGATATACTCAAACCATAAATCCTCCAAACACGAAGCCCCAAATCATATGAATTTGCAAAGAGACTATGTTCTATTTCCGAAGGCTTCCTTCTTCTTTTCTACTGACACATTGTATTAGTATTGGCTGACATATTGTAGGCAATTGCAAAACAGCGGCACATGTTTGTAACCTCAAATAAACATGCCCATAAAGACTTGCAATCTCTGGTGCATATTTCTCTCCATCCGTCTTAGGCGCCAATTGTCAAGGAAACGCCAGCTTTATCAGGCTGTTAAAGCAGTCGAATCAAGGGTTCTCAAACATAGTAAATTAAAATAATTATTACCAAACACTTAAACACTTTGCACAGCCCAAGTTTAAAGACTAGAATATGCATAATATTAAAGTCAAAACCAAAATATTATAAACTATTAATATTCATATATTTTATGAATATTCCATTACATATTGAGAAAATGACAGTCTGCAATTAATGTTTTAAGTTTAGATAGTTTGCCAAGCTGTAATGTTGGCACAATTTTTAATTTAAAACTAAGTTATAACTCATGCACTTCTAGGAGTTTTGCCACCGAGGATATTAAATGCTGAAGGGGCTGTCCCACTGCGGCGACCTACACTGCGAGTTCAGAAGAGTTTGCCCTCGACTCAAACTCGCAGCATGGTCAACACCTGGTCCTAGGAGGTCCTATGAGGTCACTAGAACTCTCCTTCATGCTCGAGCGATGTTCTCGCATACTCGCGGCCTCAGCTAGTTCATGGAAAATTTTTCAGCATGCTGAAAAATTTTCAGCAAGTAAAAATTGGTGGCATGGTTCTTTTTAACTCGTAGTGCAGTGGAGTGGGGACGCTATTTAGTTATAGGCAGTCGAGGGCAGCCGTAGGCAATCTCCTTCACTGACCGGGCATTAGCTCATTGGAGTTTTCAGGACCAAGGAAAACTGACCGGTAGGTTAAACTTTATTAAACGTTGTCCGACTTCTTAAAAGTGTCTCCACTCCTTCTCCTCCCTCCCCCCCCCCTTCCCCTGCTCTTCCCCTCCGCGCTCTCTAAACGACTTACTGTACACTGTGCAGCCGTCTTTTACCTTCCTCTTCATCGCGGGTGAGAATTTCAGACAGTGCTCCCGTTTGTGTGTGTGTGTGTGTGTGTGTGTGTGTGTGTGTGTGTGTGTGTGTGTGTGTGTGTGTGTGTGTGTGTGTGTGTGTGTGTGTGTGTGTGTGCATGTGTGTGTGTGTGCGTGTGTGCGTGCGTGTGTGTGCGCGTGTGTGTGTGTGTGCGTGTGTGTGCGTGTGTGTGTGCGTGTGTGTGTGTGCGCGTGTGTGTGTGTGTGTGTGTGTGTGTGTGTGTGTGTGTGTGCGTGTGCGTGTGTGCGTGCGCGCGTGTGCAGTCGGTCGATCCAGCTCGCGGTTTCATTGCTGACGGTCGATCCAGCTCGAGGTTTTCCAGGCGAGTGCCCTCGAGCTTGAAGGTCGAAGACACTCCTCTGAACTCGCGGATTAGGTCACCGCAGTGGGACAGCCCCTTGAATGTGAACGTTTCCGATCCCACTCATATCTGGAGATTACCTGGAAAAGGTTGCAGCCGGCCATCATATTTAAGTCCTGGGAATAAATGATAGCACCCTCTGGATTTAGTTGTGCATGCAGCATTCACTGTTGCTGTCTGGATCCCCGATGGTGGAAAACACCAGCCGTTTTGCCATCAATACAACATAAAATCCAGGTCATCATATCAAATATTAGACTGCACTAGATATTTTCTTCAGCTTAACGTCACTGGCCTTTACTATAAGAAACCCCATAATCAGGAGAGATTGCTTTCTGATCTCACTCCCCCTAGGCTTCAGGAATCAATTTTTTGCAATCTTGATGATAAGTTATCAGAAATGTACTACTCTAAAATTACATGGTTGCTCTGCTGATCTCTCAACATAAATCTAGCGGCACACTAGCAGAATCCCTGGGCCTGATTCAAACAGCGATAAAGATTAGATCTTACCCAAGGGCTCCACCAGTCCTCTGGAGTAGCAGTCTTCAAACAAAGGGATATGTTTGTATGAAACTAAATCATAGCGTGATATTCAAGGGGGAAGCTGTGTTTCAATCACTACTTTGAAAGAATGCATGTAGAAATATCATATCTCCACCAGCCATTTTGCCAATTATCTTAAATCTGTAACACAACAATGTTCATTTTCAACTTGCATTCAAGATCGTATGAAACTATTTAAAGAGGGATTAAAACTATTTAAAGCTATTTAATTGTGCCGCAGACAGTGACACAAAGCCAGATTAATTATTTACATGGGCATTATAGAGAGCCATTATATTTAGTCACAAAGCAGACTAATTAGATATTTAAAGTAACTTAGTACATGAAGTACAGGAACATTGTAATGTGGACATTAGGGGCAACAGAATCAGAGTCTTACAGCATGGAGACAGGCCCTTTGGCCCAACTCGTCCCACCTGCTTGGATTTGGTGATATCCCTCTAAGCCTGTCCTATCCATAGTTCCTGCCTCAACTACCTCCTCTGGCAGCTCTCCATACACCTACCACCCTTTGCATGAAAAAGTTACTAAAATGTTACCCCTCGTGGTCCTGTTTCCCCTTTCTCCCCAGTTTTTTGAGATTTACGTTTATGCAAGCTGGACGAACTAATTGATCTCTGCTTGGTCTGCACAAGAGTAGAAGTAACGTTTCCAATGTCCTTGGCCTTAGAATATATCTTAGATTAGTCTCCCATTGATGTCCTGTGTTTTCTATTTGAGCAAACAAGAGGAGGAAAGAGTTAATCTATGCTTCAATGCCCTTCCAGAACCAAGAGATATCCAAGGAATTGCAGATGCTGTCTCAGTAGATCACACAACATCTCTGGAGGATACGGATACGCAATGTTTTAGATCAGGTTTGATAAAGGATTTCGACCTGAAAGTTCACCCACCCATGTCCTCCAGTAATGCTGCCTGACCTGCTGAGCTAATCCAGACCTTTGTGTTTTAGTTTTGTTTATTTAGTTCAGTTTATTTTATTGCCACATGCACAGAGGTACAGTGGAAAGCTTTTGTTGCATGCTAACCAGTCAGCAGAAAGACAACTCATGATCACAATCAATCCATTTCCAATGAATAGATACATGATAAGGGATAAGGGATTACCCTTTCGGGAAAAATGTGCAGAAACTGAAGGAATGATCATGACTGAGAATCCTTTGGCTGTAAATGAAAATTAATATTGCAAGAGTTAGTACTTCCAATAGTGGGGTTAGAAAGATACAAAGACAGAATAAAGTCGGTTTTTGGATTATTCTTGAAGAAAGAGTAAACTGATGAATAAATTTAAAAAAAAATAATGGTATTAATATAGTTTGATTATAATCACGTATTGTCTTTCTGCTGACTGGTCAGTGTGCAAAGTACTTATGATACAGAGTCATTATATATCATAACAAGTACTTTAATTTGTGTACATTTAGAGACCATCGAGATGAGTACCGTAGGCTCTGAATCGTAAGTTAAACTAAAACACAACATGGCTGCATGAGGTGGTGGTGGTGTGAGAACGCCACAAAAGCTTTCCACTATTCCTCCGTACACCTGACAATAAAATCTGAAGTGTAGTTAAACTTTGCAAATGACAGAGCAGAAAGTAGAATAAGGACTTTCCACTGCAGACTAAAATACAAGTTATATTTTTGACACATGGATTAGTGTTTTTCTTTTGACTAATATGTCAGGGTCATATTTGCAACCCATCACATGTTGAATGGGCAGTGGGCAGGTGCTATAGACCTGCACGGGAAGGTAGACGCTCCCACCCCCATGAGTCACGGGAAGATGGGGCTCGTCTGCCTGGGAAGGCAGTCCATCTAGGAGAGGGAAAACCCTGATTTAAAACCTCCACTGCCTTGTGGCCATATCCAGTCATGGAAAAGGATCCTGGAGTAAACCTCAAGAAAATCCGACGTCGGAGCCCCGAAGGCAGTTTGTCGGGGTCTACAACCTCGCTCTGGCAGCTCCTGCGACGGCGCTGGTGCCAAACTGTAACGGCCCTGCTGTTCCTTTGGATCGATCAGCGGCGTGGAGAGGGGGGACGTGCTGCATGGGGAACAGCCTGTCCTCCATATGACATCGCCCAGGCTTGCATCCGACCACACATCACCTGCAAACTAGGATGCATCACCCATGGTCAGTCATGACTGAGGGGGGCCTACTACTATCACATGTTGAAGGCTAAAGGTGGACACTTCAAAACAAAATCACTTCACCAAACAACCAGAACTGAAGAGATAAATAGCTGTTCAATTAGGCAATGGTTCGAAGTCGAGTGAAAATGTGAACAGAGAACAGACTATGTATTTTTATATCGACTTAATTGATCTAGTTTTTTGGTCTGACATCTATCTCAGAACAGCAATTAATTAATACAGCAAATAGTTTGGCTGTGTTATGCTTTGAAAATCTTAGGCACAAAGTTAAAAGAAAAATTATATATTTAAAAACAGTTTACATCTCAAGCAGTATTCCATGGTTATGGTCTGTTTTCAACCTAGTAGATGCTGGTGACCATGTGGAATTTTATAAACTCCTGTTAAGTTGGCATTCAGGTGAGCCAATCTTCTGATATTCCCATTCTTGCTCCACTGCCAGTCTGTATTGTGGCTGGTTATATCAAACGGAACAGCTATACCATTGTACAAAGCAGTTTCACCTATTGAGGAACCTCATCGCTCCACCTCTTTCTCTCACTAATTTTCACTGTAACATTCTCTCAATTCTCTCAACATCCTCAGTGTAATTCTCTCAACATTCTCATCAGTTTCTTGCATATTTTACCTCCGACCGTCACTGTCAAGGTCATTTATGGAGGGTGATTAAATAATCAATTTGCACGACTTTGAGATGTGGGAGGAAACTAAAGCATCCTGATGAAACCCAGTCACAGGGAGAATGGAAAAACTTCCCATAGATAGTACCCGAGGTCAGGAATGAACCCAAGTCACTGACGCAGTGAGGCAGCAGCTCTATCAGCTGCACCGCCACAATCAATGTTCACATCCAGCCAAGGAAGCTATTTGGACCAAGCACATCTATAATAGCTTTTTAATTTGGTCTCACTTCAGAGGCATTCCAGCTCCAAAACCACATGAGCCAAAAATCGAGCCGCAGTAACTCTCCGTGCTTTTCAAAGAGACCGGACATGTACAAGATTACAATACTAAAACAAAAGAAGAGACCAAGTTAACTTGGAAAAGAAAAATTAGCTTTTCAGCTTGTTTGGCAAGGATGGAGGTCTCATAGTTAGGACACTGCCAGTATTCGTGGCCAAATCCCTTTTAAATTCCATAATAAAACCAACAACCTCGAGCTTATGCTTGAATTCCTGCAGTTACAAGCATAGCCATGCACATCAGCATTAGAACTCGAGTAACAACCATTGGAATTACCCATTAAAATGAGATATCTACGAGAGAGAGATAGGAAAAGAATACTCCTCCCTAATGTCCCCATTAACAATAGAGTCAATCTTATCGTAACGGAAATCTCCTTTGAAAATATGGACTTAGAAAAAAGAAGAATGGCTTTGTTTTATGTGGATCTTTTGAGAGAGATGTGATCTCGAATGTTCAAGGCACTGATGTTCCATTAAATGGTTGATACAACATAAACATTCTGGCAATGAAGTGAGATTATGGCCTTGCAGAACAGCAAATTCAACCTGCCGAAGATACTCCTTTTATCCTCAGCAATTTACCATTTCAACTTCAGAGCATGGGTACCACATTCCAGCGAAATGGTGATAAAAAAAAACTTACACTAAACACTTGCACAACCCCAAAAATTAAACCAGTTGTGCATTTGAAATGTAAGTTGACCCCCTGGAGTGCAACACAATTCTACATCTCTCCGGGTGCCTTTGTGCCCACTGAGAGCTGCATCTCCTTACATTTTAAGGGATTTCATTCCATTTAGCACTTCCTCCTCCCAATCCTAACCCTCCCCACTTCATCCCAGCCTTAAAACTCCCACACATGACCTCAACATTGCCGCAAGAAACAAAACTTGTCTGGAGCGAGATTTTCAGTACATTGGTCTGAAAAATGACAGTTCTTACTTACTCACAGAAGAAAACAAGATTCACTAACCGTAATGTTCCACTAAAACTGTAGTATTTAAAGAGAAAACTGTGTGGCTACCTTCTCTGTCCTCTGAGATATGCCATCTCCTAGAACTTCAAATCCAAACACATGCTGTGTTGCCTGCTTAGCCGGAAGAAGAGATTGTCATGGTCATTATCAACATGACCATAGTCATGCTCGTCTGTGTCAGAAACGACTGTCTCTGCTGCAAATGTGATATTAGCCCAGCTCGCTCGAGGGAGGAACGGCACTCACGTGAGGGCGATCCGGCTTGGGGCTGGAACGGTGCTCCGGTGGCTGGGACGGCATTCTGGCGGCGGTGACCTGAGTCCAGGGTTCAGCTGCGGGCCGGCGGCTGCGTCCGCTGGACTGGAGGGCGGCAGCTTCGACCAGCCCGGGCCGCGGTGTTTGAGCCGGCCCGTTTGCGGGGTTCGGTGAGCCGCGGGACTGTTTGTGTCATCGCCCAGTGGGGAATCGCCTCAGCGCAGAGGGAGAAGAGGAGGGAAGAGACTGCAGCCCTAAGAATTTTGCCTCCACCACAGTGAGGAGGTGCTTGGAGGATACACTGTGGTGGATGTTAATTTGTGTTTATTGTTGTTTATTATTGTATGATTGTATGTATGACTGCAGGCACAAAATTTCATTCAGACCGTAAGATCTGAATGACAATAATGGTATTCTATTCTATTCTATTATTTGATCACCATGAATACAGCCTGAACTAATGGACATAGAAACATAGAAACATAGAAATTAGGTGCAGGAGTAGGCCATTCGGCCCTTCGAGCCTGCACCGCCATTTAATATGATCATGGCTGATCATCCAACTCAGTATCCCGTACCTGCCTTTTCTCCATACCCTCTGATCCCCTTGGCCACAAGGGCCACATCTAACTCCCTCTTAAATATAGCCAATGAACTGGCCTCAACTACCCTCTGTGGCAGAGAGTTCCAGAGATTCACCACTCTCTGTGTGAAAAAAGTTCTCCTCATCTCGGTTTTAAAGGATTTCCCCCTTATCCTTAAGCTGTGACCCCTTGTCCTGGACTTCCCCAACATCGGAAACAATCTTCCTGCATCTAGCCTGTCCAACCCCTTAAGAATTTTGTAAGTTTCTATAAGATCCCCTCTCAATCTCCTAAACTCTAGAGAGTATAAACCAAGTCTATCCAGTCTTTCTTCATAAGACAGTCCTGACATCCCAGGAATCAGTCTGGTGAACCTTCTCTGCACTCCCTCTATGGCAATAATGTCCTTCCTCAGATTTGGAGACCAAAACTGCACGCAACACTCCAGGTGTGGTCTCACCAAGACCCTATACAACTGCAGTAGAACCTCCCTGCTCCTATACTCAAATCCTCTTGCTATGAAAGCCAACATGCCATTCGCTTTCTTTACTGCCTGCTGCACCTGCATGCCTACCTTCAATGACTGGTGTACCATGACACCCAGGTCTCGCTGCATCTCCCCCTTTCCCAATCGGCCACCGTTTAGATAATAATCTGCTTTCCCGTTTTTGCCACCAAAATGGATAACCTCACATGTATCCACATTAAACTGCATCTGCCAAACATTTGCCCACTCACCCAGCCTATCCAAGTCACCTTGCAGTCTCCTAGCATCCTCCTCACACCTAACACTGCCCCCCAGCTTAGTGTCATCCGCAAACTTGGAGATATTGCCTTCAATTCCCTCATCCAGATCATTAATATATATTGTAAATAGCTGGGGTCCCAGTACTGAGCCTTGCGGTACCCCACTAGTCACTGCCTGCCATTGTGAAAAGGACCCGTTTACTCCTACTCTTTGCTTCCTGTTTGCCAGCCAGTTCTCTATCCACATCAATACTGAACCCCCAATGCCATGTGCTTTAAGTTTGCATACTAATCTCTTATGTGGGACCTTGTCGAAAGCCTTCTGGAAGTCCAGATACACCACATCCACTGGTTCTCCCCTATCCACGCTACTAGTTACATCCTCGAATCCGACAAATACCATCACTGGATTAGCAACACATTAGACCTCTTTACCTGTATTATCAGCCTTTAACTGCCCCATTGACCCGATTACCTCATATAACTCATATTGGCCTCATCTTATTACAAATATTCTCTTTGTCCAATTCATTTTCCCACCCCCTTCTCTGCATCTTAAAAATGCCTTTTAATTTAGAGTCTGAAGGATCCCGGCCCGAAACATCACCTATCCACGTCCTCCAGAGATGCTGCCTGACCTGCTGAGTTACTTCGGTCCTTAGTGTTTTTTTTTCCTCCGTCTGACAAAGAAATGTTGACCCAAGTTGTTCTCTCTTGATTCTTTTTCACAGATGCCACATTACCTGGAGGCATAGATAGAACAAGAAGCCACACACAGCACAAGAACCCAGGATCAAACTGATGTCACATGAGCTGTGAGGGAGCAGCTCTGGTCATGGAATCCTTGTGCCATCCCTCCCAGACCTCAAACTCATCAGTCAATACTGGAAACCTCCTCACATCTACAAACTTCTTTCTTCAATTAATCAAATTCTTAGTCATTTTCAGTGAAGGAGAGACAAACAGAATACCAGTATTTGCCGAATTGGTGAATAAAATAATTCTAAATTCTTATGTTTATGGAGGTGCAACTCCAGAGCCAAAAAAATCATGGGAGACCCCTTCCACCCCTGCAACGGACTGTTCCAGCTGCTGCGGCCAGGCAAACGCTCCGTTGCCATGCTGTGAGAACGGAGAGGTTGAGAAGGAGTTTCTTCCCAGAGGCCATTAGGACTGTAAACGCCTCTCACCAGGGACTAACCTTACTGTACCACCTACAGCTTTTTTTTTAAATTACTGTTTTTTTCCCTTTTTTCCTTCCGCCCACAATATTTAATATGAAAAAGAATATGTGATTCTGTTCCATTCTGTTTGTAGTTTGTTTGGTTGTTTGTTTGTTTGTCTTTTTGCACAAAGTCCGCGAGCATTGCCACTTTTCATTTCACTGCACATCTCGTATGTGTATGTGACAAATAAACTTGACTCGACTTGTTGACAAACAATACAGAAGTGTCTCCAAGTATGTTGTCCTATATTTTAGCTTATGATAGAATCCTAACCTTATGATTCTATTAGAAGCTAAAATAGAGGACAACATAGGTGGACAACATAAAATCCCTCAGTAAAAAGAATTCCCAAGTGAGGCTATGCCCCCATTGTTGGCTTTGTAATGACAGAAGGCATTGCCCTAAAAATTGCCAACAGAGGTTCACTCCATGTTGCAACCACATGCCATTTATGTTCATAAGTTCCCAGGAATAGAATTAGGCCATTCAGTCCGTTAAGTCTACTCCATCATCCAATCACGGCTGATCAATATTACCCTATTAACCCCGGTGTTTAGATTCAGAAGGTACAAGCCAACTTGAAATTTGTCACTTAACTGTGAAGCAATTCTATTTTGAACAGAAGGAATGAGAAGCAAAGCTATATAAAGCGAGTGGCACCACTTGAACCAGAGACAGGAAGCGAATGGTCTGGGCTGTATGTATAAAACTGTTTGCAGGTGGCAGGATAAACTGAGATGCCTGCAAGAAAAAAACACATGGGACTCTTGGCATGATGTATATCAGCATACTTACAAATGTGAAGAGTTCCTGACAGACAATTATTTTGCCAGTGACTATACTATCTGGTCACCGTGTTTGGGGAAGTTCATAAGCTCTAGGAGCACAAGGCCATTCGGCCCATCAAGTCTATTCCGCAATTCAATCATGGCTGATCTAACTTTCACTCTAAACCCCATTCTCCTGCCTTCACCCTGTAACCCCTGACACCCTTAATAAAGAACATCAAGCAATCTGGGAAGGTTCAGGGGCAATTTTAAAAAGTGGCAGTCGAGCTGGGAAAGCCATGTTTTTTTTTTAATGGAAGGGAGATGAAAATCATGAGGGGTTTGACAGAAAATTAAGAACAAACTTCTAGTGTTAGAATATTCTGTTAGTGAAGGATAGAAATTTTAAGTCAATTCACTAACCAACCAGAGATGACACAAGGTTAGGTTTTTCAAATGTCAGGAGTGGAAATCCAAAAACTGTCTGAAAGTGCCATGAAACCCCTTTGTTTTAAATAGTGACTTACAAAAAGGAATTGGATATAATGGGGAAACAAAAGGTACAATGGAAGAGCAAACAAGTGAATCACTCTACCTGCCAGCCTAAGCATGATGGGCTGAATGGTCTTCAAAGCTGTTCCATTCTCTGATTCTAACCCGTGGGGTATTGTCAGTCTGTGCACCATGCTGTCAGAGATATTACAAATTAACTTGACTGAACTCGAATGCACCATTGTGTCCATCATTGCTGAACTCATAGGTGCAGATTCTCCCATATTAAATATACTGATTTGCCTTCTTGTTTAGTTTAGAGATATGGTTTGGAAACAGGCCCCTCGACCCACCGAGTCCACGCGACCAACAATAACCCGTACTCTAATTCAATTCTACATACTAGGGACAATTTACAGAAGCCAATTAACCTACAAACCTGCACATCTTTGGAATGCAAGAGGAGATCAGAGCACTCAGAGAAAATCTATGCGAGCACAGGGAGAACGTATAAACCATACATACAGCACCCGTAGTCAGGATTCTCTGGCTCTGTAAGGCAGCAACTCTACTGCTGCACCAACTAACGCCATTAGTTGCAAAATTCCTGCCACTGCAAGACAAGCAGATCTATGCTTCAAATATAACCAAGACATTTTTTTATAGTGCATTCTATTTGCCATCTATATTGCAACGAATATTTCACAACACATTTCTATGGTAGCAGCACTCACGCTCACATATCTAGGTCAGTCAATGTGCTGATATGGGCTTAACACATCGATTTTAATGACATCTGCACCCAAACCCAACCCAATTGCATCGTTCAGACAGGAAAGCTTAAGGAGGTAAACTTTGTGTCAGAAATAGGCGCCACAATGCAGCATCAGTGGTTAAAACTAAAGTTTGGCACTCTCAATGGAACAAATACCAAGGCTCGTTGATTGCAGTTAATTCACTGGAATAGTAATTATTGCAACGGAGGATCATCTCATCACTTGGGAAGCAACACCCTGAGGCAACGCAGTGCTAAATATCGAACGTGGACAACAAATGTATTCCATACCCAATGAAACTTGTAAGATGTATGCTGCAATTAATATATTGTGCAGGTGGTGGAACTGACTGAAAGTGAAGTGGCCCAAAGTTTAAATAGAGCTGTGTCAGCAGCAACCAAATGCTCAAAGATCTGACAAAAGTATATTGCAGACCATAGCTTAGTACAGACATTATCCAGCACAGCTGTGTAGCTCGTTACACACAGCATTGGAAGAGTTATTTCCCAATGTTAATGGACCTCACACATTCTTCGAATGCTTTCCAACACACATTCCTTCCTCCTATGGCCTTATTTATTCAAGTTAATTCCTTTATCACGTATCTGTACACTGTGGACAGCTCGATTGTAATCATGTATAGTCTTTCTTGCTCAAGACACAAAAGCTTTTCACTGTACCTCAGTACACATGACAATAAACTAAACTAAATTCATTTTATGGTCAGAAAATTATGGGTTCATAATGTGTTAACCAGTGTAATGCTGACGAGATGCTACAAAATCCACAGCTCTCATCAGCTATTTGCATGTTGAGTTAAAGCTTACCCTGTGACTGCCTATTTCAGGAGGACAGGTGAATTTCAAATATCAGCCCTTAATGCTGCTTGAATAGCACACTTTCCCTGTTGTTCTGACGAACATCCATCCTTAACTAATACCACCAATAACTGGTTGTTCATCGAACTGGATGCTTGCTCCATATAAAATTACTATCACAATGGATTACACTAAAAGAACTGAGATGTAGTCATCCTTGTCATAACAAACTTAGGATTTATATATAAAAACTATTTTAACAGTTTTCCACCATTTAATAGATTATGGCTGTAAGGTTTTATAAACCAGTGAATGTTACATTTGATATGCAACAATGCAAGTAATCCCATCCCAACATGTAAAGGAAAATGGAATGCAGGATAATCCAAGGGCTGCATAAAAATAAAAACTGCTGGAATCATAGCACGTTGGGCAGCATTTGTGGAAAGTGAAACAATGAACTTGTTTAAAGTCCTTTGTCTGAAAATTGGGCAATTTGCTAAACATAGAACAGTACAGCATATGAATAGACCCTTCGGTCTACAATGTTTGTGCTGAAGATTATGCCAAGATCACTTATCTGTTTGAATATAATCCATACCCCTCCATTGCCTGCATATCCATATGCCTACCCAAATGTCTTTTAATTTAATCTCCCTCAAACACCACCTGCAATGTCCATTTCAGGCACTTAGCACCCGCTGTGTAAAAATATTTGCTCATCATACTTCCTTTAAACATTGCCCCTCTCAGCTTAAAATAATGCTACCTATTATTTAATGTTTCCCCATCCTAGGAAAAAGGATTTGACTACCCTATTTACACCTCTCATAATTTCATATGTTTATTCCCACAACCTCTGGCCCCAGACAAAACAATCCAAGCCTAAAACAATCCCAGTCTGAACATTAGGGCAATGTTTGACCGAGAATACATAAGGCTAGAAACATCCTATGATGAAGTCTCCTAATAAATAACCAAATGTTCGAAGGAAGATTTAGTTAATGTAGAGTTAAATCATATTGGCAGAATTTTCCTCAATCTCCAAACTAAGTTATAGCAGTTGATTGCAACCAGCTTCAAAAAAAGCTGGTAAAGCTTTAAAGAAAGCTGGTACCATTTCAACTGTGTTCGGAAACACAAACACAAATCACCATCATTCCCAATGGGGGGGTTTTTTGGTATAGAAATAAGATTTTTTTTTGAAAAGGAAGCTGTGTTCCGCTGATCATAAAAAATAGCATGAGCTATTGTGAGCTAAAACAATAGCAAGACCTTGCTGCGAATAGGAAATAAAAACAGGACTGATGGGGACAAAATATAATTAGGAGCTCAACCAGAACTGGAGGCAGAAATGTTTGCTGCAAAGTTACTGATGGCAAGAGATTAGATCTGCACATAGAAGGGGGAAACATTTGCAAAATAAGCACAGTATGTATTTAGCGCAGTTTTCCATTTACAAAACACATCATGGAATAAACAACTCAAGAACAGGAGTTGGGCACATGCCCCATAGAAGCCTATTCACTGCCCAATAACATTGGTTAAGGGCCTGTCCCACGAGCATGCGACTGCATGCGGCAAGCACGACCTAACGTGGTCGCTTGAGCCGCACGGCCTCGCGGGGCTGGTCCCACTTCGATCGCCGGAGCCATATGGAGTTGTGCGGGGCTGGTCCCGACATCGCGGGGGGCTGAGAAAAACTGACCCTGTCCAAAAATTCCGTGCGGCAATGGCCTGCCGGCCCGCAGCCGCATTGAGGCCGTACGCACCGCCTCGACAGGCGTGCGCAGCGTCTCGATGCCGTACACAGCGTCTCTATGCCGTAGGCGGCGTCTTGATGCCGTACACAGCGTCTTGACGCCGTACGTCACATGCAAACTTCCCGCGGACTTCGCTCGAACTTCACATCAACTCGTACGGGATCACTTGACGCACGGCCCCCGCTTCTGGTTTGGTCACGCTCGCCGCATGCAGTCGCATGCTGGTGGGACAGGCCCTGTACGGGGAACACTCGACCTCCGCGCGGCCCCCGCTTCCGGTTTGATCGCGCTTGCCGCATGCAGTCGCATGCTCGTGGGACAGGCGCTTTGCTGTGACTTTAACCGCATGTCCACTTGCATCATTGAAACCCTTAACCCATTACCTCTCTCAGGAGATGCTATTACTCCAGCATTTTGTGTCTACCTGTGAAATCCTTAACTCCTTTGTTTATCAATTATCTAACTATGAATATTCAAAATCTCTATTTCCCCTGAACTTTGATGACGAGAGTTCCTAAGACCCATTGAGAAAGAATAAACAAAATGGCCTCATCTGGTCTTAAAGTCTTAACGTATGGTCTTAACTTATGTTTATTCAGTGACCTCTGTTACTTGCAACTGGGGAAACATTTTACTTTAGGACCAGAGATAATTAGTAAGCCCAAAGTAAGGAATCCTCTGGAGAAATGTTATTATAACAAGTTCGAATTTTGTGCAGAGTTCAAGAGAGACAGTTCAGTTTTGAATTTAAATAGTCAGTATATATGTACAAGAGCTGTACACACTGCTAATGCGAAATTAAATTTAAAAGCTTTTTAGAAAGTCAACAATAGAAAATCTTGACAAAAATTTCAAATAGAGAAAATTCATTGAGAATGTATAACAAATGAGATAGCTAACTGAGGTGTTTAAGGATTTTATCAGTTTAAAAAGAGATTTTTATTTTGCTTAAAATAGAAACACGAGCATGAATGTTTATGCTGCGTTGGACAAATCCTTGTTGTTATCCAACCCTCTCTCAGGTCCTGTATGATTTTGAGTCAAGTAGCCAGGCTCGTAACAAATGACACAAATTGTTGAGGGAAGAAAGTTAGTGCAAGAGCCAGAATGTATATTTCAAAAAGACATTCGCTACATATGCAAATAGATAACAGTAAGAAAACAAATTCTAAAGCGACAATGGCAAGCGATGATCAAAAATGGAAGGGTTGATCTGAAGAAATTAACACAGCATTAAACATTTTATATTAATCCTCACAAATGGAAATAAAATAAACTCAGCAGGTAGGGCGGCACGGTGTCGTAGCGGTAGAGTTGTTGCCTTACAGCGCTCACAACGCTAGAGACCCGGGTTCGATCCAGACTACAGGTGCTGTCTGTACGGAGTTTGTACTTCCTCCCCATGACCTGTGTGGGTTTTCTCCGAGATCTTCAGTTTTTTTTCCCACAATCCAAAGACGGGTAGGGTAATTTGCTTGATGTAAATGTAAATTGTCCCTAATGTGTGTAGGATAGTGTTAATGTGCATGGATCGCTGGTCGGAGCGGACTCAGTGGGCTGAAGGGCCTGTTTTTCAGCGCTGTATCTCTAAACTAAGCTATGATGGGGAAACAACTGTGTGGATCTTTGGACTGAAGAGCAAGCACAGTGGAATTTAAAGGGACTAAAACCAGGCATATCCCTTGATTTGTTAGTCTGTATCTCAAGTATCCAAAAGATGTATCAAAATAGGAGCAAGTAGAGACCATATGACTCTACAAACGTATGCCACCATTCAATACAATTATGGCTGATTTTTCACTTCAATAGTATGGATAGGAAAGATTTAAAGGGATATGGACTAAATGTGGGCAAATGGAACTAGCTTAGATGGGGCATCTTGGCTGTCATGGATGAGATGGGTCAATTTCCAATCTGTCCGACACTCCATGACTTTCTATCTCTTTGACTAGATTCATGCTCTCTCCCCAATACCCCACCTCTTCCTTCCCCAACCTCCTGCCCCCAGATGCATTTAGCATTTCTTGATCTTTAATGTACCCCAACATTATGATCATTCGGAATATTCATCCTTACATAATTCACACTTCACTATCTAAAAATGTGAGATACGGATTAAAATTCACTCTCAAGAGGTTTTAGAAAAGAAATTTAAATAAAAATTAACCATTTATTTTGCATTTCTAGACACATGGGTTGTTGACAGCTTTGCATTGGAGAAAACTGCAATAAGTATTGTGTTCTATGAAGACACCTCTCTCCTCCCTGTAATGTAGGGGTCATCAGCATCTTGGTCTATCACCAACTGCGGTAGAAAATTGTACAAATTCACCATCTTCATCTCAGTTCTTCACATCTTACCCTTAACTTGAGATTGTGATCCATGGATCCCTAGAATTGAGATTCTAGACAACTAGCCTGGGGTAAAACTCTTCCTGCATCTAACTTGTGGGGCTACGAATGTCACAATTTTGTACCATTCAATTAAATCTCTTTGCATTCATCTCAACTTTAATTAATACAATACTGGTTGATTCACATGCACCAGACCGTCTTTCCCAGAAACTGCTCTGCTGCACTTTAGCTGCACTCCCTCCATAACAAGCATATCCTTTCCTTGGTAATGGCGTGAATTCAATGTGCCAAACTCCAGATAAGATCTAACCAAAGCCTTGAAAAATTGTTAGATATTCTTATCAATACCTCCTGCAATGAAAGTCATCTTCTAACTGCCTGCTGCAACTAAACATTTT
Organism: Leucoraja erinaceus; assembly: GCF_028641065.1. Classification (NCBI taxonomy): domain Eukaryota; kingdom Metazoa; phylum Chordata; class Chondrichthyes; order Rajiformes; family Rajidae; genus Leucoraja; species Leucoraja erinaceus. The sequence continues at coordinate 16,579,618 of NC_073392.1, read as the reverse complement.
CTTTTGTTGACTGGTGCACAGGACATGCAGATCACATGAACATTTCCCAATCTATCACCATTAAATAATTGGCCACCTTTCTGATTCTCCCACTTAACTGGATGATTTCACATTTATCCACATTAATTGCCTCTGCCATGTATTTGCCCATTCACTCAACGTGTCTGAATTACTTTGGAACCGCTTTGCATCCTCACAACTCCATCCCTTCCAGTTTCACGTCATTCAATGCAATTTAAAATTACGCCCAAATCAACACTCTATATTATTAATATATGGGCACAAACACTCGTCCCACTGGTAGCTTGACAGCCAACCCAGCAGAACCATTTATTTATTCTGCTTCCCATATGTCAACCAATTTTCAATCCATGCCAATATATTCCCCCAATCCCATGTGCTTTTACTTGTTTTCATTAACTTCATTTGTGCTGCTTCAGTGAAGGTCCAAATGTACCACATCCAACACTTCTCACTCATCTGTTCTATGAGTTAGACCCTCAAAAATCCCATCCAGTAGGTTAGGCAAACACCATTTCCCTTTTCTCAATCTATGCTAACTTTATCTAATCTCATTGATATTTTCCAAGTGTTCCATCATCAAATTTTTATAATAGGTTCAAGCATTTTCTCTGCTAATAATATTGGACAAAGTAGTTTGTGCAAGAAGATTCTTGATTAGTACAGGTGTCAGATGTTGTGGGGAGAAGGCAGGAGAATGGGGTTAGGAGGGAGAGATAGATCAGCCATGATTGAATGGCAGATTAGACTTGATGAACCGAATGGCCTAATTCTACTCCTTTTCCTTATGACCTTATGGAACTGCAGATGCCGGTTTAACTGACATTTCGGGTCAATAGACAATAGATGCAGGAGTAGGCCACATGGCCCTACTAGCCAGTACCACAAGGGTCGAGACCTTTCATCAGACTTAAAGGGTCTCGACTCAAAACATCACCTATTCCCTTTCTCCAGAGATGCTGCCGGACCTACTGAGTTACTCCAGCATTTTGTATCTTTTAAATGAATTTGTTCTGGATTTTCCCACTCCCTCCTTTGGGAATGTTTCACACTCTGCAGAATTTTAGAAAACAACGACCAATGCATCAACTATTTACTTCAGTACACTGGAACGCATTGCCCATCCATGGTTTAATTAAAGATGATGGATAATTTTCCCATTCATATTGTCAACTGGGAGATAAGGATTGTGGACTCAGGGCAACCGTCGGCAAATTTGGAGTGACCAAATGTTTAATGCGGTAATAAAACACATTGGAACAGGCAATAATATATCAATTTGTGCTGGAATCAATTGCATTGGCATTGAGCCAAACGGGTATTTAATAACATTACTTAAATTTCATCATTCTGCTGCAAGTGAACATTTATCGATTGAGCTAAATGAGACAGGAAATCAGATTGATTTTGAGCCCAGTTGGAGCATAAAGGGATGAGATACTACTTTGCCTTTTGATGCCAGAAAGATTTCTTCCTTCCTGTGCCTTTGTTGGCCAGTTATTAAAAATAAAAATTAATAACAGGTTCATGTATCATCCTTCAACTGCACTCTTCCTCCTTTCATTTATAATAATATGGAACCATTAGGACATCAAATATTAATTACATGTATATGGCAACATTGGAATTATAACAGCTCAACAATCAGCATTAAAAAACCTATTGAAATATTTTGACTATTCATTTGCAATGGGTTCATTCCAGTAATTTATTACCACAAAACGCTTTTAAAGAAAAATAACTCTGCAATACTCTGTAATGTCCCTTGACTGTGCCCATAATTACCACAATTCCTGATAGAATTCCTTCAGCTTCTACTATCTAGTCATGAGTGTTTTATGGTTATACAGTATATCCCAAAACGGAACATGACATTCATACTTGCAGCAGCACAACATATGTAAACACCGTAATCTTCAAACAATAAACAACAAAAAGTTCAATAAAATGAACAATAGCAGTGCAAAGATCATAGGAATGCTGCCAAGTCTGTAGCTCAGAGCATAGTTGGAGGTTGTGGCATTCAACAGCCTGATGGCAGTAGGGAAGAAGCTGTTTCTGAACCCGGACGGTAGTTTTCAGTCTCCTCCTATACCTTCTTCCTGATGGTAGGAGTGAAATGAAAACATGGCCTATGTGGTGTAGATCTCGGTTGATGCTGACCATCTTTTGAGGCAGTGACCCCTGTAGATCCCTTCGATATAATCCTGATATGGTCCCATACTCCTCCTATAATCAGAGGATTGGGATTGGGGACTTCGATTGGGATTGGGGACTTCCATGGACCTCGAAGTTACTGATGAGCTCAATGCTTGATCCACAATCTTTGTCACAGGTGGTCCTCCAGCTGTCTACACAAGGCTTGTCCTGGTACATTGGTGAGAGGCGGCATTTAATAAAGTTTAGTTTAGAGATACAGCATGGAAACAGGCCCTTTGGCCCATCGAGCCAATCACCCATACATTTGTTCCATCCTACACAGAAGCCATTGTCTTTTATCAAATGTTCTATACCAGTGGCAAATAATAACTTACAAACCTTTAACATGCGGGAGGAAACCCGAGCACCCAGAGAAAACCCACACCGTCCCAGGGCTAACTTAAACTCTGAACAGACAACACCCATAATCACGATCGAATCTCAGTCTTTGGCGCTGCAAGGCAGCAGATCGACAGCTGCGCCACCATGCCACCCTTGGTGCCAACTAGTATGGCCCATCTACTAAGACTGAATGATAACCATAAATTTATCAGATTTTTAAAAAATCCTATGTGAACACCTTACGACAAAAAATATTGATATATCAAACAGCGGAAACAAACAAGAGGCTGAGAAAACAGACTTTTATTGTCCTCAATTCCAGAGATAAAACAAAAGAAATTTGGAATATCAGAAACATGAACAATGAGGAGAATATGCCAGATATTTGGTTTGTCAGTCAGTAACGTAAAGAGAAATACAAAGCAAGGATTGAAAAAAGAAAATGGCCAGAACACAGAAGGTATTAATTCGCCCACTGGTGTAGAACATTTGATAAAATACACCAGCTATGATTTGTGGTGGTTAAATTAGATCCTAGATCATCCACTTACTACTGTTCCTCTTAATACCACAAATGTAAAGAGTTATCTTGTATCATCGGCATGCTTCAGCTCAGAATAATCATTCCCTAGTATGGCTCTGTTCTACTCTGACACCTTCATGCATCTTAACTGCTTTATGATTCTATTAACAATTAATCTGAGATTGGATGTAGATGTGGTTGGCATTTTTACCTAAGCTTTCACTGGAATTTTTCAACAACTCCAAATCTTTAGTCTTTAGACATTAGAGATACACCATGAAATGAAATGAAATGAAATGATTCAATTTATTGTCATTGTCAGTGTACAGTACAGAGACAACGAAATGCATTTTTAGCATTTAGCATTGAAAGGGAGACACAGGGCCCAAAATAGCGGTGTGCCCGCGCCCAGGGTATTTGAGGCCCTTGTGCGGCCCCACTGGGCATTAATTCTCTGCAATCACCAGCATGGTCACCCCGTACACCAGCACTATTTGCTACATCAATGCTTTGGGTAAGACAATTTACAAATTTGCAGAAGCCAATTAACCTACAAACCTGTACGTCATTGGAGTGTGGGAGGAAACTGGAGCACCCAGAGAAAACCCAAAATAGGGAGAATGCACAAACTCCATACAAATGGCACCCATAGTCAAGATCGAACCCAGGTCCCTGGCGCTGGAAGGCATCAACTCTACTGCTGCGCCACTGTGCTGTCTCATATCGGCGGGCATTAATTCTCTGGCACTAATGGAAATGTTCGAGGATGGCTGATGTTTGTCCACATGGTAAGTCCAGTTGTGCAATTGGCCAAATATTTGCAAAAAATAATCATCAATAATTTGAATTATGGTAAGTTGACATCAATTGCCACACAATATTGCAGGAGCACAATCTCAAACTTCAGATGCTGACCAGGTAGCTGGCCACCTGAAAAATCCTGAAGTAGTAAAACCTGTCTGCCGAGGACATGATATTGGACCAGTTCTTGGTTAAGAGTTTAAACGCAACAAAACCATAGTCAATCAACCCATATGTTTAGCAAGTGTAACAAATAAAGGCATATATATTGTTATAGATGGGGAATGTATTGAACCATTGTGCATCTTCAGCATTTTACTTCAGAATTCCTGTTAAGCAATAACAGTGCAATCACTTAGCAGGAGTAACATCACTCTACCCACAACAGATACAGTAACCTCCCAGTTCAGGGTGGACTGGCAACAGATAGGTCATGAATTTAAATCCAATAGTGATCAATAATCTGCTGGCATGCACAAGAAAAATAGGTGTAAAATTATTGAACACAAGTGGTTACTCATGTCTGCCTTGAGAGGAATCTACCACCCTACCATGTTGCCGAATGTACACCATGAGTGGATGACCTGCAATTAAGACAAATACCAGCAACAAATGCTGCTTTCCATATTAGATACAAAAATATTGCCTTGCTGGTGTCATTCAGAACAGAAACAAAACTCAGTCATCCAGCACGGTTTAATTTAGTTTAGAGATGCAGCCCGGAACAGGACCTTCGGACCACCTGCACCAACCAGCGATCCCTGGCACCATTCTGCACACGCGGGACAATTTACAATTTTTATCAAAGCCAAGTTAACCTACAAGTGGAGTGTGGGAGGAAACCGAAGATCCCGGGGAAAACCCGGGGAGAGAACGTACAAATTTCGTACAGACAACACCCGGAGTCAGAATCGAACCCGGGTGTTTGGTGCTGTAAGGCAGCAGCTTTACCACTGCAACACGGTACCAGTTCCTTGCATATGCAATCCATCCGTGGTTTCACTTGGCAGGTGAAGGAGCTCTTTTACCGTTTCCTTTAGAAGACTGTCCAGTTCTTTTAAAGAGTTCTGGGATGCTTTTGTGATAAGGTGGAAATAAAATCTTTGGACCATGTGGGGGGTCCCAAGGATCTCAAACTTATGTAATGATTTTAGCTTGGTGTTCTTAAGGATGTCAAATCATTGTGAGTTTTAAGTCAAGGGCCTGTCCCACTTGGGTGCCATTTGCACGTCACGCAGGTGGCGCGCGAGGATTTTGAGAATCCCCAAATCCTGGGGCGCCGCGCGCTACCGTGCATCACTGCCTACGCCACGATGTCTCACCACACGCCATGTGCACGTTACACGCATGTCATACCACGTGATGCGTAAATGATGTTGCATAAATGGCGCACAAATAACGCCCAAGTGGGACAGGCCCTTAACAGTTTTCAATGGCAAATACTGACCTGAAGTCAACCCTTGCATCGAGATATTTCTCATCTCCCTGGTTTTATGTATTTAATTGAGCCCTTGTTTATCATCCAGTTGTCAATTATGTTTAGTTTAGTTTAGAGATACGGTGCGGAAACAGGCCCTTCGGCCCAACGAGTCCGGGCCGACCAATGATCACCGCACATTAACACTACTGTACACACACTAGGGACAATTTCCATTTTGTGCCAAGCTAATGGAGGGATAAAATCAAGCCAATGAACCTACAAACCTGTACGTCTCTGTAGTGTTGGAGGAAACCGAAGATCTTGGCGAAAAACCACGAGGAGAACATACAAACTCCGTATAGACAGAACCCGTAGTCAGGATCGAACCCGGGTCTTTGGCGCTGCAAGCGCTGTAAGACAGCAACTCTACCGCTGCACCACCGTTCCGCCCTCAATGACTGATTAAAAACAGTGTTATCTGTTGAATCTTGTGCAACACGGCACACACAAATACACCGATCCCTGCAGTGAAAAACACGTACGAGTTGCATGTCAGCATTTAGTCGACAAATTAGTGCACAAAGTGCAATTAGCACAGCATCTGTTGGTTGCAGATGATATAAACAGTAATTGTATGTACTGTAAATATTAGATAATCCAGCATGAAAGATTGAAACAGTTCTAAATATGAAAAAGGCAACTCCCAATTACAGCTGCAATATTTACTGGGCCAGGAGTTCATTTGAACAATTACATTTGACCGCTGAATGAATTTGTGTATAAAACCAGAAAAGATTAACTTTCTAGTTTGCTAACCTAGCTACCCATTGTTGCACATCTGAAACAGTCAGCTTAGAAAGGAAGTGAGTGAACCAATGCAAAGGGATACACCCAATTGACCTCGCTATCTCCGACATTCCTGTGGAAGATGTGGAGAGAAAGTGACATCCTCACACCAAGATTAATCAAGGTGCTACCAGTGTACTGACCGAGCAGACCTGGCAGATCAAAGTGGACTTCGTCTCCAAAACTGGTGCGCTAATTTGTAATCCAATTTTATTCTCCCCCACATTCCCACACTCACCCCGACTCCACAATATTCTGCCATTCACCCACTCATTCAGCACACTAAAGGCAATTTACAGTGGCCAAGTGATCGACCCACACAATTTTGGAAACTGGAGAAAACCAGAGCATCCACAGGTTTTTTTTTTTTAAATGTTGCCACATGGATCAAGAGCAAACTTCATGCTGATAGCACTAGAGGTCAGGATTAAACACAGGTCCACTTTCTGCATCGTCCTATAACAATATCCCGGCTGTCATTCTCAAGACCTGCACTCTTGAACCAGCCATACCTTTCGCCAAGCTAACTGTACAGTTATAACACCCCACCCCCATCCTTCTAAATGCCAGTGAATACATGCCCAGAGCCTGGAAGACTAAGGTTTGGAAAGAGATCTTAGATTTGGGTTGAGATAGCTGAATGTATGATTTCCATAGGTGAGCAAGGGGTAGGCAAAAAAACATAACTGGAGCAGCAGATACATCCAGGGGGTTTTGGGAAATGGCGTTCAAGAGATTTCAAACAAGCATGAGAACTTTTAAATAAGCTGTTTAACTGGGAGTCAATGTTGTTTCCAGTCCTAGAGCGATTGGTGAAAGTTTGGTTAAACTCAGGTTTCCAGAAGGAAAGCAAGGAGGGGAACCTTGAGTGGAGTATTAGAATAAACCTGGTTATGATGGTGAGGGAATGTTAAGAGCACATGAACAGAAACAGAGATACGAGATCAGAAAATACTTTTACTGCAATTCAAGCCTTTTATTTTTTGGATAAATAAATTCTCTGGTTTCTCTGGGCCTCATCTACTTACGGTATTCCCTCTTTATACGTCTGTCACACTTAAAATCCCCCAGCAGACAGGATTAAAGTAAAACAATTGGGCTTTAAGAGCTCCAGATTGGACACTTTTTGTAATTTGTCACTGAAAAACTCTTAAAGGACTGTGCTTCGAGTGAAAAACTCCCAAAAATTCATAAATTTTTGGAAAAGCGCAATAGACCATTTTTCTCTAAAATAGGGGTATGAAAACCTGCTTCTGACAATTCAGACCATTATCTGCAGATACATTAACTTTGTGGTCTGCCTTAACTGATGGATAAAAGCAAGTTATTATTCATTTACTTACTGAGTATTGTATTACCTTGTGGTGCGTGGGTCTCAAAAGGAGGCACGAAGTCCAGTGTTTGAGAAGCACCTTTATTGTATTCCTCCCTGTTGAAGGGAAGACGAAACCAGAGGAAGATGGCACCCAAACCCTGCCTTTTAAACCCTCCGGCTGAGGGCCGCCTCCGGACTGCACCACTCCTGTGCCGAGCCGCCACAACCTGTTCAATGTGTCCCTACAAAGATAGGCTGCAAAGTTTCCACCACTCCACCTACCCATCACCACAACTAGGAAAGCAACTTTTCTTTGATGTGGTCAGGGCGGTTTTCAGTGATACCACTTTAATTTGGTCTTGTTTATTGCAGGTTTTCCTGCCCCATTTGAAATTATTAGATCTCAATGCCCGCAGGTGTCGAGGATTTGGAACACTCAGAGAGGGCTTTTAACTCTGTGACTGGATTCTCATCTGATCCACATAAATGGCTAATGAAATCGTAACAACCACTTTTATTGATGTTTTTCAGTAATGATTATGACACGAGTGGGAGAGTCTAGGGCCAGAGGTCTTAGCCTCAGAATTAAAGGACGATCCTTCAGGAAGGAGATGAGGAGGAATTGCTTCTGTCAGAGGGTGGTGAATCTGTGCAATTCATTGCCCCAGAAGGCTGTAGAGGCCCTCAATGGATATTTTTAAGTCAGAGATAGATAGAGTCTTGATTAGTACAGATGTTGGGGATTATGGGAAGAAGGCAGGATAATGGGGTTAACATAAAAGATTGTGCAGGAGTCGGCCATTCGGCCCTTTGAGTCAGCATCACCATTCAATATGATCATGGCTGATCATCTAAAATCAGTACCCCATTCCTGCTTTTTACCATATCCTCAATTCCTTTAGTCCTAAGAGCGATATCTAACTCTCTCTTGAGAGGGATTAAGAGAGAAAGATACAGTAGATCATCCATAATTGAATGGCGGAGTAGTTATGATGGGTTAAATGGCATAATTCTGTTCCTATCAGTTATGAACATGAATCATTGCTGGGGGTGGAAGATTACAACCTCACGCCCTGTTTTCGACAAATGCAATCAACCCAGCGTGCACAATCAAATAAGATCAAATAGAATAAGTTGTTCTACAACTTTAGACTGTGCACGCCATATGCAAGAAGAAGAAGAGAAGAATCATTGCTACAAGTTTAGGGTCTTATCTTTGAAACCTTTGCTGTAAAAAGGGTCCTAGTCTTTGGATGGACCTACAGCACATTAAATATTGATATGTTCGAATTTGCCTACATTGTCACAAGTTACTGTTGCAATGCAATGCAGAGATACATGCTGTAACATAAGAACCCCTTAAGATGAGAATCACATATAAAAGCTTTGCACCATCTGACTCCTCAAAGGCTGACTGAGAAAACATCTGGTAAGAAATGACGGATACAAATTAAGCTACTTTGGTTTCATAGCAAGCCACAGAGGAATAGTTATGGTTGGATTCCAGTCAAAGCACATTTTATCTTTGGGCAATCTAGCAAGCTATTTTGCTTCATTCAAACTAAATAACCAGCAACTATCCTGCAAGCTCCTCTTGAATCCACCCAAAATATGCCCCAGTAACTTTGTTTAAATCCCGAATGGTTTCATAGCCGTTGCTAACCTGATTATCAGCATCTCTGCTTCACCACCAGAAAAGTCAGACGATGAAGTAATACCCAAATCAAACACTTTGCAACACAATGGATGCACGTTGATTATTGAATACCAAGTTTTGCATCAGAAATTCAGTTTGAACTTTCTTTCATTAATAGTTTTACCAAATGTAATAAATTAAATTATAGCCTGCAGTGAGCAGAAGTAACTATTGTTTTTTGCTGTCAACTATAACCCATTATTATTAACAAGCAGGTTAATTCGTGGGCTTTTTGCCTGAAGTGTCAATCAATTTTCAGGTCATTGGCAGTCTGATTCATGACCTGCAACATACTTGTTCCTTCTTTTAACCTTTAGTTTGCATTGGACATTATGCATCAATACTACATCTTCCTAAAATACATCGTTCAGCATTGATAAGTTCACCCACATTCTTATTGAATGATAGGGCAAGACTGAGGTGCCCGACGCTTCCTTCTTCAATGACTTCAGTTGTTGAACCCAAACAAGGATTGGCTCACTCAGGGCTTCCCGTCTCCATGAAACAAGCCTGGTTGATACCGTCTGCAACAGCAACGGAGAGGAATTTTCCTTCAATCTATGTACATGGACAATCTTTATAAAATGGCCACTGCTTAGAAGTAGGACTTCACTTATATTTGGAGTACTAAAACAGCACTATGATCAGAGTCAACAACAAACTTGGACACCTGGATTTAAAAAAAAAATGCAATGAAATTGGTAAAAAACATATTTGTATAGAGATGCGGTTAGAGCTGCTGCAATAGACCAAGTTTCAATCTTAACCTCCGGTGCTGTTTGCTCATCCTCATTTTGACTGCATGGGTTTCCTTCCAGTATCCTGGTCTATCCTGATCTACTCCATGAGATGAATAATTTGGGTAGACACACAGAATCTATTGCCCAAAGCAGGGGAATCAAGAACCAGGGGAAAACGGCTTATGGTGCGGAGGTAAAAGATTTTAAATGAACCAGAGGGCTAACTTTTTCACACAAAGGGTGGTGGGTTCACGGAACAAGCTGCCAGAGGAGGTAGTTGAGGCAGGTACTCTCACAATATTTAGAAAAAAAACATTTAGACAGGTACATGGATAGGACAGGTTTAGAAGGATATGGGCCAAAAGCAGGCCATATACTAGTGTAAATGGGACAAATTGGCCGGTGTGGGCAAGTAGAGAGTGGATGCAGAAGTGGGATACACAGAATTGTATGAACGTGTAAGCAATGGTTATGGAGACTTGGTGGGTTGAAGGGCATGTGTCCGTGCTATTTCCCTTATCTAAACTAAAACAAAAACATTCAGGTGTGGAATCTGACAAATATGCAATGTTGTATGTGCAGTCTGACCAGGGCCAAATTCATTCTTGGGACCTCGAGGATATGCGGTAAAATTCAACATCGAATGAACAGGGCGGCACAGGTGTAGAGTTGCTGGACTACATCATCAGAGACCAGGGTTTGAACCCATCTACGGGTGCTGTCTGTACGTTCTCCCTATGACCGCGTGGGTTTTCTCCAGTTGCTTCGGTTTACTCTCATGTTCCAAAGACTTGCAGGTTAATTGACTTCTGTAAATTGTCCACAGTGTGAAGGATAGAGCTAGTGGTTGATGCGGATGTGGCGGGCCAAAACGCCCGTTTCCTTGCTGTATCTCTAAACAAAATTAAAGTAAAACACTTACTTTATTCCATTCCTTTTGTCAGTTTATTTACTTGATAGTAAATTTCAGAAAGCTTCAGCTGATTTATTGGAATAAATAACTTCCAATAAGCATCAAATGTTATGCATAATTAAATTTAAATGATCTTTTATTTAATTCAATGAAATGAGGTTTGGAAATGAATTGAGATTCATTTCACATTTAATAGAAGGTAATGTACAAGAGTGACAAATCCCAGCCTAAAATAACGAGTAATCTCGTTAGAAAAAAAATACTTCCAAGGTGCTGGGGAGGAGTACATGGTGGTGAGAAGAGGAGAGCAAGTAAAAGAGTACCAGATGCGCGGCTGACATGCATGTCCTGGTCTACTGCATGGCTTTTTCCTGGTAACATTTTCCCAATGTTTAGTTTAATTTAGAGATACAGCAGGGAAACAGGCCCTTCGGCCCACCGAGTCCGCACCAGCCAGTAACACTACCCTTCACACATGAGGGACAATCTTTTTACATTTACACCAAGCCAATTAACCTACAATCCTGTACGTCTTTGGAGTGTGGGTGAAAACAAAGAAGATCTCGGAGAAAATCCACGCAGGTCACAGGGACAACGTACAACTCCGTACAGACAAGCACCCATAGTCAGGATCGAACCCGGGTCTCTATCTCTGTCAGGCAGTATCTTACCGCTACGCCACCGTGCCGCCGTTAAACATTTACTTAAACATTGCAAAAGAACTACATTTGAGGTTCTGCACAACTTGTATTGCCACCAAACCGCGCATTATTTTTCAAAACTCTATTAGAAACTGCCAGGGCAATTGAGGCACAGTTTGAAATTGTGCCGTAAACCTGTGTCCGAAGTTCCAGCCTAATGGCCTGGATTTTATGGAGATACACTGACAATAAATTCATGAAATAGTGAATGCCTTCAGGATTGCGAAATTAATTACTGGGAAATTATCAGAACTCAAGAGCTTGAGTTATAAGGAGAAGATAGATAGGTTAGGACTTTTCCCCCCCAAGAGCAGAGGAGGCTGAAGGATGACATTAGAGGCATACAAAACTCACGGTGACTGGTCAAAGGCTTTTTTCCCCCAGGGTAGAGAAGTCCATAACTTAAGGCACTGGTTTAAGCTGAGAGGAGAGAGATTAATGAGACCCAAGAGACAAATTCTTCATGCAGATATTGTGTTTAATGGAACAGGCTGCCAGAATAAGCTGTAGAGGTGAGTATAATGGCAATATTTAACATACTTTGAGGCAGGTACAAGGATAGAAAAGGCTGAGAATGTTATGGGACCACACACAGGAAAATGGGATGAGCTTAGCACTAAAACCTGGTCAGCATGCAAGTTGGGCTGAATGGCAAGTTTCTATGCTGTATCACTCTTTGCCATGAAATTAAGGGTGTACCTCATTGAAACTTACAGAATAATGAAAGGCATAGAGTGGATATGGAAAGGATGTTTCCCCTCAAATTTGCTAGATTGACTGGACTAACTGGTGGGAGAGTCTAGGACCAGAGGTCATAGCCTCAGAATTAAAGGGCGCTCTTTTAGAAAGGAGACGAGGAGGAACTTCTTTAGTCAGAGGGTAGTTAATCCGTGGAACTTATTGCCACAGAGAGCAGTGGCGGCTAAGTTAGTGGATGTTTTTAAGGCTGAGATAGACAAATTCTTGATTAGAACGGGTGTCAAGGGTTATGGGCAGGAAAATGGGATTAGGAGGCAGAGATCAGCCGTGATTGAATGGTGGACTCAACTTGATGGGTCAAATGGCCTAATTCTACTCCTATAACTTGTGAAGTTGACTGTAATATTTAAATAACAATGGCAACATAATTAAATGTTTTGGAATAAAATAGTTAAAATTAAAAAGTGTTGTTCACAATATTTGTAAAATCAATGACCACATTTGAATTAAAATTATATCACTCAACCATTTACCTGACAATATTTTCAACGCGTCTTCCAAAATGTGCAGTCTGCCATTCTATCTGTGCTGAACTATGAAATGACTCCCTTTCCTCTCAAAATCCTGAGTGCCATAAATCACAGAGAAGCATGTTAAAAGCCACTTAAGAGCTTGCACTAATGTTAGGCCATTTAACTCTCACCACTGATGTGTGCTTCTTCAGCAACCCGAGTCTTGCAAACTGGAGGAAGACAGTTGAAATGCAGAAAATTGCAAGTCAACATAGAGAAACCAGTGGGACTGATTGGAGGGGCATTGTAGACTCGGGTGGGAGGAGAGGTGCATGTGCACAAGATTAAGAGACAAAGGGAAGCAAAAAGCCTCTATATTTCCCCTTTCAAGAATTGCATTTTGGCAGATGGACACAAAATGCTGGAGTAACTCAGCGATAGGGGAAGGATGAGGATCCTGTTCATATCAATGGGACGATGGTGGAGAGATTCAATAACTTCAAATTCCTGGGCGTGCATATTTCTGAAGATCTTTTCCTGGACCCAGCACACTGATGCAATTATAAAGAAGACGCATCAACGACTCTACTTCCTGAGAAGATTATGGACATTCGTATGTCAAAGAGGATTGTCCTAATCTTCTACAGGTGCACGATAGAGTGCATTCTGACTGGTTGCATCGTGGCCTGGTTCGGCAACTTGAACGTCTAGAAGTGAAAAAGACTACAAAAAGTTGTGACCACTGCCCAGTCCATCACCGGCTTTGACCTCCCCACCGTCGAAGGGAATTATCGTAGTCGCTGCTTCAAAAAGGCAGCCAAAATCATCAGGGACCCACACCATCCTGGCAACACACACATCTCACCATTGCCATTGGGAGGAAGATACAGGAGCCTGAAAACTGTAATGTCCAGGTTCAGGAACAGCTTCTTGCCAACAGCCATCCGGCTATTAAACACAACAATGAATAAACTCTGAACTGTAAAATATTATATTATTATTGCACTATATTTGTTATTTATTGAACTTTTTCTTCTCTTCCCTCGTTATGTACTATTTTTACATATTCTGTTGTGCTGCAGCAAGTAAGAATGTCATTGTCCCATCTGGGGCATATGACAATAAAACACTCTTGACTCTCTTGACTCTTGAGAAAGGCACTCATGCATTGAGTTACTCCAGCAATTTGTGTCTTTCGGTGTGAACCAGCATCTGCAAATCCTTCCTGCACACTCCTTTTCACACACACTTCGCAAAACCACAATGCTTCCTACGTTTTAAGTGCAGAACTATTATAATATAAAAGAGTAGCTAATTAACATTTAGTGAAGTTCATAAAGCCATGGTGGAGTTATGACCAGAATAATCTGATAATTAAGGCATATATAGTACAGTGGCATCTTTGCAAAATGATAGATAGACCTTCAAAGTTGTCTTACTGGCAATATTGGCATCACTCCATGCATCTCCCTTCTCCTCGTCTCCATCTCACCTGCACATTCATTCCCTAATTGCCTGCCCTTTCCCCATGCAGTCTTCCATTCATCGCTGATACTTGAAAGAACAAGCACATCAGACAGCTAGCCCTACAAAGCGCTTTTCCTTTCAGAGACTCATTTGTTAAAAGCATGCCACATTTTGATGTATTACATTTCTGGAAATAAACATAACCCCATCTGTTGAACTGAATCTATGATCTGGCTCCCAACATTTCAAAAAAGTCGACAACTCCATTAACAGGCGATATTAGCAGATGCGTTTTGGAAAGGAATCAGACAATTGATGTTTTCTGTCCCAAGACTAATTTTAATCAGTGACCAAGGACTTAATCAATGTCTCTTTGCAATGAAAGGCCTTAAGAAACATCATTGAATAAAATGCATACAAACAATTTGTTCAAACTGTTATGGAGTGCTGGTATGAAGTTAGGGGGATGGGAAGGGGAGGGGAGGGGAGGGGCGAGGGGGTCAATCACACATTCAAGTTATTTGGGGGCCAAACAATGGTTAATGTTTCAAGATGGCTCTTTTCCTTGGGGATGGTGATATAGGTTGTCAGCTCACGCAGTTAAAACCAATTTGAATAACTTCAACCAAGAGCAGAACCCATTTCTGTCAGGGCTGGAAATTACCTCACCTTAGAGACAAATGTGAAAAACTTACAGATTGGAGCGGTCTCTTGGGTTATCTTCAACTGCCTGAAAGAAGCTTTTGAGATATTTTACTCAACATAATTAGCCTGCTTTGTGCAGACTGAATGGCTCTGGTTGGGTGGTAGTTACTGTATTCTGATGCACTAAATAATTGTATGGATAAGATGCACAAAATAAATGGCCTTATCCGTCATTTCTAATGCAGGACCAATATTTTATGAGCTTTGATAAAGGAGGTATAAGATCAAAGATTAAGCATACTTTATAATCTAAGTGTACCTCTGCTCAGAATTGGAAATGTATCCAAATGGCATTAATTTTGCTATGATCCATCATCTCTGAGGAAATTGCAGAGAAATAGAACTTTTTACTCAGCTGATGCACGCACCACACAAACCTGAACAGTCTGAAGAGTCCCAAGCAAAATCAGCATCTGTCCATTTCTTCCCCAGATGTTACCCGACCTGCTGAATTGTTGTATTGTGCTCAGGGTTCCAACATCTGCAATCTATGCTTCCTGTTCCATTCACTCTCCAGTTCTGAAAGTGTAACCCTCGATTCCATTCTCCCATATATGCTTTTGGAGCTTGCCCTAACCCAATTTGTCTTTGCATAATTTGCTCTCTGCGATGGATAGCCCACAAACATAGGGTTCATGGAAGCGTTCCTCTCAATTTTGGATATAAATACACTTTTTCAAAGATAGATTCATTTATTCCTTGTAAAATCCCATCCTTCTGGTATCATAACCTAAAAATGTGTTCTGGGCCTTCTTGTGTATTGTTATGATATTTAGAATACTGCTATTAGAACTATGCAAACCATATGGAAGCCAAGAACTTTAAGTTTAACACAACTTATCATTATTCAGAAGATATACACAAAGTGATGGAGTAAGTCAGTGGGTCAAGCAGCATGTCTGGAGAAAAGGAACAGGTGACATTTCAGGTTGAGATCATTCTTCATCCCGACAGTTAGGGGAGAGAGAAACTAGAGGTATCCAGAAACTCATTATTCACTTTGTCATTCTAGAAATAAACGTTTGTATTTGTTTGTTTCATTAACAAGGCTATAAAGTAAAACAAAACAAATATTACTACTTTTAGTGGTTTGTATGGACGATAGACAATAGGTGCAGGAGTAGGCCATTCGGCCCTTCGAGCCACCACCGCCATTCAATGTGATCATGACTGATCATCTCCAATCAGTACCCTGTTCCTGCCTTCTCCCCATATCCCCTGACTCCACTATCTTTAACTTGTACTCCAAACTCTGCAACCAAATTTGGATTCTTATTTTCCAAGTAATGAGTGACCTTATATTTCTTGGCAAAATATAAAAATTCACATCCAGGGAAAAGGTTGCTTTCCAATTACTTGCTTATTCCAAAAATGTGTTAAATGTCATCTTAGAAATTTGTTGCAGCCCTCCTCCTCAACATTACTAATCCTTCCTCGCATGTTCACAAATCAAGAAGTTGTCCTTTATGCCAACTTGTCAACATGAATATGAAAAATAGTCCCAGGAACCATCTTTGAATGATCTGCCTTTCAACTTTTTGTTCACAGATATTTTATTTTTACCAACTATAATTTAGGCCACTAACCATGATTTTAACTCAACATGTTCTATTATTAATCTCTAGTGTATTATAAGGCACCACATCATGGGCTTCTGTGAAATGACATCCCCTACATTACCCCAAAGAAATGAACAAGTTTTTATCCAGATTGTATTCCCCTTGAGATCCATGTTAACTACTCACTGTTACATTTTTGATTTCTATATATGTTATTACTTTCCTTTGCAGAATCTCATTATTTTTGCTGATAATAAATGTTAAATTGACTTACCTCTAGTTCCCTGGACACATTCCAACCTCCTTCCACTACAAGTCTGTTTGTTGAATTTTCTCTCAATATACATCCTGAACCATTGGCCAATGCTTACAAAATAACACAAATCCAAAATAATTTGGTTTGATATTTTCAGGGGAAATCAGTTAGATGCGATTTGGAACATGATATCAATCTATCATAAGAGACATAACTACATTTGAGAACAAGCTCTCCCAGGCCAATTTCACCAAGGGCCTGATTATGCTCAAACAGCTCCAGTGGAGTGGGGGCATCATTCATATGAACTACCTTGAACTTCCAGAGAAAGAATACGACTGCAACTTTGAATTGCAAATAAATGAAATATTCTCACTGAATCAAGGCAATACTGCAGTTGTAAGGGCAGGACCCTTCTTCACAGTTTTAGTCACTGCTGTGTTTGTTTGGGTGGAGAAAGTTTATAGAGCAGGGAAGATAGGAAGTCATTAAGGGTTTTAAACAGCAATATGATGATTTTAAAGTGTAGAGTTGAGGAAACTTTATGCCAATATACTGGTACAAGGAAGTGAAAGAACAGACTGTCCACAGATCAGCATTGTTTTCTTGATGAAATTAAAAGGACTTCGGAGGCTGGAAATTTAAAGTCGGAGAATTTAAGAGGCCTGCTGGCTGCAATGTACCCAGATGAAAAATCGGATGTTGTTCCCCAAGAATGCATGGGAGCTTTTTCGAACAGCACAGGAGGCCACAAGCACAAGACATAGCGGGAGTGGAATGATGAATTAAAGCATCAAGCAACCAAAGGTTAAGTGTCACTTCCATGGATTGAGTGCAAGTGCTCCACAAAGTTATCACCAAGCTGCATTTGGTTTCTGCAATGTTCAGAAGATCATGTTCAAGATTTAAACAAAAGAGACCCAACAAAATAAGCGTTCTCGCCAAGCTAAAATCTAGGAGATGGTTAGAAAAGGAGAGAAACAAAATAGAGATTGGTTTATGTCCAGGTTCCTCCTCTACTCACTGTTCCCAGGGTCAAATTTCTGCACTAGATTCTTACTTAAAAGCATCTCATTCTCATCATCATCACTGTGGGTTTGAAGCCTCATGGATAGAAACAAGTTCTATTTTGCAAAGAACTATCAAGGTCTATTAACAGACCTTCTGAATAATGGTCTTGACCCAAAACGTCACCCATTCCTTCTCTCCAGAGGTGCTGCCTGTCCTGCTGAGTTACTCCAGCATTTTGTGTCTACCTTCGATTTAAACCAGCATCTGCAGTTCTTTCCTACACACAAGGTCTATCAACAGGCTGTCTATGCACGATGCAATGATTTATGCTTAGTCCAGAAAATGTATCCCCCAAGAAAAAGCTTTCACACAGATGTCTCCACCTTGCCACCTCCCAGGATTTTATTCTTTCGCCTGTTAAAAGATCAAGGTTCTCCCACATTGCAAGCACTTGCAGAAAAGGTCAAAGAGATACTTAATGAACAGCTCTAAAATCATGAAAATTGAGCGACTCGTTTTCCACTGGGTTTGAAAACAGGAATAACACAAACCCACACAATCAAAAAAAAACCTGCAGTTGATGCGAAAAGCAGCAGCATCTTCGCGTCCTTCTGTAATTACCAAGTCATCAAAGGCATGTACATCCTCAACCCCTCGCCTGGAGCTATTTAGCTCCAGCTTAAGCTGCTGGAACATGAAATTATGTAGATTCTGCCCACATTCCATATTTCAGTTACTACAGATGTGCACTTGCTTGAAACTTGCACCTTTTCATTGTAATTACAGGTCCGATACAAAATGCAAATCCTACGTTTCATAGTCACATGTAAAATTACCATACCATTCACCTCATTATGAAACTACCTTGCAATGAATTAAATTCCAATTCTTCTTTTATGCTTTCATGAAGCAAATTCTGAATTATGTTTTTAATGTTACAGTTGGGAGATGCAATTATTGAGAAATCATTCCACTTTGACCAGCTGGTTTTAAATAAGCTTTTTTAAAAAATAGGCTTACCCACCAGTCAAGTTATCAAAATTAAGGAAAATGACTGTACTTTGATTGATTGAATGAAAGATGCAGCATGGAAACAGGTCCTTCAGCCCACCGTCCATGCTGACTAAAGATCATGTTATCCCACTCTTTTTGTATACAGTTCTGTAAAAATCCTTCAATACATAGGCACAATCATACTTAAGTACAAGAGCATAGGAACAGTAAATTACAGTGAGGCAGTACAGAAGAATAAATAGCCAGGTTTCCGGCACCATCTTAGAACTGTACAGCACAAGAACAGGCCATTCGGCCCATTGTGTGCGTCGAGCATGATGCCAAGACCCATATTTATCTAGTTGCACATAATTAATATCCTTCCATTCCCTGCATTTCCATATTGTGCAGTATGCGTGCTGCTTATGTTTGTTGATTGTGTCCCTTTTTAAAAAGCTACTGTAATGCGCCCTTTTAAACTGCCCCTCGGGGACAAATAAAGTGCTTTGAATTGAATTGAATTGAATATATGCCTATTCAAAGTCTTTAAAAAACAACTAACCTATCGGCTTCAACCACCACCTGGTACTCACCATCACTCTGTAAAAATAATTGCCCTGCACATCTCCTTTAAACTTTGCCCCTCTCACCTCAAAAACTATACCCTCTAGTATTTGATTTTTCCATCCTGGGAAAAATATTCTGACTGTCTACTCTATCTATGCCTCTCATATTTGTATGCACTTCTGTCAGGTCTCGCTGCAACTTCCAGCATTCCAGAGAAACCAATCCAAGTCTGTCTGCCTCTCCCTAGAGTTAATATCTCCTAATCCGTGGATCATTCTGGTAAAGCCATGATCAGCCAAGATCACATTGAATTACGGTGTTGGCTCGAAGGGCCAAATGGCCTACTACTCCACCTATTGTCCATGTATCTATGTACAAAGTTGCTACTTTTCCAAACCTTCCACATCCTGTTTTAATGGGACGATCAGAACTGCACACAATACTGCAACTGCAGCCTAACCAAAGTCTACACCATGAATTTGACTTAGAGTCAGAGTCATACAACGACAAGGGGCAATTTACAGTTTACCTATAAGACCACAAATGTATGGATGAAGAAGGGCCTCGACCCATTCCTCCTCTCCAGAGATGTTGCCTGTCCCGCTGAGTTACTCCAGCATTTTGTGTTCATCTTCAGTTTAAACCAGCATCTGCAGTTCCTTTCTACACGTGTATGGATGAGTTGACCTGAGGAGCCTATTTCCATGCTGCATTACTCTACAACTCTGTCAGAGATAGTACCCAAGGTCAGAATCTAAACCAGTTTTTTGGAGCCACAAGGCAGGAGCACCATCTGACGTGTCACGGTGCTGAACCATGGAAAATGCGTGTCATTGTGAGTTGTGAGCCTCAAGCCTGTAATACCTTGTATCAGTTCTGGCAACGTTTTTTAGTAAGAAATATAAGAGCCAAATGCACACCGTAAGCCTTCACAAACATCAGTATAATAAATAACAAGATAATCTTTCACAATATTGATTGTCAGATAAAAATTGTCCAGGAAACCAATAAAAAGATACTTGCTCTTCTTCTAAATAATGGGCCAAAATAATGTCATGATTTTCTCTTTACCCACGAGCATTGTTGATGGGAAGACTGATAGTGCAGGCCTCAATCAATACTGCACCATTGATTGTCTAGATTTTGTGGATTTTAACCCAGAACCTATTAATTCAGTCAAGGAATGCTCGAATGTGAACATGAAATTTGACTACCAATGCTCAGCTCCAATACTTTACGGAACATATTTGGGAGATGGCCCGCTCTGAAGCTCCTGGGATATAAGAATGCAATGAGAAATGACTTTTAAAGCAAAGTTGTAATTCACAGAAATGTTTTGCTCAAAACTGCACACCATACATGTACACTGCTCAGTCAAATCATTGCTCTCTGTAAAGCAGATCTTTTAGTGCAGTAACATTCATCTGGACCATATAAATATATTCATGAGTAATGTAAATAGGATTAGTGTTCAGGGGTGATTGACAGTTAAGGATGGCACAGTGGTGCAGCAGTGGAGTTGTTTCCTTGCAGCACCAGAGACCCTCGTGCTGTCTGTGCAGAGTTTGCGGCTCCTGACTACAGGTGCTCTCTGTGTGGAGCTTGCAGTTCCTCCCTGCAACCAAAATGTAGAAACAAGAAAGTGCAGATGCTGGTTTATACCAAAGAGAGACACAAAGTGCAGGAGTAGCTCAGCGGGAACATCTCGAGAAAAAGTATGGGCGATGTTTCAGGTTGGGACCCTTCTTCCATCTGAATAACTAATAACTTAAAAAGAAATCTAAATGTAAACTCAATTCTTCACTTGAATAGCAGCTGGTTCCTATGTGTTTGGGATTCAGATACCCAAATACAAAACCAGATGTATCTCCTTGCTAAGGACAACTCATTGAAACCCAGCCTGAGCACAGTTAGGAAGTATTTGCAAATCGTGCTCTGGACATTTCCGTGAAACTTCCCTGGAATGATGGTGCGACAGAGTGGACATTTTATGTGGAGTTTCTCTCAAAACAGTTTATGAAAACAACTCATTACCTGTTGATTCCATGGGATCATGAAGATTCATGCCACATGGAAACAAACCCGTCTGGTAAACAGGCCCCATCTACACTAGTTCCACCTGGTTGTGTTTGGCCCATATCTCTCGAAACCCGTTGTATCCATATACCTGTCCAAATGTTTCTTAAACGTTTTAATGGTAGCTGCCTCAACTACCTCTAGCTGCTTGTTCCATATACCTACCTGGTTAAATCATACCTGCACCCCCTGCATTTTGCTTACCAAACATAGATGGGGGTTGAGGACGCCATCATTCCTATGCTCACCTGGATAAGCCAAGAAGCACTGTGAGAGTCATGTTTTTTTTTTTTTTAATTTTCCAGTGGTTTTAACACCATCCTTAATGCACGGCTCATGAGCAAACTGACGAAGATGCGGGTGGAAGCTCCATTGATGTCCTGAATCACCAACTACCTGACTGGATGACCACAGAATGTCAGGCGACAGACTGTGTCTCGGGCATGGTAGTGAACAACACAGGGGCCCCACAGGGGATGGTCCTCTTTCCCATCCTGTTCACCATCCACACCTCAGATTTCAGATACAACTCAGACACCTGCCAAATGCAGATGTTTTCGGATGACTCTGCAATTGTGGGCTGCATCAGTGAGGCGAGTGAAGCTAAATACAGAAGTGTAGTGAACGACTTTGTTGAGTGGTGGAGGTTGAATCACCTGCAGCTCAACAACAACAAGACTAAGGAGTTAGTGGTGGACTTTACGCAGAGAGGAAGTCTCCATCAAGGGTGTGGATGTGTAATTTACCAAGGAGTACAAGTACCTTGGAATTTACCTGGACAATAAACTGGACTGGTCCAGGAATGTTGAATCCAGGAATAAGGGACAAGGCCGGCTGTACTTTCTGACGAGGCTCGGCTCCTTCAACATCTGAAGTAAGATGCTGCAGATGTTCTAACCAATCACTGGTCGCCAGTGTCATTTTCGTTGCTGTTGTTTGCTGGGGTGACAGGCTGAAGGCTGTGGACTGTAACAGAATTAACAAGGCCATCAGGAAGGCTGGTTCTGTCCTGGGGGTGGATTTGGATTCACTGGAGATGGTCTTGGAGGGGAAGATGCTTCGCCAAACTGCGGGCAATACAGCTCACCCCCTCCAAGACACACTGGTCAGTTTGAGGAGCATCTTCAGCAAAAGACCGGATGCACCAAGATACAGCGGATCCTTGTTCCTTGTGATTATCAAGCTGTACAACTCCTCCTACTTTGGTTGTGGTGTAGACTAACTCCCCCGCCTTTCCCCAATCTTTGCACATCTCAAATTCTGCATCTTGGTGTGTTTTATGACTGTTGGCAGACCAATTTCCCTCCTGGAATAAATAATGTTCTACCGTATTGTATCATATCGTATCGGACCATTCAGTGTGTAAAGACATTGCTCCTCAGGTTCCTATTAAATCTTTCTCCCTCAACTTAAACTATGGTTCTTGATTCCCCCATGCTGGGTAAAAGACTGCATTTAAAAATACCCATTGACTTGGCCTCCACAGCCACCTGTGGCAACGAATCCCACAGATTCACCACCGCCTGACTAAATAAATTCCTCCTCATCTCCTTTCGGGTTTTGTTATCTGGGACAAGAGCATTTAGAAAGGACAAGAGGGTGGTTGTCATCTAGAATGAGTTGCCAGAATAGAAACAATAGTTAGATTTAACTCTTAGGGCTAAAGGAATCCAGGGATATGGGGTACCGATTTTAGATGATCAGCCATGATCATATTGAATGGTGGTGTTGGCTCGAAGGGCCAAATGGCCTATGGCTGCACCTATTTTGGTGTTCCAGTAGGCGGCGCGACTCTGGTCAGCAGCGGCCTCCGCAGCCTGTCCGCGTTTTTAGTTTTTATTATTTTTTGTCTATGTTTATATGTAATTTTTGTTATTTTTTTTTGGGGTGTGTGTGTAGGGGGGTGGGGGGGGTGGGGGGGGAGGGGGGGGGGGGGGGGGGGGGGGGGGGGGGGGGGGGGGGGGGGGGGGACTTTTAAATCTCTCCATGCACTGGAGACCCGACCTTTTCTCGTCGGGTCTCCGTTGTCGTTGGGGCTGAAACGAGGAGCGGCCTCCAACAGAAGAAGACCGGGGGCTCTGGTGCCGACGATTCACCTCACCGTCGCGGAGCTGGCCGAGCCCAGAGCGGGTGGAGCGGTGGTGGAGCGCTGCTGCTGCTGCTGCTGCCGCTGCTGCTGCTGATGCGGAGGCTGCTACTGCGGGTCTGCGGACGGCGGCACCGGGAGCCCGCGGGTCCCTGGGGGGAGACCGCTTTTCAGGGCTCTCGCAACGGCGACTTCTCCCGCCCGAGTTGCGGGGTCGAAGAGCTCCTGGAGCGGGGCCTACATCACTGCCCCGCGCGGCTTGGAATGGCCGCAGGACTCTGCGAGCGCACGCCGGGGGCTCTAACACCAAGACCCGGTGTGCGACCTCGCACCACCCGGCGTGGCTTTAATGGCCGCAGGACAATTGCCATCGCCAGCCGGGGGCTTTGACTTTGGTCTCTGACATCGGGGGGGGGAGAGTGCAGTGGAGAGATAAGTTTTTTTTGGCCTTCCATCACAGCAATGTGATGGATGTTTATGTAAAATGTAAATTATGTTGTGTCTGGGGTCTATTTGTGTGTAATGTATGACTGCAGAAACGGCATTTCGTTTGGACCTCCAGGGGTCCAAATGACAATTAAATTGACTATTGACTATTGATTGACTATTTTTCTGTTTCTAAGATCGCAGAATGATGAAGCTGATTCAACACAGGGAACGATGGATAAATGGAAACAACCTGCTACTCAAAGAGCTTAGCAATCTTGCAAGCTAATTCTCAGGGAGTTTTTTTGGCATTGACATAACCACTGCAACTGAATGTACCTTAGGTATCCAAAAGTGAAATAAATCAAATCAAATCAGAGCATCCACTGGAAAATAATGAAAAGCAGATACTGGAACTTGGAAATAAAACAAAAAAATGCTGGATACACTTGGCAGGATAGGCAGCATCTGTGGAAAGAGAAATCAAGATTAGGTTTCAAGTCTGTGACCCCCTCATCAGAACTAGGAAAGAGAAAATTAGTTTGTTTTGGTGCAACAAAAAATATGATAAGCTTTTGGTGTCATGAAGACATCAATTTCACCACATGCATCAATTTTTGATATCAAGAACAAAATAAGGGATGATGTGCACTTACTTACCCATCTACCCTGCCAAATTCCTTTGCCATTTTATATCCCTTTTTCAGATCATTTATTAACTTCATTTCCAGCAATTATAGTCAAACTCCCCAAACTTGCATTGAGCAACTTAACAAAGAATTGAAGCACAAGATTTTTCTCAAGATTTTCCTAAACACTAACTCACACAAATTAACTTCAGTCCACTGATGGTCAGAGATTTCATAAGAACTCACCATTAAAGATAGAAGAGAGACACAGTGAGGAAGACAGCAAAAGATGTCTGAAGAAGGGTCTGTACCCAAAACATTATCTTCTCCTTCTCTCCAGAGATGCTGCCTGTCCCACTGAGTTACTCCAGAATGTTGTGTCTATCTTTGGTTTAAACCAGCATCTGCACCTCCTTCCAACACAAGATGCCTGAATCCTGCCTGGTTGGTCTTATGCACCTCCACAATGCCTCAGGATGAAGAGCACCACAAATGGACATTTAATTGGGGATCATAGACCTCTCTATAGCATTTTTTATTTATTTTAGTTCACTTCCAGAAATAAGGATGCAGGTATTTCTATGGAATACCTCTGAAAAATGAACAGTGCACTCCCTGAAGCCATCATCCATCCAAGTTCATGTTAAAAGGCAGCAAACTGATTAATTTTTCCCACTGCAATATGCCTAAAGCCATTTCAAAGACATAAATGTACAATCTGCACACTGCACCATATATCCATCTGCAAGTATTTTATTGCTATTGACATTGCTACAGATAGATAGCTTCATGTTTATCGAATAAAAAAATCCAGTACTTTGAGATATTACTCCCTAGTTAGGTTGGTAGATTTTTCTGAAGCATGTTCAATCATTCTGAAGTAAAAATGGACTCAATCCTGATTAAGTGCTTTACCAACCCCTTGACAATATCTTAAATGTGAAAGAGGTTTTAAGGACATTTCACAGAGGCATAAACATGCGTTGAGAATACACATTAGAGTAGCACAGTGGTGCAGCGATAGAGTTGCTGCCTTACAGCGCCAGAAATCCGGGTTCGATCCCAACTACGGGTGCCGACTGTACTGCGTTTGTACGTTCTTCCCGTGGGTTTGCTCTGAGATCTTCAGTTTCCTCCCACACTCCAACGACATGCAGGTTTGTAGGTCAATTGGCTTGGTATAAGTGTAAATTGGCCCCAGTGTGTTGGATAGAGTTAATGTGCTGGGATCGTTGGTCGATGCGGACTTGGTGGACCAAAGGGTCTGTTTATGCGCTGTATCTCTACACTAAACATTCATGGAAGTGGAGATATTGAATTTAAGCATGGGATGTAGATTTGTCATGTTTTTCAAGTCCACGTGCCCTCAACAACTACCATTGGCAAAGCTAAATAATTCCATAAACCAAAGGTCAAATCAGGTTTTGCAGCCCTGCCACAGTCTGTCAGGATCGGTGATGGAGAACTGAACTACAAACAGGTGAAGTTTACTTTGAGAACGTTCTCAATGATGGCAGTGTCCAGCATAGATGATTAAACACAAGTCCCATAGATTTGTAAGCTCTTCACCCCACCACCCTCAATTTAATTGACAATTACAATAAAGAATGAGAGGAATAAGAGTTTATTTTAGTTTAGAGATACACCACGGCACAGGCCCTTCAATCCACCAAGTCCGATCCAGCGATCTCTGCACACACTTGGGACAATTTACCATTATACCAAACCAATTGATCTACAAACCTGTACGTCATTGGAGTGTATATGATCATGATAGAAATAGATAGAGTAAATGCACAGAGAGGGGGGGGGGGATTTAACAGGAACCCAAGAGGTAATTAAAAAAAATAATGCACACAAAGGGTGGTTGGTGCATGGAACGATCTGTCAGTGGAAGTAGGTGAGGCAGGTAGTATCGCAATGTATAAGAAACATTTAGACAGGTTACATGGGCAGGATAGGTTTAGAGGGATATGGGTCAAATATAGGCAGGTGGGACTAGCATTGGTGAGGCATGGTGGCAGGCGTGGGCTGAAGGGCCTGTTTCCACCCTGTGTGACCATGACTCTACAAGAGACAGTTTACAGCAGATCTGATTCACTCAAACTGCATCAAATAGTGGCAATGTGCACTGGTCAAAACTCAGAATCCTGACAATATCCTGGCTCTTTTGTTGGAAACATGGTCCAGAATTAGCTGCTCCCATAACCAATTTGCTCCGGGAATATCACAATACCGGCATTTACCAAATAGCAGACTAGTGCATCCCGTCTATAAGACCAGGACAAATCGAAGATGGAGAAATTATACTATCTGCCCCAGTATTCATCCCGAACCTCCAACCATCACTTCCTTAAATATCGATAATAGTGCTTCAAAAATCTTTCAAGATTCAAGAGAGTTTATTGTCATGTGTCCCAGATAGGACAATTAAATTCTTCCTTTGCTTCAGCACAACAGAAGATAGTAGGCATGAATACAAAACAGATCAGTGCGTCCATATACCATTATATAAATATTTACACACATGAATAAATAAACAGATAAAGTGCAAATAAACAGATAATGGTCTATTAATGTTCAGAGTTTTGTTTTAGTTGAGTTTAATAACCTGACGGCTGTGGGGAAGTAGCTATTTCTGAACCTGGACAGTGCACTCTTCAGGCTCCTAGACCTTCTACATGAAGGTTGCTGGAGATAAGTGTGTAGCCAAGATGGTTTGGGTCCTTGATGAGGCTGCCAGCCATTTTGAGGCAGCGACTGTGATAAATCCCCTCGATGGTAGGGAGGTCAGAGCCAATGATGGACTGGGCATTGCAATAGTGACCCATTGCTCACTAACATACAGTTTGGTGTCTGTCACAACTGAACTCCCGAGGTGAAAACAAAGTCCCTGCCCATTAAAATTGATGTGGATTAGAAGGTAAATTCTTCACTAGCAGAAGGTTGTGAAATTAAAATTAAAAACCCGCAGATGCTGGAAAATATTCAGTTATTTGTGAGCAATCATTCATTGTCAGGATTGTGCTCCTCAAATCAAAGTCCAAGTATCAGTCTAAAAGGAATGTCTCCATCTGAGCCAAACTAACATCTAAACTACCTTGAACAATTTGACAAGCCTCTGCCATATTGCTTAACAACCAAAAATGCACCAATTTACACTGTACTTGATGTATTTCACACAAGTGATTGGACTACGACTAGGAATCACTAGCACTGTATGTAATGGACCAGGACAGAGGAGGTGCATGTGGATCTCTGCTGCTTGGAAGGGGTGATTAGATCACATTCTACAAACTTAATTCTTCTTTAACAATGCAGGTTAATTCAAGGATATCCTCTGCACTTGCTATTCATTTAGCAGTAGTGAGCCATAATGAGTAAGGAGCAATCACATTTAAATCCTGCCCTCAGCTAATTTAGACAATTTGAAGCAGCAACAGCCACTTGAGAGAACACAATGTATCTTCATGCCCCCGATTCTATGACCTTTTGCTACTCACTAACTGGGGTGGGAGATTGCAACCTTCACGTGGTCCACCCAATCAACCTGACGTGCACAGACAATTAGATCAAATAGAACAAGTTGACCTACAACTTTAGGCTGTGCATGCCATACGCAAGAAGACAACTCTCTAACTCATGACAGGACTCAGCGAGTGTTATTTCCCTGTGGCAAATAACCTTGTGAATTCCATCTCTGAACAACCAAGCAAACTCATCAACTGAATGGATAGGAGTGGAATCAGGACCCGTGTTACATAGAGTCACAGAGTAAGTTGCATAGCATTGAAACAAACTGCATCTATGCTGATCCCAATGCCTATCGATATTAATCCCACTTGCGTGTATTAATTACGTATCCCTCCACGCCTTGCTTATTTGAGGGCCTGTCAAGATGCCTTTTAAAAGTTGTTTGTGGGAAGGAACTGCAGATGCCGACTTACACCGAAGATAGACACTAAATGTTGGAGTAACTCAGCGGGACAGCAGTATCTCTGGAGAGAAGGAATGGGTGATGTTTCGGGTCGAGACCCTTCTTTAGCCAGTCAGGGGAGAGGGAGACAGAGATATGGAAGGGCAAGGTGTGAAAACCCAGATCAAAGAGGATGAGGTTCAAGGAAAAGAAGAATAGAATTGTTAGCCGAGGAGAAGGTGACAAGGAGGCATATAATCAGTAATATTTAATCAAGTGGACAGTGAACCTGATGTATGTACACCAAAAGAAAAGACAGCCCTGTATTATACTTTCTTTCCGATCAATACCTCAGTGCTAAATCTTCTTATGGGTATTGCACTTTCCAAGCTTCAGTGCACATCAGAACTTATTAAATCAGAAATATTAAAACAGATGACAATCGCTACCATATAATCCCAGTTGCACCCTGGTTAAGTGACAGCTTTCATGATTGGTGCATATCACCAGAGGAATCCTTGGTTTCAAGAATAAACTACATCCAACAGCTGATCTCAGTTGGAGAAATAAGAGACTGCAGATGCTGAAAGCAAAGTTTAAACTGCTGGAAGAACTGGTGGGAATGGGGGCAAATGGCATCAGCGCAGGTTAAGAGACCCTGGTGTTTTAGGTCGAGACCCTGCTTCAGGCCAGAGAGTGCAGGGGGAAGATAGCCAGTGTATAGAAGGGAGAGAGGGAGGTGCGAGACAGACCGGCAGGTGATATTTGAAACTAGAACAGGGAAGGATGAGGGGCAAGATGGAGCCAGATGGATGATCTGCAGATGAAACCAGGTGGGAGAGGGTAACAATATGTAAGTCGTCAGGAATGATGGAAAAGGTGGATAAGGGGATACTCTGGTAGACTGGAGGGAGTGGGAAAGGAGCAAGGTACGTGTGGGTTACCTGAAACTGGAACATTCTCATACCATGGATTGTAGGTACCCGAGTGGAATACGAGGTGTTATTCTTCTCATTTGAGCTTAGCCGAACCATAGCAGCAGAGGAAGCCAAATACCATATAACCATATAACAATTACAGCACGGAAACAGGCCATCTCGGCCCTACAAGTCCATGCCGAACACATTTTTTTCCCCTTAGTCCCACCTGCCTGCACTCATACCATAACCCTCCATTCCCTTCTCATCCATATGCCTATCCAATTTATTTTTAAATAATACCAATGAACCTGCCTCCACCACTTCCACTGGGAGCTCATTCCACACCGCCACCACTCTCTGCGTAAAGAAGTTCCCCCTCATATTACCCCTAAACTTCTGTCCCTTAATTCTGAAGTCATGTCCTCTCGTTTGAATCTTCCCTATTCTCAAAGGGAAAAGCTTGTCCACATCAACTCTGTCTATCCCTCTCATCATTTTAAAGACCTCTATCAAGTCCCCCCCCTTAACCTTCTGCGCTCTAGAGAATAAAGACCTAACTTATTCAACCTATCTCTGTAACAGATACAGAAATACAGACTGGTCAGTATCAGAATGGGGACACAGGTTGAAATGGCAAGGAACCAGAAGCTCAAGATGGTCGTTCAGGACAGGAAGAGTTGTCCTGAACGGTACAATACAGTGCAGTACAATCCAATACAGTTGATTGGTCTCCCGCACAGAGGAGGCAGAATCGCTAGCACTGTATGTAATGGACCAGGACAGAGGAGGTGCATGTGGATCTCTGCCGCTTGGAGGGGGTGCTTAGATCACTGTATGGTGGTGAAGGAGGAGGTGAAGTGATACTGTTGCATCTCTGATCATTGCAGGGGAGAATGTTAGGGAACAGGGAAGAGTGGGAAAGAATGACCAGTAATGCAAGAGCAAGCAGAAACAATGAGGCAACCCTGTTTGTGAATCCTAACTAAGAGGTAGACATGTGCATGGTAGTTTGGGCAGAAAGCAGACAGGGGGAGAGGGAGTAAGGTGGTTGGTTCTTGCTGGAACTGGCAGAGAGGGCAATGTATTATATGTTGGATGTGGAGACTGGTGGGGTGAAAGGAAAGAACTTTTGGGAACCATTTCTGCTCTGTCTGGGGAGAGGTAGCAAGAGCAGATGTGCTGGAAATTAAGGAAATGGTTGCCCAAAAGGTCAAAACATGAGGTGTGTAAGAGCTACTATTTTGGCCTGTGCAAGGTGGAGAATACTACCCTTAGATGTGGGTTTGATGTGGAACAGGGTCTGGATTAATCCAAAATGAGGAGGGTGCTGCATGCTGAGAGGGAGGCAAGTTTGGAGCGGACAAGGCGAGTAGTTTTCTAGGTTTAGTTTTGGAGATACAATGTGGAAACAGGCCCTCCCACCGAGTCTGCAGCGACCAGGTCATGGGGAGAACATACAAATGCCATGCAGACAAACACCTGCAGTCAGGATTGAACACGGGTCACTGGCGCTGTAAGGCAGTAGCTTTACCGCTACGCCATCGTGCCACCCAAGTCAAGGAGACACGGAGGTAAATGTCACATCAGCAACTGGAAATTAATAGCTCAAGAGAGCGCTTGTCAATTATGGCAGACAGAGCAGGTTGGGGGCACTATCATTTTGGTGGTTGTGTAAAGCAGATCTCCTGCTGAGATTAACACAGAAGATACACTAGTACATAATGAGAACAGGTCATTTGGACCACAATGTCTTTGCCAACCATAATGCCGAATTAAACTAAATTCAACTGCCTCTACCCGATCCCTGCATTCCCTACACATTCATATGCCTACCGAAACATTGCTATCGCATTGGCTTCCACCACTTCCCCAGTCAGTACACATAGTTCAAGAGAGGACTAAAAGGCCAGACTAGGGTGATCAAGATAGATCTGTTTATGCATTAAATACCTGCAGACTTAGAGTTACAGAATGGAAACAGCCCCACCAGCCCACGCCGCCCATCGATCAACCGGTACACTAGAACTATTATCTCACTTTCGCATCCAACACACTAGGGGCAATTTACAGAAGCCAATTAAACTACAAACCTGCACATCTTTGGAATGTGGGAGGAAACCAGAAAACCCACATGGGTCACAGGGAGAACAGGTTGAAACTCCACATAGACAGGATCCAATACAGGTCCCTGGCACGGTAAGGCAGCAGCGCTACTGTTGTGCCCCTGTGTCAATTTCAGTAGTTTACTAAACATTCTTGATAAATTATTCAGCCCAAATATATCGATTTGCAAATAGCACACCTCTGAAATTTCAAAGCCCAAACATCCAGAACAACTAACAGTCCAAAGGCACAATTTGGCCCAATCTCAATCCATCTTGCATGGCCTGAAACATTGATGGGATACAACTTTAGTGTAAATGGTTCAGAGAGGGGATAAACTATCCACAGTACAACCTACTTGGTAGATACAGCACCTTCAAGTGGCATTGGATGCAATCACAAGAATATGCACCATTCATTTCCCTTATTCCCATTTCTGTGACAACACAATTCAAATACAATCCCACCACCAGGCACCGTTAGATAATAAGTCATATATATTTGTTATTATCAACCTTCACTTCAACTCCAGAACTGATACAGCATTTCCCAATAATGATCTAGCCTACCCACAACTTCATAGACCAAAACTGCAGTCCATATCATTGAGGCTGCCAATTAACAATTTTGGAAACATGTTGTGGTATTGGCTTACATTCAGCAGGGTTTCTCATTTACACAGATCCATCCACCTGTATGAGGCACTTAAAATCCTAGACAAACCATACCAGATTGCAATGCTATGAAGAGTTAGTGTGCAACATTTATTTTCCGGATCTTCCACACATTGAAAATTACATAGAATTTTAAATTTCTCAAGAGACACAAACTTTCCCATTTGCATCAAAACCAGTCGGGAATTTGGGTCCAACTTGTGGAAATGGTAAATTCAACAGGATGTAAATTATCAATGGGTTTTGCTTCCCGTGGGAGAGATCAGGAGTAAAATCATGGAAATGGGCCTCGTCCTTCTATGACGAGGGAAACATATGCTGGTATGGTTCTGACACCCAGTCAAGTCCCCCACACAAACAAATAGAGAAGCTTGCAGCTGTCATGGCTTTGAAGGAGCTCTCCAGATGACAGTGACAGAACAGCTGTATATAAAGGTTGCTGAGAGGACGAGGGAGAACACAGTGGTGAGGAGGGATTGATCAAGTCATTCCATGCTGGGCGTAGCCCCATGCCTCGGCAAGGTGCGGAATGATCAATGAGATAGATCACGGCTTGTGGTTTTAATGCTCATGGCATTAAAAGGCTGCAATTAAAGATGGAACAACTTGTGAATAATTTTTGCCTGTTCAATGAAGATCATAGGATGCGTCCGACAGCTCCAGTTAATGTTGGAAAGCAGAGACCTGGTTGGGTGTGTGGCATTTGGCATTAAGCTCATGGTTGAGGACCAGAATAAATATTAAAAAACTAACGTGAAACTCTCAAAGACACGCCTGGTCCAATTATCCATCTGGCAAATTTCAGCTGGAAATTATTGCACCATGCTCTAACCCAGTAAACTTGCTGTTATGCACAATCCCTGAATGGAAATGAGCGTTAAGAGATCCATTTTCCACGTCTGTTGATTTTATGTTGCCATGAAAAGGCTGACAAATACTGGCCTACATTTGATGCAAACACCCTGCAACAAATTTGTGTATTGAAGCATTGTTCAAATTGCCAATGTATTTGAAAGTATAGCACTCCAGAACCTCCCAAGAGGAACAAGCACATAGAAGGGATTTTACTAAACTGCTTCCTTTCTGCATGACGCCCTTTGTGGGAAAAAGTACGGGTTGTTGCTGAGTAAATCATGCAAATGTAGTTTAGTTTAGTTTGATACCGTGCAGAGACAGGCCCTTCGGCCCACCGAGTCTGCGCCAACCAGCGATCCCTGTACACCAACCAACACTAGGGGCAATTTACAATCGTTACCAAAGCCAATTAACCTACAAACATGTACAAGTTTGGAATGTGGGAAGAAACCAGAGCACCCAGAGAAAACCCACACAAGTCACAGAGAGAATGTACAAGCTCCATACAGACAGCACCCGCTTTCAGGATCCAAACCGGGTCTCTGGCACTGTAATGCCCCTGTCCCACTTAGGAAATCTGAACGGAAACCTCTGGAGACTTTGCGCCCCACCCAAGGTTTCCGTGTGGTTCCCGGAGGTTTTTGTCAGTCTCCCTACCTGCTTCCACTACATGCAACCTCCGGCAACCACCTGCAACCTCCGGGAACAGCACGGAAACCTTGGGTGGGGCGCAAATTCTCCAGAAGATTTCCGTTCAGGTCTCCTAAGTGGGACAGGGGCTTAAGGCAGCAAATCTACCACTGAGCCACCATGTCGCCCGAATTTCCTCACTTACTGGTGTCCTTTTTGGGTGGAGATTGTCTTCCCATCTCAAACACATTTTGTACATTTTACCAGGAGGGGAAAATCGTTAACATACCAATTTTAAAAATACATTACTCATGCCATCTAAATAAAATGGCATTGTTTATGCGAACTTGCCCAGACTGCAATGCCCTTTGTGAAATGTAATCACAGTTCAGAATTCCAGTGTCTGAGGCACTTTGAGGTCAAATAGTTATATTACAGCTGCTATTTTATGACCGTACTTAGTAGGCTGCATTTGGCCTACATTTTACCTGACAAAGAACGGACCAGCTTCGCATGGGACATACACACGACCTCCTCTCAACATAGCCGAGGGCTCATTGATACTTTAAAGATCAATAACGTTTTAATTATTTTTAGGTTACAAATCTAATATACATATATATTAATTAGTCTATAAACTAGGGATGAGGATAGAAGATTTGTGCAGAACATTTCTCCCCAGCACCATTGTAAATTGTGACTCTTAGGACTGTGACTACGATGCACTATAATCTGGGGTGTCACGTTAATAGCAAGTCTTTTTACTTGGGAGCACAAAGGCACATTCTAGTTGATCGGATAATTGACAGAACTGCACAGTTTTCAGATTGTTTGAACCAAGTTACACTTTGATCTATTGAAACTCTCTCAAGCTTCTTCGGGTCTTTTAAATTGACAAGAATCATTAATTGAAACCGTTGCACAATGAACTCCCCACCACCTCTCCTCCACACAAAGAAAAAGGTCTCCTAGACTGCCGAGGTGATTGCTCATTAACGGGCGGCCATTTAACCAGCAGTGGTTTACCAAGTAACACCTCTAATATCAAGAGGCAAAAATCAATGCTCAGACATCCAACAGCATCTGTAACAGGACACAGAAGTATAGACAAATAATGTTTAGTTTAGTTTAATTTGGGTTTGGAGATTCAGCGTGAAATCTCGAGGCACTTCGACCCATCGAGTCAACACCAACCAGTGATTGCCCCATACACCAGCACTATCCTACACACTAGGGCAATTTACAATCTTTACTGAAGCCAATTACCCTACAAGTCTTTGAGAGTCTGGGAGCACCCAGAGAAATCCCACACGGTCACAGGGGAAACGTATAAACTCTGTCCGGACAGCAACCGTAGATATGATCGAACCCAGAACACGCTACGAATCCCAGCTGTGGAGACACTGGTAGCGTTGTCTCGTGGTAGGACATTGATCATCTTTTAATCTGGATTTTTAACTTGTGTATTGTGTTTTAAAAAAATATATAAATGATGATGTTTTTATAAGTGATATACCAAGATTGTATATGTATTTAATGATATTTGATATGCAATGCATTTTTAATGTAATGTTGCGCCTTGTCTGGACCTTGAGTCCGTAATAAAGTTTATTATTATTATTATTATTATGGCACTATAAGGCAGCAACTCTACAGCTGTGCCACAGTGTGTTTTATGCATAATTCAAATTCTGTCCCTCTCAATATCTTCAGGAAAACAACAACACAAGAACATCCAGACTCACCGACTCAGAACCTCGAACATGAAAGAAAAAACCAGCACATGAATAGGTCCTTTGGCCGACAATATCTGTGCCAAACATGATGCCAAGATAAACTAATCTCATCTCTTTCCACATGATCCATACCCCTCTGTTCCTTCCCTTTCCATGTGTCTATCCAAAAGCTGCAACACCACCAGATGTGGCCTGGCCTGCTGAATACTTCCACCATTTTCAGTTTTTATTTTAAATTATCCAGCATCTACAGTTGCTATAGATTTTTTGTGTACACAATTTAAATTCACTGTTAAATAATACCAGTAAACAAAACATCTTTACCTCGCTCTCGTATCAATTAATCCTATATCATCTGTGGAGAACATGGGTAGATGATGTAACGGGTCGAGACTCTTTTTTTCCAGACATTGTCGTAAGGGGAGAAAGCTAGAAGACGTTCTCTTCCAACTTTCTCTCCCCTGCTACAATCGTCTGAAGCAGGGTCTCGACCCGAAACATCACCTATCCATGTTCTCCAGCGATGCTGACTAACCAGCTGAGTTACTCCAGCAATGTGTCTTTTATGGAAACCAGCTACGGCAGTTGGTTCCTACTATCCCTGCATGTTGAGTGTAAAATTTGGCCAAAATATTCAAATGTCAAATTAATACCTATTACCATGACAATTCCATTTGGTGCACTCCTATTCAAAAACAACTGATCGAAATGGAATATAGAACTGTAGAGCACAGCAACGGGCCCTTTTGCCCACAATATTTGCACCAAACATGATGCCAGATCTCATCTGCCTACACATGATCCATATCCCTCTATTCCTTGTACTTCCATATCCCTATCAAAAAGTTTCTTAAACTTCACTCTCGTATTGTTATGGGCTTGGACACACTAGAGGTAGGAAACATGTTCCCGATGTTGGGGGAGTCCAGAACCAGGGGCCACAGTTTAAGAATAAGGAGTAAGCCATTTAGAACGGAGATGTGGAAACACTTTTTCTCACAGAGAGTGGTGGGTCTGTGGAATTCTCTGCCTCAGAGGGCGGTGGAGGCAGGTTCTCTGGATGCTTTCAAGAGAGAGCTAGATAGGGCTCTTCAAAATAGTGGTCAGGGGATATGGGGAGAAGGCAGGAACGGGGTACTGATTGGGGATGATCAGCCATGATCACATTGAATGGCGGTGCTGGCTCGACTGGCCAAATGGCCTACTCCTGCACCTTTTGTCTATTGTCTATTGTATCTGCATCCAGCACCATCCCTTCTTCCAGGCCCCCACCAGTCTGTATAAATCAACTTGCCCTGCACATCGCCATTAAACTTCCCTTCCCTTCTAGTGTTGGACATTTCTACCCTGGTAAAAAGGTTCTGAATGCCCCTCATAATTTCATATTCTTATATTGTCTCTCCTCAACCTCTGATGTTCCAGATCAAACAATTAAAGTCTATCCAACCTCTGCCTGCTGCTGAAACCCTCTAATCCAGGCAGCATTCTGTAAGCCTCCTCTCCTAAGCTTCCAGATCTTTGCTGTAATGGGGTAACCAGAACTGCATGCAATTCTCCAAATACAACCTAACCAAAGTGCTATGGAACTGTATCACAATTTCCTGACTCTTATATTCAATGGAATGGTTTTGGACCATCTAAAAACTGGTCATATTCCTTCTATCCTTTCAATGTTTTCACAGTTGAAATTACAGGTTAGCTCTCAATGCCAGCATATAAAACACAGTTCATATTTGTCCAGCATTACTGATTGTATATGGCAGTCACAACACAATATCTGGTATACTGTTCAGCTTGAAGCTTCTGAGCTCAACAGTATAATCATTTGGCAACAGAAGAATTATTACCTATCTTTGTATCCTGATGTTACCACATTGTATACAACACTGATCTAACACCTGCTTGAAATTTTTCATGATCTGTTATACGAGGTGAAGCATCCGAAGGAAAACTGATCGAATAGCTGTTATCAGGCAACCGAACCATCCTCTCACCAGCTAGTGTGCGGTCCTGGCCCATCTACCTCATTGGATACCTTTGAGATATCTTTAATCGGGTTTGATCTTGCGCCAAATGATATACCCTTTATCCTGTATCTGTACACCGAGCATGGCTTGATTGTAATCATGTGTAGTCTTTTCAGAGACAGGACAGCAACAAACAAAAAAAGCTTTTCATTGTTCCTTGGTACACATGACAATAATGAACTAAACAATTCCACACATTATACCAAGCAACTCCTTTCTTATTCACATCTGTGCTTGCTTCCGATGATCCAAGAAGTGAACATTGCACTTGTCCACCATCCATCACGCCATATATACTTATGTAACTTATGCTATGTTTTGGGTTTTGATTTATTCCAGTCACTCTAGGCTATGAGCAATAGTTACAGTTGGACTATAGTTTGTTCTTTACTTTCGCAAGATCATAAGTGATAGGAGTGGAATTAGGCCATTTGGCCCATCCAGGCTACTCAGCCATTCAATCATGGCTGATCTATCTCTCCCTCCTAACCGCATGCTCCCGCCTTCTCCACCTAACCTCTGACACCACACTAATCAAAAATCTATCTGCCTCTGCCTTACATATATCCACTGACTTTGCCTGTGGCAAAGAATACCACAGATTCACCACCGTATGACTAAAGAAATTCCTCCTTTAACTCCGAGGCGATGACCTCTAATCCTGGACTCTCCCACTAGTGGAAACATCCTCTCCACATCCCTTCTATGCAAGCCTTTCACTATTCTGTATGTTTCATTGTGATCCCCCCTCAATTTTGGCAGCTGAACTGGAGTGCAAGAGAGTTACCACCAATGCCATGCCTATGAATGCCCAGATACCATTCCTGCAAATACCATCCTTCATCCGGGAAGGAGAGAAACAGAGGACTAACCCCTCCCCTCTCAACTCATGCCCACTGAATGCAGCCAGGGACTGGGAAATGCGTGTTGACCTAGGCCAGAGGCTTTCGTTCCCAGTTGAAATCGCAGTTACCAACCTGCGACCAGACCTCGTTCTCTGGTCCAACTCCTGTCGGCGTGTTTTCATCATTGAGCTGACGGTCCCATGGGAGGAGGCTGTGGACGAGGCTTATGAGAGGAAAAAGCTTTGATATTCAAACCTTGCAGTAGAGGCAGAGGAGCGAGGTTGGAGTGTAAGGGTGTGTCCAGTGGAGGTGGGGTGCAGGGGCTTTGTAGCCAGTTCCACCGCAAGGCTCCTGAGGGAAGTAGGAGTCAAAGGGCAGGCACAAAGGAGGCAATAAAAGAACTTGCCAATGCCACTGAACGGAACAGTCACTGGCTGTGGCTGAAGAGGAAATATGCTGTCTGGGCTGCCACGTG
This sequence comes from Leucoraja erinaceus, assembly GCF_028641065.1. Lineage (NCBI taxonomy): Eukaryota > Metazoa > Chordata > Chondrichthyes > Rajiformes > Rajidae > Leucoraja > Leucoraja erinaceus. Next base: position 16,540,934 of record NC_073392.1, on the reverse strand, counting down.
ACCATCTAGAGGCTAACAATAAGACACACACCCAGGTCTGATCAAACTGCAGTGGTCCTGCCTCGACTGAGGGCGTCTTGTGATAAAAGGCCGAAACACCCAGTGACGTTGAGATACACAACTGAAGATGTGGCTGATGTGTTAGCGAATCCACCTAGTGGTCATACCCAAGAATGTCAATTGTAGTGAAATCATAGGGATTGTAACATCCAGTCCTACTAATCAATCTGTATGTTTCACTGTGATTCCCCCCTCAATTGTCTAAACTGCAACAAATATGGTCCAGTACTGTCAAACACTCATCTTTAAGCACAGGCAATCACAGTAGCAGTTTCCACATGTCCTCTGGGGGACTTCCTTTGCTGCACAAAACATCCCCAATGCATCAATTGCTGGTAGGAAACAAAATTAATGTGCAGCGAGACTGACAAACCAAAATACCACAATAATATTCATATAATTAGTCATTACATAACATATATATAGCAATATATTGTATAGTATTATAAACCATCACAATAATATACAATAAACTGATATAACACTTGTATTATAACTTGAATCTTCACATGTCGATTTCTCCACACATGTACAATGAAGCAGTTTCACTTGATCTTTTCTTGCACTCATCATGTGCAGTTTGTTGCTCCCCCCTCCACACTCGCACACATCTTCATGAATAAAAATCTAATGGTCTGAGCAACATCACAGGATCACAGGATCCCAGCAGTATGAATATTGATTTCTCCAACTTCAAGTAACCCTTTCATCCCCTCTCTCTCCATCGCTCCTGCCAGCCTAGTTGTTGTATCAGTTTTGCTCTCATCCTGTTGAGTTTCACTGTCTGTGTAACTTGTTGACACCTACCACACAGGCAACAATGGACCACTATGGGCTCCACTTTTCCTTGATCATCGTTATTTTTTGCATATCTTTTATTATTTTGTTCTATATCTGTCTATATCATCGTCTATATCTCTCGATTTCATTACCCTGACGCTCGGTCTGAAGAAAGGTCTCAACCAGAAATATCACCTTTGCCGTTTCTCCAGAGATTCTGCCTGACCCAGTTACTCCAGCTTTTTGTGCCTATCACAGAATGAATCACATGAGTTACTACACCAGCCCCGACATGCGGCTGACCCTTGTCTGTCTCTGGGGACAATGAGGTATAGACCTTGACTCCTGGCGGTGTCTTCACTGTCCACATCTCATTAATGAGTGAAAACAATGCACTCTAATAGCAAATGTACACTTTGATTACCTCCCATTGCTTTCAGTTGAGAATTAATTGCCTTCACTAAAGGATGTTTTATTGGAGGCTCAGCCTCTGTTATTTATCCTATAAAGCAGAAACAAACAGCCTACAGACGTGGTAAGTGTAAAGTCAACTCAAATGGAATAGGTGCAGAGAAATAAAATAGTCACAATTCAGAAGAAGCTATGCTGCATTTTACTGCATTATAATGAATTATATTAGAATGTATTATAATGTATACATACAATATATAATATATATAATATATAAATATATTATAATATATATAAATATATTATAATGGCCCATTAAGTTATCAGCCACTCCAACAGTTTAACTTGGAGTGATTTCCCTACAGATGCAATTTTAATAACCTGATCTATTTAGCCATCTTCCTCTAAAACCAGTGAAGATTAAATTCTTCATTCGATTGAAATGGATGCTCATGAAGTCCTGATGTTTTTTTTATATACTCTTTGCCTATTCCCAGAATCATTTTCAGCCTTTGCTTCAATTGACTGCTTTTCCTCCCATTTCAGAATTAATCTGAAAACGATCACAATTTTACTTTTGTGCAGAGCAGTGTTATTATTGTCTACAATAAAATGTGAAAAGATTGCAGGCTGCAAAAGCCACCTCGTCTATTCCTTGCTCGGACCACAGGAGGGGAAGCATACCAACTGGCCAGGGTTCAATCCTCTGGTTGCGAGAAACTTTGCCACTATCCAACAACTTCAAAACCAATGCAACGGGCAAGCTCTTTGATCCACTCACAATGTCTCGGGACTCTCAGCCATTGCTCCAGACTTTTTGCTTCACAGGCTAACTTATAAAAAAGTAAACAGAAAGAAAGAAAACACTGAAGTAACTCAGCAGAACACAAATGGTCCATAATTCAAAGCCAGTTGGCTATCCAACTTGGAACATGGTGGTAAATAGACAGCTACACCGATGAAGAACAGTGTACTACTGAGCTTGGATTTGAGGTGTGTCAGTTGCAGTGTTTCATCTGGTTGACAGGTGCTGTTTTTTACCACAAGTTCCTTTATGTAGAAATCAGAGGATAAAAGCAATGTAACAACATTGGTTCCAATGAACCAATTGAAGAAATTCAGAAAAAGGCTTTGCACAAAGACAAGAATAATACCACATAATGTGCAATAATCCAATGCCGTACAAGGACCAAAGAAAAACAAACATTCAAAGACCTTACAGTTTGCTGGTCCGTGGACATTTTGTCTCAAGCCCCCCAGAGAACAAACCTCACATTTCTTTGCCGTTCCAGGGATTCATCAACAGTGAAATCTGGCTGATTGTGCTCTCCATTCCCCACCCCTTTACTACAAGTGCCATCAATTGCTGAGTACCTTGGTTGAGCCCAGATAACAGTGTTGAGCAGCAATCAAACCAAAGTCCTTTAAACTCTGAATTGCTGAAGTCCCAAAGCGGCACAGCATATAGAGCTGCTGTCTGGAGACCCAGATTCGATCCTGATCTCAGGTGCTGTCTGTGTGGAGTTTGCATATTCCTCTTGTAACCAAAGATCCTATAGCAGAGCAAGACAGACCACTCCTACTAAATGCAATGGGCTGACGTGTAGTACGCAACAGAGCGGAACGTGGGCCTTTTTTTCATCCATTTCAGTAACCCGACCCGACTTTGGTCATCCCTCTCACAGTGTAATCAACGTTGCGGGGGGACAGTGTGTGTTATAATTCTGAAAATGAGGAAAAGATTTTTACGAAAAACTTTGATTGTTATGAGGATGTTTCCGTAACCGGCTTCCGTCTCTGCTCTAGTATCTTTGCTCCGGTTACGGAATGGGGCTGAAAATTGCCCATGAATCTGCCCATGACCGTACTACGTCTTTTTCGTCGAGTGGACTACCTTGCTTGCTATTGGATCTTTGCTTGTAACCGCTGACCGGCCTCCGCCTATACACCAAAGACGTGAGTGTTTCCTGGTTAATTGACCTCTAAAGTGGCCCAAGCCTGTAGAAAATAGATGCAAAAATGGGAATACAGAACTCAATTGAACAGGTGATCAACAGTCAGCATAGACTCAGTGGGTCAAAGGGCCCGTTTCCATGCCGTATCTCTAAACTCCAAAAGATTATTCCTTGTCTCGCCATCTGTACTTAACTTGGAATACTGACAAATCAAGCTCTCTGACAAGCCTCTAGCCATTGGACTTCATCCAAACCCTCAGGTTTGAGGCACTGAAGGGCAGCCTGCCTGACCACAGCAAGAGAAATAGGGGTTGGAAGGAGGGGGGTGGGGGGGAGAGAAACAGGGGAAAGGAGCAGAATTAACAAACTCATGAAGGATATTAGGTTAGAAAGTAGAAGAGTAACGGAACTAATCGAAACACTCGTAGGAGGCCATTCAGCCCATCAAATCTACATGGTAAGTAAATATTTAAGAAATAATGTAGAGTGGTCCCTCTTGCCAAACCTTTGCTACAAACAAGGAATGGAGCAAGCTGCTGAAGGGATGGTGGTATCCAGTGTGCCATTATGTAGTGAAAAGCATCACCAAGACTGTCCCATCCTCACCTCACATCCGTACAACCAAAGTGTTGCCAATCTGAATATGGTTGGGAAGCCAAGATAGACTATTTTTCTTCTCAGCCTTAGATCAACCCAAGATATGGCTGGTCTGTTGACTTCTCCTTATTCCCCTAACATTTTGAAGAAGCAGTTTATTCTATTACACTGAAGTTGTGGGGGGGGGGGGGGTGAATTAAAACATCAGAAGGCAGAGTAGCAGGGCAGGGTGGCACAGCAGCAGAGTTGCTGTCTTCCAGTGCAAGAGACCCAGGTTCGATCCTGACTACAGTTGCTGTCTGTACGGAGTTTGGACATTCTTCCGGTGACCATGTGGATTTTCTCCGGTTGGTTTGTAAGTCAATTGAATTCGGTAAAATTGTAAATTGGCCCTAGAGTGTAGGATAGCGCTAATGTGCGGGAATCTCTGGGGCCTGTTTCCATGCTGTATCTTTAAACTAAACCAAAGCCAGGCATTCCAGCATGACCCTGAGCGACTGATATTGATTACTATTTGAGATTGGTCCAGGAATCTATCACAAGTGCCTGCCATCCCTGCCAATGATTCTTCACAGATCCACATGCAAAAAATGCCATTTAGGAACGAAAATGCATGGAGATGGAAATTCTTTAAAGATGGACAGATTTTACTTTGAAAAATATCATGGAAAATATAATAAAATTTTAAAATCACCACTTCACAGCAGAATTCCCTGGTATCTTTACCTTTTGGTCCACATGACAGATACAAGGGAATCAGCAAGTGAAATAGGTAGAGTAGGAATGAACTACAGATGCTGGTTTATGCCAAAGATAGACAAAATGCTGGAATAACTGAGAGGAATTAATCAAATAGATGTACAGAATCTCTTGCCCAGAGTGGGGGAATCGAGGACCAGAGAACATGGGTTCAAGGTGAAGGAGAAAAGATTTAATAGGAATCTGAGGGGTAACTTTTTCACACAAACACAGTGGGTGTATGGAACAAGCTGCCAGAAGAATTAGTTGAGGCTGGGACTATCCCAACCTTTAAGAAACAGTTTGACAGGTACATGGATAGGACAAGTTTGGAGGGATATGGGCCAAATGCAGGGAGGTGGGATTAGTGCAGCTGGGACATGTTGGCTGGTGTGGGTGCGTTGGGCCAAAGGGCCTGTTTCCACACTGTATCACTATGACTACCTCAGCAGGTCAGACACCATCTCTTGATTTAATAGACAGGTTGGAACCCTTCTTCAACCTGAAAGATAGAGAAGACCCATAACTGTACATTCCTGAAGAGGGGGTGAGGTTAGAGTAGGTAGGGGAGTCGAAAAATTAAGATGGTTGTTGTCCCACTGGCAGTTAAAAATAAGAAGGTCTAAAGAAGGTAGAAGGCCAAGAAGAGGACTAGTGGAAACAGAAGGGGGTCATCACTAGGTAGTGAGGACTACTTCCCATAGAAAAAGGAACAAAAGCAGAGGCAACGGAAAAAGGTTCTATATCAAAGCGAGCCCCAAACTTGTAAGATGGGGGCGGAGGGGGTACAAAGATGAAGCCTTCTCTATCTTTCAATCTGAAGAAGGGTTCTGATCTGAAACATCACCTATTCCACCTCCAAAGATGTCTGACTCGTTGAGTTACATCTGCATCTTGGTGCCTAACTTTGAAATGGGTGTAGACTTGATTAAATTATCCAAAGAAAACAGCAAACAGCAAGATCCGGGAACATTCACGGTTATCACTAGTGAGAAGATTTTGCAGGTGGCTTATGACATGACAGATGGATAGAGAAGAGGATTAAAAAAAAACAAGACTGAGATACACAGAGTTCACAAACTACAAGAGTAAATTCCGTCAGATTTCCAACAATAATCAAACCCTGTCAAGGCAAAAGCATTTGACTGGTTCCCAGTCTCAGGGAGCTGTATTTTGAGCTGTTCTTTGATAATATGCTGCTTATTGATTCTAAGTACAGCGCTTCTGGCAACAGGATCCTCATCCTGACCAGAGCTTCACGGCATTAACTAGAGATTATTAATGGAGACTAAGACAAATTCATCAGATGCCAGAAACTGAAGATAAATATCAAATAAATCCAAAACCTCTGAGCAAGCCAGTCGACCATATAAAGAGGATTAGTTCACCTTTTACTCCAGAGATCTTTTACTCAAGATTTCAAAAGGTTGACGGCTTGCGATCATATTTTCGTGTACCCACGTTAAAGATAACTCCCAACACAACACAAACACCGGGATTAGAGATTCCTGATCAAATCACTCCACCATATTTATCAACATACTTCCCAACTCTGCCACCATTTTGGTTTTTCATCTCCTGTGCTGCAACGAGAAGCACAACTGTGGTTCCACAGCCCCTGCTGGTGGGAGGTGGGACAGTTGTTATTGCACCAGTCATTTTGTGGCTGGGTTCCAAACAGCAGTGTACGTCTCAAATGTAACTTCACCGGGGAACAACTATTATTAATTAACAGGATAGACTTTTGTATCATAAGGTGCCGAAACACTAAGAAGTTGTAAACTGTACTAATCTACGATTAAAACAAAATCCCTAAATCTTGCCAAGCACATGTGCATAATCACAACCAGCAGCTCGAGCTGCTGCTGTAAAACATTGTTTCCATGGTAACCATTATCACATGGTTGTTCCAATCTGCATGAAAATATAGATATATGTGCACATATATATTAGTCAAACAGCATTATTATGAATTTGCAAGGACTTCAAAGTGAATCTCCTGTTCAGTTGCACAAACAACAACTTGCAGCTTTCTGACTGCTTCCTGTTGCCGAGGAAGATATTTTAAGCTAATGTTCTATTGGTAGGGGTCGGGGTAGTGAGTAAGAGAGGTGGATTTAGCCCATACCAATTTGAAGTTACACTTCAAAGTCAACCACATCTCAAAGTTAGCCCAGCAAAACACAAAATCAGGCAGGGCAGGCAAGCATCTGTGGAGGGAACAGATAGGCAATGTTTCAAGTTGGGAACCTACTTGGGTCTGGACCCGCCTTCAGTCTGACCCAAAGCACCACCTCTCTAATCCCTTCATAGATGCCGCATGATCCATTGAATTACTCCAGCACTTTGTACTTTGCTCAAGATTCCTGCATTTGCAGTTTCTTTAACATCTCTTCCTCGTAGATTTACCCCAATCTGATTTATACATTGAACATCAGTCACCTGGCACTCTTTAGCCACAAGTGATAAACTAGTCAGCTGTAGAGGGAGGGGCAAAGACCATTTCAAAGGACATGGGATTAATTGGGTTTGTATTTAATTGTAAATTCCTTTTATGAATTTTAGTAACATAAGTAAACATGCTGAAAGTGTTTACCTGTACAAATTGTAACCTACAAAAGATGAAATGGTAATAAACTGAGCACTGTACAGCATAGAAACAGACCTTGCAACCCAATGGATCTATGCCAAACAAATTGCTTAACTAAGCAAATCCCACATTCCTGCGCCTGACACAATATCCCTCCAAACTATTCATATCCAGGTGCCTTTTTAAGAGTATTTTAAATGTTCTGTTTGAATCCGACTCTACTACTTCCTCTGGCAGCTCGTTCCATGCATGCACCACCCTTAGTGTTGTAAACATTGTCCCGTAGGTCCCTTTTAAATCTTAAATCTGTGCTCACTTGTTTTACATTCCTCTACCCCTTGTTCACATCTTTGCCACTCATCATTTTATATCCCTTTTAAGGCCAGCCCTCACCCACCTACACTGGGAAGAGAGACCCAACTTATCCAGCCTCTCCATAAAGCCAGGGCAGCATAGAGGCAGCACGGTGGTGCAGGGTAGAGTTGCTGCCTTGCAGCGCCAGAGACACAGGTTTGATCCTGACTACGGGTGCTTCTGTATGGAGTTTAAGTTCTACCCATGACTTGCATGGGTTATCTCCCGGTGCTCAGGTTTCCTCCCACACTCAAAGGATGTACAGGTTTGCAGGTTAATTGGCTTTGGTAAAGATTGTAAAGTGCGTAGGATCGTGTACGTGAATTGCTAGTTGGCGTGGGCTCAGTGGGCTAAAGGGCCTGTTTCCACACGGTATCTCCAAACTTAAAACTAAACTCTATTAAAAGCCGGCTATACTTTAGCCATCCACCAGTCTTCCAGCATATAGATGATGCAAGTATTTCTATCAGCGATTCCAAATTAAATAAGAAAAGGCAGAATGTATAAACTTCAAGATTTCAAAAGATTGAGGGGGATGATCTGATTGAGCAGGTTAAAATGATTCATGAATTTGATAAAATGCAGCAAAATTGTTTCTTCAATAGGAAATAGAGCACAACATTAGAGCGAAGTCATTAGGGAGTAAATCCAGATAGCCAGTTTTCACATAAAGAATCGGAAACAACTGGGAATGATGCCCAGAGAAAGCGCTGCTGAGTTATAGAGGCAATTAATTTTTTCAAGACAGCAATCAGGACGGGTAAATAGAATTGGCAATGCCAGCAGCAGTGATCTAATTGAACAGAGAAAGAGGCTGAAAGACCTAATCTTACTCTATAAAGTTATAGCCAGGCCTCAAATAAAGATCAGACTTAAAGGTATTGGATTGTGCTTCTAAGTGTGCTGAGGTGTGAAATAATCGGGGGCGAGTTTAATAAGAGAGTTAACAGGGCTTTGTATCCACATTTTTACTATTTTGGCCACAAGACAAGGGAATTCATTGACGTCAATTGGCAAGTTCCACAATCTGTTCCGATGTCAAATAGAGAATGATTGAATTTACAGAATCAACAAACTGTGGAAATCAGTTAACCCGGAGTAAGAATGCAGGCTTGGCAGAAAATCAGTGTTTCGCAAATCCCCAAAGCAGCCCAACTGGTTGGCAATAAGATGTTCAACTAATAACTCCAGCAAGATGTAAAAATAGCTTGTAGCTTATGGTCGATTCTACTGCTTATCAACAAGAGATCTGTAATAACAAGATCCTATGCACTGGATTTATATTGGAAAATATATAAATATTTCACAGGAACTGTACTGCTCGATCAGAATCAGAAGTGTGATAAAAGGAAACTGCCTGCCTTAATAAATTGTCCACTTTAGCAATTTAATCACAAATGACTACTTTTATGTCAAAAGTTTTTCGTTTTTTTTTTTAAACATAGTTTTGCAAAGCATTCCAAGCATCAGTATATTAAAGGTACACAAAATTGCTGGAGAAACTCAGCGGGTGCAGCAGCATCTATGGAGCGAAGGAAATCGGCAATGTTTCGGGCCAAAACCCTTCTTCAGACTGATGGGGGGGTGATGTTCCAGCATCTACAGTTCCTTCTTGAACATCAGTATATTAGGTCATTTTTTCCCCCCTTAATGTATCAGCACCACGCTTTCTTTGCGATAGGCACCCAAAGAAACAGTTTCACCGAGCTTCAATATTTGCAAGATGGTGCATTGGAAGCCAAACAATGCTTTTGTGAAGAGAGAGGAGGATGGAGTTCAATGAAGGCCATTTCAGAATATTTGAACCTGCCATTAGACATTCCATCATCATCACCGCCATTGGTTTTAAATCATAACACTTCCCTTTCAAGCACAAGTAACAAAAAAAAGACAAATTCTTTGCGAGTATCAAAGGAGCAGTACTGCACGACTCAATCCTCAGAGTTTTGGATGTTAAACAATTTGCTGGTTTAAGTTTGCTGCTAATCAAAGTTATCAAATGATTTGCACTTCCTTCTATCTTGGGATATACATATATAACCTTGTTATGGAGAGCATTATGCAGAATGTATTCTTAACGTTAAAGACATGTTATCACAATGCTTGGTGTGTGTCTTTGTTACTCACTCGTATTTGAAACCTGGGAATCATTGGCAAGCCCAGCATATATTGGTCATTCCATTAAGAATGTGATGGAGAGCTGTATTTTTTTAACCATTGTGGTCCATCTCTTGAAGGTACTCACCAGAGAGTTGTTGAGGAATGGTTTCCAGGATTTGCACCAGGCCAATATAAATCGGTGACACATTTTCAAGTGAGGATAGTGTGCAACTTGGGGGGCAAAGTGACAGGTGATGTTCACTTGTACCTTTTGGTTTAATCTTGGATTTGAGAGATCGGTACTTGCAGTGCATTGTCTAACTGGTACATATTGTAGTCATAGCATTCTGGCAGTAGGGAGAATGTTGGATTACAATAGTGAATCCGTTGACACTTTCCAGACGGTAGCAAGCAACAAGTGTTCTTGGAGCTGCACACATGCAGGCAGGAAGAGAATACTCCATAATATTCACAACTGGTGCCCTGTAGCTGGGATGTCAGATGTGTGGCTGAGTTTCCAGTCAATGATGATTTCCCTTGAAATTGATGGGAGGAGATTAGGCAAAGGCAACACCGTTTAAAAGTATAGATTGTGGGGCTCTTGCTTGTCAGAGATGGTCATTGCCTGGAGAATCCATGACATGAATATAACCCACCATTTAAATAGTGTGGATATACACAAAGTGCTGGAATAATTTGATTAGTACAGATGTCAAGGGTTATGGGGAGAAGGCAGGAGAATGAGGTGAGGAGGGAGAGATAAATTATTCATGATTGAATGGCAGAGTAGACTTGATGGGCCAAATGGCCTAATTCTGTTCCTATCACTTTATGAACTCAGCATCTCTGGAGAAAAGGGATAGGTGATGTTTTAAGTCGGAAATGCTCCGCAAACTGAAGACAGAGTCGAAAGAAGTGTTCCGCCCCAAACCTTCACCCATCGTTTTTCTCCAGAGATGCCGCCTGACCCATTGAGTTCCTTTAGCACTTAGTGTTCATCTTCATTACAAACCAGCATCTGCAATTCCTTCCTACCCATTTAATAGCATAGGACTGAATGGCCTGGATACATCAATGCCAGGTAACATAGACAAGAAAAAGACAATTAGAGAATCATGAGATATGGCGTTAGTAGAGGAAAGTACTACCAAGGTAATAGCTCTGCTGAAAACCAACTGAATGAAAGAGTAAACACAAGGAGATGAATGGCCTACTCCTGCTTCTATGTGTCTTCTGATTAGAATTGAATCCTTTATTTGTCATTCAGACCTTTCGGTCTGAACGAAATGTCGTTGCCTGCAGCCATACATGTAATAATAAACAACACACAATAAACACAAATTAACATCCACCACAGCGAGTTCACCAAGCACCTCCTCACTGTGATGGAGGCAAAAGTCTTAGGGTTACTGTCTCTTCCCTCCTCTTCTCCCTCTGCGCTGAGGCGATACCAGACCGGGCGATGGTAAGTTAGTCCCGCGGTTCAAGCTCCGCGGCCCGGGGGTGGTCGAAGCTGCCGCCCTCCAGTCCAGCGGACGCAGCTGTTGCCACGGGAGCTCTGGAAAACAGGCACCAGCCTGTGACGTGCGAGCTCCCGACGATGTCGTCCACTGGCCCGCGGCCGTGCCCCGGATTCAGGTCGCCGCCGCCAGAACGCCACCTCAGCCACCGGAGCACCGTCTCCGCACCACACCAGGCCGCCCCCACGGGAGCGCCTTCCAGCCCCGCACCGGGCCGCCTTCCAGCCGGGAGCCGGGCCTCCCCCACGGGAGCGTCTAAGCCCCGCACTGGGCCGCCCACACAGGAGTGTCTCAGCCCCGCACTGTCTGCCCTCAACGGAGCGCCGAGTCGTGCCACTGCCCGGACATCGCCGCAGCTCGAAGACGGCCAGCCTCACGGAGTTGGTAAGTCTTGGCTGGCTCTACCTCCGGAGCCTCGAGGTCGGTCGCAGGTTGGAGGCCGCCAGCTCCGCCATTAGGCCTCAGCTCAGACGGGGGAAGAGAAGGTGGATACGACAAGAAAGTCGCATTCCCCCGAAGGGAGAGGCAGAAGGCCCTGTTTCAGCCCCCCCCCCCCCCCCCCCACACATAACACAACCTAATAACCAAAAGTTTAACTGAACAAGACAAAAAAAAAAACAGCACAAAAAAGTAAAAACAGACAGACTGCAGGCGAGCCGCAGCCGTTTCACAGTGCCGCCACTTCAACATTAGTTCAACATTGTTCAATTTGCAAGAAAACTGACCACATGATGAAACGATGGTCATTAATGAACTGGGTGGAACTCTGCCACTGTGATGTTCAGGGATAAATGATTTCTAACAACTCCATTGATCTTCCTTTGAGAGAGGGATGACACCAACCATCATGATTACATACCAAAGACAGGATTAGATATACATTGATTTAAATATTATTCTATTCAAATGTCACAAGGTGCAACAATCAATACAAGCATCAACCCTGACTTTCAATATAGTACATATTGCCCTGCTTTTTCAATTATACAGCACAGAAAACAGGCCCTTTGCCCCCCCCCCCCCCCCCCCTCCCCCCCCCCACACTAACCCTATCCAACACACTAGGGACAATTTACCATTTTTATCAAGGCCGATTAACCTACAAACCTGCATGTCTTTGGAGTGTGGGAGGAAACCAGATCACCCATGGAAAACCCACACGTGGACCACAGCGTCCGAGGTCAGGATCGAACCCGGGTCTCTGACACAGTAAAGCAGCAAATCTATTGCTGCACCACCGTGCCACCCCTTACTCCCTTCCCTGAAGCATTCCCTTCACGAAACTCTACATATTAAATCCTATACAATGATTGTTTTTCTAATGCAATGGCTCAAGTTATGCCGTCTGAACAAGGCTAACTTCCAAATTGGATGAGATTACTAGGAGAGGAAATGGTAGGAAATGTAGGGGAACTAAACTGATGATTTTGTAATATCAAAGTACAAATACTTTGAGAAACAACAAAGATGTGCGAGATTGCCAGAAATGTGTGTTTTACATATTCAGGAGGTTGGATTGAATTTGCTCAATTACCAGTCCGTACACAATCTGACTGCACAAGCCACAATCTAAACATCTAAACCAAATGTGCAGTGCACAAATAAGTTATTTAATCAAACAACATACTCAGTAATTTGATCTGCCCTTCTCATGCCACTTCCTGAACGTGTAGCTTTCAGCTATTTGTATTAGATTCATATTAATATTTTTTCAGTTTATATACAAGAACTTCGACCGGCGGCTGCAGGAGCTTCCAGACGGATGCTTCGACTGCCCCGAACATGGGAGAATATAGAGGAAGAAGATTGGACTTTATTGCCTTCCATCACAGTGAGGAATCCGCTCTGGTGGATGTTTATGTGAACTTTTATGTAGTTCTGTGTCTTGTTGCATTTTTTTTAAGTATGGCTGTGTGGTAATCTGCATGTTGGTACCTTGGTATACGTGACAATTAAAAATCTTTGAAACAATACATCTTTCACCCTTGCGGCAGAGGAAGATTTAGAACTCAGAGGAGGACAGAGGGGTTAATTAAGAGAGGAGAAATTAGAGAAAGAAAGAAAGCTTGCAGGAAATATAAAAACTGACTAAACATTTCTATAGGTATGTAAAAAGGAAAAGATTAGTGAAGACGAATGTACAGTAGGTAGTACAGTATGTCCCTTCGAGTCAGAGACAGGTAAATTTATAATGGGGAAACAAGGAAATGGCAGAACAGTTAAATAACTACTTTGGTTCTGTTTTCACTAAGGAAGACACAAACAAACTCCCAGAAATACTAGGGGACGAAGGATCTAGTGGGAGGGAGGAACTGAAGGGAATCCACATTAGTCAGAAAATGGTGTTCGGTAAACTGTTGGGACTGAAGGCAGATAAATCCCCAGGGCCTGATGGTCTACATCCCAGAGTACTTAAGGAGGTGTCCATAGAAATCATGGATGCATTGGTGATCATTTTCCAATGTTCTCTCGACTCTTATCAATTCCTGTGGACTGGAGGGTAGCCAATGTAATTACACTTTTTAAGAAAGGAGGGAGAGAGAAGATCAGTTATCCTTACATCAGTAGTGGGGAAGATGCTGGAGTTTATTAAAGATGTTATAGCAGCGCATATGGAAAGCAGTGACGGGATCAGTCAAAGTCACCATGGATTTATAAAGGGGAAATCATGCTTGACTGATCTTTTGGAATTTTTTGAGGATGTAACAAGTAGAATGTATAAGGGAGAGTCAGTGGATGTGGTGCATCTGGACTTTCAAAATGCTTTTGACAAGGTCGCTCACAAGAGATTAGTGTGCAAAATTAGAGCACATGGTGCTGGGGTAGGGTATTGACATGGATAGTGAACTGGTTGGCAGACAGGAAGCAAAGATGAGGAATTAAAGGGTCCTTTTAAACAGGTCCTCCCACACGCCGAAGACATGTAGACTAGAAGCAAAGATGAGGAATTAGCGGTCCCTTTTCAGAATGGCAGGCAGTGACTAGTGGGGTGCCGCAAGGCTCGATGCTGGGACCCCAGTTGTTTACAATATATATTAACGATTTAGATGAGGAGATTGAATATAATAACATCTCTAAGTTTGGGGATGACACAAAGCTGGGTGGCAGTGTGAGCTGCGAGGAGGATGCTTGGAGGCTGCAGGGTGAGTGCGCAGAAGCATGGTAGATGCATTATAATGTGCATAAATGTGAGGTTGTCCACTTAGGTAACAAGAACAGGAAGGCAGGTTATGATCTGAATGGTGTCAAATTAGGAGAAGGAGAGGTGCAACAAGACCAGAGTGTGCGTATACATCAGTCACTGAAAGTAAGCATGTAGGTACAGCAGGCAGTGAAGAAAGCTAATGGCATGTTGGCCTTCATTGTGAGAGGGTTTGCGTTTAAGAGCAAGGAGGTCCTACTGCAGTGGTACAGGGCCTTGGTGAGACCACACCTGGAGTAATTTGTGCAATTTTGATCTAATTTGAGGAAGGACATTATTGCTATCGAGGGAGTGCAGCATAGGATCACCAGGATGGCGGGACTGTCATATGATGAACGAATGGGTCGACTGGGCTTGTATTAACTGGAATTTACAAGGATGACAGGTTATCTTGTAGAACCATATTAAATTCGTAGAGGATTGGGCAGGGTAGATGCAGGAAAAATGTTCCCGATGTTGGGATGTCTAGAACCAGGGGTCACAGTTTAAGAATAAGGGGTAGGACATTTGGAACTGAGATGACAAAAAACATTTTCCCACAACCCAGAGATTTCTGAATCTGTGGAATTCTCAGCCAGTGGAGGCCAATTCACTGAATGTTTTCAAGAGAGAGTTATATTTAGCTCTTAGGGCTGTGGGACTCAAGCGGTATGGGGAAAAAGCTGGAACGGGTACTGATTTTGGATGATCAGCCATGATCATATTGAATGGTGGTGTTGGCTCGAAGGGCTGAGTGTCCTGCACCTACAGTATTTTCCATGTTTCTAAGTTTATGTCAGTGCATCATGTACTTCTTACGCAGTCTTTGTCAGAATACGCTCACGTATCACATCGTGTTAAGCTGTCACAATATCACCTTCTTCAACAGCCAAGATATTGTGCACAACCATCTGTTTTATAATGGAACCAAATGCTACAGAGTCATTCTTGCCAATGCTCTGATATAGCCAGCAGAGGTAGTCTTGTTGTCATACATAGCAACACAGCTAAAGTTTGGGTGTGCAAGTCCATTGACAACATCAATACCAGTGGCTTTCTGTTCAGCACATACACATTGATATATACACACACACACACGACAAAGAAATTATATTCTTTACACCACAATATGCCAGGTTTTCTGCTAGGAACTTACCAACCAAGGGCCAATGTCCATCAATAATACCAACAATCTGTTACCACCTCACAAATGCTTTCAGTCAATCCACCCAAAATTTGGTGAATTATAAAGACAGGACACCAAAATTACTTGTACATCGAGATTTTAAGATATCCTTCTAAAAATGTGTGACAATGGTGCAAAGCAAAGTAGGCACATGACATGATTCCAACCCAATCATGGTCACAACATGTTTAAAAAGGAACTGCAGATGCTGGAAAATCGAAGGTACACAAAAATGCTGGAGAAACTCAGCGGGTGGAGCAGCATCTATGGAGCGAAGGAAATAGGCAACGTTTCGGGCCGAAACCCTTCTTCAGACTGATGGGGGGGTAGGGTGGGGCGGGGAGAAGAAATAGATGCTGCTGCACCCGCTGAATTTCTCCAGCATTTTTGTGTATCTATGGTCACAACATGTATATGCTTAGGCACAGAAGGAACACTATGTTCATGTTGAGAGACAGACAGCAGACATGTAAAACTACAACAAAGTCTCTAGTCTTGAAAATTAGAAGTCAGTTAAGGTGATACATGCAGGATACATTTTTGATGTCCACGAAACCAGAAAATGTTGGCAACACTCAACAAGTCAGACAGTTTGTGAAATGAGAAACAGTTAAATGTTTCAAGTGAAAGATTATTCTTTGGAACTGGGGAAGAAAGAACATTTAGGAACTCTTCAGAGAGGTACATCGAACATGGATAGGTAGAGCACAGTATCAGATCTTTTGGCTCACAACCGCTGTACCAAACAGTGAAACTGACCTCATCTTCCCACACTTGGTGCATACCCTCCATTACCTCCATTTATAGGTGCTATCTAAAAGCCACAAACACCGCCATCACATCAGCCTCCACCAACACACCTAACAACACATTCCAGTTAACCATTTGGAAAAATGCAGACCATGTAGTTTTTTATTTCATGCAACACATTGGCAAGTTTATAGAATCACAGGATAGCTGTAGCACAGAAAATATATTTTTGATCTATCCAGTCCATGCCAGCTTTACACAAGAGCCTTACTCTCCTCCTGCCTTCTCTCCATCGCCTTGCATTTTCTTTCAGATACTTATCCAGCTCCCTTTTGAATGCAATAATCAAGTCTGTCAGGGCATTCCAGATCGTTGTATAAAACAACACAATTCCTCAAGCCACACTTAGCTCTTTTGCCAATCTATGCCCTCCAATTCCTGATCTCTCCCCCCACCTTCACCAACGCCAACAGCTTCTATCTGCTCAGTCAATACAATTTAATGACCTCTGACCCTCACAACCTCCAGGTTTAAGTGTCAAGTTGGCACTGAGAGAGCCATGTGTCTCTCCAGTGACCCAAGATCAATCCTGACTTATGGCGCTTTCTATGTGGTGTTTTGACCACATATGTTTCCCCTCTGATCTCAGTTTTCTATCACGTCTAAAAGAAATGCTAGATTAATTGCCTAATCATGTATTGTCTTTCCGCTGACTCGTTAGCACGCAATAAAAGCTTTTCACTGTACCTCGGCACATGTGGCAATAAAGCAAACTGAATTAATGCTGATTACCCCTTGTATTGCTGGATGGTGGGTGAATTGAAAGGGGGGGGGGGGGGGGGGATGAAATTAAGGGAATAGAGTGTAAATAATATGGAAACTATTGGAGGGATGGAATCATTGTGAGAGCTGCAGGAGCCAAATTGCCTTCTCATTAGAAAGCATGGAAACCCCAGCTTCTCCAGACTATCCACATAACTAATGTATTTTATCACCGAATCTCCTACATCCTGCTAAAATCTTGGCACCCGTCCTAAACTGCGGCATCCAGAAATAGACGACTCCAAATGTGGTTGAACTGGAGTTTTTATTCTCCATATAATTGATCACCGTGACATCCTTGCTCTCTATTTCTTTACGTCTCAGTTTTGCAACCCAGGAACCTGCAAGGATGTGAATCCACTGTCTCATCCTGCACTGGCACTAATCCATACAATGTTTTAATCTTGTCAGGTCAGAGGGTAATGACTCCCATCACATGGCAAGATGGTGTGAGAACCACCCCTTTCCCCAGAGTAATTGAAGGTGAAGAAGAAACACTGGCTTTACCAGCAAGGCTTGCATCCCACAAATAAATTTCAAAACTGTCAGACAGCTTCAGTGGGAAGTTAATAAATGCTTTAAGTGACAAGGAATATTATAAAAGGAACTCAACCAGGGATAGAGGAAGACATTATGAAGGCTGGATAAAGTGGGAATGCACACAAAATTCAATAGGATGAGATATCTCCACCCCAATCATGTATGTTACAAAAGAGATCGGAGCCATGCTCCAAGAACTGGAACAAAGTACAATGAAAGAAATCACAAGCATTGTTAGAAATCCTGTGATCCCCATAGCAACACAATTCAGACCCAGCTTCACATCTATTGAAATATGAAACTGGTCGTTGACACTCAGTTGTAGCTAGAGGTGGAGGCACGAACATATTAACCCCTGGGACCTTCATTGAAGATGGTACATAACCAGGGCTCCAAGCACAAATAGTTAATATCTGTGACCATACTGCAAGCTACCCAGGTGAAAGGAAAGATGCAGGGTTTGGGGGATTAATAAACAGCACCTAATTATTTTCTTCATCTCCTGAGAAGCTCCTTGATCTTGGAAAATTAGATCGAGATAGCATTCATACAATTCCAAACAATATGAAAGCATAGATTCAATGCAATTCTAGATATTCAACGTCACAATGAGGTGCCCTTTCCCCCCCACAAAGGATGCCCATCAAGCGTTAAGGGGAAAATTGTTACATATTTATATCCCATCTTCCATTCTTCAAAAAAATCATGTTCTCATTCAAGTAAAGAGTTGAAAGTGGAATTACATGGAGTAAACTCAGCAGGCAGCAGAATTCTCTCTGAGAAAATGCTCCCTGGAACATTCACTCATTTGGTGTTTTGCACCTTTAATTATAACTAACACTGATAGTAGATAATTGCTGTGATAAAAGAGGCCTGAATAGCACACAGAGTTAGCTATTAATTTTATTTTTAATGTGCAGAATAAAATTTATGCAGTGCGTGGATTTATTATGGTTCAATTGCTTCATGAGTTTTATTGGATGTTTGCATTTTAATGGGCTCCAACTGGAACCTGAATATTCTTACTGCTCAGAGCCCCACAAAACATTTCTACGAGTGATTAGGAGGTGGTAGTAGGTCTGAGGATGAAGGAGAAAGATAAGAGTGAAGACTATTCAAATCGGACCAAAATGGTGATTATATCTCAGAAATATTGTGAGAAGGATCAAAAAGGAGAAGAAAGAGGAGAGATAAAAGAGACTGCTACAAAAAAGTAGTTAAACCATGCAGTATTTAATGAAGAATCCATCGCACATACTGTATAAGATAGAGACAAAATGCTGGAGTAACTCAACGGGCCAGGCTGCATCTCTGGAGAAAAGGAATAGGGATGTTATGGGTCGGAACCTTTCTTCAGACTGAAAAATAGAGAAGGCCAAAACAAACAGAGCCGGCAACAGATGACCTCAAGAAGGGTGGAGTCCATAATGGGCTACTGCTGGAAAGGGAAGTAAGCAAAGGGTAAATAGAAATATTGGAAAAAGATAGGACCAGGGTTCTTTAGGTGGAACAAATTCAGCATCTGCAGTTCCTTCTTGCACATTTTGCAGAGAAGATGCGGCTTTGAGTTTAACAATTAAACAAAATACCGCAAATGCTAAAAATCTGAAAATGAAACTGGAAATTCTATGTCCTTACAAATATTGCCTACTAATAAACAAAAAATATTTTTGCATCGTGGAAAGGGTCAAGATAACCTAATTTGTCAAAATTAGCTTTGCACAATTACACAGTAAAAACACTGACAATCCTTTATCACCAATTCATTTTATCCTTGTATATTTTCCTGGTCAGAGAGGTGCTAACTCATTGACTGAAACTGAGTTTTTATTTTAAGGCAGGACATGCATAGATAATAAAGCTTTTATTTCAGACACAGGTCCATATAACACATCATACAGTATAAGAAGACACAAAAAAATACATTTAAAAAAAAATTGCATATTAGCCTATAAGATATACAAGCTATTGCACTAATGCCATCTTAGCCTAGAAGTGAATCTATAGCAGCTTTTCAGAGGGCTGACTAGGGCTTCAATTATGTGGTTCTCGGACTTGCCCAGGCGACACATAAAACTAAACATTAGCTGTCTTAAGAGTGCCTCACAGGTTGGCACTCTAGTGGACACAAACAATTGACTGGCACTATGCCACCTAGGGACACGAAGCAGCAACCTCATTGCATCACTGTATGCTACCTTGAGCCTCTGCATACTCTTTTTCTTATAGTTAGACCACAATTGAGCAGTATATAATGGCTCATATAAGCCCATGCCCTACTTGGCAGTTTCTTGAACCAGAAGTAAAAGGAGTACCACAAGCTGATATGCATTGTTAAAAACACCTCTATTTGGAGATGTCGGAGACCTTACACTTGGAAAAAATTAGTTCTGTCTTAATTGACAAACCAGAATTATTCATTAGAATATGGTCTCCATTTATAGATTATTTGAAGGGGTAGATGGGACCGGCACGGAGGCCGGACTGAAGCCTGAACCCAGGACTAGATGCATAGTTATGGTCTCTGACCTACGGACCTATCTCCCAAGTTGTGTTATTGATAGTTTATTCTATTTTTCTAATTTCTTTCTTTCTTTCTCTCTTTCTTTATTTTCTTCTATCTATAAATATAAATAAATAATTAGAGGCAATGTTAATAGGTAACTGATAAAGGAGGATCCCAGCTACTTTGGTAACTGGGTCCCTGGCAACCTGGATACTTAATATGTAACCATTAAACAAAGTCTGTACTGGTTTGGATTATGATATGCAGTTGCCTCTAATAAAAAAATATTTTTTAAAAAAAATTAAAAAACCCTCTATTTCTAATTGTGCAGGCCAGGAACACTCACCACCATCCTCAGGCCTTGCCCAGAGTGTGCAACTTACCTTGTAGCACAGTGCCCTTGGGGTTTTAGCTTTCGAACACAGATCACTTTTGAAGAATGGATGAACAATTCCAAAACAACCATACCCCAGAAGAGTAGTTGGTCACCTAATCAGAACTTTTTATTATTGCTTGTAGGATCATTCTGTCATGCAACATTTCCATCCGTCTAATGAACTGTACCAAATTGAAATTGACCTGAAATTGATGTTCATTGGGAAAAAATGTTGCAACATTAAATAAAGGGAGTGGCAAATGTAATTGTTGATGTGCTATGTTAATGGGAAAAGCTCAAACAAGGATTTATCTTTTGAATGGCCCTCTTGCAATTGAAGGTTTCTGCATAAATCATTTTAAACTACTAACAACCATTGATTTATTACATTCAGATGTTTCTATTGATGACTAAATGAAAATGACATTGAGTGTTATTTCAAATCACTTTGGTAACTTAAATACTTATTGACACTAATTATCCAATGTAATGTTAATGGTGCCTGAGAGGAAAGAAATATTGGAAATCGAAATGTCAATTTACTCACAGAATCCACTTGCGGGAAAGTGCAAGCCTATTCCTAATGAATTACCCAACGTGAGCTAAACAACTTTCACTTTTTCCCCCATATTGATGAGTGTATTTTGGTTACTCTTTGTAAGTTTGAAGCAACAAAATGTCATTTTTAGTTGTAGTTTTTTTTTAGTTTTAGAGATACAGCGCGAAAACAGGCCCTTCGGTCCACCGAGTCCACACCGACCGGCGATCCCCACACATTAACACTATCCTACACACACTAGGGACAATTTACATTTATACCAAGTCAATTAACCTACAACCCTGGAGGTCTTTGGATATTAGGAAAGGGTCAATAAATGTGGCAGTGGCTCTCTTTTATGTAACTCAGCAGAACAGGCTACACCTCTGAAGAAAAGGAATAGATGATATTTTGGGGTATAACCCTTCTTCAGTCTGAAGGATAGAGATTGGACGGGGAGGGGGAGGGGAGTGTGGGGAGGCGAGAATTAAAGGTGAGAAAAGACCACAATTGGAGGGACAGCACCTCAATTTTCACTTGGGCAACTTGCTACCCAGCGATGTGAACATAGATTTCTCCAATTTGTTTTCCACCCCCGTACCCCACCCAACTACCTTCCACCCTCGTTGCCGTACGTTTCACTGTTTGCATCCTTGTATCTCTATCATTAACACATCTTCCTCAACCAACAACGGGCCATAATGAACTCCACCCTTCTTGAGGTCATCTGTTGCCGGCCCACTTACGTTCGATCCTTTCCTTACCTCCAGTCAGCCCCCCCCCCCCCCCCCCCACCCTCTATCTTTCCGTCTGAAGAAGCGTTCCAACATGAAACGTCACTGCACTGAAGATTGGTGCAGCCTGTGCAAAGATTTTGTGAGGAAGTACTGTAATCCAAGATCCAGCCACCATTGAGGCAACACCCACCCTAAACATTTGAACGATATACCATTAGAACAGTCCACAGAATTGGCATTGATGCGGTGTACATTGAATGTCTCAAGTTGATGACACAAGAACCCATTTGACAACACGATGTACAGACTAGATTACACATGGCTCTGTTTCAACTTGGCCTGCGACTGTTCAAAGAACTGTGCAAGGCAACTACTGCATTACAGGAGAGTTTGTGCTCCATGAAAACAGTCCATACCCAGATTTTGCCACAACGCAAAGCCAAGTCATCAGCACATGCGCAATAAATCAAGGTTGAAAAGTAATTTGTCTTTACTTCATTTTTCCACTATTTAAATACCATGAGAACAATTTTTATTTCACTTTGAGTCTGGCGCTGTACGGCAGCAGCTCTACTGCTGTGCCATTTTGAGTGCAACGGTCTGCAAATCCTACAAGGGCGAATTACCATTACCCAAATGGCTGCAACACATCGGGTCGCCCAAATGTGTATAAGATCAAAGGCCTTCTGGAGCCCCTTTTGAAACAGTACTATTGTGGTAGCTCATCCAAATTATTCTACGCAAATGCGTCATATTTATCAGTGGGGACAGTGTTAATGACAAATTTAACTGTTGCAATACTTTTATAAAAATAAAGGAAAAGTTTGAATCTACAACTGCGTACTCCAAAGATAAATTGTTCTTTTAGTAAGAGGTAAGTTAAAATACAAGGATGCCATGGCCAATCATAAGGACCTCACTAATACTGCATGCACAACAAAGCTACTGAGACAATGGAGAATCAGTTACAAGATGCCAAAATACTTTTTATTGAAGGGAATGATGTGAAATTTCAGCAGCTTTTAAACTATGGAAAGGCTTTGCACAGGTGAACAGTGACTGTTTTGACCATTTGCTATGAGCTGGAGAGTGAGTGACAAGCCATTATCAGCTGAAAACACAAAGCTGCAATATATCTAAAGCAAAGAAACGACAGCACTGGGACAAGCACAAATGAGAGAGATTAGCTCTTGATTAATCTTGAAAGAACCCTCTAGACCTGACGGGATGAATAACGAGAATTGTATTAGTCTTTGGCTCACCCAAAGTAATAGACTGGTGTCTTGAATAAAGGAGGAGCTGTTAGCGCCCCCCCCCCCCCCCCCCCCCCCCCCCCCCCCCCCCCATCCCCCCCCCCCCCCATCGCAACCACACAATAATGAGAAAATAAGTTGTTCCAACTCCACAGAAAATCAATGGTGCTCTCATTGAGAAAGGATAGTTTTTCCAGAATTGGTTGATCCATTACATGCTGACGACTTACAAAAAGACACATTTAGCAGGAGATCTGTGATGGATCACAAGATTGTGCCTATCAGTGCCCTTCAAGTCAAGCTCCAAGATCAGTGGATGAAAAAGCCAGTTTAAAAAGAGAATTTAAAAGTTTTTTCTAAAAGTTTTGGTTTTAATACATTATTGCTAGGGGTGTCATGGTAGCACAGCAGTAGAGCTGCTGCCTTACTGCGCCAGAGTCCCGGGTTCAATCTTGACCACGAGCACTGTCCGTACGGAGTTTGTACATTCTCCGTGACCGTGTGGGTTTTCCCCGGGTGCTCCGGTTTACTACTATACTCCAAAGATGTACAGGTTTGCAGGTTCATTGGCTTTGGTATAAATTGTAAATTTGCCCAAGTGTGTAGGTTAGTGCCAGTGTACAGGGATAGTCGTGGACTCCACTGGGCTAAAAGCCCATTTCCGCGCTGCATCGCTAAACTAAACTAAATTAATTCCTTGAAACACAATGGCATTGTAGGAATCTCAGTTAAAGCTTTGAAGATCGCCACAGAAACAAACTTAATGTAACCTCTGTCCTAAAGTTAGCGATGCAAGTGTGATCAGCACAAGAGTAATGTAGAAACATACTGCACCATTGCGTATCAAGGTCACACATTGTAGCTGCCCCATAGTGAGTGGGTAAACGTGGAAAATGGTGGTGGGATACAGAATCATAGCATGCGAGAAGTACAAGAAATAATTCTAGGTCATTAACCTTGCCCGTTGTTTACCATCTCCAAATGGACAGTTATGGTGCTGATTCAGGACAAGGTCCAAGCATACGCAATGCACTCCCCCAACTAGGTATGGCGTAACTGAAAAAAAAGTTAGATATTTCTATTGCTTAATTAATTGAAAATTAAGCCCATCATCCCTGACTGCAACCACATGATAAGGAACCTTGTCACAACCTATTACATGTACAAAAGCAATCAGAATGAAGGATTCACATTTAAAATGCAATCATTATGGTCATAAAGGCAAGGATGGCAGGGCAATGCACACTCCCACAGAGACAGAATCTCCAAAACACAACATTAATGAATACAAAGGTACACAAAAATGCTGGAGAAACTCAGCGGGTGCAGCAGCATCTATGGAGCGAAGGAAATAGGCGACGAGTTTCTCCAGCATTTTTGTGTACCTTCGATCTTCCAGCATCTGCAGTTCCTTCTTGAACACATTAATGAATACAACCTCAACCATAAAGACCGAGTACACTTCGTCCAGGCATCAGTCCACGTAACCACTGTATATCATACTCTAAAATATACATTGTAGTGTGACATTACATTCACTGAAGTGCAAGCCAATATAATGGCCTCAGGACCCATGGTGTGAGATTCTATAACACTTCAAATTGGGAAAGCTTTTTGAAGAATAGAGGATATCAAGATTTAATTAAGGAGTACAAAAGGCTCAGAGAGGAGGGAAAAAAAGCAATTTCACTTGGTCAAAGAGTTCAGGATGGGTGGGAAGAGAGGATGTGGAAAACACCCTCTCATCCAAAGAGATTTGAGGGGATGGAGTCAAGGAAATGACTAGAAATCCATACAATGGGCTATGGAACACCTTGTCTGCAGGTACATTGCACACCCTCCCCTCCTCCCATATCACATTTAAGTACGTTGATGAGCACTCGATGTACAAGAGCTCCATCACATCATAGCGAGAGCCAAAATGGAACCATTTAGGATGGCTTGTGCCTTCCAATGGGCACATTGAGTCAAATTAAAGAACTTTGAACAGTACAGCACAGGAGCAGGTCCTTCAGCCAACAACACCTGTGCTGACAAAATACCAGGAGCAAACATTAACTACCTGCATATAACTCATATCCCCCTAATCTCGATATATGCATGTGCTTATTCAAAAGTCTCCTATTTGCCACTATCATATCTGCCTCCACCACCACCTCCAGTATCACACTCACCACACTGTGTAAACCTTGCTCCACACCTCTCCTTTAAACTTTGCCCCTCTCACCTTAAAGCTATGTCCCACTGCGGCAACCTAATCTGCGGGCTTAGACGAGTTTGCCCTCGACTCATACGCAGCATGGTCGACACGAGGTCCTAGGAGGTCTTTGCAACTCTCTTTCATGCTCGAGAGTAGTCCCCCTCGTACTCGAGGCCTCAGCTAGGTTGAGGCGTATTTTTCAGCCTACGATTAAAAAAAGGTTGCCATGGAAAAATAAATCGTACTTTTTTTACTGGTAGGTTTAGTCAAAGTAGGTCGTAGTAGGTCGGCATGTTATTCGTAGGTAATCAAGGGTAGTCAAAGGTAGTTGTAGATAGTCGAAGGGGGGTCGAAGGAGATCGTCTTCACTCGCCACTATTTGGTGTCCAATTTTCCCGAAGTTAGTCGAAGCTAGTCTTCAACATAGTCGAAGGAGGTTTTCTACATGCCATTTTTTCCAAACTCTCCTAAACTCACCAATTCGGTCACCGCAGTGGGAAAGTCCCTTTACTATTTGATTTTCCCAACCTGGGAAAAAGATTCTTACCATCTACCCTATCTATGCCTCTCACAATTTTATATACTTCTACAAGGTCACCAGCCTATAATTCCCTGCATTCCCCCTACTTCCTTAAATAAATAACAATAGCTTCAGTCTTCCAGGACCACATCTGTGACTGGTTGAGATGCAAAGTTCTTAATCAAAGCTCCTGCAATCTCCACACTTAATTCTCTCAATAACCTTGAATAGATCTAATTAAGCCAGGGATCAACTACAATAATGCTCTTGAAGAGCCCCACCACCACCACCTCTTTCTAAATGTCAAACTTGCCTATTAATATTCTCCACACAGATCTCACTGTCCTCCATGTCCTTCACCTTGGAGAAAACAGATGTCTAGGTCGCATTTAGTACTCCACCTACATCCCCAGACCCCAAGCATAAATTCACATATTTATCTTTGATCGGTTCTACTTTCTCACTAGTTACCTTATGTAGGTATAAAAAAAACTCTGGGATTTTGTTTAATCCAACTCAAAGCCATTTTGAGGCCCCTTTTAGCCTTTCTAATCACCCACTTGAGTCTGTTCCCCATTTCTTTATATTCCTCCAACTTTCTGTCCAATTCCATCCTCAAACCTGCACATGTGCTTCCTTTTTTCTTTTTAAACAAATTTACAACCTCTTTTGTCATCCTTATCCCATCTCCTTACTGAAAAATGCCAGCCATGAACTTTATCAACGAGCCTTTATACGACTCCTACATGCAGATAACAACTGCTGCCAGAGTAACTGCCTGAGCTCCTGGCTAATGACATTGCAATTCGCCTTACTCCAATTTAGTACTTTCCCACAACATCCAGAATAATCCCTATTATATGGAATTATGATCACTATCCCCAAAATGCTCTTCCACTGAAACACCAGTCACCTGGCCAGACTCATTTCCCAACACAAGGGCCAGTATGTTTGCTGCCCTGGGCTATCCACAATGCTTAAAAAAAACTGATTGGATACACCCGAATAATTCTGTCCCGTCTAGACCTTTGACACTGAGCAAGTCCCATTTAATAATGGTGATGTTTAAGCCACCCAAAATAAGGGACAATTAAATATTGTATGTTTTTTTTATTGTGAAGGGCCTGTCCCACTTGGGCGACCTAATCCGCGAGTTCTGGCAAGTTTGCCTTCGACTCACTCGTAGCATGGTCGACACAAGGTCGTAGGAGGTCTTTGTAACTCTCCTGCATGCTCGAGAGTGGTCTCAGCGTACTCGAGGCCTCAGCTAGGTCACGGCGTTTTTTTCAATATGTTAAAAAATGCCCACGAGTAAAAAAAGGTCGCCATGGGAATAGTCGATACTGGTTTTTACTCGTAGGTTTAGTCGTAGTAGGTTGTAGTAGGTCGGCATGTTAGTCGTAGGTAATCGAGGGTAGTCGAAGGTAGTCATAGATAGTCTTCATCATAGTCGAAGGGAGGTCGTCTTCGCTCTCCACTATTTGGTGTCCAATTTTCCCGAAGTTAGTCGTAGCTAGTTTTCAACATAGTCGTAGGTGGTCTTCAACATGTCATCTTTTCAAACTCTTCTAAACTCGCCAATTCGGTCGCCCAAGTGGGACAGCCCCTTTAAGTTTTGTTGATTGTATAGGTCAGTTCTTATTTTGGTATTCATTAAAAAGATATGAAACAAGAAATTTGAAGTTACGATTCAAGATTCAATGAAAGCAGATTCAGATGTTACTGCAGCCACAAGGGTTAACTTTGGGTAAATGTTGAAATCAATTTTTACTCTTTATTCCATGCCTTAACTTGTGACGCAAAATAACATCAAACAATGTAGCTGAGTCATAAATATTGAGCTTCTCATTTGTGTCCTCCTTCACAAGTCCTTGAAGAACCGAATATATACCAAGCACATTTTTAACTAAGGAGTTTGTCAATTGAGAAAGTTTCCCATGGAAATCATTTAAGAAAACAAAACTTCCCTCCCCCAGCTGCAGTGCAAATCATACAGCACAAAAAAATGCCCTTCAGCCTTTTGATTCAACACTGACCACTAAACACTGATTTACATCAATCTTACACCAATTATCCCCCCATTGTCACCAACGGCCCCAGATTCGAGCACTCACCTACACACTAGAAGCAATTTACAATGGCCATTTAAACAACCAATAACCGCCCAATCCGTCCCCCAACAAAAATAAGTTTTGGGGATGTGGTAGATAACTGAACCATTCACTGAGAGAATAAGCAAACTCCTCATAGACACCACCCAGGATTAATTTGGGATACCAGAGCTATGAGGCAGAAACTCAACTAGCTGTGCCACTATGCCATCTATCTACAGAAACCCATTATGGCAGCATCTGCCATGTTTCAAACCAACTTCAACAAGCACATATGTCTTGAGAACTGAAGGAGGAGAGAGATTTAAATTGGAAAACAGATTTTCATGCAAGTATCTTACTGCATCAGTAATGGTGCATTACTGTTTTAATGCAAGAAATGCAACATCCACATTACAGAGAGCAAGACCCACAAACTGTGCTATCATTAGAACCCAATGTTTGAGTTATCTTGATTAAAAGAGAAATCACAACCCACAATTCCGCTTAACAACTAACGTGCTAGGGTTTTTACACACATCTGAAGGCTTTCCTCAAGGACTCCCAGCATTCATTAGATTAAAATCCTGGAAAACTCCAGTGAATAACGCTATAGGAATACCATCAGTGAAAGAGACAAAAGTAGCACATCCATATATCAATGAAACAGAAGAATGTTTTAATCTTATATCACACATCACATACTTCCCATTTTATTTGTGTTGTTGATCTCAGCATTATGGCCCTATGCTACCAACTCATGAAAGCAGTTCTTCCAGATTCAGAGCAAAAGACCTCCACTTGGAACATGCCCATCAGATTTCCTCTGAGCTCTGCCTCAAAGAGCTTCAGCTCTCTCCACTTCTCAACTGAAATCTCCCGTCTGACATTGTGGTACTGCATCTTTCCAGCACTATTTATGTTGCCTTGGATAAGTTTATTTATAAAAAGGTAATGCATCCAGAAAGTGCATAGGTTTTACCATGTGTAGATTCAGTATGGTCTCTTTGTTCTCGGTAAAAATTTCCAACTAAAGAATCTGAACAATTGTTAATCTTTTATAATTTTGCTAACCTGATCTTGTGTTTAAAAGGTGTTCATCTGAACTACAAGTGTCTCTGCTTCTCTCATCTTGAAGCTTTGCCAATTAATGTTTTAGTTTTTTCCATCCTCTTTATATTTCTCCCCACATAAATTTCAACTGACACGTAATTGCCCAATTAAATGCAACTGGATCTTCAAGCTGTTGTGTATTCTTTACAGTTAACCACATTATTTTTGTCTCATCTATAAATTCTGATATTCAATCCCTCTATCTGCTCCAATCATTAAAAAAAACTCTAACCTTGACCCATGGGACAATGTTAACTTCATTTCAGGGCGACAGTAATCCATAATATACAATTTCCAAGTGACACAAGGAATTGCAGATGTTAATTTGCAAAAAAAAAGACGAGGTGCTGGAGTAACTCAGCAGGTCAGGCAGCATCGCTGGCAAGCATGGATAAGTGATGTTTTATGTTGGGATGGTTCTTTAGATTGATTGGTCTGAAGAAGGGTCTTCATCCTATCCATGTCCTCTAGAGGTGCTTCCTGACCCACTGAGTTACTCCAGCACTACCTTTTAAAAAAAGTACAATTTCCAGTCCTTTGCCTTCAACCAATTTCTTTCCTTTGAGTTAGGCCTCCAAGCACTAAATCTTTCACCAAGTTGTGGTAAATTACATGCACAATCTTCACCTCATTTTCAGTCTTCAAAAGATCCTTATTAAATTTATATAGTGCTTCCAATATCCTCATGAAGCCCCAAACTGCTTCACAGTCAATGCAATGTTTTTCATGCACAGTCAATAACAATGGAAACCATCTTGACAGTCAATGCACAGAATGCCAAGTTCCAGCGATGAATGGCAATAGAATTTATTTGAGCAGTATTGCAGCAAGAATAATTATTTGGGAAATCAGTGGGACATGCTTGTCCATTGACAAATTGAATCACAGGACCTTTTCTCCCCATTTGCAATTAAAAAAAATACTGTCCTCTCCAATTATGCTGTTCTTCACTTGAAGCATCAGCCAAGGTTAATAAGCTCAAGTCCTGGAGTGAGAGATTAATCCATTATCCGTGAGTGATTTGATGCAAAGACGTTAGGTGTATGTACTAGTATTTGCACAGCCTAATTTTACAGCCATTGGCTCTTAACTACTGACCTTCCATAATTGGTCTCAAGTTATTTTTTTTAAATGGGAGGGGGTTGTTTTCAAAGCAGCGCAGAAAACGAAACATTTATATGCTAAAACAACACTGTGATTGCTATACTGCTTTTAAATCAATAAGAAAAAATCTTGTGAATGGGATTTTGTTTTACATAAATTATTCATTAATGCAAATTGCATGACTTGGAGTCATAGTCCTAGAGTGATACAATGTGGAATCAGGCCCTTCGGCCCAACTCGCCCACACCAGCCAATAATGTCCCAGCTACACTAGTCCTACTTGCCTACGTTTGGTCCATATCCCTCCAAACCTGTCCCATATATATATATACATGTCTAATTGTTTCTTAAACAATGGGATAGTCCCAGCCTCACTACCTCCTCTGGCAGCTTGTTCCATACACCCACTACCCTTTGAATGAAAAAGATACCCCTCGGATTCCTATTAAATCTTTTCCCCTTCACCTTGAACCTATGTCCTCTGGTCCTCAATTCCCCAACTCTGGGCAAAAGACTGGGCATCTACCCGATCTATTCCTCTCATGATTTTGTATACCCCTAAAATCTCCCCTCATCCTCCTGCACTCCGTGGAATAGAGACCTAAACCTACTCAACCTCTCCCTATAGCTCACACCGTCTAGTCCTGGCAACATCCTCTTAAATATTTTCTGAACCCTTTCAAGCTTGACAATATATTTCCTATAACATGGTGCCCAGAACTGAACACAATATTCTAAATGCGGTCTCACTAACGTCTTATACCTCACAACTTCTATACTCAATACTGTGACTGATGAAGGCCAAAGTGCCAAAAGCCTTTTGGACCACATTATCTACCTGTGACTCGTCCTTCAAGGAGCAATGCACCTGTACTCATAGATCTCTCTGCTCTACAACACTACCCAGGGCCTACCATTTACTGTGTAGGTTCTGCCCTTGTTTAACGTCCCAAAATGCAAAACCTCACTTTTCTGCATTAAATTCCATCAACCATTCCTCCGCCCACCTTGCCAATCGATCCAGATTCTGCTGCAATCTCTCACAACCATCTTCACTATCTACAAAACCACTACATTTTGTATCATCAGCAAACTTGCTAATCTTGCCCTGTATGTTCTCTGCATCTTGGATTTTGCCAGTCACAGATGACTATTTAAGCACTTCATATTTAATTGCTCTGAGCTTCAGAATGTGTAACATTTTTTAAAAACTTAGTTGGTAGTTTTCCTTCAGCAGTAAATATCAAAATATATAATGATGAAAACTGAACAATCACAGCAGACTCAGTTTCACACTCTTGTCAAAAACCATTACCACCAATGCTTAGTATAAAAGGGTGACCTAAAGTTAGAACAAATATTAAACCCAGAATGTGCCAATATTTGGTTCCCTTCCAAAAACTATTAAGTATCAATTTTCATGACAGTCATTCTGGTGTTTTATTCCTCGTTGACCTCTGTGCTACCTTTAATGTGTAAATCACACCATCCTCCTCCGAATCCAATCTTTCTGTGTTGCCATTGATTGTTTTAGCACAACTAAATACTAGCACAATTTCTCAACCCCACATCCCTCCACAGTAATCTTGATCTGTGGTGCACACACCTCCCGAGCAGACTATACATAACCAGAATGGTGCCTGGATTAGAGGGTACTTGCTGTAAAGTGAGGTTTGACAAACTTGGATTATTTTCTTTGGTGCATCAAGTCTCCCCTGAATCTCTGATAAGAGTATATAAAGATTACGAGAGGCATAAATCGAATAAACTGTCCGAACCTCTTCACCAGTGTGGAAATGTCAAACACCAGAAGGCATAAGGTATAAAAAGCAAAGTTTAAAAGGAGATGTGCAGGGCAAGTTTTGATTTACACACTATTCATCCAATATTGGTGGTATTGTCAGCAAATGTAAAGAGGGCATTGGAACAATGACTGACTACAGAATCATGGGCAGAGGATTGAAGACAGTCATGAAGTGCACCTGTGCTGATGGTTATCAAGGAGTAAGAGTCATTAGCAATCCGTATTGATTGTGGTCTGCCAATGAAGAAGTCAAGGATCCAGTTGCATCGGGATGAGCAGAGACCCAGTTCCTCGAGTTTGTTAATAAGTTGAGGGAAAAGATGGCATTGAATGCCTAAGTGTAATCGATGAACAGCCTGACATGTGCTGTATGTTTATTGTTGTCCAAGTGGTCCAGCACAGAATACTCACACCATTATAAGGATATTAAATCAGGAAATAACAATCACAAATCTATTATTTTGTGGAGGATATTGGCAAAATCTTTTAAGTAACCCATTCCCACAGATGTACAAGTGAAGAGGGTTCTACTGATGAATTTGTTCAACTTATCAGTGAATATTATTTATTCTTGATTATGCTATGATTACAAAAACAACATAATTCAACATTTGTGCATAAGTGATAGACGCAACTGGACCAAAGCAATTTTAAACCATTGGACTATCTAGCTAGAGCTGACCAAATCCAAATAAAAGATTGAAAATCTGACCAAATGCCTCTTGAGACTTCAGAGATACAGCGTGGAAACAGGCCCTTCAGCCCACTATGTTAGCACCGACCAGCGATCAATCTATACACCAGTACAGACGAGAGAGAATTGATAACGTTACCAAAGCCAATTAACCTACAAACCTGCACATCATTGGAGTGTGGGAGGAAACTAGAGCACCCGCAGAAAACCCACACCATCACAGGAAGAACGTGCAAACCCCGAAGAGAATGTACAAACTGCCTCTTATTGTATAGAATGCTCATGATAAGGCCATGGCTTTCAATAGTTTGCCTGCTGTCTGAATCAACACAAATAACAAACGACAATATTCAGGCAGCTTGGCCAACAAGCATATTTCAATGTAACCAAGAGATGAATTGCAAGGTGTTTGACAAACTAATGGCAAGATAATTTGTTTTAAAACATTGTCAGTTAAGTAGTACTCAAATTGAGAAGCTGAATCTGGATCTTGCATGGCAATAAATTGATCATGTGGGGGAACAGTCTACATTTGAATCTTTTAATACAAATCTGTCAGGACAGCAGAAATTGTATAAGCTGCCGGATTTATTACCAGCAGCTCAGATATTTTTCAATGAAGAAGAATGCGAGTCACTGCCTTTCACAAGTTGTCAGACTGGAGGATGTATGGATATTGATAGTGAATGTTAAGCTGTAGCTACCTGAAAAAAATATTAGCACCCGGAGAATGTTATTCATCTCACGCCTGCTGACACAGCCCTTCCTTGACACCAAGTTGATGGGAAAAGTTAGTCCGAGAGGCACTTGGATCATCTCTGAATCATCACACTTCACAGATTATCCATAATCAATTCCACTTTGCCACCAAACTAAATCTACTGCACATTGATATTTGGCACCTTGCATCCCATTACATCCATAGACCACAATCAAGATGATTGACAATCTGGAGGGTAGATTTTCTGCAAAAACAGGACCTAAATTTACCAGTTTTCCCATTCCCACTACACCCAAACATTGTTAAAAATCACTTTAAAGCATTTGTAACCCACTTGAAGGGCTTTGAAGTGTCAGATTCAAAGGCAAATTCTGTGGGAGGAAAACAAACAAAGTGCTGGAGGAGCTCAACAGGTCAGGCAGCATCCTCCGAGGGAATGACTCTGTGATATGTTGCTGCATTCTGAATCAGCTTACGATTCCAGCATCTGCAGTGAAAATCTGAAACCAATTTGGAACCGGCTTATCACACTTAGTTTTGTGCCATCGGTTCAGTTATTTTTCCATCTCAAGTGATTTAATTTCTTTCTGTACTGGACACGGTGCAGGAAAACAAGATGAATTGTAACCCGGTACTGTTGAGTGCATGGGTGTCGATGGACTCATCAGCAGCTTTTGACTGTTATACATTGGAAACACTCATTGCAAAAACAAAGTTAGCTCCGTCTCAAGATACTGCACAACCTGTTAAGTTTCCAATTGTGCGGTAGTGTGGCCGAGCGGTGTAAGTCGCTGGGTTAAGGCTCCAGTCTCTGCAGAGGCATTGGTTCAAATATCGCCACTGCCGTTGTGGGTAGATTTATTATTTGTGCAGTCACGATAATTTTGTTTCTGGGTGGCATGGTGGCGCAGTGGTAGATTTGCTGTTTTACAGCACCAGAGACCAGAGTTTGATCCTAACGAGTGCTCTCTGCACTGTTTGTACATTCTGCTCATGACCTGCATGGGTTTGCTCCAGTTTCCTCCCACACTCTACAGACCTACAGGTTTCTAAGTTCATTGGTTTGGTATAATTGGAAACTGTCTATGGTGTAAGTGCTCGTTTTTTAGTTTTAGTTTCACGAGCAAGTGTAGAACATCACAATGGAGTGAGCCTTCAGAAAATGGTGTGCATGGGAAAACTGAAGAGGGAGATAAATATGCCCCGTTTTGTTTATTTGTGCAAGAGATTCTAGGAGACAATTTCCAAGCAGATCTGTATAATGAAGTATGAAAGGGAACTTCACTAAGAAATTCAATCAATTATACTTAATTATATCCATCTGCAGCACTCCAAACTGCTGTATTTTCCAATATTGATTTTTTTTTTAAAGAGTATGCTAATACGTATCCAAGTAAGCATTATACAAAAAAGGATGGAAAACCTAGTTCACACTCATGAATCTTCCTGTCACTAGCTTAAGTTAGTTCCAAAAATGGGTTCCACTACAAAATAGTTCCAGATGAGCGTCGATATATAGTGTACTGGTGAAAGAACCATACGACTCATCCTTTACTATCTGCCACGTTGTTCTGTTATTTCATGTGTAAGTTTGGCAGTGGGAATGAGCAAATGGATTCACACTTTTGCCTGGTGGAGTTAAACTTGGGATGAGAAATGTTTTGGCCAGCGTGCCTTTTTTAAAGTCTCTAAGACACAGCTCAGAAAGCCACGGTATAATCCACTGTCCATGATAGTTAATTGAAATAACTTTCCATTTAGACCCACTCCATGCCATTCTACCCTGGCTCCATGTTGCATGTCTGTAGTGTCATAACTTTCTAATAGTTATTAAAAAAAAGCAGGCATTGGTGCAAACAAGTCTCAATTGGTTTATCCCACACCAGGGAAAGTTGTTTGACTTTTTCCACACTGAGCAAAAAAAGCTTAGTTTTTTAAGACTTAAAAATCAGATTTGCCCAAATAGGGGTGTAGAGCACACTTAGATTATTGATCTGTCCAATCTGTGGACTCGTACATTTTACAGGTGTCTTCTTTTGGAAATCAATCTATATTAGGTGAGAATGCAGACAAAAACCTATCCCCAACCATAGTTTAATGAATTTGTTGCTCCCAAGGGGCTTGGTAGTTGTTTCCAGCACAAATTGACCACTCATTAGAGAACTATACAGTGACTTTTCAACAAGCAGGCGTACGTGAAGCCAACATTACTTAGCAGATGTAGAGAATGCAAGAGCAATTGGCAGGTCTGGCAGCAATGGGGACAGAAACAGTGAACCTTACAGTTCCCTTTATCATGACCATGAGAGGAGCACATTTCAGTGTTGAAATGGAACAAAGGAAATGTCTGAAATGGTGCACTCCAAAGTTGTCAAGGTAACGTGTTTAAAATGCCAGCAGTTGTAACAAAATGACACAGAGACTTACTGAAGCATAACAGATTAAACAAAGGTGTAGCCACGTTGGAGGAAAATAATAATTTACCTGAAATTGTTAAACTCAGTATTCAGCCCTGAAGATTATAATATGGCAAGATAGAAGAGTCAAGAGTGTTTTATTGACATATGTTCCAGACAGAACAATGAATTTCTTATTTGCAGCAGCATTACAGAATACGTAAACATAGTACTCTGTAAACAATATAATAGACAAAAAAACGTTTAGTGTATACACACATACATATATATGCGCGCGCGCACACACACACACACACACACACACACACACACACACACACACACACACACACACACACACACACACACACAAAGTGTAATGGGCTATTAATGTTCAGAGTTTTGTTTGAGTTGAGTTCAATAGCCTGATGGCTGTGGGGAAGCAGCCATTCCAGAACCTGGATGTTGCAGATTTCAGGCTTCTATACCTTCTACCTGAAGGCAGCGGGG
Organism: Leucoraja erinaceus; assembly: GCF_028641065.1. NCBI lineage: Eukaryota > Metazoa > Chordata > Chondrichthyes > Rajiformes > Rajidae > Leucoraja > Leucoraja erinaceus. Next base: position 16,504,788 of record NC_073392.1, on the reverse strand, counting down.
AGATGAGTGTGTGGCCAGGATGGTGTGGATCCTTGATGATGTTGTCAGACTTTTTTGAGGCAGCGACTGCAATAGATCCCCTCGATGGTAGGGAGGTTAGAGCCGATGATGGACTGGGCAGTGTTTACAACTTTTTGCAGTCTTTTCCGCTCCCGGGCGCTCAAGTTGCTGAACCAAGCCACGATGCAACCAGTCAGCATGCTCTCTACTGTGTAGAAGTTCGAGAGAGTCCTCCTTGACATACTGACTGTCCATAATCAGGAAGTAGAGGCGCTGGTGTGCTTTCTTTATAATTGCATCAGTGTTCTCGGACCAGGAGAGATCTTCAGAGATATGCACGCCCAGGAATTTGAAGCTCTTGACCCTCTCCACCATCGACCCATTGATATAAATGGGACTGTGGGTAGGCACAAAGGTGACAAAATCTGTAAGAAATGTACATGTTCTGTGTGGAACATATGACAATAAAACACTCTTGACTCTTGTACGTGAAGAGAATGGGACACAAGTACAAATAAGTGGGAATATAGGATGCTCTGAGAGCAACATAAGGGGCAACCATTTGGTTCATTGAGTCATGAAATATGAACTAAACCCAGTGGAAGGCCAAATCCCCACAAATCTATACATTCCCATTTTCATAAAACATACTCCATATATTGGTGTGGTAAAGCTAGTCAATCACTTCAATACTTTCACTCAAAATCAAAAATTGCCATCAAGATTTGAGCGCAAATCTGTTTTGCTGAAGTTAGTGTGAAAACGCATTTCTGGGTGTTGTCTATTTAGAGCTGGTTGAAGAATCTGAATGGATGGTGATGGAGGGAATGCTGTGGCAGGGGAGGGGTAATTCAAAATGGTGGGAGGGGGGGGGGGGGGGGGGGGGGGGGTCGGAAATAGATTGCTGAGGAGAGGTTGCTTTTAAAATAAAGCTAGAGGCCGAGCCAACATCCTACTGCGAAAGAACATAATTTCTGAACAGTTCTAAAAAGCAAAGCATCAGTTACATGATCCTTAGTTTCAAGCATCAGCCCTGAGGGATTGGCAACGTTAAAATCAAGTATCAGCTGCACAGTTTATCCATCCAGCACTGCACTTTGCATCACTAAATGCATCCTGATTCTTTGATCAGTCGCAGATGGATTGCCATTGATATCAGCTCAATGGTGTTTAGTTTACGGAGTGGCGGTGCGGCTCTGGCTGCAGCAGCTTACCGGCGGTCCCGTTGTTTTGTGTTTTTTATGTTGTTTATTTTGTTTGGTTAGTCTAGTTTTTTGGTTTTAGCTTGTGTTTTGGGGGGGGAGGGGGGGTTGAAACGGGGTTTGCAGTCTCTCCCTGCGGGGGAATACGACCTTTTTGTCGTATTCCCCTTCTCTGCCTCCGTCTGTGTGCTGAGGCCTAATGGAGCTGACGACCTCGAGGCTCCGGAGGCAGCGCACCGTCAGGACTCGCCCTGAGCTCGCTCCCATGAGGGTGGTCCGGCTCAGGGCTGGAAGAGGTTGGGTGAGGACGGCCAGCCCGAGGGTGGAACGAGGCTCCCGTCGGAGCGGCCGAGCTCGGGAAGGTGCGGCGCTGGCAGCCCGAGGGAGGTTCGGCGCCCAAGTCAGGGCAACCCAGCCCGGGGAAGAAGCGACGCCCAAGTCAGGGCGGCCCGGTCCAGGGGAGAAGCGACGCCCAAGTCGAGGCGGCCCGGTCCGGGGGAGGTTCGGCGCCCAAGTCGGGGCGGCCCAGCCCGAGGCTGAAGACGGCGCAGTACTCACGTGAGGGTGGCTGGGACGGTGTTCTGGCGGTGGTGGCCTGAGTCCGGGGTTCGGCCGCAGGCCAGCGGCTGCGTCTGCAGGACTGGTGGGCAGCAGCTTCAACCACCCCGGGCCACGGTGTTTGAGCCGCGGGACTGTTCTTAACATTGCCCGGGGGGGGGGGGGGGGGGGTATCGCCCCAGCGCAGAGGGAGAAGAGGAGGGAAGAGACTGCAGACCAAAGAATTTTGCCTTCATCACAGTGAGGAGATGCTGGGTGGACTCACTGTGATGGATGTTAATATGTGTTTATTGTTGTTTTATTGTATGGTATTATATGTATGACTGCTGCAATTTCGTTCAGACTTTGGTCTGAATGGCAATAAAAGGCTATCTATCTATCTATCTTAGTTTAGAGATACAGTGCAGTAACAGGCCCTTCCATCCACCGAGTCCTGGCCAACCATTGTTCCCGCCATACTTATATTATCTTACACACACTATGGACAATTTACAATTATACCAAGCCAATTAACCTACAAACCTTTAAGTCTTTGGAGTCGGGGATGAAATCAGGGCACGCGGAGAAAACCAACACAGGTCACAGGGAGAACATACAAACTCCGTACAGTCAGGATTGAACCTGGGTCTCTGGCACTGTAAACCATTGTGTTTATATTTAAATGTCTTTGGAGAATACTTCGGGAAATAAATATCAAGATTCGCTTTCCCCTTCAGTAAACTTAGTAATGCGCACCCGCCTTTAAATACATGGAGATATGCAAGAACACACCATAGGAATACACAGCCGGGCACCTATAGCCTGCCCCACCATGCAATCTGATCACAGTTGATCAATGCTGGCCTCAACTCTGCCTGTGCCAGTTCCAAATCGCCCTCAATTCAATCTTTCAAAGATTTACCCATCTCCACCTTAAGCATTGATCCAGGCTCGACTGCCCATATAAATAGTGAACAGTTGAGGGGCAAGAACAGATTCCCCTATGTATTCCACTAGTTACATCCCTCCAGCCCGAGGAAAAGGAAGTACAGATGAAAACATGAAGGAATTAGTAATGCATGATAAGGACACATGTAGAAGGAGGGAGCACAGGCAAACGGGACAGAAGGGAAGAGGAGGAACCTTGAGTAGAACATGGTGAAGGCGGTAATGATTGGGAACGACAGAATATAGACACATGATGATCTCAATTTATCCCAAATTCCTTCAGGAATGTTACACTTATACAAGCTCCATTCGCTTCCCCATATGGAATGAGGGACAACATCCAATAAGGCAACACTTTTAAGATCAGTTCAGGTAGAAAGTTAAAACCAGACCTGAGCGAAAGTAATATTTTTGACACCAATCTCAAACCCAACACAAAAGGACGCAAGAAGTGCTGGAGTAACTCAGCAGGTCAAGCAGCATCTCTGGATAACATGGATAGGTGATGTTTCAGATTGAGATCTTTCTTCAGACTGATTGTGTGTGTGTGTGTGGGGGGGGGGGGGGGGAGAGAAAGGGGGAGATAGCTGGAAAAAGGGAGAGGCAAGGCAGAGTTTGGCAAGTAATAGGTTGGCACAGGCCAGAGTTTTTTTTGGCAGATGGTTGATTTGCCAGAGATAAGGGCAGGGTGGCACAGTGGTGCAGTGGTAGAGTTGTTGCCTTACGTTCTCAGAGACCCGGGTTTGATCCTGATTATGGGCACTGTCTGTTCAGAGTTTGTACATTCTCCTAGTGACCACATGGATTGTCTCCATGCTCCGGTTTCCTCCCACATTCCAAAGACTAGCAGGTTTGTAAGTTAATTGGTTTCTGTAATTTGTCCTAGTGTGTGGGATAGAACTAGTGTACAGGTAATCATTGGTCGGTGCGGACATGGTGGGCCAGAGGGCCTGTATCCACACTGTATCTCTGAAACATCACCCATCCGTGTTCTTCAGAGATGTTGCTTGACCTGCTGAGTTGCTCCAGCACTATGTTTCGTTCAGTTATTAACCCACATCTGCAGTTCTATGTTTCTACACTCAAATCCAACACAATAGAATTTCATTCCACTCAAATTAGGTTGCATGTGTCTATCTTAGACTGGGTTCAAAAGCTTTATTGACGGCTCATTATCAAGCCCTTATTCAAATTGTGCTATCCTTCAAAGAAATGTGTTTTTATATAAATGCACACAAAAAAAACCACACAGGCACAAAGCATGTATGATTATGGCTTATACTTGTGGCTCTGCCAAGATGAAAGTTAAAAGAAAACAATCTCTCAGGATATTTATTCCTTCAGTGGTAAGAACACTGTAGCTCTGCTACTAAAAGGATTCATTCAGCAGACTTGGACTTTGAAGATACAGTTCATGGCACCATTTCTAGAAAGAGAGCATCTGATGTATCCCATTTCAATTGATTGTGCTTATTCACACTTAAAGGAAAGAGTCCATGGAGACCCAGGAAGAGAAGTGGAAAATGCAGATATGGAGGGAGGGATGAACAGTGGGAAGCAATGTAGGGGTTGGGAGGAATTGTACATGGAAACCAAATCCAACTGCACTGGGAACACTGGATGTAGCAGATGAGGTTAGAGGAGACACATGTGAACCTTTGCCTTACCAGAAAGCTCTGTGATTGCAGGGGTAAGTATCTGGGGAGGGGATGGTTTGGGTGGAAAAAGATGAGCGAACTGTGGAGTATTGGAGGTAACTGTGAATGGCTGATGGAAGCAATGTGGATGGCTGATGGATGAGTCTTGGGCAAATCAAACAACCGTGCTGCACTGTGGAGCAGCGGTAGAGTTGCTGCCTTACAGCAAATGTAGCGCCGGAGACCCGGGTTCGATCCTGACTACGGGAGCTGTCTGTACGGAGTTTGTACATTCGCCCCGTGACCTGTGTGGGTTTTCTCCAATATCTTCGGTTTCCTCCCACACTCCAAATACGTACAGGTATGTAGGTTAATTGGCTTGGTAAATGTAAATATTGTCCCTGGTGGGTAATAGGACAGTGTTAGTGTGCGGGAATCGCTGGTCGGCACGGACCCGGTGGGCCAAAAGGGCCTGTTTCTGCTCTGTATCTCCGAACTAAACCGATGACCTGAAAATCAGGATGATCATGGAAATGAAACATGTTCCTGATGTTGGGGGAGTCCAGAACCAGGAGCCACAGTTTAAGAATAAGGGGTAAGCCATTTAGAAAGGTGATGAGGAAACACTTTTTCACACAGAGTTGTGAGTCTGGAATTCTCTGCCTCAGAGGGCGGTGGAGGCCAGTTCTCTGGATACTTTCAAGAGAGAGCTAGATAGGGCTCTTAAAGATAGCGGAGTCGGGGGATATGGGGAGAAGGCAGGAATGGGGTACTTATTGGGGGATGATCAGCCATGAAGGGCCGAATGGCCTACTCTTGCACCTATTGTCTATTGTTTCAACTTGAACCAAAGGAATACTCTTAAGAGGTACATAACAGCCTGCTGGATCATAAAAAGTTGAGCAACTTCAGACAATGGTTCAGACATTGCAATTTAATCAAATTCTGAACCCTTCTTTTGCTTCCTGGTTTACCATCTCCTCTTGCCTTGCACCATCAATCCCCTTCTCCCGATTTCCATCCTTATGATTAACTTCCCCCTTCCACAAACATTCTTCACATCTTAAATCATTTTCTAATATGATTAAAGAATGGCAATCTCGAACCTTAATTTGGCTATGTTCATATTAGATACTGCACGACTTGGTGAGTAGTTGCTGCATTTATCGCCGACAGTCTGTCCTGAATTTTAAAGTTTGGTGCAATGGAATCATTATTACTTCACTGACCAACACATCTCACTTCTATCACAGCTGAATAGAAGCTAAATTATAGACTAAAACATGCTATTTACATAACAGTTCTACAGAGAACTCCCAGCTTCCTACAAGGCCAATACTGCTTGGTTCTGACCTCTGCATTGAAATATATGAGTCGGGAGCAAACAGGTGGAAGGTGCCAATCTACCAGATCTCCGCCTATGCCAGTGGGTTTACCTCCAACATCATGAACAAATTGGCCATAAGTACTTCCAACCTGGCCTCGCAGCTTCATATTCATCTGAACTGGGTTATCTTCATTGTCTGAAAAATGACTGATTTCCCTCACAAATGTAAATACATTTCAAGGCTTCTATATTTAATACTCAATAGGTGTTAAGTACATTTACTTCTCTGTCTGATCATAGATACATGTGTCTACGATCTGACAGATTAACAACAACCAAACACTCAGAGTTACTCAGGGAGAAAGACTCAAGGGCCTGTCCCACTTGGTGATTTTTTTTTCAGCGACTGCCAGCATCACTGACCGACGTATCAGGACATCGAAAAATTCACGGCGAGGCTGCGTGATGCGGCAGTGATGACCTATTGGCGCACTGTGTTTTTTCAAGTGTCGCAACATTTTTTTGTCACTGCTGGATTTTGAAATGTTCAAAATCTTTTGGCGACACTGTTTTCATGCCGGCAGTCGCCGAAAAAAAATTGCCGTGTGGGACTGGCCCTTCAGAGTGCCCCAGTTAAGGACCTAGTCAACTGCTCATGGATCACTCTGCTTTTCAGGATGACAATGGCACCAAGGTTTCACATTTAATTGGAACCACAGCACAGCAAGAAGTCAACAGGATCAAGGAAACAGCACAGCTTGATCATGATCCAGCTTAATAACTCAAAAGAACCTGTAATTGTATAATATTGTTGTGCAGTAACTGCCTAGATCAGCAAAACAGCTAAAGGTTCATAGGTTCCAATTGTACTAAGCATAGCATTGCTGGCAAAGAACTCGGAAGTCGCTGAGAAAAAGCAGCAAAGTTAAAATGGGTGAATCGAGAAAGAAAAGCTTGTGCAAGATTAGAGAGCACGTGGGAAATATTATGCAAAAGATATATAGGTAGATTAATACACAAATCATTGTAAATCCAAACAAAATTATTATAACAAGATTAACTGAAGAAATCCACAAACAATTGAGATAGCAAGGATTACATTGGGTGAGATTGCATTTACTTGAAGACAGTCTTCTGCAGATTCCTGGTTTGTGCCAGAATGGATGGATTGTGCAGTGCAACCACTGTATATTAATCAACAATGCATATTAAAACAAGTGATGGTATCAAAATCCAGCCAAGATGTCTTTGGAAGTATAGTGTCAATTGAAAGACAGTGAATTACAGACAGAGGTGAAATGAGGAAAATGAAACTATAACTATTGTAACAAAAAGATGCATTGATTCCAGTTAATAACAGATTTTCATTTTTCTTTCAGCATGAACCACACTGACTTAAAACAGTGCTTTAATGAATCTTTAAAGTGTTGCACACACATGGAGCCAAACACCGTGATTGGATCAACAGACTATTCCCAACTATGCTGTGGGACACACAGAACTGCAGCATTAAAGTGTTTTTCCTTTTGTACAAATTATGAATCCCATGAGCTATAAAGTTGCCAAACTGATCAGGGATAAAATGTCTTAAAAGATTTGCTGTGCATTAGCAGTCAAACTTCAGGCAAACAGACTGCTTGCATTAGGCACCAGAAGCATAGATCCTTCGTCAAAGCACAGAACATTTTGTTTCTCCAATACATCATCTATCTTCCCTCCACCAGTACACATGTAGAAGACCAGAAAACTAAACATCGGGCATGAACTTGAATTTAGACTGACTTGGCATAAATGTTTGATCTATATTTCTTACTGAACAATGTAGAAGAGTTGGGGCTCATTCTATCTCTTTCATTCACAACATGCACCTCATTCCCTGGATTTCACTATTGGCTAAGCCTTTGTTCATTGTGAAACTCGTTGAGAAACACTAAGCTTTCCTGTAAAAAGAATATCAGAGAATTTCTGATCTCCAATGTAAAACAAAGGATCTGCAAATCTTTGCGATACACATAACCAGGATCTTTTACAGGTTTCTGCAAAATCCATCATATCTATCAATCAGTGGTGGCCAGTGCCATCTTCTACGCTGCCATGTGCTGGGGTAGCAAGGCGAAGGCCGCTGACACCAACAGAATTAACAAGCTCATCAGGAAGGTAGACAAACGTGCTGGAGAAACTCAGCGGGTGCAGCAGCATCTATGGAGTGAAGGAAATAGGCAACGTTTCGGGCCAAAACCTTTCTTCAGACTGATGGAGGGTGGGAGAAAAAGGGAAAAAGGAAGAGGAGGAGCCCGAGGGCTGAGGGAGAGCTGAGAAGGGGAGGAGACAATAAGGGCTACCGGAAATTGGAGAATTCAATGTTTATGCCATTAGGGTGCAGACTGCTCAAGCGGAATATGAGGTGCTGCTCCTCCAATTTCCGGTGGTGCTCACTCTGGCCATGGAGGAGGCCCAGGACAGAGAGGTCGGATTTGGAATGGGAGGGGGAGTTGAAGTGCTGAGCCACTGGGAGGTCAGGTGGTTAATGCGGACCGAGCAGTGGTGTTCAGCAAACTTGGTCTCACTGATGTAGATCAGCTGACATCTAGAGCAGCGGATGCAATAGATGAGGTTGGAGGAGTTGCAGGTGAACCTGTCGCACCTGGAACTATTGCTATGGTCCTTGAATGGAGTCGAGGGGGGAGGTAAAGCGACAAGTGTAGCATTTCTTGCGGTTGCAAGGGAAAGTGCCCGGAGAGGAACCCAATATGAATCCTCCTTACAGGAAGCAGGGTGGGAAGAAGAGTAGTCTAGATAACCAAGGGAGTCAGTGGGTTTATAGTGGATGTCGGTCAGAAGTCCTTGAAAGCTCATCAGAAAGCCTGGCTCAGTCCTTGGAGTGGAGTTGGATTCATTGGAGGTGGTCATGCAGGAGAGGGTGCTCCTCAAACTGCAGAGCATCTTGAACAATACAGCTCACCCCCTCCATGACACACTGGTCAACTTAAGAAGCATATTCAGCAAAAGACTGGGTTCCACGATGAGGCAGCACAGAACACCACAGGGGATCCTTTTTCCCTGTAGCTATCAACCTGTCATGGGATAGACTGGGATAGACTCCCCCTTCTGTAATGGGATAGACTGACCCCTTCCCAATTTTTGCACATCCCCAATCCTGGACTTGCCATTCGTCACTTTATTTCCGTGTTTCAGCTATCTTGTTGTGTTTTATTACTGTTGGCTCTACCAATTTCCCTCCTGGGATAAATACATTTCTATCGTATCATATTGTACCTTAGGTGCTGCTTCTTGAGAGAGATAGAGTTATCAACAGAGTTAAGGTAGAGTTACCTGTATTGAAGACAGTTCACAGTCAACAAATGTTGATTTATTTACTGCTATATTTAACTCATATTACATGGTACAGATTTTTTAAAGTACACCACTTTGTCCTTATCATTTATCCAAAACATTGCACCATACAATTTATTTACATAAATGATATTGCATAGTAGAAATTATATAATCAAGCAGTCATTTAATGAATTACATAAACAAATTACACTACATATTTTCCATCAGTTGTTTAAAGATCACATTCTCTATGCACAAAACTGGCATCCAGATTCCGATAATTAGTCCCTGCAGAAACCATATCTAGGCCCGACTCTACTATCCCTTTCGAAATCATAAATGCTTCTCCTCTGACTCCCCCCTCATAGAACCGTGTCCAATGCTCATTGTTGCTTTGACTGCTTTCAGCCTCTCTTGCCTGCACTACACTGGACATTGAGTCCATACACAGGTTCCTTGGGATCTCCAGAGCTTTGGAGAATCTCTGCATTGTAACTCAGGGCTCTCCAACTCTCGATGGCTGATTCAGCCTATTCAATGAATGCCCCAAGCCTTCTAGGGAGAAGGCTGCTGCCCTAAACTCACCTGTCAATGCATGGTGTGCAACAACCTCTTGTGATATTAGAAAGCAAATGAAACAACAAATGCTGGACCAGAAACAAAAACAGAAATGGTTAGAAGAATTCAGCCAGCGAAACAGCATCTGTGGAAATGGAAACCAGTTCATGCCTCGTACACTCAGGAGACCAGCTGGATGGATTGGCCAGGTCAGCATGTGGGAACTCTGCTCAGGTTATGAACAGTTCTCAGGAACGGAACATCGTGGTAGCCCAAGGAAAATCAGTATTCCCTTAATATGGTGGAAAGCACACCCCATGCTGATATTACCAACTTGTATTGCAATCCAATTCTTGATATATCACATTCCCGTGCAGTGTCAAGCTAGTTTCATCCACAGTTCGATAATCAGCATTCATTCTTTGAGCTTTTTAGAATTCAACCTCTGCATACATCATTACAATTAATGGCTTAATGCTCCCAAGTGTATTGTGTTTAGCTGGTTATCTTGCATTTCAAGGCAAGCATAACTCAAGGTGAAATGGCATCAAATTCTATTTACAATGACAGCTGTACATCACCATCGTGTGTTCAACACCATGGCTCTTCCTGTGAAAGAGCAGCCTGTAATTGCTAGACTCATTCTTGCAATCACTCACTCTCCCTATCCTGATCGTATCATGTTGGCCATTGATTTCTTGTTTTCCATGAGTCTCTACCAAGCTGCAAACCGAGACCTTAGAGCCTTAGATTGTTTGGCAACTCCCAACTCTATCTGAAAGGTCCTAACCAAAACTTCACATATCTATGTTCTCTAGAGATGCTATCTGACCAACTGAAATATTCCAGCACTTTGTTTAAGAAGTAACTGCAGATGCTGGAAAATCGAAGATAGACAAAATTGCTGGAGAAACTCAGCGGGTGAGGCAGCATCTATGGAACGAAGGAAGTCCAGCACTTTGTGTCCTTCTGTGTAAACCAGAATCTGCAGTTCCCTGTTTCTACATCTGACCACTGGTCTGTTTCAGCTGAGCCAATGCATCCTGAAGCACAAGTGGCTCCCAATTTCCTCAGTGTACAATCTCATGATCCTCCCAAGAATACAGACTATCAGTCCAAGTGTATCAATACAGTCTGTGCTCATGGTTCCTGGTTCATGCATCTCACCCTTTAGCTACGAAAGGGGATTTTAAACATATGTCTCGACTGATTGCCCAGCAGTTCACCTTCATCATAACTTAGCAAGTTCCTTTCGAAACACTATTTTGTTGGCTTAAAAAGCAGTTGAAAGATGCACGATCTACAAGGGACCAACTTGCCCCTGTATTAATATGCATGTATATTGTTGCTTAATAAACAATGCAACCTCAGATTATCCTGATTCTCTTCAGATGAATAATAAATGCCATTCAACATTCCCCCTTTACAGACTTGACTGTCCGTACCTGTTGTTGTCGTTGACTGCATCTAAAAGAAAAGTTTACCTGCTCGTCATGGGAGCGATGTTACAAAACTTATCTTCAGCGGCGCTGCAGTTCTGCCACTGGCCGTGTGCGCGACTTTGGTGCCTTTGAGGGGGGGGAAGAGGCGGGATTAAAATCCAGTTTTGTTCTGCCTATCGGAGGGGGATTTCCTCGGGCTGCTAGCTGCTGAAGAAAAATTGATCGGACTTCCGTTCCCTATTTTTTTTTTTAATAAATCGCTAGACAAATTAATAATTAGATTAAAATAAAAAGCGACTTCTAATGCTCTCAATGCCTAAAGCGTGACGGATCGCAAGAACGGGACAAAACAAAGGGTAAGTCGTTTATTTTACATATAATCTTGCTTCTTGTGATGGCTTTAATCTAATTTTACGTTGCAAAAATGTTATTTGTGCCCCATATGAACCGGCAGTGTTTTTCCTGCTAATATAGAGTTCAAATTCACCGCAAATGCAATGTTCCAAACGATCGCATTCCAGAAAAACCCACTCGCATGATGATTAAAACGCCCGTTTTTTTTTGGACAATCATGTCATAAACCGTCTAAATTGTCTATATTTTGTGTTATTCGCTCTCCATGGTCATTATTTTTTAATTAAATATTCACAACAGTTTGAGTCACATGTATTGTGCAAAAAAACAATAATTTTGATTATATTTTGGGTGCATGTTTCTGGATTAATTTATGGGAATTAAACATGAAATTCCTTCCATCTGGCATATAAATTCATGACAGTGAGATTTAAAATTCATGTTATTTTGTGAATTCTTGTGTGAATGGGATTAGTTTGTTATTTGGATACTTATTTGGAAAAAAATTATCCTTTTTTTAAAAAGAAATTGAATCTATAGGACTTCTTAATGGGAAAGTAGTGGGCAGAAAGGCATGTCATGCGTGGTTTGAAGATCAAAAACTTGTAGTTTACAATGCCAAAATTGAAAAGTTGAGGAAAAACAAGGTGTACATAGTTGCTTATTGGTTACAATCTGAGGAGTATGATGTTGCTACTGATTATGATATGCCAATGTACCAGCTAGCAACTGATCTTCTCCGTAAAGACTTGGTCTATTGCTAGAAATTGTAATTTATTTACCTATCTGTTACGGACTTCAGCAGATAATACAATAATATTAAAGTTCTGCACTTGAGAATATCACATTTTTGAATTTAAAGAGTCTGGGTGTTTATTACTATTTCTGTCACAACAGTCAATTTTGTAATTAGCTACAATTAGATAATTAACTAATTATATACTTTAATTTCAGGTCATCCAAATAAAATGTTTTATATTTGTTTCAGAATGCTTCCATTTATAATAATTGAAAATTTAATTCAGTTCTCTTAATGCTGAAGAAAGTTATGGGCTTTTGACAGTCCTCGATCACAGCTTTTGTATTAAGTCAATGGAAAAGTAATGAGGAACAAGATGCTGCTCATTTCCGAGTATGAATATGGCCACAATTTTTTTTAATACTGAAGATATGAGTGAATTAGGTGTCAAATTAAACTACTTTTTATGCTTTATCTGATGGGATAAATTGCAGACTTGATTTTTAAATCTCAAAATTTTGTAACATTGCTAGTCATGGTCTGATCATAAAGAACATTTGGTCAGCGTTTAACTTTCCATTTTTCTGAAAGTGGATTGTTTGCATTGGTTGACACAGATTGATTGCAGCTAGTGAGAGATGCCCATATCACCAGCATTCACCTCAAATCTTGGGATGAATAACAGTGGCCTTCTGAAGTCAACTTATTCCAAATAAAATTGTTCTCGGGTCAACTCCCATTACAAGACATAAGCTGCACAGCACACAAAGGCAAGAAACATGTTGCTGCTCCCTTATTACATAGTTACTTTCAAACCTACATTTTGTCATTGGAGAATAGAATGAAAACATCTTCTCCATGATATTTATCTCTGATCTCCACACAACAGGAACTATAATCAGAGCAGTCTTTCACTAGATTGAAATGTGATTTAAAAAAACCCACAGCTTTAAACATGCAGTTACAAGTGCAAGAGATATTTTTTATTTATTCATTTATAGGATGTGATCAGCTGTCAAAGGCAGAATATACTGCTTCAAAATGTTAGTGGTCCACTGGTTGTTTGAACTGCTGTAATCTAAAAAACAGAGATACTCACACAGCATTGATGACTTGGGAGTTCCAGGAGAACAATCTTTTCATTTTTATTCATGCTTTATTTAAAAGTGAGAATTTTGTACAACAGATGGATTGCCAGTCCATTGCAGTGAGCAGATCAAAGTCAACAACAATTCTATGGGTCTGGCAGCAAGCATTGAATTTTGCAAGCATCCTGGAGTTTCATTGCCACTATTCCCAAAACCAACGTTAGTTTTAATTTATTTTTTAATTACAGAATTAAAATACTCCAGCCACCACGATAGGATTTTATATCCTTTTGCTTGATGCATTGACTCAGGTCTGTGGATTACTCATCCCAATATTAACAGCCACATCATCATTCCACAATAGCCAAAAATCAGGATAATTGGCTTTTGATCAATATTTATTTTCAACAAAGTGCAGTGAACCTGAACTGTCAGAAAGCATTTGATAAGGTCCCACATAGGAGATAAGTGGGCAAAATGAGGGCACATGGTATTGGGGGTAGAGTGCTGACATGGATAGAGATGCGGTTGGCCGACAGGAAACAAAGAGTAGGGATTAATGGGTCCCTTTCAGAATGGCAGGCAGTGACTCGGTGCTGGGACCGCAGCTATTTACAATATAAATCCATGATTTTGATGAAAGGATTCGAAGTAACATTAGCAAATTTGCAGATGACACAAAGCTGGGTGGCAGTGTGAACTGTGAGGAGGATGCTAGGGGAATGCAGGGTGACTTGGACAGGAAGGGTGTGTGGGCAGATGCAAGGCAGATGCAGTATAATGTGGATAAATGTGAGGTTATCCACTTCGGTAGCAAAAACAGGAAGGCAGATGATATAAATGGTGTCTAGTTGGGAAAAGGGAAATACAATGGGATCTGGGGGTCCTTGATCATCAGTCAATGAAAGTAAGCATGCATGTACAGCAGGCAGTAAACAAAGCCAATAGCATGTTGGCCTTCATAATAAGAGGAGTTGAGTACAGGAGCGAAGAGGTCCTTCTGCATTTGTACAGAGACCTAGTGAGACCACACCTGGAATATTGTGCGCAGATTTGGTCCCCTAATTTGAGGAAGGACATTCTTGCAACTGAGGGAGTGCAGCGTAGGTTAACAAGGTTAATTCCCGGGATGGCGGGACTGTCATATGCTGAGAGAATGTAGCAGTTGGTCTTGTATACTCTGGAATTTTGAAGGATAGAAAGGGGATCTTATTGAAACATAACATTATAAAGGGTTTGGACATGCTAAAGGCAGGAAACATGTTCCCGAGGTTGGGGGAGTCCAGAACCAGGGGCTACAGTTTAAGAATAAGGGGTAAGCCATTTAGACCGGAGATGAGGAAACACTTTTTCACATAGAGTTGTGAGTCTGTGGAATTCTCTGCCTCAGAGGGTGTTGAGGCCAGTTCTCTGGATACTTTCAAGAGAGAGCTAGATAGGGCTCTTAAAGATAGCGGAATCAGGAGTTATGGGGAGAAGGCAGGAACGGGGTACTGATTGTGAATGATCAGCTATGATCACATTAAATGGCCGTGCAGGCTCACAGTGCCTCCTCCTGCACCCATTGTCAATTGTCCATAATGCAGGAGAACCCGGAGGAAGCCCATTTGGTCACAGAGGGAATGTACAAACAAACAGCACTCGAGGTCAGGGTCAAACCTGCATCTCTGGCACTGGGGGGGGAGCAGCTCTACCAGCTGCACCACTGTGCCGCCCTTAAATTGTGTCTGTGACATCCATACACACATGTTCACACAAGTAATTGAATAAAGGGTAAGGGCCTAATGGCCACTGTTCAAAATTGTTTCAAAATATGTGATGCCTGCTGTCAATAACTATGCCATTAGCTGCTAGTACTGCCTCCTTTATTTAGTGCTGGTTGAGCTATGTCCTCTTACAGAATTCTGCCGTAATTATTTGCAGCTACATTGCACTAAAATGGAAAGCATCTTGACTTTAAATTGCTTTCCTCTCTCGTAGCTCTTCTCAGTCTGAATGTTAGCAGCAGTCTCCCAGGAATTCCAGAGCCATTAGACAGATACTCTCACAGAATTTTGTTCTTGGAAATATGCTTTGTATTGCCAAGGCAGGCTTCATCAAAGCAGCTATGGTTTCATGTGATTATCTACTTCAGATCCCCTTACTGGTATTTATACTCTATATGTTGCCTGATTTTCTCAATGCATAGCAAAGGTGAAATTTTGCTTTGATAGTTGCCTGCCACGTTTTTGCATGTTCTAGAGTGAAGGTCTGTTGCTGGATTTTGCCACAAGGTTGAAGAATCCTCAGATGGGTAGATAGTGTAGCGGTGCTGTGCATCGGCCACTACCAGTTCGCTGTAAAACTAAGGCAGGATGATTCTTATGTATGCATATTCCTACATTAGCAGTTCGCACGTTTCTTCCCCCAAGAGCTCTGTTTTTCGACTGTTAATACTGGCTAATTTAAAGAGGTCACAAAATGGAGGATCTTTGCATTTGCTGGGCCTGCTTGGTCTCTTTCTGTGAAAGTTGCAAGATGGGAGTCATGGCTCCAAAGAATCTGGACCCTAGATGGAAGTCGAGGCTAAGGAGAGGTCCAGATGTCCTTATTTAGTTAAAATGTATGAGGGTTTTCAGAAAGAGATAAGAAGGTCTGCAAATGCATAGGTTATAAAGGGGGATGCAAAAAGGTATTGTTAATAATGTTGCAGTGTTTGTGCTGCTATTTGATGATTGGTTAAAGTGTGAAACCTTGTTTAAATTGTTTATACAACCTAGGAAAATGGTTAATTACTTTAGTTAACTGACTTCCTTCTAGAAATTTCTGTGGAAACATTGTAATGGGGTACTTAGTAATTGGAGTAGGGAACTGTCAATAACTTTATAATATGATCGATATGTGTGATTGGCTTGTAAGGGCTGGGCTGCCGCCGCCCCCCCAACCCATATAGTTTCGCGCCATGGGTCCGATGCCCTATAAAAGAGTGATCCCCACGAGGATCAGTCGGTCTTCTGGAGGTGCACTCGGGATCGTGTGACCTGCTGGAGGTGTCTGCTCGCATGAGACTGAAGGGCTGTGACTAACAGGGAACTGCGGGGATTGGTACTTGGGGCCCTAAATATTTATCAACTATGTTCATTATTTGTCAGTGTCTGGATTCCCCAAGATTGTTGAATTTTTAAAAAAAAATGTTTTACAAGCAGATGGTGAGCAAGGATAATGAAAAGAGGAATGGTCAAGAATACAGAACAAGTGACAATAATCAAGTAGATGAATCGCTTACAGTCTCCTAGAACTAAAGGGCATAAGTTTAAGGTGAGAGGGCAGACATTTCAAGGAGATCCAAGATGCAAACTTTTTCCCCTCTACACAGACAGTTGTGGTTATATGGAACAAGCAACCAGAGAGGTATAGGGGGAAGATATAATTAGTATTCAAAAGAGATTTAGACAGGCATTCGTTTAAGTTTATTATTGCTACATGTACCAAGGTACAGTTCAAAGCTTTGTTTTGCATGCTATCAAATCAAATAACACTGTACATAAATACAATCTTTAATAGAATTGACAATGCAAAGTCAATTCTATTAAAGATTTAATGAAGGGCAAGATAAAATACTGGATATAATTCTCACTACTGACCAGGAAAGAATTACAGCAAAACATGGCTAGTGCAAGCAACTGCGATTCGAGTGGATAGGCATCACAAGGGCTGTGGACAATTAAATCCAAGATGCTCCATTTTGGTAAAAAAATTATGATTCTACGAAGATGGCCAATGGACTATGTGAACAAAATATGCAAGGACACGCATTCTGGTGCACAAACCAAAAAATATATATATATTTTTTTTTAAAGACAGAGAGATCGGGAAGTGTTAATTTCTAAAGGAGCCTTGCTCTTGGTTACGAAAGTAATTGAAAGACAAAATTCAGGTGTGACAAAGGATTAGGAAGCCAAGTGGTCCCATTGGCCTTTATGCAAGAGGGGTTGAGCACAAGTTACAATATCGACTGCAATTACAAAGGGCCACTGCAACTGGAGTATTGGTGCACAATATTTTATATCCTTACTTTGCATCACGTGTCTTGCTAAGTCTCTACAGAGATAGCAGTTTATCTTCTGTAGAGGGATTGAGTAGGCTAGGCCTGTGCTCTCTAGAGTTTAGAAGAATGAGAGATAATCTCTTTGTGCCGTGTTCTTATAGAGCAATGGCAGGCTGGATGCAGAGAAGGTGTTACTATGGCTGAAGGGACTAGAATGTCAGTGTCCCAGAAGTAGGACAAGCTCCTTTGGACTGAGGTGAGAATGGCAAATGTTTAGAAATCTCTTCCCCCAGAGGACCGTCAAGGATCAGTTACGGAGATCATTCAAAACAGAAAGATAGATTTCTACACATTACGGAAATCTGGGTTAAGGGTCATTTAAGTGAGAGATCAACCATGCTTTTGATGAATGGCAGGCCAGGCTCCAAGAGCTGTACAGCTACTCCAGCTCCTATTTCTAATGTTCTTATTGCACCTTTGAATTGCACGCATGGCTTTATTTCAAAACAACCTGCGCATAAAATGTCAATGCCTGTCACTCTCCAGTATTCTCATTTGGTTTCAGAAAGACTGATGGACAACAGCAGATGCAATGGCAAAGAATTCTGCACATCAGAGCTCTATCAAAGTAAAATTTACACCACAAGGTTTCTCTCACAAATAACCAGGGAATACAGGGACACTTAAAACAGCCTCTGTCGTGCAGGTGGAAGTGCTTGTTAACTGCTAAAATGTCAAATAAAATGTCAGCCAACTAAATTAAAAATTTTCACCACCTTCAAACATCTCCAGCTCCTCGTCCCTTCCCTTTAGTGTAGCACCAGAAGAATCTTTAACCACCAAGGGCCCAAAGCACGGGGCTCATTTATTCAGCTCTCATTTTTCCTATTGCAAAAGGGCCAATGCCAAGTTATGATTAGTGTATGAAACTGCAAGTAAACCATAGAATATTAAACATCTACACTTAGAAGTCATCTAACATTTTTGTGCATAAGTTATTCAGTGAAATCTTTTTTTATGCCATCAGAATTCCATTGAAGTTTTTATTTCTTCCTTCTTGATCCTTTCCAACGTGGCAATGGGTCCACTCGTTCTCTGATATTCATTCAGAATGATGTGCATCAGCTAGTTCTAACCCAGGGTTGAACAAAACCATGAATAAACCTGAAAGTACACACACACACACACACACACACACACACTTAAGCAACAAATCACTGGAAAGAGATTAGGGACATGCAAGTACACTTTTTCTTTCTTTCTCGAGTACTGGGAAAATGATGCCACCAGGAGCGTCAGTCTAAGTGACATGGAAAAAACCATCTAACTCTAACAGGTCATGGCCCAAATTCAGAGGTTTGCCATGGCTTTAAAACCATTATGCCAGACACGAGTGGTATTTTGTTAGGTGAGAGATACAGCATGGAAACAGACCCTTCAATCCATGCCAACCAGCGATCACCCCAAATGCTAGCACTAACCCACACAATAGGGACAATTTACAGAAGCCAAATAACCTACAAACCAGTATTTCTTTGCAGTATGGGAGGAAACCCAAATGGTCACAGGAAGAATGTACAAATTCCATACAGACAGCACCTTATAGTCTGGATTGAACCCGGGTCTCTGGTACTGTAAGGCAGCAACTCTACCACTGTGCTGTCCACATTTTAAAATTGGATGTGGAAATACCTTCCACATTTCACAGAGGCTTGTTGCTATTCAGAACCACAGGTTACACTGAGCAAAAACTCATTTCAACCATCAAATCAGTTACACAGATGGCATATTACATTCATACAAATCAAGAATGCTTTTGAGTGTTCCCCTCCTCTGGTGAAAATTGGTAAAAGCAGATGTATCCCAGTGTGAAATCATACATCTTTAGTTATATCGTTCAGCATTTTCTTCTTCCAAATATTTAAACTGCCAACTCTTACACAAATTGTATTTGCAATTTCAGCTTTAATAACCAATCTAAAATTCCATGAGGAGGCACAGAGGAAATAATTTATGTTGCCATAAGAGAATGCCAGAACTTGCTTATGTCGAGACACTGTTGGAAAGCTCATTCACACTCAGTGCCAAGACCACGAGGCAACAATGCAACGTAGTCTAAGGATAAAGTTCAGCTTTGGCTTCAGTTTCATTTCACTCAGAAGGCTAAGATGGACACAAAATGCTGGAATAACTCAGAACTCAGTGATTGAGAGCTGGGGTGGGAGATAGCTACCTTCACGTGGTCCGCCCTGTTTCAACTAATGCAATCAACCCGACATGCAAAATCAAATAAGATTAAATAGAACAAGTGGTCTTACAACTTTAGGCTGTGCACGCCATACACAAGTGGTTGAGACCCATTCCTTCTATCCAGAGATGCTGCTGAGTTACTCCAGCATTTGGTGACCATCTTTAGTTTAATCCAGCATTTGCAGTTCCTTCCTACACTCAGACATCTAAGGCAGCTTAATGGGCCTGTCCCACTTAGGTGACTTTTTAGGTGACTGCAGGAGACTATGCAGTCGCCACATGTTCGCAGGTGGTTGCCGGGGAGTCGCTTTCATGGTCGTGAGGAGTTCCCGCATTCTGGGAATTAGTCGCGGCCTCATTATGGTCGCTGTGAATTTTTTAACATGTTGAAAAATTAACGGCGACTAGAATGAAGCCGCCATGGAGAGTAGCGAGAATTCTCGAGCCGTAGGTGGGTCGCCACGAGGTCCTAATGGGTTGCCAGGAGGTCGAAGGGTCTCGTGGGTTGTGGCCGGTGCTGACCAGTGAATTTCATTGGCTCATTGGGGGGGGGGGGGGGGGGGGGGGGGGGGGGGGGGGGGGGGGGTAAGATGTAATTTTTAGAACCAAGGATAACCGACCGGTAATGATAAATGTCTGCCGAGCTTCACAGCCGTGCATCTCTGGCTTCTTAAAAGTTGTCTCCACTCCTTCTCCCCCTCTTTTAAAGGACTTACCGTACACTGAGCTTTAGCCATCTTTTTACAGCGCCAACCTTCCTGTTCATTGCGGTGTGTGGCTTTTTCACCTTGGCTTTGCACAGTGTGAATTTTTTAGACAGCGCTCCCTCTGTTTGCCCTGTCCCCCGCCTGGTGAAGGAAGGTGCGTCTGTGTTCTGCTCTGACAGTCACCGTTCCATTTGAAGATTTTTCAGGCGACTGTCAGCAACTTGCTTGGCAGTCCACTGAAAAATCGCCTAAGTGAGGCAGGCCCATTACTGATCTCCAGGCTAACAATTGTTCAAAAAGAAAGTTTGGAATTGTTAGAGGAATAACTTCCTGTTCATCCCAGACCATAAAACACTGTGGATGTGTAATATTTATCCATCTCTAAAATTCTGAAGGGCAAAAAAAATTAACACTAGTGCAGTGAAAACTTGCATAAATGTCCATTCAGCCAAACTAATCTGTTCTGCTATTTAAATCCTACAGGTCTCTTATCATTCCAATTACCTCAATCTTTCCCTCTCACCTTAACTTTTATTATCTCCCATGTACCCCATCCATTTGAGCGTCTAATGCATTTCCTAACGTAATTAGTTTTACATTTTAATCAGGAAATGCTTTAATTCCCTGCCGTATCTATTAGTCACAATTAAGAAAGCTATTAAAGCAGCCTTTAATATAAAATAATTAGCGTACATGTGTAAGAGTTTTTATAGTGTTTATTCACCGTTTTGGTGTGAACATGCCTGGAGAACAGTTTTGATCTCCATCCCCTAGATATACTTATCTAAGCGGGTTTGCCGTCTGGAATCTGGGAAGTTATTTACCCTATAGTGGAAAAAAAATGAAGATAGTTATCTTCCCACGTATTTAAAAAAATTAGTTCATTGAAGTAAGGGTTGATTCACCTGTTCCGAAAGATGAAATACTCCATTTGCTGGAAATCTAAATAAAAAGGTAAGGCAGCAACAGTGGAGAGAGAAACGATGGCAATGTTTGAATTTATGATGCTTCATTCAGAACTGAGTCTTCCCTTTGCCCAATTTATTTCACTGTTCCTTTCTTTTGCATCCATCTCAGACACATCAAGAGGCCCTGTTCAAATCAAAATCTAGATTTGTTCTTTTGACCCGTTCCACAATTTAAATGGATGCGGTGAAGATCTCTCATGAATATTAATCTATGCCCAGTATTCACCTCAGATTTCCCTGCCGACCTTGTTCTGAACTTCACACCTACTTGCTAGACTCAAGTAAACTCTTTTAGGGCAATGGGCCATTTAATTTAATCCACAAGAATTCGGAACCTGCATTGTTGCTGGTTGCACCATTTTTTCCTACGTCATCCAGTACTAGGAAATTTAATTCTGGTCTTTCTGTAAACAAGCAACGTTCCGGGAGACAAAACGATGATCAACTTTCGACATGAATGGAATGAGACATTTCTATAGCGTCAAGATCAAGCACAACCCTAGCAGCCACAAAGTTTACAACACATAACAGCAAGATTTAATATTTTACTGAATCTACCATCCTTCTTGCCACAAGGACCAACAGTGAACTAATTGGTATATTTTTTCTCATATTTAAATATTTTGCCACATTTATTGAAACTAACAAATTCAAAGGATTCTGTTCTATTTTTTAAAACATGGCTTTTTAATTGGGCTATAATAGTATGGCTTAACTAGGTTGGGAGTGTCACATAACATTGATTATATTACAGTGAAAAAACAAAGATGGATAGGTTGAACATGGTAGCGGTTGGGGGGTGAAGTAAAATATAGCTCCATATAATCTTTTATCTATCCATTTGGCCAACAGGATACCCGACACTTCAATTAAGTCCTACAAGATGAATTTGAATCTCTACCTCGAGTGGTTGTCAATATAATGAGCAATGAAGAGTGGGTAGCATTGATCGCTATCCACAATGTGTCATTAGCTCATTGAAATACTTAACAAAGCATGCTAATGGCATCCAAAGCCACATGACCAACATTTGTGCATCTTAACCCTTTGAATTTAACACTGCACATTCAAAGAGTGTATAGAGAATGGCTTAAATCCCACACTGAAGAGTGGCCCAGACTTTCAGGGCAGCAGCTCAGAGAAAGATTGGACTTAACTTGCCTACATCAACAGCAGAAGTAATAATCCAATGTCTAGCTTTGGCATTTGCCCATTTTTGTGAATGAACTGACTAATGCTCATTAAATCACCGTCTTGCAGAGAATTCAGAATGCTGACTATAATCAATAAAAACCAACAATAAATGTCAGGTGACTGCAGCGCATTTCATATGCAAGGAGAATCATTACATTTAAAATGATTCAGACCTCCCTTGGGCAGCAGTGACACTGCACAATCAAGTCTAAATCACCAGAATAAGATTTGCAAAAGACATTTATTCAGGCTAAGAAAGTAGAATTAAATATTATTTTCATCATGGTCTCCTCGTGCATTATTCAGGTGCCAACAACCCTCAAGATATTTAATAAATGGCAGTGAACTGTGCTCACAATTATTTGTGTTCAACAAAAGGAAAAATTGTTACTACAGTTCACTTTGTACTTTGAGACTTGCAAGACAAGGTTCTTCTCTATTTTCCACACTGCCATCTCATTTGCTAAAACTGACCCATCTTTAAATACATAAACAGTAAATGGCAGGTAGTACTCAAAAGATCAGGCAGCATCTGTGGAAAAATGAACTGAATTAATTTTTCAGGTCTCTTCAGACCAGGGAAATAAAAGTTTCAGAGAGCATGGAGAAAAAGGATAGAGCCAAGAGAAATAACCACAATACAGCTGGGCTTGGGCTGCAATGGAGACAATTTGTTGTTAAAGTTATCTGTTTCATACATTAGAGAGGGGACTTGGAGAAGACAAAAAGATGAAATACAAATGCCATGAATTCCAGAACTGTGCACAATGCCCAGCAAACTGGACAATCTTCACGATTGAACATTATAGATGGATACCAATAATTAAACATACAGCCAATTAAAAATTTGTATCAGGTTGACAGCAGTTGGAAGTGTTAACATGTGTGCCAAAGAGTATGAATCACTTGCATATCCAGCCCCAAATGGGCCCACGGTTTAGCCTACAATCACACCGAGTTTGGCGCTGCTGATTCTTTACAATGTTCAGTCTCCAACATATCACCATCTCAACACAGAACAATCGCAAATTCAGCCAAGTTATAGAAGGGCCTGGAAGAGAAAGAACTCGATGAGGTGATGCGGGGTATTGTGTGGAGACATTTGGCCAAATGAGAGTGTGAGATGGAAGAGTGGTGGCTGTACCATGGATTGAGGTAATGGAATTAATGTAAAGCTGAAGATGTGGCCTCCCTACATGCTGATTATATTCAGCATTAAGTTGCTGACATCAAGCTACTATTTACGCACATATTGATGTTCAAACCAGGTTGGGAACTTTACTTGATTAGCTCATCTTTTCAGAATATTTGACTGGAAGCACAGGCCATGTGTTTATTGCAGTAGCTGCTTAACCAAGAAATCATTGACAATTTCACAAGGCATCATAAACCATTTCCTACAAACATTTTCCCCTTGCCACTTCTGACTGGGTATGAG
This sequence comes from Leucoraja erinaceus, assembly GCF_028641065.1. Classification (NCBI taxonomy): domain Eukaryota; kingdom Metazoa; phylum Chordata; class Chondrichthyes; order Rajiformes; family Rajidae; genus Leucoraja; species Leucoraja erinaceus. The sequence continues at coordinate 16,481,036 of NC_073392.1, read as the reverse complement.
CAACACTTATGCTGATGTGACAAATACAAAGGATTTAAAATTAGTGTAAGTTTATTGTAAATTGAACCAAGTATGATGGTAGGCATAGACTCACAGGATTCAGGATTCCAGGACATTGGTATCAAAATGGAATTCACCAGTTTCTTATTCGACAAATATACTCCATTTAGACAGTAGGCAAACTAAACCAAACCACCACTACAACTGGGTTGCTTCATACTAACTCAATTTTTAACACTCCTATACATGTTCTTTTTGTTTATTTTTTGAAAAGATACTTGTTTTAGGAAATACACTAATTGGTCTCTCCTTTTGAACCTTTACATGGTTAATTAGCATGTGGGACATGACAATTGTCTACCTTGCCATCTCACAGAGAAGAGCGCACTTCATTCAATGGCATCCCTGTAGCACAGATTCCTGGATGCTGCCAAGTACTCATTGGTAATATTCAGTTAGGGATAGATTCTTCAGTCAAAAGATCAGTGGAGGTTGAGCTGACCATAGGACCTCCAGATGCAAACCATGCCCGACTGGGGATAGCTCAGACCAGTGGTTTTTGCATGGAGCCGAATGGACAGATCTCCACACATGGTAACATTTTGTCATCCCCATCACATCCCCAGAGGAAGGTTACAGTGGTGCTGAGGTTAGCTTGTACACATATATCAGATTACATTATTAATGGAATGTTTAGAAGCAATTAGGCAGGTACATGGATAGGGCAGGTTTAGAGGAAAATGGGCCAAATGCTGGAAAGTGAGACTAGTATAGATGGGACAAGTTGAGCCAAATGGCCTGGCCTGTTTCCACACTGTACAACTCTTTAATGTTGTTGCAATACATGCTCACTGAAGTAAACAGGACCATGTGGAGCAGTGCACCTATTCGGCCTCTTAAATCTGGTCCAATTATTAATCCAATCATGTTAATTCCATCACTAAATACCTTGACCAAACAGAAAGCAGTGGATGAAATCTAAACAAAACACTCATCCACGATGATTTCCTCATCAATCATACCAAATAAAAAATGCATCTCTGATAGTTCTGGTACTCTTGTCAAAGGGCAGTCTGACAATTAGGAACAGAGCCTTGGATGGTGAGAAAGGAGGAAATCGCCTGCCCGAGAAATTCAGCGGCATCTTCTCCAAACTGCAGGAGCATAATTGGCAACAGGAGGTTACAAGTTTTGCCTAGCTTAAAAAAAAATTACAATGCATTTTGTTCTGCCACTTCTATGTATCTAATTTCATAAAGATGCCCTAGTCACGCCATCATTTTTATTGGTATCTTAAAGACAGACAATCGAATTCCTGGTCGGCAAGTGTTGCTAGTTTTTTTTTGGGGGGGGAGGGGTGGAAGAGAATAGCTCATCGCAAAGCTGCAGAATAAAAGCATTCATCCGAAGTCCTCAGCAGATCAGCGAATGTAAACATTTTCTTTGATTTCCATCTCTATCCAAACACAACTTAATTGGCAAAACAATGTTTACCTTCAGTGCAGCTTCAGAAAGCATAAATGACAGGAAGTGAACTGCCTATCATAGGGCACGTAGAAGACTGGCCACTCAACCCATTACCATCAGTCGAGACACCTGCATGAAAAATATATCGGCCCCTCAAAAGGCGTAAAAGATCGATTCTATCAAACTGTCACACTCAGACATTGACTAGAATAGCAGGAGACGGAATAAAAGAAAATATATTGTTTGCAGAAAATGAACAGTATTTGCAGTAAGCTCTCAGTTCGCAAGCCAGCCAGAAAAAAATAAACGGGTGGTTACAGGAGAGAACGCTCTGGTTATAATGTACATCGTTAACGCTTTTCACACGTTCGAGACAATCGCCATACGAGATCACCTGCCCTCAAAGTTTCCTCCCTCTTGGTTAATTAAACCCCTAGCAGAGCCTTTTTGGATCATTCCTTCATAAAATGACCGGAGAAACATTGAGAGAATTATACAAATAAATGGTTAGAGGGCTGGGTTGTGATAAGGCGCATATGGGTTGGCAAAAGAAAGGCGAAACAATATGCTCGAAGCATATATACACTGCTTAGGTGGATTCATTCACGACCACTCATCAATAATCCCTCCACTGAGAAGTTTATAGGTGATTTTGAGTTTGCACCGCTCTACTTAGACGGATGGAAAGTTAATGCTAATCTCGCCGTTGGGCGTCACTACGCCAATTCACATTGGTAGCACGGAGTGCCTACCTTTACAGCAAGCGTTTCACCTCAAGCCAACGGAAGGTTAACCCCTTGGGTGCCGATGTCCATGCCACCAAGTGTCAACATCACGGCATTGACTATGGAGTGGCTACAGCGCGCATCCGAATACACAGGGGATGGAGATCCGTGCAGTTTACAGCCATAACAGTGTAATCCAACATTTAATATGCATGCACATAACCCGGGGAGAGGGGGCGGTGATTAGCCCATCTGCACTGCCATTGATTGGATTTGACGCCATGAGGACCCGAAGCCGAGGGCTGAGACATTGACCTGCAGGTGCTTTCCATATTGAAATGTAGCAAATCGGAATATACGTGGAGATGCAATCTCTCCGCCATAACTCGGAGCAAAAAAAACGAATTGGGTTGCGAATTGGCATTTATTTTGACGCAGACGGTGCTAAAATCCCGCCCCCCCCGTGCGTTTAAGCGAGGTTGCGATCCGCTTCGGTCTTCCCGATCACACATCACTACCGTAGCTGTTAAACTGAACTGCGCCTCAGCACCGTCTCACGCTGTGGCGAAGGCGGTTTAGTTACACTGCACACGTGAATAAGGAGTCCGGGTTCAAAATCCACCTGCGAGATACTCAAAGTGACCAGATTCCGTCCGATCACCGCACCCTAGTCGGTTAGCCACGGAGGAGAACAGCTCCTGTGCTCGAACGCCCTTGGATTTGAACGATTCTTCACACGCTCCATGGCAGCAATGATTAAATAAACATATCATTTACGCCATGGCGGCTACAAAACGAAACACGCAATTGCTCGCCTCTTTAAAGATGTGGCTGGTTACAGTTTATAAAAATAAAATGCCATCCAGGAACATGATGGGGGAAGGTGGCGCTCAGTTTGGGTAGAAAGTGTTTTAGCGAGATGCGTTGTTGTGGTTTACAAGACCCAGAGCGGCAGAGAGCAACTAACTGATCCTCTCCGTGGAAGCCCAGGTGTATCGTTGCAATCTATACAGACCCGAGATTAAGCACATCTGACAGCGCTAGGCTGCTAAAGTGACATCTCTAGGCGACATTTAACATGGATCCAGATAATGGAACCCAAGGAGTGTACTTTTTAAAGCCAATTACTTTTACCTCAGGCAAGTCATGGCCATTACAGTATGACCACTATATATCAATGGTCTAAAAAAACTCCCACAATTTTACATTATTCCACTCTCAAAGTTAGCTGAACCTCTGCCACTCTCTGCATAATCTGTATCCTGCAGTGTTATCCCTCCGGGGCCATTTCATCGCTAGCATATTGATGCTGAACCGCTACTCATTCGCAGCCTCCCATTAACGTGGCGGGAAAGGCCAATCGGAAATCCACCTTGTTGCTTTCTCGAGTGAACTGACAGGCAGAGCTATATAACATTTGTTTCCTCAAAATGCGAGGCAAAGTACATGCACTTTCAAAATCAACTCATCGTAATCGCACTGTACAAGAACATTTACAATGGACACGTGGGATACGCATATAGGAAGGAAATACACACATTGAACCAAGTGTAGCCAGATAACCACAACACGTGTCCATCGTCCATGTGTCCAATGGTAGGGGATATAATCAAGCGGCAAAATTTAGCTCCCAACAGAAAGGGCCAATATTATCCATCTTTTTTGTAAATCTATTGCCTGTTATTGATAGGTTCTGGAAGTTCCCGCAACCCGGGCTAGCGCAGAGAGGAGAGAGCGCCGTGCGACAACAATTTGCCGGTCATACATCTAAAACATGAAAAGCGCTTTCAACCTACCTTGAAGAGTCTCAGTATTTTGGCCACCATGATGGAGACGGAACTAGACGATGCCCCAATAACTCCCACTATTCGCTCGGGCTTGACAAAGATCGGGGGCTCCCCGTTCGTGCATCTCACATCCGAAGTGTCCTTTTGGATGTGAGTCTGAACGAAAGTAAGAGATTGCTCCAGTGCGTAGATGTCCTTGGAACAGGTGTCCAGGATACGAGCCCCCAAAGTGATGTTGGTCAGAAGATCAGGGTCGCTGTTAATTTGGTCCAAGGCGTAAAGCATCGCCTCTAAACGATGGATTCCCTTCTCCTTCTTGAGGTCCCCGCAGGGAGTTCCCTTCGGTCCTCTGGCGTGTACTGGGAAAAGGCCACCCAAGGTGAGGTCTCCGTCTGTCCTAATGGAATGAATCGCGAAAGGTTCCTGGGCTAAACTCTCTCCGCACACCACCGCTGCCCAGCACAGTAATCTCCACAAGGTGTGTAGTGCTTTCCCTGAACAGACCATCGTTAACCTCCCAGTCGGTCTCGAGTTGCAATCGAACTAAGTTTTTTTTGAAAAGGCACCTCTATTAGAGTCTGGCGGCAGTCATAATACACAAGGCAACGACTTGGTGACCAGCATACCCTGCCTTCCTTCGTTTGTATGTTTCAATATATGAACACGGAGATTTTCAATAACCCCACGATCTCCGTTATTCTGTCTCCAGTACAAAGCTATGGAAAGTTGGACGAGTTGCAGGAAGCAGGATCCATGCGTAGATTTGGAAAGTGTGGAAATTATTATTTTCTCCCCCTATAACAGCCGCCGCCACCAAGCGTCCAACCACCCAGCGGGACTACAGGGTATCTCTCTCCCGCTTAAGGAGCGTGTGGTGTCGGCATGATTCTGAGCACGAGTCGTTCTCTGCAGTACACCTCCATCAGTCCACGATCGTTTCGATTCTACCAGTGAAAAGACACTCGTGTAGCCGAGAGAGGAGTTGTTGGGGGTGGGGAGCAGGAAGGGGGGGGGGGGGGGGGGGGGGGCGGGGGGAAAGAGATGGAAAGAGATGGGGGGGGGGGGCAAGAAAAAAAAATTCAAGTGGCTTCAGCGGAAAGCAATGACGCTATGTCCCAACTACACCCTGTATCACTGCAGTTAGCAAACCATCGATTCGGCGCCGAGGGTTAGGAAGCCTGTTCCTGGGAAAAACAGACACGGTAAACTAATATCCATACACACAGACAGCTAAAAATAATCATCTTTAAGTAAACTCTTAAGGCATCAAAGCGTAGCCCAACCCGGCGCCGATTTGTTAATCGCGTGACGTTAAGTTTAATTTAAAATACTGCAATGGTTATGAAATGCATTAGTTACTCTCGCTCCTTCCTACCTTGTGGCTGTGGATTACGTTGTATTCTGTAGTGGGGTAAGTGAGAGACGCTCCGACATGCAGCAAGTGATGGTGATCGGTTGGATTCGAGTCCCTCGGGTTAATGTCGGAGAGAGGGTGGGCGGTGGAGGAGGGCTTTATTGCCATACCGCTGGATTCTTCAACCGCCGTTTCTTACAGCCGAGGAGAACATGTCATGCGGAATGTCTGCGAATTCCGTGCTCAATTCTTTTCGGGAAATCAGATGCACTGGATCGGATCTGACACATTAGAACAAATTCGGTCTGGCAAGAAAATCTCATCAAAACACCGAGTATGTCACACAATTCTTCATCTCTCGCCTGATACTCATCTTAGGTTATGTTACAATATAATTTACTTTGTACTGCTTTCACTGGATCCACTTGCATACCCCCTGTCTATTGTTAAAAGTGTTTTCCTCTCGACATTTGGTTTGGTGTAAACCCTAATGGTTTATTTTTTTTACATGAAGCTCAAAAAAAATGAACTCTCTTTCCAAACTTGCGGTACATCATCTTTCCCCATCCACCTGCCGTCTTTCTAATCATTCTGGAAATGGGATGCGGCTGTCTTGAGCTATCACCATCTGTTTTAAATGAGGAGGATGTGTGTGTGAAGACACATTATTAAAAAAAGAACTGCGGGTGAAACAGGTGTCATTCTAACCGCCCAGGCACTTTAGAAAATTGCAACACGATTAAACAAGCCTTCGACGCTAATTCGCGCCGCTGGATTTTATGGGAACGGCGTGTTACCCAACAGCTCTGCAAAACACGATTGGAGAACGCAATCCTATACTGAAATATCTCCGCACCTGTTTCATCACTTGTCTCATTAAAACGCCACCTCCACCCGAGCTCACCTTTATCCTATAATTAATTCTGATGATTAATTCATCAATGGGGAAGAGTTGAACTATGTGGCCTGTTTTTTTTTTAAACACATAAAATCTTCCCCTGGCCTGTTTTTGAAAGCGGTCGGATGGGGAAGACTCACAACAAATCTCAAACCGCAATAAAAACAAAAGTTTTGTAAACTGCAATTTTTCTCTCCAACTTTTCCGTGGCCCTTCTGCTTCCGTTATTCTTCACCAACAGCCTCCAGTTCTGGTGGGAGTAATCAGCCCCCCTCCCTCCTCCGCTAATCTCCCGCCTTCGGGCTTGTAACGTCCCTGACAGTTCCAGCTTGTATTTGAAAGCGGGAATTATGTAATAATAACTGCAATGGGCTGCCACTGAGCGGGAATATTGTGTACGCCGGGGGGGGGTTGAGCTAGGGGGTATTGTTTTTTTTTAAATACAGTTGTGTGAGGCTCATAACTTCGGGTACAAGGCGCACAAACATCATACAGGATATAGTACCAACCCCACCAGCAGAACGTTGAGTTTGCAGCTCCTGGGGAATTAATAGCGAGTTTGCACTGGTGCTATTAAATGGGTTAATTGAAGTGTAGGAATGTGGGGTGGGGGGGGACATAACACCACTGAGTTAAAGAGAGTGGTGGCGTGTAAATGGCGCTTTCTTTTAATTCCCTTTAATATATACCTGAGTGGTCGAATTTTAAAAGTAGTGAAGCAATTTTCATGACTCTAATTAAGAACATAAAATCTCTCAATCCGCGATTACAAAATGAGAGCTGCTTAGGTTTACATTTACCGCTCTGATCCGATGGTGTAACCCAACCTTCAGACACGTGGCTAGAGATGGCAAATGTAATCAGATCTGTGTCCACCAGTCATCAAACCACAGTACTTTGGTGATGCTAATGCATTGCAATTGAACACAGAGGGAGGTCACTTGGAGGAGTTGAGAGAAAGAGAGAGTGAATCCATTCAAGGCAATCACAATCCTATTTTAATCGTATTGTCCTTTACATTTTGAGGTTGGGGAGGGTTTAAAATTAAAAGCTGTCCGCTGGTCCAAAACAGAGACGTACGCAGGACAGTTAAACTTGGGCGGAATTGGGTTTCCACACTCGGAGGTAATACTAGATACCACGATCTATGTTGCATCTCAAACCCAAGAGTTCCGGAAAGCTGCCTCTCTTGATTATTTAGTGAACTGCATTAACCATGATATTTCATACGGCTGCCGGTGCAAATAGATTCGAGACGAGGGGTTGCTGCTTTCAGTATTTTATCTCATCAGTAATGACTTTAAAATTCTTCACCCGATTATCCCCCGAGGAGCAAGAAGCTGGGACTCGGGAGAGATGGGAGTTCAGCTTCTGTGCAGCATCTGAATAGTCCCGGCTCTTGTGTGGGACGGAATTGAACAGCTCATTGGTCAGATTTCCAATTTCTCATGCACTGATCTGCTGTCTCTTTCATCAAAGAGTCATTAAACATAAATTCGTTCTCGCTATTGCCAACCCAGGAGGCGGGTTAATTGTCCACCAGAGCACTTCCCTTTACCTGTGTATCTCAGGGCTACTTAACAGAGATTTTTTCCATCTGATTTCATTTTCTCAGTTGACTCCTGGAGTACAACCATTGGGGTATAAAAGCACTGAACCAACAATCATAAACAATGCTGTGTTCTCAGATATTGAGCGCAGACTGTTTTCCGCCGACCAAGTCAAGGAACGAACTTTTTCCGAGTATTTTCATTTTAAGTACTTGAAACAGTTTTGTATTTCAGGTATTTTCAATACTTTCAGAGAAAGAGCGCGACTTCTGCTCGGTCGGTTTGGCCGGATCTTATTTATTTATTTCTAACGTTAAATTATCAACTGGTAGTTAGTTACCACTTCTGTCGACGTCTTTATTGTATTTGATACCAAATGTGATCTTTTTGAAACATTTACAAAATAGTCTTGAAATAAACTAATAAAATATCACCCTTTTGGGGTCAGCTTGTTAGATGTCTTTTTAATTCATCTGGTTGGAGAAAGCAATACAAAAAGTCGACCATTTGACAAGCGATTGCAGAAGGAAGAGCGCGTATATTTTATTCAGTAGCTCAATAATGATACCAGGATGCCCTCATGTGGCTCAAAACAATCAACTCAATTTCACACCAACAGACCAAAACGCAGATTCTGGTGGAAGTTCTTCACTGTGACGTCAGTCTTCAGTGCAAGTTTAATAAAGGTAGGGTCGTTTTGCGAAATTGCTAGCCTTCAAATACCGTCGCGACCGTGGAGTCCAAAAGAAGAGCAGGAACGTACCTCGGAGACAAAAGGAACTGCAGGTGTTGGAATCTTGACCAAAACTCAAAATGCTGGAAAAACTCAACGGGTCAGGTAACATCTGTGGAACCAATGAATGGGCAGACGACGTTTCGGATCGGGACCCTTGTTCAGACTGAAAGTAGCGGAGGGAAGAAAACTACAGCTTGTTTATAATGGAACAACTACTGTCTTGGTAATTCTGCCGCAGGATCCAGGAGCCTAATCATTTGAATCTGGAATCATCAGGCTGTTGAAAGGCAAATAAGAATAAAGCTGTCCATAATGTCTTTACTTAATTTTCATTTTTTAATGTGTGATTTCGTTTTTTCCAAACTACTTTTCTTATCAGATTTACTTCATTGTAATACTTTTATTTGTAAAACTATGTCAGAAAACACAATTGAGTTGTGGCAATGCTTCCGTGACAAATTCATGGGGAAATCTAGGGAGAAGGGATTGGGAGGGTGTGTGTGGAGGAATTGGAAACATGGGTGATGTATGGATCCCATCAATTCGGGTCCACCTAGATTGTACACTAACTCACCTGTTCTCTGCTGCCTATGTTTTCAAATCTCCAGGTATGCACACCTTGCTTGTTTAACATAACAGTCCCTTGAAAACTGGGTTTTGATTTTTCAAAATAAATTAAAAGTTTACTGAAACCCTTTATCTTTGAGATTGAAGGGAGTTTTGGACAGACCCCAATAAGAATTATGAAGCTTACCTTTAAGTTAGCCTTGAAGGAAGTAGAGCACACATTACTTTAATAATAATAAAAATAATACCATATCATAGAAAATAGGTGCCATTCGGCCCTTTGAGCCAGCACCGCCATTCATTGTGATCATGGCTGATCATCCCCAATCAATAACCCGTGCGTGCCTTCTCCCCATATCCCTTGATTCCACTAGCCTCTAGAGCTCTATCTAGAGCTCTATCTAACCCTCTCTTAAATCCATCCAGTGATTTGGCCTCCACTCCCCTCTATGGCAGGGAATTCCACAAATTCACAGCTCTGGGTGATATGGGGACAAAAAGGGTTAAAAGTATGAGGACTTATTTGATGAATGACCTGTTTGAAATGACATTTGACCTTGTGGGGATGTCAAGAAAAGTCTACTTAATAGATTTTACTTAAAATGGAGTTAAAATCCGGAATTCTATTGCCCAGAAGTTTGTGTTATCACATTTTGAGCTTTCACCATTCAGATTCTTTTCAATAGTTAAGGATTTCAAAGTATTGCATTGGAAATCAGCCATTGTGTAATTGTGTGCTTAAAAAGGTTAGAGGGACCAAATGGCCTGCTCCTGTTCCATTGCTTTAGAATTCTTGGAGCAGGTGTGTATATTAAGTGTTTTAAATATGGGAATTCTGATTATGTGTTGATATAATTGTGGGTTTAGATCATCCTCTGAAACTGCTGTGGTATCAAACTGACAATATAAATCCCAAAATGAGATTATAGTTTTGCAATCTTTTTCAACAGTGGCAATGATTGTTTTGGGTTGCACAGATGTAATGCTACTTACCTGCATTTTCTACTAAAATAAATTGCAACATTAAGTTTTTTTCCTGTTGAATAACATCGTTACTAACCAGATATCAAAATGAATAGCAATAAAAAAAAGTGATTTTTACAACTTGGCTTTGCCAAGGGCACGAAGGAACATAAGGTAGAATGGGGGGTGATTTTAATAAGTTATTGAGCTTCATTGACACATTTTCTCTTTATTATGTTCCACGCTGGAATCTCTATTCACTTCAAGCTGCTTTTGATAATAACTACCCACATATCAAAATCAACAGCCTTTATAATCATTTAACACAGTGACAAGGGTACTATCAAACAACATGTGACACCGCACTACACCAGGAGATGATTACATAGTCTATTCAGTGTTCTGTCATGAAATGAAATTACCAGGGAGATGGTGGAGAAAATGTGTTCAAAGCCTCCATGAGGAAACTTCCCCAATTACTGCTGGGAATTTCTGGCCCACAATCACTTAAACTGAAGAGGAATCCTTTGGAAAGGTTTTAGGCACATTGAATCCAGTCTGAAGAAGGGTTTCAGCCTGAAACGTTGCCTATTTCCTTTGCTCCATAGATGCTGCTGCACCCGCTGAGTTTCTCCAGCATTTTTGTGTACCTTTGATTTTCCAGCATCTGCAGTTCCTTCTTAAACACCTTGAATCCATGCCCAATGAGCATACAGACAAGCTGCATTCATAGAAGAAGGAATACAGCATCTCAAAAATGACACAATCATCTGCCTCCTCCTTCCTCGTACTCATCTGTGGAAAATGTTTCCGCATTGGCCTTATTTGTCACCACATAATCCACAGAGCCAGAGTGGAGGTAAATCATACTCGTTCATGATGGGCTGCCTAAGGAGAAATAATTCATGTTAAATAACATTTGACAATAAAACACACAAGGAGATGCAATGCAGATGAAAAATACTTTGAGCAAAGAAAAGCAGGGTAGGGAATCCAATGTTCGGGGTCTTTGAGGTTGAACAAGTAAAATTTATGATTTAAAGGAAATACACGAGATCAGAAGAGATTGTATTACTTGGAAGGAGGTGGGATTAGGAGCTTTACAGATGGAGAGGAGATTTGGAAATGACAAGACTCTTAAAACCTCTAATCTACTTAACCTAGAGCCAATGTAATTGAACAAACAGAAGGGTGCTGGGTGAATGGAGATTCCTTCAAGTTAGAACATGAGTAATGAATATCGGGTTGTTTCTCATCTGCCGGAAGTGAGAAGTATTTCCCAAATTTTTGTAAAAGGTCTACAGGAAATGAAGTGATGGAAGGAGCTTTTAGTAGCAGATGAGCTTTGAGTCACAACGTGCCGTGGGAATGAAAGTGGGCAGACTTAACTTGAAAAATAGGGGGTTGGAAACTCATCCTAGGGTCAAATATGATGTCAATGTTTGCATACTGCTTCGTTCAATCTCAAAGAGATCCAAAGAGAAAGATGGATATTGCATGGGGTGAAATTGAAGCCTCTCAATACATGTAGCGCTAGATTTAGCAACTAGCCTAATAATTTAGAGATGCAGCTGTCAGGGTAATGGGTGCTGAAGTAGGGTTGGGTTTCATAAGTGCAAGTGTGAAGATTGTGGCTATATTAGATGATGCAACTGGATAGAATCATGGAAGAAAATTATAGTGGAAGAGGAGTTGCAGCATGGATCATGGCCAAAGTTACGAATGGAATAGGACTTAAACAGGAAAGGATCCTTTTACTCTTTTTTTATGTCCAATTTTTTCCCAATAGCTATCAGAATCAGGTTCAGCTTAGTTTCTTGTCATATACACCAGGGTGCAATGAAATTACTTGTTTGCATAAAGCTCACAGAGTAAACAATATACATGGTAATGTTTGGTACAGCAATAAATACAATGACAAATGTAAAACAGCACCTTGACGCAAAGATTCTGTATCTGAAAGAGCACAAAAAAAGTATTGAAGTACAATAACTGAATAACCAAATGAGGTGAAGTTAAGAGTGTGTGGCAGCATCTCCGGGAAGGGGCTGTGAAAGTAATTTGTTCAAGAGTCTGATAGCAATTGGAAGAAGCTATTCTTAAGTCTGGACATATGAACTTTCAAGCTCCTGTATATTCTCCTAGACAGTATAAGAGGGAAAAGGAAATGGCCAAGGTGATGCGCATCCTTGATAATACTTCCGGCCTTCAGCATTTTGCGTCACTCTTTGGTATAAACCAACATCTGCATTTCCTTCCTCGTACAAAGACAAACACCACCCTGGCTAACACTTATTGTTACCATCGTGAAGATGGTACATGTGTCTGATAACTATCACCTCTGGGGTAAACCGAAGATAGACACAAAATGCTGGAGTAACTCAGCGGGACAGGCAGCATCTCTGGAGAGAAGGAATGGATGATGATTTGGGTCTCAACCCAAGTCCTGGGTCCTGCTGAGATACTCCAGCATTATGTGTCTATGCACAGTGGTGCAGCGGTAGAGTTGCAGCCTTACAGCGTTTGCAGCACTGGAGACCCAGGTTCGATCGCGCCTATGGGTTCTCACTGAATGGAGTTTGTACGTTCACCCCGTGACCCACGTGGGTTTCCTCCGAGATCTTCGGTTTCCTCCCACACTCGAAACACCGACTGGTATGTAGATAATTTTGCTTGGTAAATGTAGACAATAGAAAAAAGACAATAGACAATAGGTGCAGGAGGAGACCATTTTTTGAGCCAGCACCGCCATTCAATGTGGTCATGGCTGATCATCCCCAATCAGTACCCCATTCCTGCCTTCTCCCCATATCCCCTGACTCTGCTATCTTTAAGAGCCCTATCTAGCTCTCTCTTAAAAGTATCCAGTAAACCGGCCTCCACCACACTCTGAGATAGAGAATTCCACACTCACAACTTTCTGTGAGAAAAAGTGTTTCCTCGTCTCCGTTCTAAATGGCTTACTCCATGTTCTTAAACTGTAGCCCCCTAGTTCTGGACTCCCCCAACATCGGGAACATGTTTCCTGCCTCTAGCGTGTCCAAACTCTTAATGATCTTATATGTTTCAATAAGATCCCCTCTCATACTTCTAAACTCCAGCGAGTACAAGCCAAACCGCTCCAGTCTCTCAGCATATGACAGTTCCGCCATCCCTGGAATTAACCTTGTGAATGAAAGGCTGCACTCCTTCAATACCAAGAATGTCCTTCCTCAAATTAGGGGATCAAAACTGCACACAATACACCAGATGTGGTCTCACAGCCCCGCGCCAGGCCGCCCTCACGGGAGCGCCGTTCCCCTCGAGCTGGGCAGCCCCGACAGGAGCGCCGTTACCCTCAAACTGGGCCGCCCCCACGGGAACGCCGTTACCCTCGAGCTGGGCCGCCCCCACGGGAGCGCCGTTACCCTCGAGCTGGGCCGCCCTGACGGGAACGTCTCAGCCCCACGCCAGGCCGCGCCTCATGGGAGCGTCACAGTCCCGCACGGGAGCGCCGTTCCAGCCCTGAGCTGTGCCGCCCTCACGGGAGCGAGCCCAGGGCGAGTCCTGACAGGCTGCCTCCGGAGCCTCGAGGTCGCCAGCTCGTTTGAACCGGCCCGTTCACGGAGCTCGGTGAGCCGCTGGACTGATTTTACCATCGCCCGGTGGGGTATCGCCTCAGCGCAGAGGGAGAAGAGGAGGGAAGAGACTGCAGCCTTAAGATTTTTGCCTCCATCACAGTGAGGAGGTGCTTGGTGGACTCACTGTGGTGGAGGTTAATTTGTGTTTACTGTCTGTTCTGTTGTTATTATTGTATTATTGTATGTATGGCTGCAGGTAATGACATTTTGTTCAGACCGTAAGGTCTGAATGACAAATAAAGGATCTAATCTAATCTAAACTAGGGCCCAGTACAACTGCAGAAGGACTTCTTTGCTCCTATACTTGATTCCTCTTGTTATAAAGGCCAACATGCCATGCGCTTTCTTCACTATATGTGTTACCTGCATGCTTACTTTCATAAACTGATGAACAAGGACTCCCAGATCCCATTGTACTTCCCCTTTTCCAAACTTGACGCCATTTAGATAGTAATCTCCCTTCCTGTTTTTGATACCAAAGTGGATAACCTCACATTTATCCACATTAAACTTCATCTGCCATGCATCTGCCCACTCCCCCAACATGTCCAAGTCACCCTGCATTCTCATAGCATCCTCCTCACAGTTCACACTGCCAACCAGCTTTGTATCATCTGCAAATTTGCTAATGTTACTTTGAATCTCTTCATCCAAATCATTGATGTATATTGTAAATAGCTGCGGTCCCAGCACCGAGCCTTGCGGTACCCCACTAGTCACTACCTGCCATTCTGAAAGGGACCTGTTAATCCCTACTCTTAGTTTCCATTCTGCCAAACAATTTTCTATCCATGTCAGCACTCTACCCCAATACCATGTGCCCTAATTTTGCCCACTAATCTCCTATGTGGGACCTTATCAAATGCTTTCTGACACTCCAGGTACACGACATTCACTGGCTCTCCCTTGTCCATTTTCCTAGCTACATCCTCAAAAAATTCCAGAAGATTAGTCAAGCATGATTTCCCCAACATTAGCTACCCTCCAATCCACAGGAACTGATCCCGAGTCTATAGATCATTGGAAAATTATCACCAATGCATCTATGATTTCTAGAGCCACTTCCTTAAGTACCCTGAAATGCAGACCATTATGTCCTGGGGATTTATCAGCCTTCAGTCCCATCAATCTACCCAACACCATTTCCTGCCTAATGTGGATTTCCTTCAGTTCCTCCGTCACCCCAGATCCTCTGGCCACTACTATATCAGGAAGATTGTTTGTGTCCTCCTTAGTGAAGACGGATCCAAAGTACCTGTTCAACTCATCTGCCATTTCCTTGTTCCCCAAAATAAATACACCAATGGTCCAACTTTTTCGGTGTTCAACAGTCTATTTTTTTCCTCTTCACATACCTAAAGAAGCTTTTACTATCCTCCTTTATATTCTTGGCTATCTTACCTTCATACCTCATCTTTTCTCCCTGTATTGTCTTTTTAGTTATCTTCTGCTTCTCTTTAAACATTACCCAATCCTCTTGCTTCCCACTTATCTTTGCTACATTGTACCTCTTCTCTTTTATTTTTATACTGTCCCTGACGTCACTTGTCAGCCACGGTCGTCCCTTACTCCCCTTGGAATCTTTCTTCCTCCAAGGAATGAACTGATCCTGCACCTTCTGTATTATTCCTACAAATACCTGCCATTGATGTTCCACTGTCATCGCTGCTAGGGTATCTTTCCAGTCAACTTTGGCCAGCTCCTCCCTCATGGCCCCATAGTCCCCTTTATTCAACTGTAACACTGACACCTCCGATCTACCCTTCTGCCTCTCCAATTATAGATTAAACCTGACCATATTATGGTCACTACCTCCTAATGGCTCATTAACCTTGTTCCTTTATCAAATCCAGTTCATTACATAACATTAAATCCAGAATTGCCTTATCCCTGGTAGGCTCCAATACAAGCTGCTCCAAGATTACATCACAAAGGCACTCTACAAAGTCCCTTTCGTGGGGTCCAGAACCAACCTGATATTCCCAGTCTACCCGCATGTTGAAATCTCCCATAACAACCACAGCATTACCTTTGCTACATGCCTCCTGATTCAACTTGCGCCCCATGTCCAGGTTACTGTTTGGGGGCCTGTAGACAAATCCCATTAGGGTCTTTTTACCCTTACAATTCCTTAGTTCTATCCATACTGACTCCACATCTCCTGTTGCAATGTCAGCCCTTGCAAGGGACTAAATTTCATTCCTCATCAACAGAGCAACAGAGCTACCCACCCCCTCTGCCCGCCTCGTCCACATTATTTCTTATACTTCGCGCATTCATATACAACACTTTGACCTCCGTATTCATGTCCCCTCTCTCACCGCTCGCAATTGGCCCTGACCTTAATCTTTTATCCCTTCTCGAACTTTCCTTCCCATTAATTCGAGAATCGTTTGTCATTTTTCCTGTACTCACTTCCCCTTCAACTCCACCTTTATACTCCCAATTTGTCAATCCCTCCCCCCCACTATTTAGTTTAAACCCCACACGTGTAGCCCCAGCATACTTGTCTGCCAGAATGTCAGACCCCCTCCAGTTAAGGAGTAACCCGTAAAATTTGTAAAAATAATGTAATATAATAATGTATTATAAAAAAATGTAAAAATTGTCCCTAGGATAGTGTTAATATGCGGGGATCGCTGGCCAGCGTGGACCCGGTGGGCCGAAGTCCTGTTTCGTGCTGTATCTCTAAACTAAACTAAGCTACAGTTTAATCCAGCATCTGCAGTTCCTTCCTACACCTCTGGGGACAACTTCATCCAATCAACCATTCTTCAACCACCTTGCACAATCCTAGCAATAATCCTACCTCAGCATCAAACTACTATGCACTTTCTACTACTAAGTTGTGCTATGTACTTTGGTTTGCACTATTACGTTCTGGTTTACCAAGAATAACTGATAATCAGTACTGTATATCCGTGTTGCTTTTAATGTGCCTGTAAAGCTGCAGCATGTAAGAATATCAGTGTACAGATATCATCAATTATTCACTCTCTTGATTCTTGAACAGAATTGTATTTCTGTCACTGATTTCATTACCCCAGTACCTCCCAAAGTTGTCTTTTACAGCTCATTATGCATTCATGAATTGTGTTCATGGTTGTAATATGGGAAACACAGGACATGCCATCATCCCATCCATGTAATGCCATAATCAATCTGTTTTTGATTTCAGCTGAGGGATTTATGTATTGTGCAGGTGAATGTATGTATGTGTGCGTGTGTATGGGGGGGGGGGGGGGGGGGGGGGGGGGGTTGGCGGCTAGGGAAGAAACATTGCTTTGAGTTCTTCTCCATCTGTGAGGATTGAGGAACCTTGGTCTGATTCATTCCTTGACCTGTCAACATCAGACTGATGGCTGTTAGAATTTGTGATATCTTTAGAGCACAATTCATAAACTAAGTGCCACCCTTATGTGTCCCGTGTGCTTATGCATGCTTGTAATTTCTTTGATTGATGAATTGCAGAAACATGAAATATTTCTTCAAATATTGAACACTAAAATCTTATGTCAAATTTTTGAAAGCAGTGAGGATGATGGACATTTGTATGCAATCATCTTGGGCACTACCACTAGATTTTTTTTAACGTGGATATGTTGCCAGAAAGCTTTAATTGTGTTGAGATGCTCTCCAGAGGATTCGAGCAGACAGCTTCTAGTCAAAATATCTTGACAAGTGTGACTAAATTCTGAGGAACCATGTATTATATAATGGTTGGCCCAAAAACATTCCTCACTGTTATTAGTGCAAAGGCATAAATAAATCATGGCCATTGAGCTGGAAAAGTGACACGTTCCGAAGTCTGTGGCCTTCATGTTTATCACAAATCTCCAAGTGTCAAAAGCATATTCAACCACAGAAGCACAATAATGAGATACTCACTGTGTCCACCTCGGCTGCCTTTCAAGAGAGTTATAGAATAGTGCAGTACTGAAGGTCATTCAATTTTCTTCAAGAACAATATATCTGATGCATAGAGGAGCAAAGAAGGTTAAGACAGATTCTTCAGGACCAAGGTAAAAATGAAACACTACTCTATGGAATAGAATGGAAGATGGTCAAAACACTCAGGAGATCAGGGTGCATCTGTGGAAGGAGAAATTGAGTTAATATTTTGGGTTGTTGATCTTTCATCAGTATGATGGTATAAAATACGCGTTTAGAATCAAGGGATTCTGATGTAGGTAGGAAGAAACTGTTTCTATTTGAAGGAAAACTAACAAATGTTAAATAATTCCAGGGTCGGATCTGTTATTGACTTAATTTATAAACCATGGATAGCTAATCTGTAGTATAGCTGGATGATGGTGCTTCAAGTATCGTGATTGTGATTAATTTTGTTGTTGCCTTCAGGCACTATGGATAGGCTACATCACCTCTGTAACAGTGTTGTAATCAAGCATAATATTAAAAATAAATGGTATACCTAGTTATGCTAATTGAATGAATTGTTCAATGATAGTGCAATAGAACATCAGAACTATACAGATATTTCAAGGCAGTAAATAGAAATCAATGAAATGATTACAACCACAAAATAAACTAGCTGCATCTGGCACACTATATATTTACATTAGCCAGAGCATACATTGTATTAATTAAGTGTTAATAGTATTGTGGTAATACACTCTAATAATATGACAACTTGGATGAATATCTAGATATTAATCTTTTTTTAATAAAAAGTATACTCTCCTCCCCCTCTCCTGGCATTTACTTATGTGACAAGTGATGATAGCTGTGCTGGTTGATGGTTAGCATCACCTGTGACTAATCAAACGTTTGTTTGTCGTGGCAATGGTGATATCTGCTGATACTGAACTAATAAATCTGCAGCATATTCATTTTCAAAATGGCAATCATCGGGTAGAAAGGCAAGGCTTTTGCATTAACAAAAATATATTTGACAGCTGGCTGACATCAAAGGAATTTACACACAATCTTATCATAGGCTTGACTATCAGTCAGAAATGGCTGGTTAACATTTGGTACTTGACCTATTTATGCAGTAATTCTAATGCAAGTGTTTGAACATGTTCAGAAGATTAAAGGTTTCGAACATAACATTAAAACATTGAATGAATATTGTATGTGGTGATTAAATGGCAAAACGATTTAAGAATGCAGTCAAGTGTTGACATCACGAGGGTAAATGGAAGTGGAATAAAAATCAAAACTCAGCTAATTTCTCATTATTAACCCTAATATAAAGCAGATCAAAAAAAAAATAATGGAAGCCTGCTTCCTGCAGTTGACCTTTGCCTGTGGTTTCCTGGGTCTGAGAACAGTGGTTATGAAATATGGTTAAAGTTAAGCGGGCACGTTACGAACCTTTACCCTTATTTTACTGGGTCCCTAGTTGATGGCAGTCATAACCAAATTCTGTCTACAGTACAGTGAATCAGCCTGTTTTGTATTAAGGATTTCATAAGGGGCAAATACTAGTCCCACAGAATCTACACGTTGAAACAGTAGGGATGGGTGTCCTGATTGATCCTGGATGCTAAAGTTTCCCACTTTAGATCAAGGTGGCCGGCCTGAATGTGTTTGGTGTCTAGAGTAATGAGAGAAATATGGAATCCAAGAACCACAAAGCTACAACTTGGGATGAGGCCTCTCGGCCCAGTCTGAGGTTTTTGAGCCCATAATGTCTATGTTGCTTCTATACCCCGCTTTTTTCACCAAACATGTGTAATATCTTTTTCCTTTTAGTAATATTCAGTTCACCTTTGATTACTATAATTGAATCTGCCTCATTACTGGTCTTTTGGGAAAAGGGGAAGTACAATGGGATCTGTGGGTCCTTGTTCATCTGTCAATGAAAGTAAGCATGCAGGTACAGCAGACAGTGAAGAAAGCAAATGGCATGTTGGTCTTCATAACAAGAGGAATTGAGTATAAGAGCAAAGAGGTCCTTTTGCAGTTGTACCGGGCCCCAGTGAGACCACACCTGGAGTATTGTGTGCAGTTTTGCTCTCCAAATTTGAGGATGGACATTCTTACTATTGGTCAATGAAAGTAAGCATGCAGGTACAGCAGGCAGTGAAGAAAGCGAATGGCATGTTGGCCTTCATAACAAGAGGAGTTGTGTATAAGAGGAAAAAGGTCCTTCTGCAGTTGTACAGGGCCCTAGTGAGACCACATCTGGAGTATTGTGTGCAGTTTTGGTCTCCAAATTTGAGAAAGGACATTCTTGCTATTGAGGGAGTGCAGCATAGGTTCACAAAGTTAATTCCCGGGATGGCGGGACTGTCATATGCTGAGAGAATCGAGCGGCTGGGCTTGTGCACTCTGGAACATAGAAGGATGAGAGGGATTCTTATTGAAACATAACATTATAAAGGGTTTGTACACACAGGAGGCAGGAAACATGTTCCCGAGGTTGGGGGAGTCGAGAACCAGGGGCCACAGTTTAAGAATAAGGGGTAAGCCATTTAGAATGGAGATGAAGAAACGCTTTTTCACACAGAGAGTTGTGAGTCTGTTGAATTCTCTGCCTCGGAGGGTGGTGGAGGCTGGTTCTCTGGATACTTTCAAGAGAGAGCTAGATAGGGCTCTTAAAGATAGCAGAGTCAGGGGATATGGGGAGAAGGCTGGAATGGGGTACTGATTGACGGTGCTGGCTCAAAGGGCCGAATGGCCTACTCCAGCACCTATTGCCTTTGTAGCGCTTACAAAACCTACCATCACCTGCGCTGTAGATCTGCCACTGCTTGTGCTTGCGATTCCGGAGGCTTTCAGGGCTTTTGGACTATTCCAAATGTGATGATCTACAGGACATTCTTCATGGGAATGTAGTGGGGAGAAAGGCATATCATGCGTGGTTTGAAGAGCAAAAAACGTGTAGTTTATAATGCCATAAATTAAAAAGTTGAGGAAAAACAAGGTGTACAAAGTTGCTTATTGGTTACAATCTGAGGAATATGATGATGCTACTGATTATGATATGACAATGTACCAGCAAGCAACTGATCTTCTCCATAAAGACTTGGTCTTGCTGGAAATTGTAATTTATTTACCTGTATGTTATGGACTTACAACATATAATACAATAATATTAAAGTTCTGATCTTGAGAATATCACATTTTTGAATTTTCAAGGCACTCTCGGTGTTTATTACTATTTCGGTCACAATGGTCAATTTTGTTATTAGCTACAATTAGGTAACTAATCATATGCTTTAATTTCAGGTCATCCAAATAAGATGTTTCATATTTGTTTCAGAATATTAAAAGTCTCATCTTGAGCACTTCCACAGCGGAGGGGCCATGCTCAGCCGTGTGAGTCGATTCAAGAAAGTTTACTGGCATGTGTGCGTGTGTATGTGAGTGTGAGTGTGTGTGTGTATGTGTGAGTGTATGTTTGAGTGTATGTGTATGTGTGAGTGTGTGAGTGAGCGTGTGAGTGTGTGAGTGTGTGTATGTGTATGTGTGAGTGTGTGTGTGTGAGTGAGTGTGTGTGTGAGTGAGTGTGTGTGTGTGAATGTGTGTGTGAGTGTATGTGTGAGTGTATGTGTGTGTGTATGTGTGTGTGTGTGCATGTGTGAGTGTGTGTTTGAGTGTATGTGTGTGTGTGTGTGTGTGTGTATGTGTGAGTGTGTGTGTGAGCATGTGTGTGTGTGTGTGTGTATGTGTATGTGTGTGAGTGTGTGTGTGAGTGAGTGTGTGTGTGAGTGAGTGCATGTGTGTGAGGTGGAGGGTGTGTGTGTGTGTGTGTGTGTAGATACATATATGTATGTGTGTGTATATATATATGTATGTGTGTGTGTGTGTATATATATATATATGTGTGTGTGTGTGTGTGCGTGTGTATATTGGAATTATTGGAGAGGTGAAATAGTGCATTGGGGGACCAGCCCTCCCGTGTGAAGCTGGGACCCGACGGGTTCCACAGTCTAATAATAGCTGAAAATGTCATTCAGTTCTCTTAATTTTTAAGAAAGTTATGGGCCTTTGACTGTCTTCGATCACAGCTTTTGTGTGAAGTCAATGGAAAAGCAATGGGGAACAAGATGCTAATTTCTGAGTATGAAAATGACCATAACTTTTTTTAATACTGAAGATATGAAAGTGAATTAGGTATCAAATTAAAGTTATGTTTATGCTTTATCTGATGGGATAAATTACAGGCTTGTTTTTTTAAATCTCAAAATTTTCCCATCTACCCTTTACTGCTCACTGCATCCACCTCCATGATAGTGTAATCCAGAACTTAACCATTTGATGTGGTTCTTTCTAATCTTGTTGTCGATTTTAGTCATTTTGCCACCTAACTATTTCCACATGCAGCACAAAGCAATATAACTTCTCCCACTCATTGTCTCCTTCACAACATTAGGTTATTCCAAAGAGCCTTACAGCCCAACAAGTTGCTCTTGGAATTATCATTCTGTTGGAAATGTAGCCAAATTATCTGCAAGATCCCACCGAATGCATTGTGTACATGATATTGTATAATTCATAATGGTTTTTAATATTGATTGAGGGATAAACGGTCATTAAGACCAACTCCACTATGAAAATACATCAGTAAAGTGCCTAATTTACTTCACTATTGCTGCTGTTCTGTGACCTGTTCACTTCTGACTTTCCAGACTGGTCTGGATTGTGTAAACACAATAGATTATTTCAGTTCAGATGCTGGTTTAATTTTGACTCAATTTCAATTCTAGTTCAGTATAATGAGACTGAAGTGAAACATAGTGTGTAATTGTTCTTATTTTCTGTCAACACGTTTAGTGAATAAATAACACTCAGAATTTGGTTAACATCAGTCCCTTGGTTCAAGCTTTGAAAAAATCCCCACTGCCTCAGTCTGTTACTTCAATCTCCCTACTTACTCCCCCACCGCACCTCCCCAGGGTCTGTATCACTGCCAAGGCTAATAAATATTACCTTTCCTGATTTCTAATAAAAAGGTGATGGTGAGCCACTTTGAAATGCTGGTTCTACTGTGGGGAAGACATTTATGAATTTAAACTTCTGAGTCAGTGGTGTGTGCACTGGAGGGGAACTTACTCTTTTATGCTAATTAAGTGTTTTTGGAGTAGCCTTGTAGGTGATGCACACTGCAGCCACGGTGTCTTGAGAGTGGAAGGAATGAATAAGTTAGGATTGTGATGAGGGCTAACTAATGCTGTGGCCTTTCTGTATATGGTAGCCCATCTCTCCTGAACTGTGGACAATGATGTTGCAGACCAGTAATGCATAAAATGAAATTGTGTGAAATTGCATAGTTACAACCACGACTGCCCTCTAAAGAATTTCATTAGCTATGAAGTGATTGGGAACTATGCTATGTAAGAGCAAGTCCCTTATTATTTGCAGAGGTTACAGAGAGAGGATTGGTCCCCATCTATCTTGTTTGGATTGAGACACAAAGATTTTTGCCTGCCCTATGAGCCTGGCCATGTTTCAACCTCAACAACTCAGGACAAGGGAAGATTTAGAGTTGGCTGTACATAAGATGCCTTATGTGGTTTCTATTCTTTTCCTCTCTTACTGTTACCATGAGAACGGTGAATGAGTTAGAACATGAACTCACTTATTATGTTGAATGGTTTGGTATGCAAATACATCACCTCGCATTTCAATAAGTACAAGAAGACATACATTTTCTGTGAACTTGCAGTCACTCATAGGAATAAAAGGTAGTGGAAGGATGACCTAGCTTTATTGCTATGTGTGTCATGACCCATGTTTCAGTTAAGTAAAAAAAAAAATCAAGCATTGAGGCAGTTTGAAGAACCACAGTGAGAATTATTTACAATTCATTTGTTGGACTGTGACTTGCCTTTTTGATTTTTTTTAAAAAACAATGTGCAAAGCTACAATTTCTGCAAGCAAACGATAACTGTTCCAAAATCACCCGATCTCTGGGCAAGTTTCCAATGCCACTTGTGCCTGTTGGAACTTGCAATAAAACTCTGCCAAAAAAAGAGAAACCAAGACCATTGTTTTCTCTACAAAGGTATTATTCGGTTTTGTTTTTGAGGATAGGCTGAAGAGAAGGCCATTCAACTTTGGGGTCTATTTCACCATTCAATGAGGTCATAATCATCTGTGCTTGCACTACTTTTTGCTGCATGTGTTTCACATCCTTTAATATAAGAAGTAATGGGTAATGTTTACAATTGCACTGGTGGCAATGTCTTTCATTATTATTGTCTCATTTTTCATAAGTACCCGGAGCCACATGATGGAAGTTTGTTCCAAACTTTTGCACATTGTGGAGGAACTGCAAGCTTTTTGACAGTTTCAAGTGAATGTTTCAACCCTTTTGTCATTTTGTTAGCATTTGGAAGAAAAGTTGGTCTTTGTTTCTCTACAATTATTAGTGATAGTGCAAGTCCAGTGAGCTAAGATTAAAAAGTAGGACTTGAGCCTATTAGAGCATGTCAAATTGGTTGAAGAGGGAACCCTGGACAGAAAAATTGAAGGCCAATTGTAGAAACTGCCAGAGGCAAGGAGAACAGACAAGGAAGGTAGGGGCTCAACCCAAAACATCACCAGTCTGTTCTCCAGAGATGCTGCCTGACCTGAGTTACCGCAGTACTTTGTGTCCTTTTGTGTTTTAATCAGCATCTGCAGTTCTTATTTCAACACTATGGCATTAATTCCTTTGTTTGAAAGCAAATAAAACATTGCAGTTACAATTTACTTTAAACACTCATCATATTCTCACCACAGGGGTCATAAATTCACTGGACTTTCATTTCAATTCCTTGTTTGCAAGCTTTCCAAAGCCAAAGCATAGCATTGTCTTGGAATGATTAGTTCTTTGGAGACTGTTAATCAGCTATTATCTGGGTTTCTGAGCTGATATTTATGCTTCACTTGTCTAACTACTTATGCAAACCTGCAGCTGACAATCCGCGGGACCACCCTGCCAGAGGTCATTTGTTGCCAACCCAGCCCTGCTTGATCCTGGTCTTTTCTCACCTCCAGTTCTTCAAATCCACCCACCCCCATCCTTTACTTTCAGTCTGAAGAAGAGTCCCAACCCAAAACATCACCTATCCCCTTTCTCCAGAGATGCTGCCTTAGCTGCTAAGTTACTCCAGCACTTTGTGTCTATCCTGCTTGCCCATCCATTTCCAAGGACACAATTCATTGGGATCCAGTGAATAATAAAAACGCTTCATTTGAAGTCCATTTTAATAAAAATATTTTTGATAAATACTGGCCATTGAAGATATACATTTTACCAAGCATATATCATTTGTAATTTTTATTTTAGTGAAATTGCCAGCCTGAGGAATGTATAATTGACTTGTAAGCCAGACCATGAACTACCTAGCATATGGCTAGTCCTGTAGTTGAACTAATTTACAATTATGATAGTCACCTTTTTGAGGCTATTCATTTATTTCAGCTGTCTGACCACTTAAAAAGCCATAGTATCCGACTATGGATGATTTGAGTGAAATGAGTTTGGATACTCTTGAATCAATATTGCCAATAATGGCTCAGAAATCAGACTTGCAGCCCATTGGGTAAAACCTGATATCTATATTCCACACAGTTCTCTTTCAAAGAGATCCTATGTTTTATTTAAAACATCTTAAATATTTAATTTTAAAATTCAACAACTATGGATGCATTTTCCAAGTTTATTCCCCACAAAAAAATGATCTTCCTGAATATCTCTCAAAGAAACCCATCAGCCTTGAACTTTGGATAACTCTTGCTAAATCATGAAGAAAAAACTCATTTAGATCCGAAGCATAAATATTTTAGCATTCAAGGTCTGATAATTTACCCATATCCTATTTTTGTGCTGGGAATGCATTCTTCCAATTTACATAGATGTTACTGATGGTTTGGACAGAACTAGCTACAATTTAAAAAATAATTCTACATGTAAACTAGCCCCATTCACAATACGCTTATTAGATTTCCACTACACATTTGAATTCTCAATTGCTGATGTACAACGTTATGTTGTTTCAGAAAATCGAAATGCACCAATACGGAATTCGCAAAACACTAACTACATTCAGAATACTCACAACAAAATTTCTTGCTCACATGGAGATTCGTGCCAAAGACATTCAGCTCAAACTCAATCCCATGAAGTGCAAGTTTCGAGACCCGGATGTTACATATGTCGGACATGTTTTCACAAGTGATGGTCTCAGACCAGACCCATCAAAAACTGGAAGCCTGTTTCATATGCTTCTTGCATATAATTCTTATACTGATACTGAACAACGTTATGCCCAGGTTAAAAATAGTTCAAGTTCAAGTTCAAGTGAGTTTATTGTCATGTGTCCCTGTATAGGACAATGAAATTCTTGCTTTGCTGAAACACACAGAAAATAGTAGGCATTTACTACAAAACAGATAAATGTGTCCATATACCCTGATCTAAATATATACACACATGAATAAATAACTGGTAAAGTTCAAATAACAGAAAGTGGTTGTTAATAATCAGAGTTTTGTCCGAGCCAGGTTTAATAGCCTGATGGCTGAGGGGAAGTAGCTATTCCTGAACCTGGTTGTTGCAGTCTTCAGGCTCCTGTACCTTCTACCTGAAGGTAGCAGGGAGATGAGTGTGTGGCCAGGATGGTGTGGGTCTTTGATGATACTGCCAGCCTTTTTGAGGCAGCGACTGCGATAAATCCCCTCGATGGAAGGAAGGTCAGAGCCGATGATGGACTGGGCAGTGTTTACTACTTTTTTGTAGACTTTTCCTCTCCAGGGCGCTCAAATTGCCGAACCAAGCCACGATGCAACTGGTCAGCATGCTCTCGACTGTGCACCTGTAGAAGTTAGAGAGAGTCTTCCTTGACAATCCGACTCTCCGTAATCTTCTCAGGAAGTAGAGGCGCTGATGTGCTTTTTTGATAATTGCGTTAATGTTCTCGGACCAGGAAAGATCTTCAGAGATGTGCACGCCCAGGAATTTGAAGTTCTTGACCCTTTCAACCATCGACCCGTTGATATAAATGGGGCTGTGGGTCCCCTTCCTACTCCTTCCAAAGTCCACAATCAGTTCCTTGGTTTTGCTGGTGTTGAGGGCCAGGTTATTGCGCTGGCACCATATGGACAGTTGCTCGATCTCTCTTCTGTACTCTGACTCATCCCCATCAGTGATACGCCCCACAATAGTGGTGTCGTCAGCGAACTTGATGATGGAGTTCGCACTGTGGTTCGCTACGCAGTCATGGGTATAGAGTGAGTACAGCAGGGGGCTGAGCACGCAGCCTTGAGGTGCTCCCGTGCTGATTGTTATCGAGGCTGACACATTTCCACCAATACGAACAGACGGTGGTCTGTGGATGAGGAAGTCGAGGATCCAGTTGCAGAGGGATGCGCAGAGACCCAGTTCTGCGAGTTTGGTAACCAGTTTGGAGGGGATGATTGTATTAAATGCCGAGCTGTAATCGATGAATAACAGCCTGACATATGAGTTTTGTTGTCCAAGTGGTCCAGTGCGGAGTGGAGGGCCAGGGAGATCGCATCCACCATTGATCTGTTGTGGCAGTAAGCGAACTGCAGTGGGTCCATGTTTTTGTCTAGGTAGGAATTGATTTGCTCCATGATCAACCTCTCAAAGCACTTCATCACCACCGGCGTTAGTGCCACTGGTCAATAGTCATTGAGGCACGTCACCTTACTCTTCTTGGGCACCGGTATAATTGATACCCTTTTAAAGCAGGTGGGGACCTCAGACCTCAGAAGTGAGAGGTTGAAAATGTCCGTAAAAACTCCCGCCAGTTGGTCCGCACAGGTATTTAGAACACGACCGGGTATACCATCAGGACCAGGTGCTTTTCGGGGGTTCACCCCTCTGAAGGATTTCCTGACATCGGCCTCTGTGACTGAGACTGAAATGCCATCACAGCGAATGGGGGATCGGGAAGGCACATCAGTATTCTCCCTGTCAAAGCGTGCGTAAAACGCATTGAGCTCGTCAGGGAGTGATGTTACACTGGCATTCGAGCTGCCTCCTGGTTTTGCCTTGTAGGAGGTGATTGCATTCAGACCCTGCCACAGCTGCCGAACATCTGTCTCGTCCTCCAGTTTGGAGCAGAAGTCCCTTTTGGCCTTTTTGATGGCCTTACCAAAATCGTATCTGGTCTTCATGCAGGCCACTGTATCGTTGGAGGTGAATGCCCTGTGTCTGGACTTCAGGAGAGTGCGGATCTCAAAGTTCATCCAAGGTTTCTGATTGGGAAACACTCGGAAGGTTTTTGTAGGGATGCAGTCCTCCACACATTTCTTTATGAAGTCTGTAACGACTGTGGCATATTCGTTCAAGTCCGTTGTCGAGTCCTTGAACATTGCCCAGTCTACAGACTCCAAACAGTCCTGTACTTCAAACCATCACATCTAAAGCGGTTATCCAGAGTATGACCCAGCTAATTTCTGAGTATGAAAATGACCATAACTTTTTTAATACTGAAGATGTGAAAGTGAATTAGGTATCAAATTAAACATCTTTATATGCTTTATCTGACGGGATAAAGGGGGACACCTCACGCCCATGTAGTGAGAGGTGGGGACAATCCCCCCCCCCATGTTTTGTAATCTGGGTTTTGAAATTTGGTGGAAAAAAAATTACCATTAAGCGCTTGTTAAATGTCTCTATTAACATCGTATTAACATGATGTGTCACCAATTGTGTTTTGACCTTCAAATATTACTGAAGGTATTCACAGAGAATTTCTTAAAGCTGTCTGATGCGGGTATAATTATCATTTGAACATTGGATATATTGGTGGATGGGAAAGATTTAAACAGGTATTGGATTTAAACAGGTCAGGTCATTAAGGGCTCCGGTCGAAAGGGTTTCCTGGCCAGCTTGCAGGTAAGTCCCTCATTCACGGTCACTCACGTTAGTATTTTTTTCCATCTCCTTCTCTCTCTCCCCCTTCCTAGGTTGGTTTTTCTGTTTGCCTTTATTTGCTTCCGTTTTATTTGTTCAAGTGATATTTATCACATTGTAGCTTTTGAAAGATTCAAGTAGGTATCAGACACTTTCTAAGGTCTGAATCAGCCCGTTCGCGGGGTCTTTCATTGCCCAGCGCGGCTTAAAATCAAACTGCTGCATCGAGGCGATCAAGGCTCCCGATGTTGAATCCTCCACTGGCCAATTTTAAGACGTGCCAGGCGATGAAAGGCCCCGCAAATGGGCCGATTCAAGCTCCACGATTCGGGGCAAATGAAGCTGCTGTTGCTGGAGTTTGTGGTCGGTCACCAACCAGGTCAGCTCCCAATGTTACCGTCCACAGGGCGCACAGCCAAAGCCTCCGAGTCCTCGCATGTGTGTGTGTGTGCGCACATGCAATAAATTGTGTCCCCCCCAAATTATGTCCCTCCCATGTTTTGAATGACAGTGCTGGCTCGAAGGGCCGAATGGCCTACTCCTGCACCTATTGTCTACTAACGAACTTCTGTATAGCGGATTTTAGTTATAGCAGAGCAAGGATCCCGTTGCACCACCTATCCACTTCCACCAGTTACCCAATAAGATGATGTTACATGACATACATCTGGTTGTGGGAGCAGCATGAGGGTGTTTTGAGTACCAGACCCATCCTTGGTGCACCGTGTGTGGGGCCATGGTCTCGGTGGCTCCCTGGCCTGTGAATTCCTGCTTGTTTAAACCACCCCGTTAAAAAAAAAAACATACGTTTCGTCCCTCCCAGCCTTGGGTTAAACTTTACTCTCTCACTCAGTTACAGTTTAGTAGACATTCAGCAACAGCGGACACCATCCTACCCACATTTGGACAGGTACATGGATAGGATAAGTTTAGAGGGATATGGCCCAAAACTGGCAGGTGGGATGAGTGTAAATGTATCATGTTGGTTGGCATGAACATGTTGGGCTTGAGGGCCTGTTTCCATGTTGTGTGACTCACTGTGAGTCTAAATAAGGGCAGTTACAGATCAGGATGGTCAAACAACTATTTTTTTAAAGCAGAAGAGAGATACAGGTTGAGTAAACTGCTGCTAGAATTCTAGATCAGAAAGCATACAACTTGAATCAAATTTTAAATGTTATGATTCCAAGTGGTCCAACACAGCAACATTTTATTCCTTTGGATTTCCAATTGTTTGTGGTACTACCCACCAGGGTAGTTTTTTCATAGTTTAACATAATAGAAGCTGATTAATTCTGAAAGCTTCAGCAGTAGATAAGAATTTAAATGTAGATCAGATTGTTACTTATAGACTGACCTCTTTAAAATATGCATCATTTATTAGGCGGTAGGTGGCTCCAATTTTAAACTGTCAACCGATGTTGTTCTATCTTACTCAAAGGAATTTTAATTACATTTGGGAAAATAGATGCTGCAAATAAGAAACTTGTTTAAGTAGGTTAAATACAAGTACTGTAAAAAGATGCAATGCTAACTTTATTTCTAGGTCACAGGAAAATCAAGTTACAATGTAATAGTCTATTTTTAAGATGAAATAAAGCTAGTGATATATTTATAAGGAGTTGAGAACAGTTTTGGTGTGTAGAATCTACAATAAGAGAAAATTCTGGAAATGGTTAGCAAGTTAGTAACATATGAAGTGCAAAACAAAAGGAACAAGTAAGGAAACAAAAAGCTGTTTAATAAAATAAAATAAATTAAAGCAGTTTGCTATTCGGCTGGAACGAGTATTTTAGCATTCTGAATAGTGGAAATGGTAGGAGATAAAATGGTAAGTGTGGCATTTCCAGTTGCTGCATATGAGGAGGCTGTGGGGAGGGAAGAGAGGAAGTGCGGGTCTTGGTTGAGGAATGGTCTAACATTTCTTGCCCCTTTCACATCTTCTTTTGCTCTGCACCATCATGGTTTATTTGTCTCTGTCTCTACATCCCAGGGCAGGCCCCTCCTTTAGTTCTGTTCTCTACCACTTTTCATTGCAGCCGCATCCCTCATAAGCTGCTGCCTACGCTAACTTTTTCAAATTCTGAGAAAAACCATTGACAACCATTGAAAATAGTACTCCTGTTCCCCACACAGACTAAGACTGGCCTGGTGATTATTTTTGGTATTACTGTTAACTTCCAGTAACTGGGGTATTTTACTTCGGGTTTGTGATTTCAGACATGTTTCTTTAAAAAAAAGAATGTAAATTGCCAGCTGTTCACCAGGTAACACCTTGCTTCATCTCTGCTGATACATTATGTTTCATTTACTTGAATATTTTCTTATCTTTGCATTAAGTGTTAGATGGGTAACTGTTTGCAATAAGCCAGTTGATTTGGGTCATGTTGCAAACGGTGATATTTTAGTTTTCTTCCTAAAGTAAGATCGACAGGTTTGTTTTCAAATGAGCATGCAATGACTGATAAAGTTACCCGTATCTTTTTAATTCAGTCCATCATGATAAAGTTTGCATATTAAATGTTAACTTTTGTTAAAGTACAATATGATATTCCAGTTGATCTTTGTAGTGTCAGCTATGACTCAGATGGTAGCACTCTCAAACTTGCAGTCAGTAGGTTTCAAGTCACACTCCAGAGACCAGGTTAAGACACTTAGTGTTGTACTGATGCTGAGGTATTGCTGCATGGCCGAAGGTAAAGGCTCTCAGATGGGAAGTTACATTGAGGCTTCAGCTGTTCTCTTAAAATAGTGCAGAGTGATATTTAAAGAAGGGCTGTAGAGTTTTCCCAGGTGTCATGCTTAATACATTTTAATGATCCAACATCTTTAAAAGCAGATTCTGATTGTTACCATACTGCTACTTCTGGGAGCTGGCTCTACCCCAACTGGTTGTCCTGTTACTGCACCACAGCCAATAAAGAACTTTTGAAACATAGTTGCATTCATAAAGCTATTTGGAACATTTTGTGTGGGGAAGTGAAAGGTGACATGTAAATGCAATGTCTGTGTCTTTTGTTCCAGAAGCAAAATAGTGCAGATGTTGGAATTCTGAAATAAAACATGAAATGGTGGAAAGGGAAGTCAAGCTGGAGGTTGAAGAGAGATTCAATAGAAATATATAACAGTTTCGAGTTTCCTACCACCCTCCAAAGATGTACATGTTTGTAGGTTAACTAGCATCAGTAAGTTGTAAAATGTACAACTTCAGTCGGCTGAAGAGCCTGTTTCTGCGCTGTATATCTAGTCTAAAGTCTCAACACTCTTAACGCCAATGCAGGGCTAATTTCCTCTTCAGTTTCATTGACCCACCTTGGCTTCAAAATCTTCAATGCGCCCCAACTGGTCTTGGTGTTCCAATGGGTTGCAGCAGCTGTAGAGAGAGATTTTGCAATGTCACTGATGTGCTTAATTTCATGGCCATGTAGATTTTCTCCAATGGTGTTAAAGTAGGATGAGTTGGATTCAGTCCTAACTAAGCCTGGTTGCAGAGGCTTACTTCCTTTACTCTTTGGTAAAAGTAACAAGTGAACAGAAAGTGTTGGAAATACTTAGCAGTCAGATAGCAGCTGTAGAGGTAGGGGAATTAATGTCTCTGGTCAATAAGTTTAAGGAACCAAAATGTCAACAACCTCAAATAATAAAACTGGTTCTCTTCCCTCATGAGTAAAATATAATAATACAAATAACTGGGGAGGAGCATTATCAATAGAATTATTTTCAAGGCGAGATACCTAGTGTTAGTAAAATTGCTACAATTAAATGGAGGAGCATTAATAATTTGCATGATACCTAGTTAGGAGGAGCTGATTGCTACATATAAATGGGGAATAATGTCTCTGGGTATAATAATACAAATAATGAAGAATGAGAAAATAAATATACAAATAACTGGGGAGGAGCATTATCAATAGAATTATTTTCAAGGCGAGATACCTAGTGTTAGGAGCTGATTGCTACATATTAAATGGGGAATAATGGATGCATGAGAGTGATGCTGCAGTGTAATGAAGGTTGAATATTATTGAATAACATAGAATCAGTCATTTTGAGAACCATAGATTAATTTGAGCCTTATTATCCTTTCCTGATAATAATTGCTATTCCTTAGCAATTGCTATTCCAACACAGGTTTCCATGAGGCATCTCAGTACTAAAATCTGTCCTGATGTGAACCTTCTGTTCCAGCACTTTACAACTCCAATGATGCCAGTTTCCTCTCTCAATGCCCTGAGTTGAGATTGCTTCCATCTGAGTCATAGCTGATGCTTTAAAGATCAACTGGAATATTATATTGTACCTTTACAAAAAATGAATATTGAATGTGCATGCATTAAAATAATGAGGTGAATTAAAAAGATATTTAAGTAATTCAACATTAAAATTTAGCTCATTTACATGCAAACCTGCCTGTCTTGCTTTATGAAGAGAACTAAAATGACATGATGTGCAACATGACCCAAATCGACGTGTATTCATATTGTTGCCCACCTAATACTCAATGCAACGATAAGAAAATATTCAAGTAAATGAGCACAATGCATTCCATTAGAGATGGATCCAGATATTATCAGATGAACAGCTGGCACATTTCATTCTTTTTTTTGGGAAAAATGTTTAAAATCATGACACAGATGTAAAATACCCCAGTTACTGTCAGCATCCTCCCACGGTGTTCCAGATCATGTTTTGTTGCACACAGAGATTCCACAGAGAAACTCCACGTATCACTATCCGTTGTCTTCAACATCCAGATCTCACTACTGCAACACTGAAGTGTAAGTCTGTCTGTAGCTCAGATGCTGAAGTATTCATCACCTTGGTTAACATCCAACTATGGCTGATGGAAAAGCAATAAGCACATTGACTAGAATAGGATCACTGACTATCACGAAAACAACAAGTCTAGTCAAACTTTATATTTACTTTCCTTTATTTGACAGTATAATCCTACTTTTATGGTAATGTGTTTTTTTTAAAGTAAATTATTAGATGTTATCGTTTTTAATCTGTCCCACCTGTTTTTAAATCATCATCAAACAGTGAAAATGCTACAGAATAGTGATTTGTCAAAGGCTATCGGGACACTGCTCATGGTGAGGAAAGGGTTTAGCAGCCTGGGCATCATGTGTAATGGCCTGGCTTGCATTAGGACTGTGGTGTGGAGGCCACCAGCATGATTTATTCCAAGGATGATGTAACTTGCGAAAGCAGTGCATGCATGGTAGGTCGTATCTAATGAATGAATGTGTGGAACAAGTGTTCATCCCTATTAATGCAAGGATCTTGCAAATTAGAGGGCAGTTGGAGCCAATGGAGCTCGACCCTGGCATGGATCTGTCTTTGTGTGAAAATCAATGGAAGAAATACAGATTCAGTTAATTAAGGGCCTGTCCCACGAGCATGCGACTGCATGCGGCAAGCGCGACCAAACCGGAAGCGGGGCCGCGCGGAGGTAGAGTGATCCCGTACGAGTTGACGTGAAGTTCGAGCGAAGTCCGCGGGAAGTTCGTGCTAGGCGTACGCCGTCAAGACGCTGCGTACGGCGTCGAGACGGTGCATACGGCCTCAATGTGGCTGCGGGCCGGAATGCCGTTGCCACGCAGAATTGTTGAACAGTGTCAGTTTTTCGGAACCCCGCGCGATGTCGGGACCAGCTCCGCACAACTGCATACGGCTCCGGCGATCGAATTGGGACCGTGCCCTGCGAGGCCGTACGGCTCAAGCGACCACGTTAGGTCGCGCTTGCCGCATGCAGTTGCATGCTCGTGGGACAGGCCCTTTACTCTATTTTCTTTCTTACAATTAATTTTGGTCTGGTTGCAGTTTGCACGCTCCTAAATTATCCCAAAGAAACAGTGAAAGGTTAACAATTCATTGAGCTAGAATACTTTATTCTTTTATATACAACAATGTAACTGTTTTTGAAGTCTCAAGGGTTACATAAATCTTGTTGTAAGTTGGGAACAGTAATAATTTGTTATGGATGGCAGAAGTCTGAAATTAGTTCAGACAATGCTGGAGTTTTTGGCAGGAGCTGTGAAAAAAGCTAAGTGGATTGAACGTTTCAGGTCCTGAATTATCATCAGTGTTTAGCTTTGTGTATATGGTAGCTAGATGTGTAGCTTTGTGTACCAGCTCCAGCAGCTGAGGGGTCGTTCCACACATGCACCAAGGAGATTGTAGGGCCGAGATGGCCTGTTTCCGTGCTGCAATTGTTATATGGTTATATGGTTATATGGAGATCAAATCTGATTAAAAGCAAACTACAGTGCCAATGTTTTTCTTTGATGGAGTTATTTTACCAGGAGGCACAATGTCCATGTGTACTTTACAGTGGAATGTCCCAGTCAAGAAGAGTGTGCTGCTAGAACATGCTACCAACCAGATATATCAGGTCAGACACAATAGGCCTATCCATGCAGTGTCCATCAAGATGCCACTTCCATTAACTTCATTTGCCATCCATTTGTTTAGAAGTTGGGTTTTGCTATGAATTTGAGGACTACTTTGTGTGTGTGTGTTTTGGCTGGGAATTGGCTGTGGTCCCTAGCTACAATTCCTTGAACGGTCTCATTCAATACAAGCCCCCAATACCCAAATTCCTACCCCACCACACCCTTCTTCACACCAACTTAGCTGCCTCTCATCTAATTTGTAACTCTGGCCATACCCTCATTACATTCCACCACTCCCCCATTTTCCATGCCTAAAACTGATTCTGGAGGTCCCCATCTTGGTCCACTCCCCCCCCCCCCCCCCCCCCCCCATTCCATCAGTGCTAACACCACTACAGTATTAAAGTTGTAGGCAGCTTGACAAAGCAACCCATCGTGCCTTAAGAATAATGATTATGAAACTTGGCCAACTATTGTCACCAAACTTTGGAATTACTTCACCATCTCTACAATGACTTCAAACTTCACAACATATAACTATTCACTATCTTACATCTTGACAGTATAATCAGTTAGACGATGAAAAAACTGAGTAACACACCTGCTCTGGGTCATAAACCTAATTGGGCACTGAGCAAATATTTACCTAAGAAAGTTGCTGAGTAACTATAGTTACTGCAGTCAGCCAGGCTGTTCCTCTGGATAGAGATGGGAGCTGCATGATGGACATTAATCGACCACTCATTCTGGATAAACCAAATGCTGGTTTAGACTGGAGACAGACACAAAATGCTGGAGTAACACAGCAGGACAGGCAGCATCTCTGGAGAGAAGGAATGGGTGATGTTTTGCGTCGAGACCCTTCTTCAGACATATGCAGGAATGCAGAGACTGGGCAGCTGGTAGTGTCACTGCAGTTCCAGTGACCAGGTTTAATCCTAACCCCTGGTGCTGTCTGTGTAGCATTTGCATATTCTCCCTGTGACTGCATGGGTTTCCTCTGAGCGCTCTGGTTTTCTTCCACATCCCAAAGATGCTGTTTGGCAGGTTAATTGGCCAATCTGTAGCTGAGTTGCAGAATCCAGAGGGAGTTGATGGAAATGTAGGAAGAAAAAAGGAATTAGTGTAACCTGCACTTCATGGGCAAAGCATACTTAATTACGTTCTATCAGTCTCTATGCCTAGCACTGAAGGAAGATGAAGAGAAGTATGGGGATGGGTTTGTGCACAGCCAAACAAATCATTCAGCTGTGAGTTAAGTTTTAAGTTAGACGGAAAGAAGTCACCCACAATTGTTGAACTAGTACGTGTAGCTTGACGCAAATGTAACGGAAAGTCAGTGGAATTCAGAGTAAGATTGAAAAGATGCAGGTAATGAACGTGTATTCTTTAAGTAACTCAGCAAAACAAGGAAGTAGCAGTCTCTTTAAAGAAAGGAAAAAGTAACTTACTTTGAATAAAATTAGATGTTGTTTACCCAGTTTATTGCATTCTTAGCTTTACAATCAAAGCCATGCAATACCAAATCAAGGATTTGTGTTAATCCTCTAATAATCAGTGGGTGAGACTCAGCTGAAGAATTGGGATGAGTCACATTTCTCCAGACAAGTGCATGCCTGCCCATCCCTCTTCTACATATCCTTGACTACTGAATCCGCACTGCAGTACAGAAGTACAGAAACATCTGACCTGCAGCGCTGCTGGGCTCACCACCAAGTCTAGAAACACCTCTGGAATACAATGTACTGATGGTTCAGATGCGTTAGGACTGAACGAATGATGGTACACTGATTATTTAAACAGGGCTTCTACCCTTAATAGAAAAATTGTTTTCATTTCACGGTATCTTTTAAATTGACAACACATGAATGCATGAATGAGTTTTAAACTCATATTGGTGTTTATGTTTATTTATAAATCCATTTAAATTTCTTACAAATATCACTAACCATTTGAAAAGGCCTTTGAAAGCAGTGAGCTGTCAGAGGCCAAAATGGAAGCGTCTCGTCCTGTCTGCACTGGAAATATCTCAGCAAATAACCATGGGATTAGTGAATGCTGAATTGGAACAAGCATTATATAGACCATTTAATATATTTTGGAACAGCCCTTAAGTTTGATGCCAATGCCTTGAAAATGTGGAAAAAAGTCACCAAAGGTGATGGACTTCCGTTACGTGGAGACTTTGGGGAACATGGATTAATTTCTCAGAGCAGAGAACATTAAGGGAAGATTTATCAATACATCAAATAATTTAGTAATAGTAAATGAAAACTGTTTTCACCATCAGAAGATTAATAATAGAAAATACAGATTCAAGATCATTAGCAAAAAGTAATACGGGGTAGATAAAAAAAGCTGTTTTATATTCCAAAACACACGCAGATGATCCAGTGGCACAGCTGGTAGTGCTGCAGCCTCACAGTTGCAGAGACCCAGATTGATCCTGACGTTGTGTATTATCTGTGTAAAGTTTGCATGTTCTCTTTGTGATCACGTGGGTTTCCTCCGTGCGTCCAGTTTCCTCCCACAACTCACATCTGTGGGTTTCTAGGTTAATTGACCTCTGTAAATTAGCCCAAGTATGTTGGGAGTGGACGTGAAAGTGGGATAACATTGAATTAGTATGAACGGATGATCGATGGCCAGCATGGATTCGGTGGGCTAAAGGGCTATTTCCACACTGCATCTTTAAACTCTCTAAACACTCTACAAAGGGGAATGCGTGAGAATTGAAAAGGATGAAAACTACAGAACTATTTGGAGTGGAAAAGAGTGATGATTGGATAATTATTTGTCAAGTGAGTGTTATATGGCCATTTGTTCTGCCAAGCCGTAGTGTTCTATGACTTAATGGTAACCAACATGTCAACTTATTAAAGCCTGAATGTACAGATATGTATTTTCTGCTGTTGAAGATCTCGGAATAAGCAAGCGATTTCAAAAAAATGCGTTTCTTAATAATATTCCTTTCAAAACCGATAGAGCACTCTCTGAGAGACTGTTTTCTTGAATCCAAATTGAGTAAATGCACGATGCCATGACAAAACAGTCTCTGCTGTACCATCAATTCAAAGTGTACAGCTGTTAATGGAAGACTTGTTCACAAGCCAGTATGTTCTCATATCCATGGCAATGTTAGCCTGCTTCTATTAAGTATGCCATAAAAAGGAGAGATTTTGGTGGTGTATATTTTATTGGCTGCCTCTCCTGCTTCTCCCATCCTAAATGCTACTTGTTCATCTGTCTCCAACAGTCCGTTCAGTGTAAACATCATGCTTCAATCTCTTTAGCAAGTTCTGTTGTTGTAAGTATCAATCAACAAATTTCCTAATGAAATTGCCTCTGTACCTGAGCACATTGCATTTCTGGTCTCTAGACATATATTCTCTGATCAACGCATAATGGCACCTAATGCTTTGTGAAATTAGCCTGCTGCATGTTTCCAGGTGACATTACCCACATTCTGTTTCTGAAACATTCGAAAGAGTTTTCTTTTTGGGTGTTTAGCACTCATGATAACCCAAGACTAAGAGAAAAAACTAAATGTTGGATTGCACATCTGGGAAATTGACAGGACTCCACAGGAGAACCTGGAGAATCCGTGGGAGGTTGTTTTGACCCATTAACCAAGAGGATGTAATGACTATAAGCAAAAACAATGCACATAGGTTATCTGTCAATACTGAACAAAGGAGTATTAGCCTAAAATAAAGGAGATTAGATTTGCTAATTAGAAGTTTGGAAAAATTCATGCAGGGATAAGTACACCAAAGTTCAGTTAATCTTTCAGGTGTTAAATACTGGACATTTCCTGTGGATGTTCCTGACAAGCTGGTGTGTGATGTGGGTAATGGGGATTAGGCGTTTCATCTGTTTACCTTTCATTGACGTGGGGATTTGGAATTATATATTTGGCAGTAACAATAAAGTACAGAAGTAACAGCAAATCGTTTTCTTAGGCTTAGTGAATTCAATGATTGAAAGCCTGGAAAACCTTTGGCCCACCAAGTCCACACTGACCATCGATTCACACAAGTTCCCTGTTTATGTACTTTTGTATCGGCTCCCTAGACACAAGGGTAATTTACAAAGGTCAATTACTCTTGCACGTCTTTGGGATGAGGATACCAGGGTACTCAGAGGAAACCCACAGCCACAGTGAGAAAATGTAAACTTTACACATACAGCACCCATAGTCAGGTCTGAACCCGGGTCTCTGGTGCTGTAAGACAGTGGTTCTACCATGTATGAATGTTGTGTGTTTTTCTGGAATTTATGCAAAATCCCAATTTGAGTTAAATATACTTTTACTTTTGTGTTTCGGTTTCTTAAGTAGGATTTCACAGTCAATTAGTTTCTTCAGTCCACATAGCTACTTGTTTACATTAAATCAATAATTACTGTTAGTGAGTCACGTGCCGTAGACGGAGGTTAAATAGTTTAGTGACCATTGATTAATTTAATTATCAAAGCAAGACCCAGACTCCAAATTAGTTCTAAAAGTGATTCACAAGCAAGAATCAGTTTTGAAATTCATTTAGTTTTGTAATACAGGAATCAGGCCCTTCGGCCTCCTGAGCCCACACCAACTAGCGATCCCTGCACAATGAAGAATTTTCCAGAAGCAAATGTGGATACTTGCATGCATCAGGAGACTACTTAACTGATATGCTTTGTAAACTGACAAGAATATACTTAATGTCTCAAAAGAGATGTACATCAAGGTGACTGTTACATATGGAGATATAGCAAATATGTATTGGCCATGAGATATTCTCAGATGCAATGGCTAAATAAACTGAGAAGGAAGTGTGACATCTGTTGAAACTGAGAAGCAATAAAGGTCGAGGCTTTGGAACAAGGGGTTAGACATCTTGAATTGCCAAGATGTTTTGATCAATTCTGACATAGATAAAAGGGGGACCTGTAGATTAAATCCCAGAATGAGATCAAGGAAGGTTACAGACTGAATATTTTGCCACACAGAACATGAATCATGGGCAAAACAATATTTATTCTGCCAATCAACACTTTGGGTGTTTGTGTATCAAAGAACCACCTCCTACAAATCTGTGGTAATAAAAAGGTTTTTTGGATGACTAGATTTTGTCCTCTGTGGTTTTAGAATATTAATGTAAACACCATATTTCAACAACGATGTTGGTATTGATACTGAATATGTGCTCCCATTGTTACTGTATAATTCTATGGAACCATTTGTTCACATACAAAATATTGAGATTAAATATTGGAATTGCGGGACTTCCGGTGGCGCCATGGAACATTAAAGTGCGGCATTGAGGCTTCTCTGCTGCAAAAATTGCAAAAAAAGCCTTTTTAAAGTCAGCACCGATTTTTTAAAAAACTCACCGGAGCTGCTTGGTGTCGTGTAAAGGTGACATCATCAGAAGGTGACGTGAAAATCGGGGAGATTAACAGTAAAAATCGGGAGTTTTAAATGAGCAAAGAAAAAGGCTCAAGGGCACCTAAGAAAAACACTATCTTCAGCTCGAGAAAGTATTGGATACTCTGCAAATGACAGAAGAAGGTTCAGACGAAGAAGAATCTTACAGTCAAGGGTCTCTGCTTGAAATGGTGACAAAAGGAGACAAGAAAGAGAAGGAGGTAAAACAAATGCTTTTAGATAGACTGCTACAATCAATATTACACTGGAGAAGATGCAGAGTATGGAGTCTCATATGGAGAGTAACAAGCAGAGTCTGGAGACTAATATGGAGAGTAATAAGAAGAGTATGGAGACTAGCATGGAAAGAATTTCTCAATAAAATTGATAATACTTGCAGTGAGTTAAAAGAACTGAAGAAGCAATATAAGGAATTTGATAAGAGACTAAAGTCAGAGTGTGTCAGAATTGAAAATGATTACAACAAGAAATTTAAAGGTGTGAAGGATGATATCGGAAAATTGGATGAGATAATGGAAGAGATGGAGAATGAGATAAAAGAGATGGTCATGGAAATAAGGAGTTTGAAAAAAATCACAGAAAATTGAAGAGGAAAAACTTGGAAGAATGACTGATAAATGTCTGGACCTGGAAGCAAGATCTCGAAGACAAAATCTGAGGATTCTCGGTGTAGAGGAAGGACGAGAGGGACATAAATCTCAAGCATGTACTTTCGTTACTGATTTACTCAAAGATGTCTTTGAACTGTCGGAAGAACCAAGAATAGACGTCGCTCACCGAGTTGGGTATGTTGCAAGAGGAACAAATTATTCAAGACAGGCAATTGTGAAATTCCGTGATATCTCTTCAGTGGAATTTATATTGAGAAAGATTACCCATGGGAAGAAGCTGTCATACCTTGGGGATAATGTTCAAATCTTCCGCGATTACCCACCCGAGGTAGTCTGGAGAATGAGATTGTTCACACCGGCAAGACACACTCTGAACGATGTCCCTGGAGTTAGATATGGGGTCGTTTTTCCCGGTAGAATGAAGGTGTCTTATAACGGCACTGAACGCTCATTTACAGATCCCGGAAAAGCTTTAAAGTATGCAGAGGATATCGTTAAGAAAACATTGGGGGAAGCTGTCGACAAGGAAGAAGATTGAACTTTTTAATTCTTATGATAGAGTTTTGAACTGGTTAAAATGGCCGAGCTTTCCAGACAATTATAAAGCTTATCTCTCTGGGACGTGTTTTTGGAGAGCCATGGCCATATTTCACCTTGAATGAAAAGCTCAACGTTTAACCCCTTGGTACCTGCTTGTGTGGTAGTTAACCCTTTGGTACCTGCTTGTATGGTGTTGGTACCTGCTAGTATGGTAGTTAAAGAATGGGATATTATGTAAGAATCCTGGGTGGATATATATGGTAAAGTTTAGATTAGATTAAGATTAGATAAATTAGAAAGACATATATACTTATATAATCGTGTATATGTTGTGTTTTATATTTGGTTTTTTACTTCTTATGTCTTTTCCTGATTTCTTTCGGCATTCACTGGCGCTAGTTTGATAAATTCATATAAGAAAAGACAAAATATGAAACGGTATATAACTTTTTATGGGGCTCTGCCAAGGGGGAGGAGCTCAATGTATAACAACATCACGGAGGTCTATAAATTTTTTGCCATCATTGATGGCTATCCATCTTTAAGGTATCTTTTCTTAGATACCTTAATAGCACCTTTTTTTAAAGCACAATCAAGATTTTTTTTTTTTTTTTTTTCTAAGTGATTGTATATCACATTTTTTCTTTCTTTTTCTAAGGCACTTTACAAGAAGGAGATGCAATATAAATCTAATAACTCGGGATGACCACCCAACTCCCAGAATTCTGAGGTATTTGGTTGCACCATATGATTCAGGAATATTATCTTGATTTACAATGCAAGACGATAGACAAATAAAGAATGGAGGAATTACATTCTGTAGTTGGAATATAAGGGGTGCCAACGAACCAATTAAGAGGGGTAAAGTTTTTGCCCAACTAAAATCTTTGAAAAGCGACATAATGTTTTTGCAGGAAACGCACATGAAACAACAAACACAAATGAGATTAAAGGCGAAGTGGATTGGCCAGACATACTACTCCTCATTTACTTCTAAATCTAGAGGTACGGCTATTCTTATTAGAAAAGGTATTATTTTTAAATTAAAGAATACTATATCAGATAAAGAGGGAAGATGTATTATAGTTTTGGGAGAAATTTATGCAACCCCACTAACTATGATAAATATTTACGCTCCGAATGTTGACAACCCCCAATTTTTTGATAAAATTATAAATATAATATCAGAGTTTAATTACAAAAATGTGATAATAGGGGGGGAAACTTTAACTGTGTTTTAGATTCATATCTAGATAAATCAGCAAAACAAAGGAGGAGTAATTTAAAATCGAAGATTAGTGAACTTCTAAATACATATATAAAAAATACTAATATAATAGATGTATGGAGATCTGCTAATCCAGTTGGAAGGGAATACTCGTTTTACTCTTCGGTACATAAAACTTATTCAAGAATTGATTATTTTTTAGTGGATATGAAATTAATGCCATATACAAACAATCCAACATACCACATTTGTAATATCTCAGATCACTCTCCGTTGACATTTTCAGTAAAATTTGAGGGAATGCCGGGTAAAAAATCTTTTTGGAGGTTTAATACACATGTTTTAAATGACTTGCAAGGCTATCAATATTAAAACAACAAATTATTATTTTTTTTAATACAAATGATACACCAGGTACTTTGCCTTCTTTATTATGGGAAACTTTTAAGGCATTTATTAGAGGAATTATAATTTCATATCAAAGTTTTCAAAATAAAAAGAATAAGACAGAACAAATGTTGTTAGAACAAGAAATCAGACAGTTAAGAGTTAGATAATGCTAAAGATTCCACGACAGATAAACACAATAAGATAATATTACTGAAATTTAAACTTAATCGAATTTTATCGGCAAGAGTAATAAGACTATTCCAAATTACAAAACAGGAACATTTTGAGTTTGGTGACAAACCACATAAACTTTTAGCTCGCCAATTGAAAAAAAACAAGAAAAAAAAATACTATAACCAAAATTAAATCAGAGAAAGATGAAGTACTAATACTACCTAAAGATATTAATAATAGATTTGCACAATTTTACCAACATTTATACACATCTGAAATTAAAATAGAAGATGGTAAAATTAATTTTTTTTTAGATAACTGTAATCTTCCAAAACTGGACCTTTTGGAACAAGAGGAACTTGGAGCTCAAATTACAATCAAAGAAATAGGTGAAACAATAAAATCGTTGACAAATGGTAAGACACCGGGACCAGATGATTTTAGTAATGAATTTTATAAAATATTTCATGAGATAACGACCCCTTATTTATTTAATTTATACTACCATGCTTTTAAAGAAAACAAACTATCTGAAAGACTAACAGAATCAACTATTATGCTTATTCCAAAAAAAATAAAGATTTAGAAGATCCGGGCTCATACAGAGCTATATCACTTGTAAATACAGATCAGAAAATCTTAGCAAAGACTTTAGCAAGAAGATTAAGCAAATATATTAGTAAATTGATAAACCCTGATCAAACGGGGTTTATACCCAAAAGATACTCATTTAATAATTTGAGACGCCTGTTTAACATAATGTACTCGCATAAAGTAGAGGAAGAAGATATATCAATTATTTCTTTGGATGCAGAGAAAGCATTTGATCAGGTAGAGTGGCAATACTTATATAAAGTACTGCAAAAATGTAATATGGGAGAGAATTTTATAACATGGGTA
Source organism: Leucoraja erinaceus (assembly GCF_028641065.1). NCBI lineage: Eukaryota > Metazoa > Chordata > Chondrichthyes > Rajiformes > Rajidae > Leucoraja > Leucoraja erinaceus. Next base: position 16,436,858 of record NC_073392.1, on the reverse strand, counting down.
AAATTATTGTATGATAAACCGATGGCAAGAATTTTAACTAGCAACATGTTATCTCAAAATTTTCAACTATCAAGGGGTAATAGGCAGGGATGTGCGTTATCACCCCTGCTATTTGCCCTTATGATAGAACCCCTGGCTGAAAGTATAAGAATTCATCCGAATATTCAGGGCTATACAGGTGCACAACCTTTTATCCGGAATTCCAGAAACCGTAAAGCTCCGAAAACCGGACATTTTTTCCAGGATGTCGTCTGCACAACAAAGCTCGTGTTTGGCGCCAAACTTGACCCGAAACGACCCACGGTCAACCCAGGTCTGTACTACTGTAGCGGCTGCCTCCTCCCCGGAGACCGAGGAGACACTTAAACATCTGTAAATCATTGCTTAAATGTTAGTCAGTTAGTTTGGAAGGCTTTTATGTGAAGGGGGGTGGGGGGGTGAAGGGGGAAACTTTAATTCTTAGTCCTCTACCTGGTCGGAGAGGCAGAGAGCGGGAAATGCCTTATCGGGTCGCCGTGCAGTAAGCTTCCGGAGCGCTGTGGCTGCCGACTCCCAACATCGCGGAGCTGGGGCTGCGGGCGTCCGGCAGTTGGATAAATGAATATTATCCATTAGATGTCTTCCCCAAAGTTTGAGACCAGATACAGAGCGTCGTAGAGGTCATTGTATTTGACTACAGCCCTTAAGATGTAGCTGTAGTTCCATGGTAAGCAACAAAGATATGAACATTGCACATTTGCATAACATTAATTTTGTATTGCTTCTGATGACAATTATACCATCTGTTTATAATTCAATTAAATGAAAAAATGCAGTTGAAACGTTTTAATTAGACAATCGGTGGAATATGGAACTCATTATCATCTTAAGTGGTTTAGCTAGACAGGTTATGTAGCTATTTTGGGGGAACTTGGGGTATCTTTGGTGGAAACTTCAGGCCCAGGTGCCGAGTCCAGTCTGCAGGTAAGGCGATGGCAATGGGCTGCTGGAGGGTGGTGGAGTGGCAAGGGTCAGCTGGTAAAGCGTGGGAGGTCCCGGTGGGCGGATGGTCAGTGGGGCGGCGAGGTTCAACAGGTCTGGTGAGGCGGCGAGGTGGGTCGGCCCCAGTGCGGCGGCGAGGTTCAAGTTTAAATGAGATTTGTTCAGGGCAATTTTTTCTTTACACAGGGACCAATGATGCATGAAATGTTATCAGGGTATGTGGTGCAGCCAAATAAAATAGTGAGATTTAAGATTATTTCAGATAGGCACATGGATATGTAGGGGATAGAGCGATGTGGAGTACATGCAGACCTCTATCTCCTCTAAGTTTAACTTGCTATCACGTTTGACATGATCATCACAAATCAAAGGGCTCGTTCATGTGTACTTTCGGCTGTAGTTACACCACACCCAAATAAGCATGTAATCCCAAGGCATTGCATACAATGACTATAATGATGGTGATCCCATCTCCTGCACTACAGTATTCAGTGTAGAGACGCTGCAATCTGAGCTGGTGATCACTGTGAAAAATCAGCAAATAAAATTGACTGTGTTGGTGTTTATAAAGATAATATCCTGGGGGAACTGTTTAATTCACATGAAATCTTGACATGCTGTGTGATTTGTTGCATTTTTACATTAAAAAGAAATAAGGCTGCAAATCACAAACTACTTTTCCTTCATGTTGATTATAGTATTATGCACTAATGGAAATGGATAAATTATATCCATGCTTGAATGTCTGGTCCAATTTCCCAACAGGTGTGCCTTAACCATGAAGTGAGCATAATACTTCAAAAATTGTGCAAAATGATTGTTGGGAGCAACTTAAACATGAAAAGCTTCTAGTTGGTCCAATTGCCAGTCAGTGGACTTTTTCCAATAGGTCCTTGGGATCTCCACCTCAATCAGAAAAGTCATAGAAAATATTGCTGGAATTGTCTTTGGCAGAACAATTGAAGCATGGTTTGCTCTGTTGCACTAGCCAAGATATTATTTCGTAAAGTAAGATTTAAAGTTACCATTAGTTTTGCCTAAATCTAGCATCTCCCCTAGTCCTGGTGCCTCGCTCAATAGTAGTGATCCCAAATTCTTCCAACGTATCCACTTATATTTTCCCCTAACTGATCATATATCCTCACATTTGCATCTAGTTATAGCCAAATTACAAAAATAAAGCATATTTGTATAGCACCTTTTAATGTTACTAGTCATCCCAGGGCTCTCCACATCTGTGTTATTAAACAAAACAACAGCAGGAGCTGTTAACGCAAACGATCAAAAACTGGGTTAAAACTATCAAAATGGGCTTAAAGACATGAGGAAAGAAGTGGAACGTTTAGTGAGGAAATGCCAGAGCTTAATGCCTTGGCAGGTGCAGTGAATGATTCGATGATGATTTACTTTAGACATCAGCATTTGAACAGGGCACATATTTTGGCATGGCTTAGGCATGCAGGAGATTTTGATACCAGATGACACTGAGATCTTGAAGAAAATGAAAACAAGCTTGAAAGCTTTTAAATTGAGGTGAGATTTAACCAGGAATCCAAGATTTAGCGAAACCTGGGGATGTTGGCAGACACAGGGTTAATAAGCAGATCTTCATGAATATTAAAACATTTTGGGGAGAGACATACCAACCACACGTTTTAAGGTTATTTTGAATAGTGATGTCTGGATTGAGTGAGAAGATACTAAATTGAGTATAGCAAATTACAACATTATTAGGCGGGATCTTAAGAGGCTGCTACATCGGGTAGGTCAACATCTGACATGTGGTAGTTGTTTAAAGGCCAATTGATCAAGATTCAGGACTGGAATATTCCAGTAAGGAGGAATACGAGCAGGATAACAGCAGTGCTGCACCTTATATTTCATATTCATATTTTGCTTGGGCAGCTTACAACTGAGTGATTTTGATCTCTCTAACTTCAAGTAACCTTTCCATTCCTTCTCTCTCTCTGTCCCTCACCCACCCTAGTCCTCGTGCTAATTTCACCATTTGTATTCCCTTCATTATCACCTCATCCCCAGCCAACAATGGACCATTGTGGGCTCCATGTTTCCAGAGTCATCGATGCAGGCTCTGTTTTGTTCTGGACCTTCCCATACCTCTAATTTCCTACTCCCTGGCTCTCAGTCTGATGAAGGGCCTTGACCCAAAACATCACCTATTCCTTTTCTCAAAAGATGCTGCCTGACCCACTGAGTTACTCCAGCATTTTGTGTCTATCTTTAACAAAATGATTCCTGGATTAGAGAGTATTAGCTACAAGGAGAGATTAGACAGATTGTTTTCTCCGGAATGCTGGAGGTTGCAGGAGACTTGATAAAAATTGAGATGAATAGATCGGGTGGACAGATGAATCCTTTTTCCCAGGACGGTAATATATCAAAAAGTAGAGGTCACAGGTGTGAGAGGTCAAGCTTAAAGGTGATCATGCAAGGGAAGTCTTTCACACAAAGGATGGTAGGATTACCATCATTATTACAGCAACATTATTCCAGGATGATGGTGGAAGTAGATACAAACATTCCAGTGCTGCACTGTTCTTTGTTTTTTTCTATTATAGTATAAACTAGACTAAGTGGGACCCGTTGGGTCCCAGCATCACACAGGAGGGCTGGTCACCAACGCAATATTCCACCTCTCAACCAATTCTAATATTGGTGGCCAGTTGGGGGGGGGGGGCTTTCTGGAGCGCTAGTATGGGTGTTATGAGCTGAAGGGACTGGTTTCCAGAGGGCTAGTATGCAAATTGTGCTCCAAATGAATTCTTGGGTTGGCGTCTCAGTCAATCAAGCCTGTTGTGCTGGCAACTCAATCACTCACGGCTTGTGGGCTGGTAGTTGACTCGCGGCTAATCCTTGAAATTCTATTTCAAGCAGGGTATAAGGCCACCAAATTCAAGTGCAGTTTTTTTACCACTTCTAGCAGGGGGCAAAGCCGCCAAATTCAAGTGCAGTTTCATACCATTTGAAGTAGGGTGCAAAGCTACTAAAGACAGCGAGTCGTGACCTCTCGCTCCTCCATCTTGCAGAGACTGAGCCACACCCACATTTCCGGGTTTTATTGGTGTGGAAAAAGGGTCGGCTCTAGGTGCAGCCGGCGGAGCGGATGGGAGCCGCATGAGGATCAGGAGCGCGAGAGGAAGCGGTGGCTCGTCGCAGACGCGGAGGGCATATTGTATCGGGGTATCGGCCGACGGCCTGTATAGGTCCGGTAAACAGTGCTCTGGCACTATTCCCTGCTGTTACAAAATGATAGGAGAGCAGGGAGATAGTGGGTCTAGTGGTATGGAGGCCAGTGGAAGCGAGGATAACGAAGAAAGTGTTAAGAAGGAGTGGGAAACTGTGGGAGCACGGGGTAGTCCCAGGAAGAGCAGCCGTGAAAGAAGGGAAAACAATACTGGTGGATCGGAGAGTGAAGACAAGGAACCAGAAAAGGAAATGTTGTTAAATGTAGTGGTGAGGTTTGAAGGAGAAGGACGAGTAAAGAAGATAGACCCATTGAAGCAGACAAAAATAGTCAGGGTCCAGGTTGGGGAAGTAAAGTATGCAAGAGTGCTGGAGGATGGAAACATGCTAATAGGGTGCAACAGTGAGGCTCAAGTTGAAAAGGCAATGAAAATGAACAAGATTGACAAAACCAAAATAATCAAAGTAGTGAGAGTGGGAGAACGGAGGACGGCAGGGTGTAAAGGGGTTATCTATGGAATCCCTCTCAAAGTTAATATGAGTGAACTGGTTCAGGAACTCAGGAAGAGATGTGAATTAATTATGAATGCCAAAAGAATGACCAAAGGAGCAAAGAAAGAGGAAACTGAGTCAGTCCTGGTCGAATTCAAGACAGAATCCCTTCCAAAAGTGGTCCATTTTGGATTAATGCGATATAGCGTAAGAGAGTACATACCCAAACCAATGAGGTGCTTCAAATGTCAGAAATTTGGGCATATAGCTAAAATATGCAAGGGGGAGAGGAAATGCGCAAGGTGTAGTGGGGACCATGAATATGGTCAGTGTGGAGAGGGGGTCAGACCAAAGTGCTGTAATTGTGGAGGAGAGCATAGTGTGGCTTACTGGGGCTGTGAGGTGATGAAACGTGAAGCTGAAGTACAAAACATAAGAGTGAAGGAAAAGGTCTCCTATGCAGAGGCAGCAAAGAGGGCTGGCCCTACAAAACAGATGAATGAAAGAAGGATCAGGAGGGAGCAAGATGTGGGCATAATGGAGACAATAAAAGAAAAAGAAAAAAGTATATGGAAAGAAAAGAAAAACCTGGTTATATTTATAGCAGGAGTAATAAATGCGACAGCAGAAGTAAAATCCAAAACAGAAAGGATCCAAATCATTGTAAAGGCTGCAGTCCACCACTTGGGCATGGCAGGATTGAAGTGGGAGGAAATACATGATGGTCTCAGTATCCAGGCAAGCCAAGAATCAACATGTGTGGGTTAATAATATTAATGTTAATCCTACAATGGAATGCACAAAGCTTGTTAGCCAATGGGCAAGACTTTAAGCAATTCATAGACAGTAGGAAGGAAAAACCAGATGTCGTATGTATCCAGGAAACCTGGTTGAAACCAAGTTTAGATTTTGTTCTATATGATTATGTTGCAGTGAGATGTGATAGGGGAAATGGGGGAGGAGGGGGTTGCGCCACTTTCATTAGAAAAGGGATACCATACAGGGTATTAGGAATTGGGCAGGAACAGGAATATGTGGTAATAGAAGTATGGTCTGAGAGGAGGAAAATAGTGGTAATAAATTACTATAATCCATGTAAGCGATTAGAGGTCAGTAAGTTACAGGAAGTAGAAGGCCAGAGCAAATCTAATGTTATTTGGTGTGGGGACTTTAACGCACATAATACATTATGGGGCAGTGGAAAGTCAGATAATAATGGGCAGGTAATTGAGGAATTATTAATTGATGGTAATCTAGTATGTCTAAATGATGGAAAGAAGACCAGGGTAGATGTTAGGACAGGGAAGGAGTCTGTGTTGGACCTTACATTTGTTTCTAATAGTATTGCTGCTAAGTGTGACTGGGAAGTATATGAAAAGGGTACCATAGAAAGTGATCATCATCTTGTACTATGCAAAATAAATGTTACTTTAATTATGAGTAAAGGAAACAGAAGTGGACGATGGGTTTTTGGAAAGGCTAATTGGGAGAAATTTAAGGAGGAAAGTGATAGATATGTAAAACCGATACAAGAAGAGACAGATATAGAAAGCTTTGAGAATAAATTGTCAGAAGGTATCAAAGAGCAGCATTAGTTTCCATACCTAAAAGTAAAGGAAGATCAAAAAGGAAAGCGGTGCCGTGATGGGACAATAAGTGTAAAGAGGTGGTGGTGAATAGAAACAGAGCATTCAGATTATTAAAAAGAACTCATAACTACCAACACATGATTAATTACAAACAGGCTCAGGCAATTGTAAGGAGGACTATAAGACAAACAAAAAGAGCATATTGGAGGAAGTATTGTGATTCAATTGGAAGCACAACACAGGTAGGGGAGATATGGGGGATGATTAAAAAAAATAGAAGGTGATAAAAGGGAGTGGAGTTATCCTATCGTAACAAATGGAGATCAAACTGTAGTCTCAAATAAAGACAAAGCAGAACTAATGGTTAACACTTTTAGTAGGGTTCACAACTCCCACAATTTATCAGATGAAGGAAGAAGAGGTAGGGAAAGAACAAGAGAGGAAAATGTTGAGGCCTTACAAAGGAAAGGTATCACAGAGGACAAGTACAATATTACATTTAATTTGGGGGAGCTAAAGAGAGCTCTGGCCAAGTGTAAGAACTCAGCCCCAGGGAAGGATGATATTTGTTACATAATGATAAAGAATCTAAGTGAGGAGGGACTCCAAAAGATACTTGCACTATATAACAAGGTGTGGGAAGAAGGGCGAATACCGGAGAGGTGGAAGGAAGCAATCATTGTGCCTATTAGAAAACCAGGGAAAGATGCAAGTAATCCAGTAAATTATAGACCTATAGCTTTAGCAGCACACGTGTGTAAACTGATGGAAAGAATGGTAAATGAAAGATTAATGCATCTAATGGAAGAAAAAGGTATAGTGGCTAATTATCAGAGTGGCTTTAGAAAAGGGAGAGGTGCTAATGATCCAGTTCTGTGCTTGGAAGATGATATAAGGAACGCACAAGTCAAAAAATAATCTGTAGTTACCATATTTTTTGATGTAGAGAAGGCTTACGATATGTTGTGGAGAGAAGGTCTTCTAATAAAGCTGCATTTAATGGGAGTAGGAGGAAATATTTTTAACTGGATAATGGATTTTCTCAACGGTAGAAGTATCCAAGTTAAAATAGGGTCAGACATCTCTAGTAAATGTGTAGTCGAGAATGGAACTCCCCAGGGAAGTGCGATAAGCCCGATACTATTCTCAGTCATGATCAATGATATATTTGCAAACATTCAACCAGAGATGGGGCGATCGCTCTTTGCAGATGATGGCAGCTTATGGAGAAGGGGGAGGAATATAGATTTTATTGTGGAAAAAGTACAGCAAGGGATAGCCCAGGTGGAAGAGTGGGGAGGGAAATGGGGTTTTAAATTCTCTATAGAGAAGACAAAGACAATGGTTTGCACAAGGAAGAAAATTAAAGAGGATGTCCAGTTAAAACTATACGGCAACAATTTGGAAAGAGTAAAAGATTTCCGTTTCCTGGGAGTTCATTTTGACTCCAGATTAACATGGAGGGTCCACATTACAAAAATAATTGAAAAATGCAAAAAAGCCATCAATGTAATGAGATGCTTGACAGGTTTAGAGTGGGGAGCAGATGTATTATCTCTTAAACGTATTTATGTATCACTGATCAGATCCAGACTAGAGTATGGCAGTATAGCTTATGGGTCAGCATCTAAGTCAGTGTTGTCCGAGTTGGACAAAGTCCAAGCGGAAGCACCAAGTCTGTATAGGAGGTGTGCGGACGTCACCTGTATGTGCACTACAGGTGGAAACTGGGGAGATGCCGTTGAGAATGCGCCGCAGACAACTAATGGCTAATTACTGGCAAAATCTTAAGGGTCATGGAGAGAACCACCCAACAAAACAGGTAGTACAGGAGTGCTGGGAGAGAGGGGTGGCTCAGTATGGAAGCTTCGGCTGGGTTGGAGGAGTTGTGGCAAGGGACATGGGAGTAGAGGACAAAGAGTTCTGCCCTGCAGTATTGTGGCCATCTGTGCCAATATGGTTACTGAACATCCCAAAAGTTGATCTGGAGATATGGGAGGCAAAAAGGAGGAACAAAAATTCAGACCTAAAGACAGAATATAATAGCCATATAGATAATAGATACAGGGAACACCTCTTCATTTTCACAGATGGATCAAAGGATCCAGTAGCTGAAACAACAGGGGCGGCTGTGGTAGTCCAGGGGATGAATGTTGAGCTTTACAAAAGAACAAACAACTATTTGACAGTATATACGGTGGATGCATGCTATTTTGATGGCAGTTCGGTAGATGGAACAGGTGCAACCATGTAAAGTAGTAATATGAAGCGACTCATTATCTGCAATCCAGAGTATTGGGTCTGGTGCATCCCATAGGCGGCCTGACTTAGTTTATGAAATCCTGCTACTATTAAGCCAAGTGACAAGGAGAGGCAGTGACGTGACTTTGTTGTGGGTCCCAGCACACATTGGTGTTCTAGGGAATGAAAAGGTGGATAAATTAGCAAAGGAGGCTGTAAAAAAAAGAAACATAGAGGTAAATTTACAACTATCCAAATCTGAAGGAAAACACATTGTGTGGAAGAAAATAAATCAGGAATGGCAACTATACTGGGAACAGGAGACAAAGGGGAGACACCTCTATTCGCTACAAAACAGAGTGGGCATTCCAGCAAGAAGAGGGGGGAACAGGAGGGAACAGGTAGTATTAAGAAGATTGAGGATAGGACACACTCACCTGAACAGCACATTAAAAATATTGGGAAAACACCCTACTGGGCTGTGTGAGGAATGCCATCAACCAGAAACAGTTCAGCATGCCCTAGATGCATGTAGGAGATATGAGACAGAAAGAGGATTTATGATCATTGAAATGAGGAAAATTGGATTGACAGAAATATCAGTAAAGAACATTCTAGAGTGTGGAGGGAAAGGAAAAGGAATAAAGTTGTTGTTTGATTTCTTGAGGGCCTCTGGGCTTATAAAAAAGATCTAATATAAAGACATGAGTACTGTGGAATGAAGCCAGGAGGTGGCAGCAATGCAACATTGCGGATGCCGGCTGCCGTAAAACTCCAATGAAGAAGAAGAAGAGGAAGAAGAAGAAGAAGAAGAAGAAGCAAAACACCCAAGCCACCATTTGCAGTAAGTAGTATCTTTCAACTTCATTCCACCACTTGCAGTAAGTAGTGCCTTTCAACTTCATGCCACCATTTGCAGTAAGTGGTGTCTTTCAACTTCAACCCACAACCAAGCCACATCCAAGCAGTCATTTGCAGTAAGTAGTGCCTTTCAACTTCAAGCCAAAGCAACCAAGCCACCATTTTTTTGCAAGCTTTAGAACCAATAGACATTTTTTTGCAAGCTTTTGAACCAATAGACATTTTTTGCAAGCTTTAGAACCAATAGACATTTTTTTTGCAAGCTTTAGAACCAATAAACATTTTTTTGCAAGCTTTAGAACCAATAGACATTTTTGCCAAGCTTTAGAACAATAATACAATAGAGAGCAGAACCTTTTTTTGCAAGCTTTAGAACCAATAGACATATTTTTGCAAGCTTTAGAACCAATAGACATTTTTTTGCAAGCTTTAGAACCAATAGACATTTTTTGCCAGCTTAGAACCAATAGAGACATTTTTTGCAAGCTTTAGAACCAATAGAGACTCTTTTTGCTAGCTTTAGAACCAATAGACATTTTTTGCGAGTTTTAGAACCAATAGACATTTTTTTGCAAGCTTTAGAACCAATAGACATTTTTTTGCAAGCTTTAGAACCAATAGACATTTTCTGCAAGCTTTAGACCCAATAGACATTTTTTTTGCTAGCTTTAGAACCAATAGATATTTTTTTGCAAGCTTTAGAACCAATAGACACATTCTGCAAGCATTTTAGAACCACTAAGGGCACTTACATTTGAGTAGACATGTGTTCAGTGTTATTAACAGCTCAGAGAAACGTGACCCTCTGCCTTCCTCCATCTTGAAGAGTGAGTGAGGCACACCACTTCCTGGTTTTATAGTCCCTCCCCCTGCCACCAGCGGGGGCAGCAGAGAGAATGGGGAATTTTGTAAAAACATTAATATCTCTGTAAATTGAATACAAACAAGTGAGAATTGGGTCTGTGGGTAAAAACATATATGGCTAAAATTATGGTTTCACAATCCACTGACTGGTAGCCATACCTTGAGGACATTTTCGTGATGTGCAAGTACAGAGAAAATTGCCTCTCAATTTAATTATAGTCATACTGCATTAATGTTTATATGTAATAATCCTGCCAAAGACATCAATTTCCTGGCTATCAAGGACATCCTGGAGATAAGCTTTCGATAAATATAGCAAGCGATAAAAGTCATAAAAGGTTAATATTTTACATCATCATTGGCACAATGTTCCCTCTAGCCAAGCTTAAAGTAAATCCCTCAATACAGAACAATCTATTGAAAATCAGCATACTCATTTGCAGTTTAATATAATTTCATTTCAGCAGTTCTTCATTATGGGTTTGTTTTACAATAGAAATAATGGCACAAGGTACATTTTCTGCCACTAGATGTCACTGAAACTCATGAACAAATGTGATTGGGAGTCTTACCTAAAAAAAATGTTTATATTGAAGAAAGCCTCCATCAAGGCATTAATCCCTTTGAACCTATCCTTCTGGTGTTCTTCATGTTTGCAACCTAGAGTCAATTTTCAATGTTAGATGCTCCATTTCATGTAACTCACCCATTGCTTTGTTTCATCGCTTTATCATTGACTGAATAAACCAATTGCTTTCAGTAAGAGGACAGACAGACGTGATAACTAGGACCAGATTACAGCCCCTTGAATTTGCTCTGTTGTTCAATAAGATCATGGTTGCTCTGATCTTGGTCGAAGCTCCACTCCCTTGCAGGTGATGTGCACCCATTGACTCCACTGCAGCAACCATTTTGAATGAAGTTCATTTGAAACTGCATAATTCAGCTTCCCCCCTGCCCATGAAGCTTGAATGGATCCATCTGGTATAAACACCAAGCTATGCTATGTCAAACAACAACATCTCTATCAGGTTTCATAACACTTTTTAACTGCTCCTTTACCCAGCACAGGAAATTCAGGTTCTGATGAGTCCTTGACCTGAAATATTAACTTTCTTAATCTTTCCATAGATACTGCTTGGCCTTTTGAATGTTTCCAGCAATTGGTTTTCATTGAGGAGTTTGTTTTAATATAGAGTCATAGAGTCATAGAATGATACAGGTTAACAGGCAGCAGTGTAACAGGCCTGCAAACACAATACACACAGATGCAATGCACGCATTTTAAATATTATTACTTGAAAATCAATTACATTTTGGAATATTGACCCAAAGATGTTACAATCCACACAGATGAAGTTAGCATTTTAAAATCAGAGATATGGTTCACAATAATAACAGCATGCCATTAAAAATGCTCTTCCACCCCATGCAACAACCCCAGTATTTTTACAGCCTTTTCACTGCGACTGGTTCGTGAAGTTCTTGGCAGATTTCTGAAGGTTATGTTGGAAAGAATCGCAGAACAGTGCAGCACGTCAAGGAACTGAGAATCATTAACTCCATTTTATAGATTTCCATGTTTAACTGTGTGTGTGTACCACAGAAGGTACTGTAGAATGATGGCAAACCGTAACTGTTTTATCATCATTGCAAGTATGAAATCTGGGCCAATATCCCATTGGAGAATTTTAATGCACATTGACATCTGTTATCCCTAAGATGATGCTTCTACTTGAGCCAAGAGGGACTAACTGTTGAGAAATTATTGCTCGATTGGTGGGAAAGGGTAGCCAATGTTAGTGGTGCCCATATTGGTGAGAGGGGAAGGTGTTAAGAGGGACAGGTGGCTATTCTGCAATAACTAGCCTACTCATAAATAACAGAACAATAACAGCCAGTGTGTAATATTGAAATACTGAAATACAAATGTGTAAGAAGTTAATTGTAAAGCTAGTTCTTGACTCTACAACACAAGGACTTGAAACATTTCTGCATCAGCTACATAATTGGGATCCAGGATTCTAAATAGTCACACCCTTATAAACAATTCATACATGTAGAACAATCCCCTTCAGATATTTTCAATTACAAATCATTGTTATTCTGGAGAGCTGATGCCAAGTTCTGTTCAGAACAGTTCTTTACAATTAAATACTTAACATCCGGCTCTTAAAAGCCAACAGTTATATATCTGCAATTATAAAAACCATTATGCTTGAAATTATGTTGTGCAGCATTGGTTTGAAACCTGTATGAAATTAATTTCAGCAATGTTTAATCTATTTACTTTAAATGAAAAAATGCCTTAATTAAAACAAAAAATGAAATTGGACTACAGTAAGCAATCATATACCTACATTGTAAAGCTTAATTTCAAGTTCACTGTTTACTTTACAAACTAATATCAGCTTTACAGTTCAGAGGTTCGAACAACAGAAGAATATAGTGATATTTTTTAATAAAATGCGTTCACAGTTGATCTCATTTGTGAATGCTCGGATTTATGGAACACCCTATTCTGCAACCCTCCCTCACTATCCCTGCCTCTGCCTCAATCTTTACATAACACAAATTGGTTAACTATTTGAGAATATGCAAGTTTAATTGTTAATGATTCTGATAATTCAAATATAAACTATTTTGTGGATTGAGTCACACTTAAATGTAGCATATGATCAGTAAGATGATTAATTGATTATATTAATGTATATAGCTCTTTAATAAAGAATATCTAACATTTTAATTCACTGACTGACAATAAGTTGCTCATGTATTGATACAAAACATAGACTTGCATATATTGGATGCCCTTCAAAACCATTAATATTGCAAAGCATTTTAGACCCCTATGAAGTACTTTTTGAAGAGTGTCCATTGGAGTAACATGGGATCAGTTATTAGCGTGGGTTTTCTCCGAGATCTTCCGTTTCCTCCCACACTCTAAAGACGTACAGATTTGTAAGATAATTGGCTTGCTATAAATGTAAATTGTCCCTAGTGTGTGTAGGATAGTGTTAGTGTGCGGGTATCACTGGTCGGCGCGGACTTGGTGGGCCAAAGGGCCTGTTTCCGCACTGTATCTCCAACTTAAACACTTACGAACATAAGACAAAGGAGAATGTGTGTGTCATATGACTCATCCAGCCTGTCCTGCCCTTCTAAGTGAAGACATTTCATCTCAATTGTAAGTGTCGAAGTCTTTATCCCCTATGTCCTTTAATTCTAGGTTATTTGGCCAAAAGGAATCTATAGGTAGATGCTTTAAAAAAGTTTCGTTTTTTTTTTAATACATTTTTGTGAGATTTCACCTAACTTGCAGAGGTTATAGACACATGCCAGTCAACCTCCCTTCCCAGGGTGATCTTTTCTTTCCAGGAATGAAGACAATGTTTTAATCTCTCGAAAGTAAATATATCCTTCAATAGGTAAGTGACACAACTCCAGATGTGGTCCCACTAATGTCCCATGTAATTCCAGCAACAATTCCTTGCACTTGTACTGTTATGTACAAAGGAAACAATGGAAGCCAAAGTGGAATGACAAGAATATCTTAAACAATGGCCTCACCATTGACCTTATGGAACCGCAACTCAGATTGGGTAAACAAGAGACCACAGAATCTTGAGCAAAAAACAAATTGCTGGAGAAACTCGGCGGGTTAGACAGTATTTTTGAAGGAAAAATAGACAGGTGACGTTTCAGATTGGGACCTTTCTTAATTCTCAGGAAGTTTGATCCTCTGAGTTCCTCCAGCACTTTGGCTTCACACAACTGAGGCTAACGGCCAATCCCATTCCTCATTCATTCCCTGTAACCTTGATATTCTGCTTTTAACTGAAGTGTTGGTGTGGAGAATCACATTCAAATTATTTGTGCTATTTATATTTGGCATGGAAGGAAGCCATGTAGCTTCTATGAAGTCTATGCTGGATCCGAGCATTCCAATCATTCCCATTTCCCCACATCTTTCCCTGTAATTCTCTCTCATTTGCAACAAAAACAGTGGGAGTACACTGCAGATGCCAAGACACATCTCAATATTCAAACACCTTTGTTGCGACATCCAAATTAATAAGGGTGGCTTAAAAGCTTCTGAGGACGAATGCAGACACCAATGTTGAGGGGTGGCTTTCTAGATTTACAAGCAAGAGAATATTAAATGACCATATAAACTATGTACTGAATTGCAGGGATATGATCTTAATGATATGTTAACCCGCAAGATGGCAACTTAATGGTTTTCCAGATCTCATCCTGGTGTTTTCAATGAGAGGTACTGAAAATACACGTTCATCTATTTTCCTCAATGGTTCTGATTAGAATGTCCCACACCTAATGACTGGCTTCAAATATCCTTGCAAGTTAACCCACAAATGGGGTGTTTTGCTATTTTGAGATTTGCGTTTAATTTTAATGTATCCATCCACATAATTTTTAAACTCCTGAATATTTCTCAACATAAACATAATGAGATTTGACACATCTTTACTATAGAGTCAGTTTGTAAAGTCATACAGTATAGAAATGGACTCTTTGGCTCCTAATAGTTGTTCAATAAAATGCCCAATTAACAAATTTACCTTGAGCAAGGTAACATTTTCACAGTCTCCAGTTCATGTAGTGCAACAATGAATTTGTCTAAATATTGCTATTATTACAAAGTTAGTTTTGCCACATGTATACACAAAGCCTTATCATCATTGTTCTCAAAACATTAAGGCTAAACTATATACAATGAATGGTAGGAGCAGAGGAGCATGGTGTGCTTCTCAAATGATCCATGTAGGCATTACAACAGGGAGATTTAATAAAAAGCCCCAACGTGCTGCAGTAACTCTCCAGATCCAACATCTCTGGAGAACAGTCTGAAGAAGGTCCTGACCCAAAACAACGTCTATCCATGTTCTCCAAAGATGCTGCCTGACCCACTGAGTTTTTTTTGTAAACCAGCATCTGCAGTTCCTTGTTTCTTCAACAGGCAGATAAGATGGTTAAGCAATAACCAAGGTTATCATGCAATAAACATGATTTCACTAGCTGGGGGAGATGAGCAGGGAGGGCACTACAGTTATAGTCCAATTAAAAGCAACAGCCTCTTTGAAGATTTGTTACTTAATGTAATGGCAAGTGCAGACATTAGAAACATAGAAACATAGAAATTAGGTGCAGGAGTAGGCCATTCGGCCCTTCGAGCCTGCACCGCCATTCAATATGATCATGGCTGATCATCCAACTCAGTATCCCGTACCTGCCTTCTCTCCATACCCCCTGATCCCCTTAGCCACAAGGGCCACATCTAACTCCCTCTTAAATATAGCCAATGAACTGGCCTCAACTTCCCTCTGTGGCAGAGAGTTCCAGAGATTCACCACTCTCTGCGTGAAAAAAGTTCTTCTCATCTCGGTTTTAAAGGATTTCCCCTTTATCCTTAAGCTGTACTTTGATTTGTTTTTGCTATATTTTACAATAATAATGTTTAGCCTTAAAATATAGAATTGCATTTATTTAAAAGGGTAAGGTGAAGGTTGAAGAAAGGTTCCAACCCAAAACGTCGCCTATTCCTTTTCTCGAGAGATGTTACCTGACACACTGAGCCACTCCAACATTTTGTGTCTAACTAAGGAGAAGACATGCAGTTCTGCAATTTGTGTGATTTACAGAAATGTTTTTTTGAACATTTCTCATGCAACTGGCACACACCCCCCCACACCCATTCCCCATGGATGCTGGATAGCTGAGAGTATACTGCATGTAAATCATTAGCTCAGGCACAGCTGGATTGCTGTTTATCATTTTGGTTGCAAACACCGTAGGAACGACATGAGAAATTTCTCCAGGATTTCGGAAATGGAGAATATCAGCTTTGAGAAGAGACTGAATATTTTGTTTTCCTTGGAACAGGAAAGGCCGTGGAGGACCTGTTTGAGGTACTCAAAATTGAGGAGCAGTGCGCGTGAGATTCCTTTCTCCTTCACACTAGTGTCTTTCACCAGAAAGCATAAGTTTAAGGTGCAGGAAATTTTGAAAGGATTCAAGGAAGAATTACTTACACCTAGAGAACAGATGAAATCTGGAATTTACTGCCTGAGTGGATGGTCACACCAGGTTCTCTCACAACATCAGCAACTCTCAATGACATGGCCATAGAAGGCCACAGGTCAAGTGGTCGAGATTGGGATTAGTACAGATAGGTACTTGATGTTAGCACAGAGATGGTGGGCAAAGAGAACATTTCCCTTCTATGTGACTCTATAGCTCCATGACGCTTCATTTGAAGGTGCCCACAATTTTGGGACGAGAGCCTATTTTCTCTCCTCACTGCTTCTTGAACCTTGGGAATACTTTTGCTAGTTTCCAAACCTTGGTTTGTGTTCTCGGCTCTATGGAATGCTAGAAGTACAAAATCAATGCAGTCAATATCTCAACAACCACTTTTTCTCACAACTGGGAGAGGTGGATGGAAATAAGGGAGATTATAATGGGATTACTTTCAGATTAGTGTAAATGGGTGCTCGATGGTCAGCATGAACATGTTGGACTGAGGGCCAATTTCTATGATGTATGACTAACTCTGAAACTGAAGAGCAACAAACAGCATAATTTCCTCCTTAATATTTAGATCATAGTAATATACTGATTGAACACAGGTCCTTTGCCAACCATCAAGCATCTATTTACATGAATACGACAGTAATCTCATTTATATTCTCCCCAAATTGCAAAGTTTCCCTCCCCCCCGACCGCATTTACATATTGCAAAGCTGCATCTAAAGAATACATTTCTCTGCTGCAAACCCGCGCATTACTTTCTTTCATGGCTTTTGTGACTCAGCCTCTCTGGGCTCAGCACCAAAAATACACAAGGGTCTACATTGTCTCTTTCACCATTCCACTTCTTGCATGAAAGCTCACCAACAAGTTAGGCAACCTACCATCAGCTTCTCTACAACAAAATAGAGATGATGGGAAGCACTCAGAAGGCACTGCAGCCCCTGTGGGGAGAGAAACAGGTTGGATGATTTGGGTAATTTTTCTTCAATTCACGATTTAAATAATTGGATTTGCACCAAAAGCCCATTGGAGTGATAATCTAGATATTTCATAATTTCCTATCCTTTCCTCTCCATGCTACGAAAATGACAGAGGATAGCAACTCTCAAATTTCCTGACTTCTCTCAGTATCAAATATTATGTGGTGCAGACAACGGCTGAAATTCTGTGGCCTTTTCTGCTTACGATAAAATTCAAGCACTTTCATCACATTTTATTGAACCCAAATAAATATATTTATCGTTCATTCTTTCTGTGTTATACACAATCGGAGGTTGAGACAATTAGTGTACCAAATTGTTCTATGAAATACTTGCAATTTCTAAGGCAGAATCCTATTCCACTGCCTATCCTCTTTTGGCTGTTGCATATCTACTGTTTTCACGATTCAAGAATTTCTGGCACCCATGCTAAAAATTCTTAATACACCTTGATAATGACTTATTGTGAGAACAGCCAATGTTGATGAGCTGCATTGGTATTTGTTCTTCCTTTGTAAATCAATATGCATGGTCCTGACGATTGAGCCACTGACCTACCGTAGATGATATGTAGCAAGATAAAAATAACACAGTCTGATGACCTTATTAGACAATACATTTATAATATCCCTCTGGGGTGCTGAATATAACAGCAAAGGATTTAATGAAATGCTCTGTACTAGATCCCAGGTTTTGTACAATGGAGGAGCATACTTTAGTGGTGATTCATAGAACAGAGTAGGCTTTGTTTCTGGTTACATCCACTGGTGTCAGTACCAAGCACAGGCACCAAGCTCCATTAATTTAGTCAACCAGCCACAAGAATGAGCCAATTTTCATATTTTATAAAGTCATGGTTTCACTGATGCCTCAGAATCTAATCATAATATATTGTTCCATTTTTGGGCCATCTTTATGCACTAATAATTTCAATTTTGAGCCACCTTCATATCTTTATGATATTATAATTGACAACCTCAAGTGGACCGTATACTATTTTCGTTTTCTGAAGATGATTTGTGTAATGACTCTTCTGGTCTACAAGCTGACCAGCGATCCCCACATATTAACACGATACAATACACACTAGGGACAATTTTTACATTTACCAAGCCAATTAACCTACAAACCTGTACTGTATGTTGTATAGTGTTAATATGCGGGAATCTCTTGTCAGCCCGGACTCAGTGGGCCGAAGGACCAGTTTCCGTGCTGTATCGTTAAACTAAACTAAACCTTAACTGCGGTTGGTCCGGAAAATTAATGAATCAGCAGAGGCATTTTGTTTTTAGTCCAGAAATATCTTGCAGAGGCATTACACAAATCATCTTCAGAAAACCAAAATGGTATACATAGGAAACCGAATATCTTGGAGAAAACCCATGCAGGTCACGGGGAGAACGTACAAACTCCGTACAGACAACAACCATAGTATGGATTGAACCCAGGTCTCTGACGCTGCAAGCACTGTAAGGCAGCAACTCTACCGCAGCACCATATTAACACATATCGCTCAAAAGAATTTGAGATTCTATTGATTCCATGTGAAGAAGGTCCCTACCTGAAACGTCATCTATCTGTTTCTTTCCACAGATTCAACTTGACCTGCTGAATTCCTCCAGCTGTTGTTTTTTTTGCGTAGGATTCCAGCGTCTGCAGTCTCATGTATATCCTAGCATTAATTATTAAGCATTAATAAGATTTAGTTTGACTTAACCTGAACTTTTCTTTGACAATATTTGGCCATGCACTGAACATCCAGAACATGTCATTAATAAAGGAATTATACTGGTAAAGTCAAATCCACTACTGTTAAATGATAAGCCTAAGAAATCTGGTGTATTTCTTTAGGAATACATAGCTTTGATGAATGTGCGGCCATCAATATAAATGCATAATAATGGAACGGAGTTATATGAATTAAATTACTGTAAAAAGTTTTCAAAAACTTTTTCTATTTTATATATGTTGTTTGTGACATATATAAATGACTTGGATGTAATTGTAGATGGGTTAGTTAGTAAGTTTGCAGATGAAACCAAGATTACTGGACTTGTGGACAATGAGGAAGGCTGCCAAAGTATACAACGGGGTATTTATAAGCTACAGAAATAGGCTTTGAAATGGCAGATGGAGTTTAATCTGAACAGGTGATGTTGCACTTTGGGAAGTTATATATTAGTGGAAAGTATACAGTTGATGGCAAGGCTAGAAAGCATAGCTTTAACGTGAGAGGGGCTAAGTTTAAAGGAAATCTGCAGGGCCATTTTTTTAATGCTGAGGTTGGTGGGTACCTAGAACGCGTTGCCAGGGTGGCAGTGACGCAGATAAGATAGTTGTATTTTGGAGGCTTTTAGATGGGAATAAAGGGATATAGATCAGACAGGTGAGATTAGTTAATCTTGGCATTATACTCAGCACAAACATTATACCAAAGTGCCTGTTGCTGAAATGTACTTGCAATACATGTAATTTTGAGTATTCAGGAAAAAAATAGTTGCAAGTTTTTTTCCCCCATGCATTCCTTTAAAAATGAGCAAGGGGGAGAGAATGAGAAATAAACTGTACACCGAACACTGATTTACATCAGATTTATATCCAGTTTCAAAGTGTGTTATATCACCACTTTGATTCACAGTCCATGCAACCGTGGTTTCAGAAAAATGATGATGACAATCGGTTGAAAGTATGGTTGTTATACCACCAGGGGGCAGTTTCAGCAATCTTTTACCGTCACACCCCATGCTCACAGAATCAAAACACCTTCAACACTTGATATTCTTGACAAACTATGGGAAAATACTTAAGTTAGCTGTCTTCCAAAAGAAAATGATTATTGGAAAGTAAATACTTGACTTGCAGTTGAAGAACTGGGAATGTGTGCGTGTGGACCAGTCATGCCACAGATATTCACTACATTTCTGCCCTGTATTGAATGCCTGCAAGAAAAGCGGCCAAAGGAAAGGATTGTGTGAAATCTGTGCCTTTTGCTGCTGCCTGCCAGTGCAACAAACATAATGCAACTTGTGAGATTTCTCCATGCAGCCAGACTGACTTGTCTTTCAAACCTACACACAGACACAAACAGACCCAGAAACTCACATACACAGACACACCAACATGGTTGAATCTTCTACTACTCATTCTTTCAACATTGCAGTCATGACCACTGAATTACTGCCAACCAGCACTGGGAAAATGTTGAATTGTCTAAAGCTTTGATTGTCCACATCCATTTGGCATAGTCTCCTTCATTTATCTTTCAGATGTTATTGCTCTGTCTTTTCTCTCTTTCACACCCAGACTGACCCACATCTCCCTTCACCTCCTTATTCATTCCACTTTATTGCCTTATTGTCTCCCAGTCAATGTACTTCTATTGCCACCCCCTCTTCTGTCTGCAGGTATTTGTCTCTTTGGTTTACCCTTACCCTTACCCCTATTTTCTCCAGACTCTTGGAGGAAATTTCAAGGGGATTAAGGTTTTGTCCTGCATCATTAAGTTGAATCCATCATCTGTACAAATTTCCTTCCATCCACGTAAGACAACAATTTCCCCACACTTACATCGCCCTAAGGAATGGTCACGTAACAAATAGAATGGACCTCGGTTTAAAGGCAGCGGAGAAACGCCTTTAAATGGAGTACATTTCACTAATTCATTCTACTAATTTAAAAGATGTTGAAGAATGTGAGGAACGCAACAGACAAGGGACAAAATATGGAAAACACAGTTTTGTAACCCCTAATCAAATCCTCGGTGATTTGACTTCAATGGTCAAAGCACCATTGAACCATTATGTAATCCCTAATCACATCCTCAGTTTTATCATGACACCGTTACATTTGAAGACCAGGCATTGTGCTAGGAAAGCTGCAAGTTCAGATGCACATTTCCAAATCTACCTTATGTGGTGCCACATGATCCTATGGACATCAAAGAGTACCCTCCCCTCCTCCCCCATCAGTTTCTTCAGGGCTGTTCTATTAAGGAAGCTTAATATTTATTCCCAGGCAAAAGCATCAGATCTGGTTGTTCATCCATTTGTTGTTTGCAAAACCTTCCCTGTCTTCAATGTTCGACATTCTAAAATGAATCAATTTCAAAAGTAATTAATTGGCTATGGATTCATTGATTACCTACAGAAGCATAACTGCAAGTTCTTTAATCCATTAAAAACATTAAATTTAATCCATTAAAAACAACAGCAAATGACCATGACATCTACAGTTTCTAGTTCAGTTTCAATGCGGTTAGCTGGCAGCAGTCATACAAGTGGAGGTAATCTCTGTGTCACATGGTTTGAAAAGGTAAAGAAATGATATCTTCCTCCAGACTCAGCAATGGAACTGAATGCAGTATTCGCCGATTTCATGTGAGGATCATAAGGTGGTCAAGTTGAAAACTCTCCTGCATTCATTGAAAACTAACTCGTTGAGTGAGTTCTCAAAAAAATGGAACTACATTTGGGCTCCATCTCTGAGGAGGGATGTGCTGGCATTGGAGAGGGTCCAGAGGATGTTTACAAGACTGATCCAGGGGATTATTAGGTTAATATGTGATGAGTATTTTATGGTTCAGAGCCTATGGTCGCTAGAGCTTATAAGGATGAGAGGGGTCTTCATTGAAACTTACCGAGTAATGGAAGGCCCAAATAGATGTGGATGTAGAGAGGATGTTTCCACTGGTGGGAGAGTCTATGACCAGTGGGCACAACCTCAGAATAAAAGGACGTACCTTTAGAAAGGAGATGGGGAGGAATTTCTTTAGTCAGAGGGTAGTGAATCTTTGGAGTTCATTGCCACAGGTGGCTGTGGAGGCCAAGTCATTGAGTATTTTTATAGCAGAGATTGCCAGATATTTGATTAGAAAAGTGTCAAGGGTTATGGGGAGAATGCAAGAGAATGGGATTAAAAGGGAAGGATAGATCATCCATGGCTGAATGGCGGAGTAGACTCCCAGTATAAAAATTACAATGTAACAAATTTCTGGCAAAATCTCCCATTTTATTTCATAGCAATGGATAAAACAATTCAAATGTAAAATGAACAGAATCAGTCAAATAGGGCACATTTGCAAAGATAGCCTTGATGGTCAAGTTCAGGGGATCTGGTTACTTAGGGTTCGTTCCTACAGTCAGAAGAGTTTTAACAATGACACACTGTCCATGGGTAAATTAATAAAAACAATACCTTTTAATTTAAAATGAGCATTACTAATTTTATTCCAGCTGTTGATCATTCAAAATTAAGTGAAAACACATGGCCTTCCTTTGATTGCCCTTGGACCACAGTTCTGGGAGGATAGATAGTGCCAGGCTATGTTAAGAGCATTTCCCGACAAAATCAGAAGAGTCAGATGTATTCTAATCACATAGTTGTAGTTACTCTTTAGGTTAGGGGACTGGAATCAGCAAAGCAGAAATACGTGAGTATATTTTAGTATATTTGTATCAGAGGGGTGAGCACAGGGAAATGTTACTGTGGGATATGAAAGATGTTTTCCAAATAGGGTTTGTGAATCCCTTTAAAAGAATGTCTGAAAGTGTCTCAGCACAATATTCCCTCGCAGTCTGGGCACTCGCAGTGAAAAACAAAAAATCAATTACATTAAATCATATTTTAGCTGGAAAGGCGATAGGAATCAAAACCATGGATGGGATCCAATGAGAACACCCGTCATTCAATAACTCACTTTGTTAGGAAGCTCAGCTGCTGACAGTTCTGCAGAAGAAATGGTCCCAGAAGAGAATTCCAGCACAGATCTGCACAAACCATTAGGCAGGAAGTTGGGAGGAAAAAAACAACACTGCATGTCTTGATTCTAACTCCCAAGACACAGACAAGCACCTTGGCCAAATTGCTGTCCATTCCTGTGACAATGTGTTAGCACAAGGATATTGTGTAATCTGTTACAAGTTGGGTATATGGTTTTCTCCATTTGGAAGTTCTTCTCTTGCCCTGGTCTCTCTAATCCCTCGCTTAAATCTCAGCAGTAAATATGCTGAGTTCTGAGTGGAATATGAAGTGCCAAATCAACCAAAGTTTGGAATTCATAGTATATCTCAAATTGCAGTGTATCAACACATTGCAGGTTTTGTGACACTATACTACACAGCTGCTGTCTGTCCTTACCTGTCCTTAGGGGTCCCACCAGAATGTCTTAATTTGATGTATTTTTCAAATGTCTGCCATTACTGTCAAATGTCTGCTATTACTTCTTAAGGCAAGTAATTAATGCTACAATATCTTCCATTTTGATCCACCGTATGTCAGCACTTAGACACAGCACATTTCAGCTTGCGTGAAATATAAATTCAAATTACTGCTGCTTTGCCTCTATCCCAGGAAAGTAAGTGATTTTGCCATTTTTATCCATCACTATGTCCTGCGGTGTCTGAATCAACCTACCCATTGTGCTGTAGACCTAATAAGAACCCAAATGTGACTGCGTAAATTCACCCAGAATTGGACACTACCATCGCCCAGAAGACATATAATACTATCTTACAATTAGGCAATCCAGAGGTTGCTTATGTAAACTCTGGTCCTAAGAAAGTTCAGAATGAATTCAGCTTTGTGCAACTCCATAAACAAAGATCTAAATCACCAATATCTGAAATTATTTTAGTGTTTTCTCCATTTTGCCCCATATTAACACTAACCTGCTTAGCTTTGTAATATTCTAAGCATCCATAAAATGAGGCAATTTTCATCCACTACATTGTCATCTTAACATCAAATTAATTTGAGATTTTGATATTCCAAATGCGCTTTACAACCTCTGAAACTCGGAAAACCAGTTCAAATTGCTCTAACCTGTCTGGTCTGTCTCTTTGAATATTGGAGGCAAGGCTTTCAAAAAGTGTTTATTTTGTTCACAATTAGATGTGTGTGCATTGTGAACTGTCAGTTGTCTGATACTAGTATTGAAGAATACTAGTATCAAGAGCCCATTTTAAATTATGCTGCTTCTCATTTCTTCTCAGTAATTCCTTAACAAGCCCCAAGTAATCACTTGAGATCTGCAGGATCAGCTACAGTAGAGCATTCCTTATAGATATCGGGAATTAACCCTACACACTAAATACTCGATGCCCTGCAGAAATATAATGCCTACATTCAATGATGGCATAACACTGAAGAATAGTAGAAGAGTTGAGGAATGTAGCAGAAGGCATGTGCACGAAGAAAGATATTGTGGATCTTCATGGATAGGGTCAAAAGTTGTAAAAGTGGAAGGAAGAGGTTCAAGTGGATGTAAGGATTGGAGCCATAAGTCATATGATGCAGATAGATTGGACCCCAGCCAGCGAATGGAATAAATCCATTGTTACAGGAAAACGGAATAGAAACGAGTACTGATAAAGAATCAGGACATGGTTTAATATGTGTACTTAGAATTTGATTCAGAAGAGGAACAGAAGAGGTTGACGAGGAAAGGGCAATGCCCAAAGTTGAGGTTATTGAGTGGTGTTATGGAAATAGATGTTATTGTTATGGAAGGGCTCTTAGAGATGGAGAGAACACGGTGTCAGGGTCAAACACCATACACAACTTCACATTGTGACAAGTGGGAGGACTGCGAAAGACACTCAAACATTATGACACTGCGAGTTAAAATCAGAGAGAAAGAAAATCCTCATAAGGTCAAGCCACCACATGGTGAAAAACCACAAATTGTACACTGATTCACCCTTTCCTATGTAAAGAGAATTAAGCAAGAAAGAATGGTGAGTTTGATCATTTCACTTAGGAGACGGTCTTTTAAATCTGACTCACAAATACACATTCACTCCTGCCCATTGATTCAACAATTACTCTGAGGATTGGTGTTTACGTCTCGTCAGCATGGCTGCAAGTCGTTTCCTTGAAAGGGAAGAGGCGACGATAAGAGGCAGGAAACAGTTAGTCTTCCCCGGCTTGAAGGAGGTGAATCAAGCATTTTTCTGGAGCGGGTCAGTGTGGTGCTGACGGTTCGCCCTGACGTCGGGTCGGGTCGGGTCGGGTCTGCCTGGGGTGGGCGCTGCCCGGCTGGGTGGCAACAGTTGAACCTCCCATCTCACGGGGAGGACGGAGGTCCACACTCCCCTGCACCTCCTGATTCGCTCTCCCGGCTTCCGAAGCCCTGCCCTCCCACTCAAATTAAACCACCTCTGCACTCCTGGTGCAGAATTGAACTGATCCGTGGCAACGTACACAGGGAGTGACTACTCCAAAAAGCCACATCCAGGCAGGCACTATCTACACCAGCACACGTGGAGGTGAGAGGAGCCACAGAAGTTGATAATACGATTAAATAGGTGCCGTTTGCAGACTTCCACATGGATCTGAGCACGGAGATGCAGAAGGTAAGACTCGGTGGTTGAACGCTGTTTGCCGCCAGCAGCCGAGGTTGTACAGGAGAAACTGAAACAAACTGTTTAACTGAGAGGGGGGACACAAAATGCTGGAGTAACTCAGCGGGACAGGCAGCATCTGTGGATAGGAGGGGAGTTCTGTGGCATTCGTGTGTGGGGCAATCTCCGACCCTTGTTTCTTGTAATCAGGGTGTAATCCATCCACCAGTGAAAGGATTTTACATACATTTTGCTAGTGGGAAGACTGCATGGTTGAAAAAAAATTCTGATCACTTTATTTAGACGGGTGTTTTTTCTCTTCAGTTATGTTTTTAATGGTTAATTACTGAGGTAAGTTTGATCGCGAAAAGAGTCCGCTCACCTGATCAACTCCAAACTCATCTCCCCGCCGCTATGTGTGAGAGGGCTCGGGGAGGTACTGACCCTATTGGTCTTGGCAGCTTCCCCGTTACCGACCGTATAACCGCGAGGCGGCTCCGTGTGGCGGGAGTTAAGGCTGTATATAAGACTCTGTCCATGTGCCCGTTTAACTGCTTCTTAAATGTTGCTATAGTCCCTGCCTCACCCTACCTCCTCCAGCAGCCCGTTCCATACATCCAGTTCCACCACCCTTTGTGTGGAAAAAGTTACCCCTCAGATTTCTATTAAATTTTTTCCCCTTCATTCACCATAAGCCTATGACCTTTGGGCAAGAGACTCTGTGCATCTACCCAATGTATTCCTATCATGATCTTATACACCTTTACAAGATCCCCCCCCCCCCCCCCCCATACTCCTGCGCTCCACGGGATAGAGTCCCAGCCTTCTCAACTTCTCTCTGTAGCTCACACCCTCTAGTCCTGGCAACATCCTCGTACCCCGTGCGTGCAGCGAGTGACCGAGGCGCCGGAGTCTCTGTTGTCTTCTGTCAAAGGCACTCCCCTGGTCTTCCACGTGTCGTCAAGAGGAGTTGCTGCTGCCCACGGTCTCTTTTCCCCTCCAAGGGATTGTTCCAACGAAAGTTTTGCTGTCGATCGCTATTTCCCGAGTCAGACAACTGGCTGGGAGTTGGTCGCTGCTTCGCCACATGCAGAACACTTTGTTTTCTGAAGAGAGGGTTGCGACCCGAAACGCTATTCTTTTTTTCTCAGCGATCCTGCCCGACCCACTGAGTTACACCAGCATGTTGCATCTTCGGTGTAAACCATCACATGCACTTTCTTGAGTAGATATAAAATGCTGGAGTAACTCAGCGGGACAGGCAGCATCACTTCTCTGGAGAGAAAGAATGGGTGACGTTTCTGGTCGAGACCCTTCTTCAGACTGCAATTCTGCTCTTCTCCTTCTGCACTTTCTTCCTACACACAGTGTTTTGTTTCATTCGGTCA
The DNA here is from genome assembly GCF_028641065.1 of Leucoraja erinaceus. NCBI lineage: Eukaryota > Metazoa > Chordata > Chondrichthyes > Rajiformes > Rajidae > Leucoraja > Leucoraja erinaceus. Next base: position 16,409,865 of record NC_073392.1, on the reverse strand, counting down.
CTGCCATGAGGTGCTTGATAGCGAGGGGAGGGGGTATGTGTGGGGTTGTTCAAATGTAGAAGGTGTTCGGTTTCTCTGTGTTTTACCGCCGACAGGACAGAACTAGCCCATGAACAAGACCAAGTGTTAATTACGAAAAAACGCAAAGTGCTGGAGTAACTCAGCAGGTCAGGCAGCAACCGTGGAGAGAACGGACCAACCTGACCAATCCCTCCACGGATGCTGCCTAATCTGCGAATCTACTCCAGCACTTTGTGTTTGCACAAGATGCCAGCATCTGTAGTTCCTTGTGTTTCATATTATTTACAGCGGTCCGGTGATCCAGATTTCTTTTTAGTAGTAGCAAAATGTATTAAAGATCAAATCTGATATGGAAAGGCTCCCTACTCCGTACCAGTCTCTCTACTCTCGTACCATGTCATTTGTTTCAAAACAAGTTTGATGTTGACTCGTGTTTCAATGACTGATTTATCCATTTCCTGAAGTCGTGCTCTCGAGAGCGGGGCATTGATGAACAGTTATCCCATTAACCTTCCGCATTGCACGTTTCCATGTTACTGAGCAAGTAAAACATTAGATGCAAGCCCTTGTATCCAGGCCATTTGCCTTTTTGGGAAGTTGCAAGATTTTTTTTTAAATTCCGAATTTAAAGCAATAACTGATTAAATTGACTTTTGGATCTGCTCTCGATAAGATTCGATTTATGGCATTGCTCACATGCTAACAGAATTTTGTTTAAATCCCAATTTAACCTGGACCGCATTGCAGAGACCGTATCTTTAATCTCCAAGAGTCACATGGAAATCACTCTTGAAGCAAATCTGACTGTTTATTTCAGGGGGAAAACGCTATTAGATGAAAGGGTTTTTTTGTTCCTTGTTTTGAGATCACTTTAGGAGCATGTTGAATAATTAAACAGTCCTTTTTGGGAAGTTGCAAGATTTTTTTTTAAATTCCGAATTTAAAGGAATAACTGATAAAATTGACAGTTTTGGAAATGTTTTATTGATGAGTATCGTGAATAAGATTATTGCGATTTAATAAAAGCAAATTGACTAACATAGCTAATAGAATTTTGTTTAAATTAAACCAATTTAGATTTTGATGAGTTTATGGGCCTCAGTACCTGCATGCCATTTACAATGAGAAACCTAGTATAATGCATTAGTCTCCCCTTCGAGAGCCATCACATGGAAATCAACTCTATCCCGTAACCCCCCTGATCTGAATAAGGGCCATTTCAGGGCAGGAAAACACTACCCAGATTTCACCAGATATTGAAAAAAGTTGTGTGTGGATTTCCCCCTTATCTTAAGCTGTCCCCCTTGACAACTTCCCTAACATCGGGAACAATTTCCTGAATATTTTGTGTTTCTATAAGCATTTAAATTCTAGAGAGCTCTATGTTGGACATACATCCCAGAATAAGTCTGGTGAACAGTCAGCAATAATGTCCTTCCTCAGATTGGACCAAAACTGGTAGCGAAACTCCAGGCGGGTCATCAAAATAATTGGAAGTACTGCAGTGATTATTTTATGTAGTAGTCAGATAGGATTGGACTTCAGGCCCCAATTGTGTTACAGCAGGGCATGGAACATCATCTGCCTTAGTTGTACTTCATTGCAAAATGAAATATGGAAAAATAAAATGGATAAATTAAGTTTGGCTAGATTGTGATATCATGTAAATACAGTGAAATAAGTGTTATAATTGGGTTTTTTTAAATACCAATAATAAAAACGTGAAATAATTCACACTCGCAATAGTGTAATCAGCACACATGCTTTTGTAACATTTAGAAAGTTAAAATTTCCCATTTGTGATTGTAGTAAGATTTAATTTGTATCCTCTGCTCAAATACAGTACCTGCATGCCATTTACAATGCCTTTCAATGGTAAACGAGACAAGAAATGACACTTGCTGTGCTGTACAAGCAAACCTTCTGAATTGTTGCATTTGAATATGCATCAATTTCTGATCTGAAGCATCATTTGCACATAAAAAGCAAGCAGCGTTAATCACTTCCATATTCTACATGTCAAGAATAATTGCAGTTCTCTCTAAGTTGCTATAGTATGCTGAGCTATATATCAATAATAATTAATTGAAAATTGGTAGGAATCTTTCAATGCAAAAAGATTTTGCTGATCTGTGCTGGTAATCTGGTTCACTTCCTGCACCAGTGGGAAGACCTGACTAGCTCCACTGCCTTAGAAAAATAGAAAATAGGTGTAAGAGTAGGCTATTCAACCCTTTGAGCCAGCACCGCCATTCAATATGATCATGGCTGATCATTGAGAATCACTACCCCATTCCTGCTTTTTCCCCATATCCCTTGATTTTATTAGCCCTAAGAGCTACATTCAACTCTCTCTTGATCTCTTGTCTTCAGTAGCAGCTGTGAAATCCATCTTTTCACTCTGATGGACCTTCAAACGCTTGATTTATTTGTTGCAGTGTTGGCTTGAACAAGAGATTTTTGTTGTTGATATCATCAGGGTCAAGAAGTTGTGGAGTAAGTAGAACGCAAGCTAGCAGAAGCAAGTAACTACTGGAAGAAGATAATCCACTATACACCACCTCTTGGAAAGTAGGCAAGGCGAGAGTGATGAGAGTACAGTTTACTATCCTTTATCATCTGTGGTCACATGAGAGAATGTTTGATAATACAGCTACTCAATAGATCCTGTTTGTTAGCATGGTTGCCAATAATCACAGAAAAGGTTTCATTTTTACAAAACAAATAACAAGTTCAATTTCCATGTTTCAACACAGTGTGTATACAGTATGATATGGAGATATTGATTATTTGGGTGCTCACTTTTTTTTTCGTTTAATGCAAATAATTGGAAGTTTGAATCCATGATTTAGTTTAGTTTAGAGATATAGCGTAGAAACGGGCCCTTCGGCCCACTGAGTATGCCGACCAGAAATCACCCTTACACTAGTTCTATCCTACACACAAGGGACAATTTATAGAAGCCAATTAACCTGCAAACCTGCATGTTTTTGGAATGTGGGAGGAAACTGGAGCACCCAGGAAAAGCCCACACTGTCACAGTGAGACCATACAAACCACATATAGACAGCACTAATAGTCAGGATCGAACCATGGCCCCTGTCACTGTAATGCAGAAACTCTACCGCTGTGCCACTTTTCCAACCTTTCCAACCAATCCATTGTACAGGATACTGAGTTGGATGATCAGCCATGATCATATTGAATGGTGGTGCAGGCTCGAAGGACCGAATGGCCTACTCCTGCACCTATTTTCTATGTTTCTATGTTTCTAGCTGCCTCTGGTTTTGATTGGCTAAAGAAAACAGGCCGTTTTGATAACGGGTGCTAGGTCCCATCCAATAAATGAGTGATTTCACTAAAATGTAGTTATAATTTTCTGAATGGAAGGTACAGATGTTTACTGTCAATCTGGAAACATGCCTGAAAGTTGCAGATTATAGAATTCCAGCGGGGTACACTTTGGTTGGCTGGCAAACAAATAATGTACATGATAGTACACAGATCCCACATTATCTGTGGTTATTTTGTGGTCTATGAAAAATCATAGCATGGAAACAGGTCTTTCAGCCTAGTCCACATCAATCATCAAACACCTTTTGCTTTAATGCTAATACTTCCTAATATCTCTCTATTCTCTTCTCATTCCCATAGCTCCATCCTCAATTCCATCACTTAACTGCACAATTGTTGCAATTTACATTGGGTACTTAACCAACTAATTTGCATATTTTTGGAAAGTGGGAGGAGACCAGCAAACCAGGAAAAACACTCAGTCACGGCGATAACGCACAGACTCTACGCACACAGCATTAGGGGTCAGGAATTAACTTGAGTTGTAGGAGCTCAACCAGTTGCACACCACCACAGTGTGTAAGGTCTCTGAGATTCTTGGCTTGAGCAGGGGAATAGGGAGTAATCACTAATTATATGGAGTTTATTTAAACCAGAGAAGCTAAGCTTCAATCATGTAGCAGCTCTTTACCCATGTGTTGAAGTATAGATATTTTGGGACACTTCAGTCTGGTATGAGAAAGGGCTGTTGACTCATCTTGTTCTTTTCAACACCTTTCAATTCAGCTGTTGTAGTTATCATCTCTATTTATACCCATAACAGAATTTATTTTTTAATAAAAGATAAATCAAACTAAAAGGTCAAGGTTGAAGAGGCAACAAAAACATCCACCAAGTTAAGAAATTGAAGAACAATCAATTTTGGACTGTAAAGCTAAACAATGGTAGCAATCCGAGCAAAAATAAATGATATAAAAACCAGGTAATAGTTCTTAATTTAAATACTAATGGGAAGAATGTGTGAAGTTATGCACAAAATGCTGGACTATCTCAGCGGGACAGGCAGCATCTCTGGAGAGAAGGAATGGGTGGTGTTTCAGGTCGAGATCCTTCTTCAGACTGAGTCAGAGGAGAGGGAAACTAGAGATATGGAAGGGTGCAGAGGACACGTAAGGTGTGAAGAGGACAGATCAAAGCCGACGATGATCAAAGAAAATGTACAATTGTTCATTGTTGGCTGAGGGGAAGGTGACAAGGAGGCATACAAATAGCAAAACTAATCAGGAGGACAATAAAAATATTTGGAGAACTAGGGTGGGGGAGAGATGGAGAGAGAGAGGGAAAGCAAGGGTTATGTGAAGTTAGAAAAATCAATATTCATACCTGGGTTTTAAGCAAAATATGAGATGCTGTTCTTCCAATTTGCATTTGGCTTCACTCTGACAGTGGAGGAGGCCCCGGACAGAAAGATCAGTATGGGAATGGGAGGGAGAGATAAAGTGTTTAGCAACTGGGAGATCAGAAGAATATGTTGCATTGGAGTTATGGGGAAACAAAGGAAAACTAACCTTGTGTAACTGAGGGTGGGAAGTCTGTGACGGTAGAATGTCAACAATTATTGGTGACTAAAGCCAAATTATTAGATCATGACGGGGTTTTCTCTGCCCCTCTGTACAGGTATGCGAGTAAATGGGTGAATGGAAGGATATGGTGGCAATACTCAAATTGTGCAGAAAAGAGATGAGGAGATTACAGTGTGAAGCGTAGTTCTCTCTCTCTCACACACACCTTTTGTTTATGGCAAGCTCCTGGCTGTGAAATTGAATGTGACAGGAATGCATGATGGTGGCGAATGATGGGGCACATACCTTTCATTCTGCATGCATTTTAAAGTGATGTAACTCACCAGGTAACTCCAGGTTAAGAGTGCAACTAAACTTGATCTGCACCAACACTTTCTCTCTGCATCTGAATCTTGTAATCCTCCACTCATTTACCATTATTAGTTTTTTGGCTTTAAGGAACCTGAGGAGTAAATTGTTTAGTAATTATGATTTGATAGGATAATTCTGGCATTATTATTAAAGGACCCTTTGGTCATTTTCAGTGTCTACTGATCATTAACTTGATAAACCACTTGGTGAATCAGATATTAATCGGAAACTCATCATTGGTTTTGAACATCTTTACATCAACATTAAAAGCAGAAGAATGATACAACTGGATTACCCGAAGCATTAAAATCTCTGAATTTTATGGAATTTCTGAGAATTACATGTATATAAAGTTTATATTCACAGTTTATACCAGCGTGTGTTCATTGCCTGATTGGAGTGCAGCTACTTTAACCTTTTTTATTTCAGTGTTGGGTTGCCAAATTGAGCAACTGAATGCATAGAAACATAGAAACATAGAAAATAAGTGCAGGAGTAGGCCATTTGGGCCTTCGAGCCTGCACTGCCATTCAATATGATCATGGTTGATCATCCAACTCGGTATCCTGTACCTGCCTTCTCTCCATACCCCCTGATCCCTTTAGCCACAAGGGCCACATCTAACTCCCTCTTAAATATAGCCAATGAACTGGCCTCAACTACCTTCTGTGGCAGAGAATTCCACAGATTCACCACTCTGTGTAAAAAATGATTTTCTCATCTCGGTCCTAAAAGACTTCACCCTTTTCCTTAAACTGTGACCCCTTGTTCTGGACTGTGACCCCTTGTTCTGGATTTGTGTTCTGTATTAAACAATGAACATTGTACTCCTTAATTAAAAAGGAAGGGGGTAAAATATCTGGGGGAATTTTGCTCTAGTGTTTGCAATGGTCATCTGGCATGATTTAGACATTCAAGCAGGTTGAGAGGATTTGGATGCAGCAGAACTGGCAAGTTAGGATACTTGTGTGCACTTCATCGAACACAACCAGATAGATTGCTCGTGAGGCATTGGCTAAGAAATTCTAATGTATCCAGTGTTTGACAAGCACTGAAGTGAAGTACCCAGGTTTACATCTGCTTTTTGCCTGGTCCCTTTCCCACTTCCATTCCTTTAGCTCTAATATTTGCATCCAAACCATAAGTTGTGAGAGTTATCTTATCCCTGGTCATTTCAAAAATACATTAGGTATTCTCTATAAGCTTTGTTTTTGCAATTGAGCCTTTCCTTATGAACCTCATTTGCTTTCTTACACTCTTAAGCTACTTATTCATGAGACGTGGTAAAGTACTCGCATCCCTATATAATTTTGCTTCAATATTGTGATCCTACAGATGTTTGAATCACTTTTATTTTCTCTCCTTAACTCTTAGAGTGTATTCTGACCCTAATTGGCTGGTTTCCCACTTCATAAGGTCCTTTATAGATGTAATCTTGTTCTGTCCCTGTTTATCTCTTCTCCTCCAACATAAGATTGCAGTTTAATTTACTACTCTTCCCTTCACAGTGTGCAAGTTCGGAATATAATTTGAATTATATTTTGAACATTCTCTTGCAGTTGGCATTGCTCTCTGATTACCATCATGCATCATTTCTCAACTTTGATCTTTGTAGATGCATGTTACATTTGTTCATTGCATGTATCTATACAATGTAAATGGCACAATTGTAATCATGTATTGTCTGTCCACTGACTGGTTAGCATGCAACAAAAGCTTTTCACTATACCTCGGTACACATGACAATAAACCAAACTAATTTGCTTTAACAATCTATAACTTAATGTTGGCAATGTTAAACAATCTATACCTGACTAGTCTGAAGAAGGAACTCATCCCGAAACATCACCCATTCCTTCTCTCCAGAGATGCTACCTGTCCCGCTGAGTTACTCCAGCTTTGTGTCTAGTTTCAAACTGTACAAGATTGTTCCATTATACAACAACAATATTGACACTGCCATGTTGGATGACATAGTGATATAGCATTTAGTGCCACTGTCTTCCAGTTCCAAGGATCCATGTGCAATCTTGACCTCAGCTGCTGTATGTGTTGAGTTTGTATGTCCCCGTCTCCCCCTGCATCCAAACTCTTTCTCTAGTAAGTCACAGCTCATTATGGCAATTAATGTGGAGATAGTGATGGAGTGGTTGTTGCATGTACCTGCATCTGGCTTCCAACTCGTATTGGATTTATTTCTTGCATTTGATGTGTGCGTGAGTCCTAGACATGGTGAGGGGCGAAAAGCAGATAAAGGATGGTTCCCTATAGTCTACAGTCAACTTGGTTTGGGGTGTCATTTCCAATGAATCCAAACTCATTGGAGCTGCCCTTTAGTTTCACTGATGTTGACCTGTACACTCCATCTCATGAATAATAGTGGGTTAAGGCTGTTTTAAAATAACCAACTTTGATATGTGTAGCATTATACTGATTCAAGGTAGATTAATGTGTTTGCTAATTAAAATTAGGAATTCTAGGGGACAAAGGAAGGAAAAATATGTCATTTTTGCACGTGATTTTTCGGAATGATTCACTGTAACAAAATATCAGTTTATGAAACACTAGCCAATTACTTGGGGACTATTTTTTTTCTGAAAAGCCATTACGTTTGTGTTTCCAATAGTCTGGGAGAGTTAAATCAAAAAATATGTTGTTCAAACCTCCATCTCGAATACAATGAACTTTTGAACAGCTGTTTGAAAAAATATTTGCTTTTTCCTTTGTGAATTGCAATTGGACATGATAGTTATAGAGGTTGTTGATATGAAAGGTTTAGATTTTGTAGAAGAGGCTTCTTTGGAAAGACCTTTTTTTTTTTTCTTGGTTTGTGGAAATTGAATCCGACAAGATGTATCTATACGTCAAAGGATTGAAATATCAAATGACAGAAGATTAAAAATATGGAAACATTAGAAAATTGGGAAAACTGCCAAAAATTTACAGTAATCAAATAACCCACTGCAATAAATTATGATGGGAAGTCAAAAGTATGAATGGGTTCCAGCAGTATTAAATGTGTTTTTCTTCAGAGATATACAAAGAGGGCTCCAAACCATCTGAAGAGTAATCTTCAGAATCTGCAAGAGAACGTGCAGGAATTTAAATCTGAGGACATGTTAAGCATATTGTAGACAGTTAGCTCTATCAATACATCAACTTGCGACAGAAGTATTGCAATAAACAACCATACGTTCATCATTTAAACATGAGTGCCTGTGCCATAGAACCAAGTGAACAGATGAATCCACAGCCTTTATGCACTTGGCCGAGAATGAATGGTGCAGGTGCCAGCGTACAAAAGGGGGAGCAGAAATATACATGCCGAATTCAGCACCCTGCACGGCTAACACAAGTTAGCCTGATAGCTAATGGGGCCAACCTACCCACAGGTTAAAGAGCAGTCACCTGCTACTTCCAACCTTGTGATGAGATATCAGATACTAGTGTTCCAGGGATCACCTGGCTATTTTGGTGCCATCAGTCTATTGCCTATTGTCCTCTGCTCTCCATTTTCTCCATTGTTGTTGTTCTTATGCTTAATATGCACTTGGTTGGGGAAACTTCAAAAATGAATTTGAAGAAATTACTGTACAAATGTAAAATATTTTCATGCTGTGGCTAAGCATTAGCAGGATACTGGGCAGAAAGAGAACACAGTATTGCTTCTTGCTGAATTTTGCTTGCTTAGCTTCGCTTTTTTACAGGGTACAATAAAAAGTAAGCAATATAATCTAACATCTCAATGTGAATTCACATTTGCAAGCACTTTGGCAGAAGTATAGTTGAGTTTAAGTTTAGTTTAGTTTAGAGATAAAGCACGGAAGCAAAGCCCTTCGCCCCACCGGGTCCGCGCTGACCAGCGATTCCCGCATATTAACACTATCCTACGCCCACTAGGGACAGTTTTTACATTTACCAAGCCAATTAACCTACAAACCTGTAGGTCTTATGGGAGGAAACCGAAGATCTCGGGGAAAACCCACGCGGGTCACGGGGAGAACATACAAACTCCGCACAGACAGCACCCGTGGTCAGGATAGACTACGGGTCTCCGGTGCCGGATTCACTCTAAGGCAGCAACTCTACCGCTGCACCACCGTACCGCTGCGTTCATTCAGGATTCACTGAAATGAAATCATTCAGGATTCACTAAAAAGACCAATTTTTCCTCACAAAATTATCTGTTGTCTGTTTAGAAGTGAAATTACATTGCTAACTCCAATCCTGAAAATCAATGCTTATATTAATAATTGCAATGATTTAAGGAGACGTTTGATGGAAAAGATAGCTTTTTGCAGAAGTTTGTTAATATTGATCCATTGACAGTATATTTATTTCTGTCAGAAATCACAGCACCTGTAATAAACTTGATCTCATTCGCATCACCTCGCCTGCAACTGCTAATTGTAGACCTTCTCTTATAAAACAAAGTGGGAGCTGTGACTAACCTTTCTTTGAAAATTCTGCACTGAAATAATCCAAAAGTCCGTGGGTCTAGTCCAATGACCACAGGCAAATTCCGCTGTCTGATCAGAGAAGGATGAAAACATGTGTCTCTCCCAACCACAATGGGATTCCAATACAACTGCTAAAGCAATCGAGCATTTTTCCATATTATTATTTTTCTTTGAAATAGTCTTGCATCAGAGTATGAATGTATCATAAATATTAATTTACAGTCGGATCATGATAAGATTAATTGAATTCATAATATATAAGATTAACAGCTAATAAACAGAGCGTTGTTCAATTCTTAAAACAAACTATTTGTACAATGCTGGGATCTTTGTGTTTTTTCAATCTGCAGACGTTATTTGGATCAGATATTAAGTCCGCTAGCTATTGAGTTTATAGTGTCCATAAATGGAAGGAGGCACAAATGTGATTTGTTGATTTACTGGATAGAATGCAGAACATAGTTTTTGTTTTCCACTGTGTCTTGCCATACATGACAATAATCATAAACAAATATGCCCAATGTCTACCCTAGACACTTAAATGCCTGCACGTTTTAACTGAGTTTGAGAAAATATGTTTACTTCAGTTTCTAAATGGTGGCAATAGAACTGGTTCAAAGAAGTGCATGTATTTTCGACGAAGATTGGGGATGTCCACATCTGCAATGATAGACACTAAATCCTGGAGTATTTCAGTGGGACAGGCAGCATCTCTGGAGCGAAGGAATTGGTGTTGTTTTGGGTTGAGACTCTTTGTGGCCTTGCCCTCAGTGCCACCCCAATCTGGACACCACCAGTGGATTTGTGATCTGATGGAAATGTCAGGTACTTATAAAATATTCTCCCTGTAAAGCTCCTAAAAACATTACATTTTATTGGATGAGATGGTTGAGTTTTTCATGACAGACTCATTTATGATTACTGCTTAACAACCTCTGTAATCATAACAGTTGACATGTAATAATTTGTCTTCCTGAAGAAAAATACAGTTTATCCCATTTTCAAATCTTTTATTTTGAAAAATTAAAAATGAAAACGTCCCGCATTTTGTCTGAAATAAAACAGAATATTCAACATGAATTTTGAAAGTTCAACATGAAAGTTGCAACTCCAGGGATTTAGCTGTGGCTGTCTGGGCAATGAGCACATTCAAGGCTAGGGTGAATTAAAGAACAGGGATATGACCAGGGAGTCGGATGAGAAAATAGAGGACCATCGATGATTGAAAGCAATTAATGGAAAGCAAAAAATATTAAATGCAGAAAATTATGGATGTAGTAACCCAGTCATAGGCAGCATCTGTGGAGAGAGACAGGGTTATTAATTTAGGGTTAAGACAGAGGAATTCTCTGCCTTATGGTGAGAACTGGCGGTGGAGGCCGGTTCTCTGGATACTTTCAAGAAAGAGTTAGATGGGGCTCTTAAAGATAGCAGAGTCGTGGGATATGGGGAGAAGGCAGGAACAGGGTACTGATTGTGGATGATCACATTGTTCAATGGATGATCACATTGAATGGAGGTGCTGGCTCGAAGGGCCGAATGGTCCATTGTCTATTAATGTTTCAGCCCCCCAGTTAGTCCACAAATTGACTGCCACTTTTGCATGAGTGACTTTGCATCAAAAAAACTTCAAATGGCTGTAGGTGGTAATCAAAACAAAACCTGAAGATGCTGGAAATCTAAAATAAAATCAGTAAATACTAAAAATGATCAACAGATCACGCCACAACTGTGGGAAGAGAAACGGAGCAATTGTTACAGGTCAAAGATTCTTTGTCAGGGAAACATGAGCACTGCCTCTCCTTCTGCACATGTGGCTAGACCTGCTGAGCATTACCTGCATTTTCTGCTTTTAAAGTGTTTTGGGGTGGTAGATACAGCAAGCATACACGCTGGAACTTGCTTATTAGTCAAGTGTTTGGAGGACTGAGCTTGTGATCTGAAGACACAAGTTTAAATACCATCATTGCATTTGGGTGTATTCAAGTTCAAGTATTCCAATTAAATTCTAAAATAAAGGCTGGTGCAATGGTTACTGACTGTATGTAAAAATCCTTCTGGTTTAGTAATGTTCTTCAATGAAGAAAATAAGCAGTCTTTAGTTAATCCATGTGTTCTCTGATCTGAGAATGTGTTGACTCGTGAAGGAATGTAAGTCTCGCCACCAGTGCCCACATCCAGTCAATGAGTATACTTTTAAAAGACACTTCATAAAGTGAAGAATGATGGAAGGATTTTAAAGTTGACAGATTAGATTGGAACTGGTACTGACAACATTGGACACCTAATTCATATTTCACATTTTTCTTTGAGTGGAAAAAATGCTGATTTCTTTTCAACCAGTTTCTCTTTTCATCATCAACACAATTCCATCAGCACTAGACTATTGCATCTGTGCAGTTATTGTGAGCTGTGTAAAACTGCACGATTGCACCACCGATTGAATTCTTCCATGTAGAAATGCCTGTGCTTTTGGAAAGAACACAGGGTCCTATATCAAAGCCGTTTAATTGTGATTATCTTACTGTTGAAACCTTCACTTATCAGTGTTACTCTTCTGATCAGTGCAGTGTTGATGTTCTTTGTACTATGCATTTCAGAGATAGTACCTCTAGTGATTTGTTGCATATGTTCTGACTGTGTAATCTTTGTGTTCCCACCTCTGCAAACATCTAAGGACCTATTGAAAGGAGAAATATTCCTCCCATTTGAAAAGCAGTTTCTTAAAATATCATGGTTTAAAACATTATTCCTCTCTGCCATGAGCAATCAATCTGTAAGATTGAATAGAAATATCAAAAGCACAATAACTACTTGCTGGAAAAAAGAATTGAAAATATTAAACACAATATTCAGCCCTTTATCAATGGCAAAAAACTCCGAAAATTAAACATCATAATTTCAAAATTGACCATCATAGTTGCTCAATCTGAAAAGGTGAGGGGATAGGGTAAAGAAATAAGGGGAAATGGTTATTTTATTTATCTTCTCCCCTTTTTTATTTTATTTAGTACAACTATCTCACCTTGTTACTAGTTATTTTAAGAAGAACATACATTGATAATAATACCTATCTGCATTCCCATAGAAGCTGGTGAACCTGCTTTTGGCTGGTGCTTGGGAGAGTAAGCCCCCGATTTTTGGATTTGAATGCAATTCCAGCATAGTTACAGACTCCTGAGATGTTGTTGACATCCTTCCGGTTTAATAATTTCTGTTTCGAATGTAGTTCTGATTGATGAGCAGAGAGTGTTCCACAGTATTCTCACACAAAATATTGTACAATGTTGGAAACTTCCAGGACTTTCTTAAACTGAGACCAATGCAATACTGATAATGAATGGTGATTAGTGTTTGGCTTATCACATTTGCAGTGATTTTGTTTTTAATGCAGCCTTTTGTGAAATGTAGTAGAAATGTCAGAAATGTTAATTGGGGGCAATAGGTGTACATAGTTGGACTAATTTTAATGCCCTGTGTAAATATGTTCAGACCCACAAGTCTGCCTTGGCACCATGGTCTCTTTGTGTACATCATAAAGTAGATATTTCAAATTGGTAAATGTATTGAGCACGAGTTGCAGGCTGGCCTGTATATTTAAATTAAACAGTGTCTGCTGCAGTACGATATCTGAATGGCACAGAGAAAGAATGTAAGAAATAAATACAGGATTGGGCATTTGAACTGCTCAATCATTTAATAAACTAGATTGGGAACTGCCGGCAGTTGGACCTTACAACAGTAATAAGTCGAGGTCTTTCACATTTGAAGACCCCGCTGATTTCAATAGGGATTGCAGAACTGGGAAGCAAAGAGTAAGTTGCTTAACTGTTTTTAGTTACCTCAATTTTATTTATGGGTCTCTATAACAGAATGTTCTTTGATTTATGATTGTTACATTCCTGGAAAATGTTTCATTAAGCAAAAGTTAATAAATCTTGTACCATCGAGTGTTTTGGTGTGGTGTTTGGGAGGTGAGGGGTGTACTTTTCATTATAGTGAAGAATAGATTCAAACAGGATATGTACTCTTAAACCAGTCAAAGACGCTATTGCAGAAAATGTATACATAGAATGATGGTAAATTGAGAAATGCCTAAATTATAAGCATTTTAGTGTTGGTTTGATTATTAAAATTGATAGATTTAATGACTTTTCAAATATTTCAATATCTAATATATTTAAAATAAATTCTTAGGTGTTACAGCAGGCAAAGGTGGAAATGGGGCTTTTCAAACAAGTATAGCTGTTTTTAAGGCAAGGTTAACAACAAAACCCTGTACACTGTGACAAGCTTAGAAGGGAACAGGTGATTCTGGCCAGGTGGTGATCAAGTTAGCATTTTGGCTAGGATCATGCTGTTTTTGCACTTTGAATCCAGTTATATTCTGGTCTCCATTTCCTTTAGTGTTTTTAAACAACAATCTGTCCAATATTTATCGATTTAGAACCTGGTCATTCGCAAGCAATAATTGCGCAAATTTGCAGTGAGTTACAAAAACTACACAATTACTACTTTGTGCAGGGTTTGAACCCAGTCCCAATTTGAAAGGACTTTTAAAGAATCTCGCTCTCATGGTTCCGGTCGTCCTGTAAATCAAAGGCTTACTGGCAATTCCTGTTGTACCCAGTGTAATGGGAACGACAAGTAATTGGCAAATTGGGAAGATCCAAAACCATTGAACTGTAAGGTGTGGAGAATAAAACGGGAATTTGATGAAGAATATTCTTCTAAGGATAGTTTTAGCAACAATGCTGGGACAAAGTAGGAGGTTTAATGCACACCTGAAGCATGTTCCACTTTAACTTTGTGAATTGCCTATTTTATTCCTCTATCTTCATTGTGTCTTGGTTATTTATTTTTTTAGATTTGTTAATGGTGTGAAACTATATTCTATAATCATTGTTGGCATGCATACATCGGTGAATATCGATGGTATTGAAAAATACATTCTGCCTTGCCATTAGCCTTGCCTTGCACATAGTGCTAACATGTCTTTGAACATTGATTAATGAGTTAGTATGAGGGTTTGTTAGTGTGAAGACAAATATAAGTCCCCTACAATCAGAGACAGGTAAATTTATAATGGGAAACAAAGAAATGGCAGAACCGTTAAACGAGTACTTTGGTACTGTCTTCACTAAGGAAGACATACAATCCCCCAGAAATACTAGGGGACCGAGGATCCAGTGGGAGGGATGAACTGAAGGGAATCCACATTAGTCAGGAAATGGTATTAGGTAAACGGTTGGGACTGAAGGCAGATAAATCCCCAGGGCCTGATGGTCTGCATCCCAAGGATGTGGACCTAGAAATCGTGAATGCATTGGTGATCATTTTCCAATGTTCCTGTGGACTGGATGGTAGCCAATGTAACCCAATTTTTTAAGAGGGAGAAAACAGGGAATTGTAGGCCAGTTAGCCTTACATCGGTGGAGGGGAAGATGCTTCAGTCGCTTGTTAAAGTTGTTATAGCAGCACATTTGGAAAGCAGAGACAGAATGTCTAATCTTCTGGAATTTTTTGAGGATGTAACTAGTGGTGGAATGGATAAGGGAGAGCCAGTGGATGTGGTGTAACTGGACTTCCAAAAAGCTTTTGACAAGGTCCCACACAAGAGATTAGTGTGCAAAATTAGAGTACATGGTATTTGGGGTGGGGTACTGACATGGATAGAGAACTGGTTGGCAGATAGGAAGCAAAGAGTATGAATTAGTGGGTGTTTTTCAGAGTGGCAGGCAGTGACTAGTGGGGTGTTGCAAGGCTCGGTGCTGGGAACCCAGTTATTTACAATATATATTAATGATTTAGACATAGGAAATGCGACGTCTCCAAATTTGTGGATGACACAAAGCTAGGTGGCAGTGTGAGCTGCGATGAGGATGCTATGAGGCTGCAGGGTGACATGGATAGGTTGGGTGAATGGGCAGATGCATGGCAGATGCTGTATAATGTGGATAAATGTGAGGTTATCCACTTTGGTGGCAAGAGGAAGGCAGATTATTATCTGAATGGTGTCAGATTTGGAAAAGGAGAGGTGCAATGTGACCTGGGTGTGCTTGTACATCAGTCACTGAAAGTAAGCATGCAGGTACAGCAGGCAGTGAAGAAAGCTAATGGCATGTTGGCCTTTATTACAAGAGGATTTGAACATAGGAGCAAGGAGGTCCTAATGCTGTTATACAGGGCCCTGGTGAGACTGCACCTGGAGTATTGTGTGCAATTTTGGTCTCCTAATTTGTGGAAGGACCTTATTGCTATTGAGGGACTGCAACGTAGGTTCACCAGGTTAATTCCTGGAATGGCGGGACTGACATATAAAGAAATAATGGGTCGACTGGGTGAGAAGGATGAGAGGGAATCTTATAGAAACATAAACAATTCTTAAAGGATTGGGCAGGCTAGATGCAGGAAAAAACGTTCCCAATGTTGGGGGTGTCCAGAACCAGGGGTCACAGTTTAAGAATAAGGGGTAGGCCATTTAGGACTGAGATGAGGAAAAACTTATTTACCCAGAGAGTTGTGAATATATGGAATTCTCAGCCACAGAAGGCAGTGGAGGCCAATTCACTGGATGTTTTCAAGAGAGAGTTAAATTTAGCTCTTAGGGCTAAATAAATCAAGGGACATGGGGAAAGCAGGAGAGGTATACTGATTTTTTGATAATCAGCCATGATCATATTGAATATGTTTCTATGCTTCTAGTTCTCATTTTTCTATGTTTCTATGCTTCTAGTACTCTTTCCCCAAACCATTTCAAGTTACTAAAATTTGGTAAAAATTGATGATCCATGGTGATCCTTTTTTTAAAAATTGAGTTTCACTCAAACTAAACACAAGACGTAATTGGCGTTTCATCATTTCACCCCTTTGAAAGGATGCCTTGGTGCAGACTTCCTTCGTTCTGCAAGATACATGGAAGGTTGCCAAAATTGGAGGCGCTAAGCCAAGTTTGAGCATTCCATTATGGATTGTTGGCTGTTATCAACATTATTTTTCTTCACTATTACTAACCAATGCCTTTGCGACTCATAGCAAGCTTTCACACTATTATTTCTCTGAACTTGATCTTTATAATAAATTAAATACTTTTCAGCCCAGGCGATAGTTTATTTTCCTCTATTTTTGCCAATGTTGCCTGATTTTATCGTTTTATCTTTTTTATAAAAATAACTGTTGACTTTGCAACTTCCAGAATACCGTTGGACTTTAGTGGACATTATGTTGAGTGCTTGAAGTTTATGGACTTCAATGATAGAATATTGTAAACAGCCTAGTCATGGGTGCAGCTAAGAATTGCATAGAGGAATTATGATTAATAGGTTCTGGCCAATTTTTAAGTAAAACAATATTCGTCTTTGTTGGACTCGGAGGGGTGTAAAGGACCTGTATCTCCAAGGAATATGAACTATTCATCATTCTCTTCAAACATTTTGAAGACATTTTATTTTTGAATGCATTGTCAGCAGGAAATTGAAAAGCTGCGCAAGTCTTTCTTTTTAAACCATATTGGAAAGAGATCTCAAACTGCTGATGATTTGGGGAAAATGCAATAAAATCATTGAGCATGGTGAACATATTTTCAGCCTTTTCTCAACATTATTTTGCATTGATGTCTTGGTTTTGTAGAACAATTGTCTATTTGCTCTAAAATAAGTGTCCTCTGGATAGGACAAGTTTGGTAGAAAATGGACCAATCTCAGGCAGGTGAAACCAGTGTAACTGGGACATGTTGGCCAATGTGAGCAAGTTGGGCTGAAGGGCCTGTTTCCACACTGTATCACTCTATGACTTTATATATCGACTGGAGTTCCATTCAATGTAATGGTTATTTGATCAAATGCAAGTATCAGTCTTGATACCTTGTGAAGGGAAAGGGGCTAATAGGAAAGCACTTTCAACGTGCTAATATAAGCATAATGGGCAAACTAAAAATATCTTATGTGGTATCTATATTTGTAACGGGGTGAATTCTATGTAGTTATGTCAGTCTGAATGTGTATTCAAGTGGATAATTATCTTAGTATTTGTTATTTGGCCTAAAGAATAGGAATACATTTTGAAGAAGTATTTCTCGGGAGATTGGTTAGGCAGATATGTGCTTGCCATGCTGTCATTATTTATTCCCTTGTTTCATGTATTACTTGTGTTTTCTTTACAGATGTCCATTCTCCATCAGGCAGGAAAAGGAACCCCGTGCCTAGGATGCAGAGGGATGTGTAAGGCATTTGAGCCACATCCTTGGAGGTAAATGATCCATGTATCTATATTACTAAAAGTCTGATCTTGACCGCTTTTGGCTCGCTGTGCTGTGATTTCCGAGAGAACGCCGCCCCCTATGGCCGTCATTTTTGGCCACCTCGCCCAGAGTCCCCCTCCGCCTTCCAGGACCCGAGGATTTTTCCCATCGATGAAAAATCAGAGAGATATTAATGTTTTTAAATAATTCACCATTTTTTTCGCCTGCTGCCCCTACTGGAGGGACTATAAAACCAGGAAGTGGTGTGCCTCACTCAATCTCTGCAAGATGGAGGAAGCCAGAGGGTCACATCCCTCTGAGCTCTGAATAACACTGAACACATGTCTACTCAACTGTGAGTGCCCTTAATGTGGTTTGAAAATGAAAATATGGTTGGTTTGAAGTAAAAATGCACTGCAAATGGTTGTTTGGGTTGAAGTAAAAATGCACTGCAAATGGTTGTTTGGGTTGAAGTAATTGGTGGAGAGGTGGAATATTGCGTCGGGGGCCAGCCCTCCCGTGTGAACATGGGACCCACGGGTCCCACTTAGTCTAGTAGTTCATAAAATCTCACAGGTCAACGGAAACCCATTTGGCCCAAAATGATTTCACTATAAAAATCTATTTTCCTTGTATGTCCCCCAGATGACTTATCTTTTTTCATCTCTACTGTATATGCAATTTCTGTTTGAACGTAACTATGAATTTGCTTCCTTTACCTTTTCATCCAGTGACCTGCAGGAAGGATACTTGCTCAAACACTCTTCAAGGAAGTAATTCATTACTTTATGAATGAATATTTGTCATATTTAAAAGCATACCAGAGCACTCCCAGTCAATTAAATTTCTATTCACTTTGGTGTCCAAAAATAAAATACCTTTTTATTTGGCAAGGCAAAATTGCACATTTTTTGTAACCTATTAATAAAGAAATGTTTAGACATTTAGGCTTTGTCTATTGACTGCAGTCACGTATGAGATGTCTTTTAGACAATTCCTGCTTCATTCTGTCTGCCAGACTCTGGCATGAACCATATGCAAGTTTAAATATGAATTATTTTAATCTGAATTACAACTATTTTTAAGGTATTCATTTGCCTTTGTTTTTTTTTCATTATTTCGTTATTAATTATTTGATACCACACCAACATACATATTCATTCCTGTTCTTAATTGTTCTGTGTCTGCTTATTATAGTTGGATTATAGTTCAACATCCTAGTGAATACTTTGCATTGTTGTGATTTCATTATAAGATGCATTGTATGAACAATAAGTGTTTGTGGGATGTAATGCACTGAAATGTATTTCAAAAAACAAGTTTGCCTTAACTGTTTGACTATTAAATAGATATAGAACCACTTAAATCCATTTTGAGTAAACTTAATACCATTCATCTGAATTTTTTTTTTAAGTTTGAGACCTGGATAGTAAGAATTTATTGTTTTTCTCAAACGAAAATGTCATCAATACCCTTTATGTGAGGCACATTAAGGTGGGAAAACCCTCAGGGCCTGACCAAGTATATCCTCGCATGTTGATGGAAGCAAGGGAAGAAATATATGGGTTATGGCAGAAATATTTGCATCTTGCTTAGCCATAGATGTGGTACCAGAAGGCTGGAGGGTGGCTCATAGAGTGCATTTTATTCAAGAAGGGCTGCAAGGACATGCAGTGAGTCTAACATTAGTGAAGGGAAAGTTAATTGAGGGAATTCTGAGAGACATAATCTACCTGCATTTCGAAAGGCTAGAATTGATTAGGGATAGTCAGCAAAGCTTTGTGCAAGAGAATTTTTATTTACTAATTTGATGTTTGTTGAAGAGGTGACCAAGAGGATTGATGAGGGCAAGGCTCTAGGCATCTGCATGGACTTTCTCAACACTTTGAATAAGGTCCAATGTAGTAGGCTGGTGTAGAAGATGACATCACATGGGATCCATTGACATGACGGAGGATTGTTTTTTCAGACTGGAGGCCTCTGACAAGAAATGACCTCGAGAGATCAGATGACTATGTGAGAAATTGGCCAAGCATGTCCAGTTTACAAAAAAGCAAGACAAATCGATTCTGGCTAGTGCAGGTCATAAATGTTACATTTTGAAGACTAGGAGCCTCCACTTTCCTTTTAGATTGGTGGTGAGAAGCAGTTTACTTTGTGGGAATCCTGAATAATGAGTTTGAATCATGCAACCAGTGATGGATCACAAAAATCACAGCAAGCAAAGGGTGCGGGAAATTGAAATTCCCGCTCAAACAGAATTCAGTCATGTGGTCAATAGAATTCCTCAAGACTAAGGACTTTTCTGAGGAATATTTGGGCTAGAGCAGGAAAACGGTACTAAGGTAGATCATCCATCATTGAATGGTGAATCGGGCGTGAGGGGCTGAATGGCCTGAGTTTTATTTTTCAGATTCTTAAAGGTATTAATTAATTTAGGCCAAAGAACAATAGAACAATAAATGATGCTGAGAAACTAATCAACCATGACCAAAATGCAAGGCAGAACTGTCTCGAGGAACTCAATAGCTGACCCCTGCTCCAAATGATTAACAAATAATTCTAATTGAATTTTACTTTCATACGGCTGATTAGTGTAAGATTCAACTGCAAGCACTAACAGATACAAGGAGATACAAATGCATGGTGGATTATATGCACACATGGATCAGCATGTGTAACATTACAATTGCACGAGGTGGAACTTCTTTAGTCGGAGGGTGTGAATCTGTGGAATTCATTGCCACAGAAGGCTGTGGAGGCCAAGTCGGTGGATCTTTTTAAGGCAGGGATAGACAAATTCTTGTTTAGAACGGGTGTCAAGAGTTATGGGGAGCAGGCAGCAAAATGGGATTAGGAGGCAGAGATCAGCCATGATTGAATGGTGGAGTAGACTCGATGAGCCGAATTGCCTAATTCTACTCCTATAACTCGTGAACTTGTGACATTGAAACTTGGAAACCTTGTCTCTCCCATTCACAAGGAAACCAGTGATTTTGGAAGGGTTGAAGATTAAGTGTCTAGAGAGACACGGGTTGCTTCTCAAAAATGTTGGTCCACTAACACTGTGTTTGTAAGCAACATCTGTCCTTTCTTTTCTGATTCTAAATGCTTAAAGATCAATTTAGTATTATTGCAGCTGAAAGTTTCTCTTTTCTCTTGTGAATAGAGGATTGTGGATGCCGCTGAGGAGGGAGGCCTTAACAGATTGAATAGGAATCGTTATATGAAATACATTATTTGGATTTGATTATCAATGTGGTTTCTGTTTTTCTGGTTAACTTGCTCCAGATGGGGAATAAGAAAGTTTTCTAAGTCCACGGTTGTTTTCTTAAATTGTAAGGGCCTGTGGGGTTGGCAGTATGGAAAACCTGGCTGGCCAATGCAAGATTCAAGTAATACTTCCACCCAGTCCCAAGTGTGTTGACATCTGTGCTGGGTGTGGGGTTAGGAGTATGCAGAAAATCAAAACTCCAACCCACCCTCCCAGGGACTCTGTTTCTTGAAGAATCTATGCAGATTAAAATTGGGTGATGCGTCCTTTTCATCAAGTTAAGCTTAGATAAAGTCGTACAGAACAGGAACAGTGTCTTCGGCTCATAAAGTGCACACCAATCTTTTTGTACATCTGCTCCAATCCCATTTATCTACATTGGGGTTGTATCCTCCTATGCATTGCTATTTAAGTGTCTGTCTAAATGCCTCTTAAATGTGAATGTATCTCATTTCACCACCTCTCTGACAGCGCGTTTTGGAAATGAACTACAGGCACCTCACATTTTATGTGCAGGCTACATAATTGAAAAACAGCATGTAATTCAAAAATACGTACACACACATACACTGCACCACCAAGTGTAAATTTGAGCGAGTTATTCCAAAAATATGTGCGTGTAAATCAGGCTTTAGTATTAATTGAAAAAGAGTGTTACTTCAAACAAGTGTAAAATGTGAAGGTACACAAAAATGCTGGAGAAACTCAGCGGGTGCAGCAGCATCTATGGAGCGAAGGAAATAGGTAACGTTTCGGGCCGAAACCCTTCTTCAGACGTCTAGTGTAAAATGTGGGTTGCCTGTACTCTCTATGTGGGGGGAAATTAAAGCAAATTACCCCTCAAATTCTCTTTTTAAAAATTCTTCCATCTCATTATGTCTATGTCCATTCTGATTTTGATATGCCTACTATGGGAAAAATATTTTTTAATCATCTAACCTTTCCACACTGTTCATGACGTTGTACTTATATCTCTATCAGATTGCCCTTTGGCCTCTTTCACTTCAGGGAAAACAAACTTGATCTATCTAATCTCTCCCCCCAATACTAAAGTTCTCCAATACATTCAATGAATCTCCTCTAATATCTCTCCAGTGTTATCACATCCTTACGTTTGTGTGATGACCAGAAATGCACACAATTATTCAAGTGCGGCTTAACTATTTTGTAATGTTGCAACTTAATGTCCTAACTCTTGTATTCTATGAAGAAAGATACACGATGCAGGAGTGACTGAGTGGGTCAGACAGCATCACTGGAGGATATGGATAGGTGTCATTTTGGGTTGGGATCCTTCCTCGGACTGATTTCATAGGTCAGGACACATTCTCAAGTTCTTCAATGCCCTACTGTATATGACCTACCTCTATTTTGTTTCCCAAACGGCATCACATGCTTGGAAAAAAACCAATGTATTTGAAATCCATGGAAATTAATAGTCTGCTTTATATGCCGTAATTTTTTCTAAATTCCAAACTGCCTTAAATCGATACTTGGCTCATAGAAAGAATACAGGGTTGTGGAGAGTTTCATGGGATAATGATTAATGCAAGTGTGAAAGATACATCTTCTAGATGTGCTGGGATGCATCCTCAGCGATGTGACCTGGGGTCATCGGGTGTTTCAGGTCTCACAACATTAGAACCCTCGCCCAGGCGACCCAGCCGGGGTTGATCAAGCCCCGACTTGCGTCCCAGCAGCAACCGCCCACGGATCAGCCCTCTTAATTCAAAGCCACCTAGTGGCTTTCTCTGTGGCTTCGCTTGTGGATTGAACTTCTTTGCCAGCCCCGTAATGCCCAACTGGTTGAGGGCTTTGCAGAGTGAGCGTCCTGCAAAGCCTCTACAGCCCTCCTCTATGGAGAGTATCCTACAATGCTCCAGTTTAAACATCCATCTTCAGCTTTCCTGTGGTCAGTTTCTAAACAAAATTCTGTTTCGTGTTGAGGCACGTATATCTTGCTGTGTTCCTGTCAAAGATCATTTTTAAAATGGCAATGGACAATTCCCAATAATGCCAATGAAATATGAGCTGGACAAATGCCCAAAATTCAGTTTTAGTTTTAAGTCGAGGAATATGATTTGTTTGTTCCTCAATTCATTGGTATGGATGATCCATGGGAATAAGAGTCATGATTTGATGCAGGGATTAGAATAAAGCTGTTTTCTCCTTCACATGCGCATACACAGTCCATATAGGGTTGGGCTGAGTTAGGTTCCTATTACATGATGGGTTCCTCTTTCTCAAATCTGTGACTATTTCAGGTGATCCTGTAGTCAACATGCCCAGGGCACAGGGATTTGTGTTTCTCACTCAAAACTTGGTGCAAGGGGAAACTGAATTTGGGAAATGGGGAGTGGGGGTTGGTGAAAGAGGGGAGAGGCAGCTTAGGAAGGAGAAGAAGTGAGAGACAGGGGTCAGTGCTATGGGAAGGAGGACAAAGCACCTAAGAAACAGGGCAGTGACACAGTGGTGGAGTTGTTGCCTCACAGCGCCAGAAACCCACGTTCGATTCTAACCTGGGTGCTGTCTGTACGGAGTTTGCATGTTCTCCCTGTGACCACGTGAGTTTTCTCTGGATGTTCAGTTTTCCTCCCACATTCCAAAGATATGCAGGTTTGTAGGTTAATTGGCTCCTGTAAATTGTCCCTTGTGTGTAGGATAGAACTAGTATATGGGCGAACATTGATCGGCATGGAGTTGGTGGGCTGAAGGGCCTGTTCCCATGCTGTATCTCTAAGTCAAACAAAAAAATATATGATTTGGAATAGAAAAGGAACACTGGATATCCCTGGCAATGTTTTTTGGGCAAACTCTGATTGTGAAGGCAGTGGCGAAAGAGGATACCAGCAAGAATTCATTATGGAGAGGGATCATTTGGATGGGGAGGAAGGTAGGGAAAGGGAATAATTCACTCTTGCCTTTCACCTTTGGTGATATAGCTTTGCAGCTTTGGCATTTGTGTGGGCACATTAATGTTGAACAACTGAATGATTTGTTTACGTATGAAGCCTTATCTACAATAAGCATTTTTCAGTCAGGTCGACAGGGTGATGCTGCCCTGCTCTCTCAGTATCATTGCTGTTATCTCCAACTTCAGAATGGCTCCATTTATGACACTGCAGTTCTTGAGTTACTACTATAGTGAGCTCAGAGGTGTTAGCAGATTGCTAATGTAATGTTATGCCAAGTTTAGAGAACATTTGTGCTTATGGGCTCTTTCTGTCTGCAAAGTGAATTGTGAACTTGCCAATTTCTTGTGACTCTTGACACCAGGAGGGAAGGAGAAATCCTTTTGCTCATTTCATTCTGGCTTGAATCCCAAATGAGTCCCCAGGCTTTACTGAAGCAATGAATAATTGCTCAATTATTTGTTCATAAGGAGAAGAATTAGGTCATTCGGCCCATCAAGTCTACTCCGCCATTCAATAATGGCTGATCTATCTTTTCCTCCACCCCCCATTCTCCTGCATTCTCCCCGTAACACCTGACACCCGTAACAATCCAGAATCTATCAATCTATACCTTAAAAATATCGATTGACCTAGCCTCCTCCACAGCTGTCCGTGGCAATGAATTCCACAGATTCACCACCCTCTGACTGAAGAAGTTCTTCCTCATCTCCTTTCTAAAGGTACGTCCTTTTATTCTGAGGCTATAGCTTCTGGTCCTAGACTCTCCCATTAGTGGAAACATCGTCTCCACACCTACTCTATCTATACCTTTCACTATTCTGTAAGTTTTAATGAGGTGCCCCCTCATCCTTCTAAACTCCAGCAAGTACGGGCCCAGTGCTGTCAAATGCTCATCACATCACAGCATCCTTGGGATCATTCTCGACATTGTATAGAGATTAAACAGTCTGTCCTCCATAATGCAGTCTTCATTGTACTAAGTGCAACTTTTCCCATCAGATGCATTCATGCTTATAGGTCCAGTGTTCTAATTCTGTGGCATGACTAATTCACTGCCCTACCAGCTGATGGTCATTCCTTCACCGGAAAATGCAAGCAGTCTAATGTTACATTCTTTCTCTTAACACAGAAAGATATGCAAGTCATGCAAATGCAACCAAGAGGATCACAGCCTGCCCTCTGATGCGGAGGATGATCGGAAAATTGGCCGGCTTTTGACTGATTCTAAATATTCCAATCTGACTGCCCGGGTGAAGGGAGGAGATGGAGTTCGCATTTATAAAAGGAACAGAATGATCATAACCAACCCTATTGTGTCGAGGAAAGATCCAACTTTTGACACGGTCACATATGAGTGGGCTCCACCGGGTCTTACCCAGAAACTGGTAAGGCGATCTACCCAGGAGAGCTGATGTGTTTAAGAAAGATGTTTAAGAAAGAACTGCAGATGCTAGAAAAATCGAAGGTAGACAAAAATGCTGGAGAAACTCAGTGGGTGAGGCAGCATCTATGGAGCGAAGGAATAGGTGACGTTTCTGGGTGAGTCTGAAGAAGGGTCTCGACCCGAAACGTCACCTATTCCTTCGCTCCATAGATGCTGCCTCACCCGCTGAGTTTCTCCAGCATTTTTGTCCACCTGCGCTTTTACAAAACGTGTTTTACTTGAACTGTAGACGCATTAGTTTTTGTCACAGGGAGAAATTCCGAAAATACAACCAAAAAATCAGAAAGATTGTATCAAAGTAAAATCGTTCGAGACAAACAAATGCAAAATGTTGCTTTTACACAGCTCAACCAACCCAGGTTCAATCTTGACCTCTGCTGCTATCTGTTGAAGTTACACATTTTCCCTGTGAACGATTTATTTTAGGGTTTCTTCTGGGTGTTGTTATTTCTTCCCACATGCTGTAGTTTAGTTTAGTTTATTGTCACTCTACTGAGGTACAGTGAAAAGCTTTCATTGCGTACTAACCAGTCAGCAGAAAGATAATACATGATTACAATCGAACCATCCATGGTGTACAGATACACTGAATAACGTGAATACATGAATGCATACCAAACACGTGTGCATTAGTAAGTTACTTGGCCTTTGTACGTTGTCCCTAGTATGTGTAGCTTAGTTGTAGAATCTGGGGGGGACTTGATGGGAATACAAGGGGAGAATTAAAATGGGATTAGAGTAAGTGGGTGCTCAATGTTGAGCAGACTCGGTGGATTGAAGGGCATTTTATCACGTTGTTCGACTATTAGCAGTTTCTCAAAGGTTGGCCTTGACTAATGCTGTTTGCTTGCGATTGGACTAACTGCAATCACCCATCCTGATTTACCCATTTAGAACAGGGGTTACCGTTCGTAAACGACAGGCCTGGACAATCATTGTTTATAAAGTAATTTGCAAACATGCTGTGATTTCATTGGAGTGGCGGGAAGGGAGTCACAGTTGATTTCCACCCCTGAGTCAGAGGTCCCATCCCTGTACATTGCAGCCTAGTAGAGGTCAGTGGATAATGAAAAGCCTGATTAAAATAACAAGCTTGACTGGATATCAAGATGAATTATTGACACATTGGGTAAACTTTGGCAGAGATAGTTTTCAGCTTCATTCTCAAGCTGAAATGCATTTTTTTTTTTTACAAGAAACTGTATTGTACTCAAACTGTACTCTGACTTGTACACAAATGAAATATTCCAGGGTTTTTCGGTTCTCTTTTTTTGAAGAGTGAGGTTATATGTTTAAAATAGCAATTCAAAATTTGGGACACTTAGCAGTGAAAGGTAGAGAAAGTATCTCTTGCAAAACTTGTTTAAAGCAAGAATAAAATTCCCCAATCCTCATTTTCCACTCCACCAGCCTCCACATACAACAGATTACCTTCTGCATTTTCTGCCACTTTCAACGGGATTCCCTGTGAACAACTTTCCCTCCGCTCCCCTTTCAGTATTCTTAAGTGGCCTTTACTTTTGCGAAACCCTGGACCAATCTTTCACCTTCACCCACCATTGCCCATTCTGCACCACTTTCTAAAGCAACCACAGGAGATGCAACATTGGGCATTTGATCTTCTCTTTTCCTACAAAACAGAAATTCAGAAGAACCTTTTGGCTGTATCAATGATTCTCTTGTGCCTATTCCGTTCTAGTGTATGGAATTCAGTGCCCATGGTGTGGTCTCTTTTATACTAGAGAAAATTAAAGCAGAATAGATGACTGCTTTGAGGAGCACGTTAGTTCAGTCTGCAAGGATGGCCCTGAGCTTCCACTTGCCTGGAACTTCAATTCTCCATCACCGACCCAGACTATTATCTGTCTGTGACTCCCATTCCAACAAGGTACTACTCCTCATCTTCCATCAACAATCCCTAACTTGCTTTCACAGCTTGTATTGGAGCATGCAAGTTCTGCTGAAAGATTATCCACATTCCTCCCCATTCCACCTCCATCCAAAATTTCTAAACAGGAATTTCAGCGCTTCACAGGAGATAATGTTACTTTTAGTGTGTGTAATCAATGAAAAATGTTGATAATGATCAAACTTGGAGGTCTTTTGAGAAGGATAGAAAGCTGATAAGGTGCCACGCAGCTGGTTATGATGCAAAATTGGAGAAAGTGATACTAAAAGTATAATGTTCCAGTCATGAATGAGTGATTAACTGACAGAACATGCAAATTTGGAATAAAGTAATGTTTGGGTTGAGAGGAAGTAGGCTGCTGCATGGGTCCAACTATTCATTCCAATTTGCATTGAAAGAGAGGAATCAAATGTAATCTATCCATGTCTGCTGATGATTCAGTGTGGGAAAAAGGTGGGAGGATTGGGCAGGTTAAGAAAATAGGTGAGGACATTAAGGATCGTGTGGGGTTAAAAATAAAGGCAGAGCACATTTTAAACGGGGTGAGACTGGGAAGAGTTCATCTTGGGTGTCCTTTTCATTAATCTGTAAAACTTAAAGTGCAAATGTGACAAGCAATGAATATCTTTGGAAGTGAAAAGAATCACTTAAAATGTGAAGTTCTTGGATAAAGAAAAAGCTGTTTCCATGAGCTAAAAAGTTAATAAACATAGGTAGGTTTAATGTCACTGGCAAAAGAATTAGGAATGATTTTCCGTTGTGCAAATTTGAATTTGAAATTCAACGAGGCAGTAAATGCACGATTGATAGTAGCCCTTTCAAAAGGTAAACAAAGAGGAAGAAAAATAATTCAGAAATGTTTGAAAAAAATATTGAGATAAACTAGAATGCTCTTTGAAAGAACCCACATACTTGATTGGCCCAAATGACTCCTACCGAATAGTTCACTGCAAAAAGACTGAACTAGAATAATAAAGCTTGAGGCAAATGTAACAGTTGTTGAACCTTGCACTTGACTTTGATAGTTAATGACTCTAAATTGGAAAACCGGAGGGTCAAATTCCATTAGGCAATTAGACTTTGAGTCATGTCTGTTGTCTGTTCATGTGACCAAACATGGTTTTGACTTTTGAACTTGTTTCTTCCTGTTAAGTACCACGTATATCAATTAGAAATGAATAAATGCTGGTCTGAAATCCTCTCAGCAGATTGGAATGGGGCTAGGAATATGCTATCTGGTAGTAAAATGTTTTCCTCTGGGACATCAGAGATAAATTGTCTGCTTCGGTTGTCTAAGGCACTTCAGGCAAAGCTTTACTAAAATAATGTAATGGCCCACAAAGCACTCATCAATTGCAGGATCATTGGATCAATCAAATAAAGGCATTTTATAAGTGTTCAAGAAGGAACTGCAGATGCTGGAAGATCGAAGGTACACAAAAATGCTGGAGAAACTCAGCGGGTGCAGCAGCATCTATGGAGCGAAGGAAATAGGTGACGTTTCAGGCCGAAACCCTTCTTCAGGCTGATGGGGGGTGAGGGGGAGAAGGAAGGAAAAAGGGAGAGGAGGAGCAGCCCGAGGCCGGGGGGGTGGGAGGAGACAGCTGATGGGGGGTGGGGAGCGGAGAAGGAATAATAATAATATAATAATATTTATTTATATAGCACTTTTCAACAAAACCAGTATTTGAACCAAAGTGCTTTACAGAGATTGATTAAATTAATTGAACAGATCAATGCAATAAATCCATACAAATCAAAAAAAGAGAAAAAAGAGAAAAAGAAAAAAGACACAGAAACAGTACACTATAGAAATCAACATGAAACGTCCCCCGACAGCAGAATTCACTGTGAGGGAAGGCACCAAAAATATCCAGTTCTCCCCCTCATAGTCCACCCGAGGTCGGGGCCTATATCTGGCCTCCTCAGCCAGCCCGGTGTCTTCAGGCCCTCTTGCCGTGAAGCTGGATCATCGGCGTCGGTGAACATCCATCAGCAGCCAGGACTGAAGCGGCCGCTTCCCCCCCGAAGACTGCAACGACCAAAGTTCACAGGCCGCGCCGGCCGAACCCCCGACACTGGCGATCTCGGATCCCAGGCTCCGCGGTGCCGTCAACGGTCACAGTGCCCCGGAGATTACCGCAAGGCGACCCGGTAAGGCATCGCCCGCTCCTTGTAGATGTCCCAGCATCTACACCGCCGTCGAAGCTGCAGTCCCCGCAGGAAACGCCGCTCAGCGCTGCTCCAGTTCGACTAGGCCGCACAGAGAGGACGAAGATGCGGTTCGGAGAAAAACCGCATCTCCGACCAGGTAGGACTGGGGTTAAAAATAATTTCCCCCTTCCCCTCCCCCACCCACCACATAAAATAAGACCTCCAATAAACACCTGATATGAACAGGACTAAAAATAAAAATAAATAAGGGTGAAAGGACGGACAGCAGGAGGAGCGGCCATACACAACGGCGCATCACCCCCGCTGTCCGCCATCTTGAATGGCGTAGTACTTAGCTGCTTTTACACGTTTCAGTATTTCATTAGGAAGGAAAAAGGGAGGAGGAGGTATTGTATAATCTTGGCTAATTATATACCCAAAGTCGTGTTTGTCTTTGGTCTGCTATTTCCCTTCCCTTTACTCATTTCACACTTACTTGGCTATTATCAATCACTGGACAATAGACAATAGGTGCAGGAGTAGGTCATTTGGCCCTTTGAGCCAGCACCGCTTTACTGTGGAACACACAGCAAGGTTAGGAAGATGGAAAGGTTGCTGAATCTGATGCTGTGAATCAAAGGTGGGGTAAAATGAGAGGGAGCTTAACCTACCAGCAGTAAAGGAAAGGATGCCGGAGGCTCCATGCCTTTGACCTGGCAATCATCTGGTCTTGTTTGGCAATTATTTGTGCATTGATTTTCTTTGGAAGTTAATGTGGGTTTTAACTGAAGGCAACACTCATCTCTCTCAATTCACTTTCCCAACTTTAAACTACACAGATGGGGCATGCATCCAGAAGAGCCCTGCTGAAGCCCTGCTCCCAACCATCTCCAGTTAGAAGGCACAAGCAGAGCCTTGGTATTAATTAAATATGAATGGTGGTGGGGTGGAAGGTAAGGGCCAAGGGAACTCTATCCTTGCTCCATCTGAGGGAGGAGGTAGAGTGAGAGCAGACCTGCATGTCACAGAGGAGACGTGGGGAGGGATCCATCCATGACAGCATGGGGAAACTGCGTTTACGTAGCTGTGTACCCCAACATCCAGACCAAAATGTGTTCTCCACCCATCGTGATGTTCAGCTCTTCCCACGATTCCTCCTCCTCCGCCCCTTTTACTCTGGAAAGGAGTCCTCGTCTCACAATGAAGACCACTGCTCGCATCTCCAATGCTCCTCCTCTTCCTCATGGACACCACAGGCTGCTGGCATTCTGCCTTCTCCCTTCTCTGGACCATTTTATTTCCAACTAAAGGCGCATCATCAGCCATCATTACTTCTCCACTCCCCTTGCCCTCTCCAAACCCACACCTTCTGAACACACAGCCCTCCGCTCACTCAGTAACAATCCAGATAGTGTTTCCAAACCTGCCAACAAGGGCAGTACTTTTTGTACTCTGGAAGGCTCACCTCCACCATGCTGAGGACAGGTGTTAACTCCTGGACATTTCCTCTTAATTACCCCTTGATCATGACCGCATAGACGAACACCAGGCTACCATCTCCCAGACTGTTTCCAATCTTATCAGCGCTGGTGAACTTCCCTCTATAGTCTCTGCTGTAGCATCGTGGCACAGCGGTAGATTTGCTGCTTTACTGTGCCAGAGACCCGAGTTCGATCATGACTACGGGTACTGTCTGTGTGGAGTTTGTACGTTCTCCCCGTGACCTGGATGGGTTTTCTCTGGGTGCTCCAGTTTCCTCCTACACTCCAAAGAAGCACAGCTTTGCAGGTTAATTGGCTTGGTAAAATTGTAAATTGTCCCTAGTGTGTGTGGGATAGTGTTAGTGTGTGGGGATCGCTGGTCAGCGCGGACTCGGCGGGCCGAAGGGACTGTATCTCTAAAAACGAAAGTTAAAAACTAAAAAAAATGTCCAACCACATTGTGCTGCCTGCTTCTATCTCCTTTCCTAAATCCACAAACAGGCCTGCCCTTATAGACCCATTGTTTCTATCTGCTCCTACCCAATAGAACATCTCTAAATACCTTAATTCCATCTTCTCCCCTCTTGTCCAGTCCTTTCTGACCTATGTTTGAGACACCCTTTAACTCCTCAATAACGTTAAATTCCTGGGCCCTCATTGACTTATTTTACCATGGACATCCAGTCCCATTACACCACCATTCCCAATCAAAATGGTTCTTCCTTGAGCAAAGGGCCAATTAATTACCCTTTCCTAATGCTCCCATCCACCCTGGCAAAACTGGTCCTCACTCTCAACAACTTCTCTATTTGACCTCTCACTTTCATCAAATAAAAGTTTAGCCATGGTTCCCAGCTATGTCTGCCTTTTTGTTGGTTATGTCAAACAGTGCTTGCTTCAAACGTACACTGGTACCATCCCCCAACACTTTCTCCACTACATCATCGTCTACATTGGAGTTGCCTCCTGCTCCCGTGTCGAACTTTTTAATTTAATTAACTTTATCACTAACTTCCACACTGTCTTCTAATTTACTTGGACAAATTCACATCTCTGACACCTCCCCATTCTTGATCTCTCTGACCATCACAGGGAAAAGACTATCGACTAACATCTACTATAAACTCACTGACCCCCACAGTTATCTGGACCACACCACCTTCCACCCTGCCTCTTGCGACGACACCATTCCCTACCCTAAATTTCTCCATCTCTACCGCATCTGCCCCTAAGATGAGGCTCTCCATTCTAGAACATCTGAAATGTCCTCTTTCTTTAGTAAACCTGGTTTCTCCACTTCTGGCATGGATAGATCCACTTTTATGTTGCCTCTGTGCTGTAGTTCTGCTTGTGCTCCCCCTCTCCCATGATGGAATAGGAATAGTCCTCCTGTTCTCCTGGTTCTTACCTTTCGTCCCACCATCATACCATTCTCTAACATGTCCACAATCAGTCATATCTTCCCATTCTGCTTTCTGCCAAAGACCACTCCCTCCGCACCTCTTTAGTTTACTCATCCCATCTCCCCTAAACTGCACCCTTCACAGGTACGTTCCCCTGCAATCGCAGGAGGTGTAAAGCCTGTCCCTATACTTCCTCCCCTCACACCCATCTAGGACCCCAACAGCAATGCCAGTTGAGACAGAGCTTCATGTGTGCTTCCTCTTTCTCATCTGCTGCATTCTGTGCTCCTGATGTGGCCTTCTTTAATCGGTGAGACCAAGTGGATACTCAACGACCATTTTCCCACTCTGCCTTCTCCCTCCACCGCCCCTTCCCCATCCCCGACTACATTCAGTCTAAAGAAGGATCCCAACCTGAAAAGTTGCCTATCAATGTTCTCCAGAGATGCTGCATGACACCCTCATTTACTTCAGCACTTTGTGTCTGTTTTCAAAGTGAATATTGGATTGTCGTGAGGGACTTCATGATCAAGTCTTGTTGCTATATTTTTACGCAATACTTGATAATTCCTAAGCTCAAAGGAAGCCTGCATTTGCAGGGTACCCCCCACCCCCCATGCCTAATTCAGGACATCACAAATACTTTATAGTTAGTGAATTTGCATTTTAGCATTCAAACAATGAACAAGGAAGTCAATTCATAGAAAGTTCACAAAAGGAATAAAGAATGGATAATTTGTTTTTTAGGACGTGAAAGGGATAACTATTGGTTAAGATACCAAGGATGCTCCACTATACAACTTAATTTGTGTTCATCAGGTCTCAGAGATGACCATTTGGTTTAATTTCCAATATGAAAGACAGTACCTTTATCACGGCAGCATGCCCTCAGTACTACATTGCAACATTAACCTTGAGCTTTGGTGCTCAAGTTTCTGATATGGCAATTGAAACTAAACTTTTTTTTCCGTTAGAGGCAAAAATACAGGCATAGCCACAGATGGTGTCCATGAATAACAATGAGGAGTGGAGCAATTGGGGTTTGTTTTCTTTTTCCTAACCCAAGTATTTTGAGACCGTTTGAAACACCTCAACCACATTTCCTCAAAGCGATCAGCTAACTTAGTACAGACGGTGGGAAAAGTCTGGGGCCTTTTGATCTCCATTGTTCTAGACTAAAAGAGACTGTGCATTAATTCACCACAAGCCATAACATTATGTCTACATAACCACGCTTAGAGGCTTTTCCTGCTCTATTCTCACGATTTATTTTAAAGAATTTAACTCTGTGATACAGCTGAGCTTAAAGCTTGAAGCACAAATTTAAATGGAACATACATTAAAATGAATGATTATAAATATTTAACAGGCCAGATTCTACCTGTGAAGAAAGAAACATAATGAATGATTTGGGTCAATGGATCTTCATTAGAACTGGATCAGTGAGAAAACTGGCTTGTTTTAAGTTGCAGAGAACGGCTAAATGGAGAGAACAATGGGAATACCTGTGAGAGGGTGGAGGTCTAGGTCGTACACGCTTTCTGAGCTGAGAACAGAAACAACAGATAGCAACAAAGGCAGATAAGAGGCTTTCAGATTGGCACATAGTCCTGCAGTGAATGGAGGGATAGCATGCAGGCAGAGGAAATTAGTTTCACTTGGCATAATATTTAGCACGGACATAATGAGCCAAAGGGCCTGTTCCTGCGCTGTATTGTCCTATATTCTAAGACAAAAGAATGTACTGGGACTGTAAGATGCCAAACACATCAGTTATTGGAAAGCCAAAACAAAGAAATACCCAGCAAATTATGAGAGAGGAAAGAAAAGTTAAAATGAATTGTTATGTGAAATAGTTGAGTTCAGTATTGAGTCTCAAGGTCAGCAAAGTGCTTTGTTGTTGTTCCTCAAGCCTTGTATTGGGGTTCATTGTTGTGAAGAGATACAACATGAACAATGAGAACTGCATTTGGAACAATAAGGAACATGGAAGGAACTGCAGATGCTGGATTACACAGATGATAGATGCAAAAAGCTGCAGTAACTCAGCGTGTCAGGCTGCATCTCTGGAGAAAATGTATCAGTGAGATTTTGTGTCTGAAGAAGGGTCACGACCTGAAATGTCACCTATTCCCTTTCTCCAGAGATGCTGCCTGACCTGCTGAATTACTCCAGCTATTGCTCATGTTGTCCTCACAGGCACAGGGCAGCTTTGAAGCTAATTTGTGAATGCTCGGTTTATGAAGCTAAGTCTGGATGTGGAGCTGTCCTGAGATCCCACTCGTCAGTGCAAGAGCTGACGTCTGGATGAAGGAAGACTGCCTGCAGCTTCTTTAGATTTATTCAAAGCACCACGTTGGGCAGATGCCATCTGACTTTGCTTTTTATGAGACCCTGTGGTGGTTGCTCTGCTTATTGAGAGATTATCAGGATCACTGCCGCAGTGCTCGCATCAAATCTGCCGTGATTAATAACTATCTAATACTACCATGAATTTCTGAAAGAGATCAGTGGTATCAGTGAATCAAATGATCACACTGAGTGATAGAATGTCTGGTGCCATTATCAGTAAGAACCTTCTGTGACTGATTTGACAAAATTGCAGAGTTTTGGATCATGGGGATCGTCCTTCTTAAATGAGCTGCAGAAGTTTTAAATTGAGCTATAGCTGGTGATTCCCATGGATAAGTTTATGTTTTCACAGCTTGCAGTGCAGTTGCCTGCTCGAGTTTGAGGCCCCATGAGGCCTATATGCTCTGATCACCATATTATGTATGCTAGGCAGATTAATAGTAACCACTTGGATAGTTCCTGTCAAAAATAAGTCAGTGGAAAAGCAGGCACAATTAATTGTACGACTTTCTTGTTAGTTTCTCTCCATCATTCTCTCACTTGTTCCTATTCTCTCGTTCACGTTTCTATTCTCTCACTTGCTCATGCTTTCTTTCTCCCTATTGGTTATAAAGTCATAGTCTTACAGTGTGAAACCATCTACACTAGTCCCATCTGCCTGCATTTGGCCCACATCCCTCTAAACCTGTCCTATCCAAGTACCTGTCTAAATGTTTCTTAAACATTGCTATAGTATCTGCCTCAACTCCCTCCTCTGGCAACTCGTTCCATACATCTTTTCTATTTTTTTTCTCTCTCACGATAGAGCCTTTTGCTTTCGTAGTTCTAGACTCACCACGGTCTTTACCTTGCTACTTCTGGTTTTGCATTTTAAATTTGCATCGACCGTGCGTGTGTCATCTTCTTTCCTGCTGTTTGCTGTCTGTTTCTGCACTATGAGTCATTTTGGGCTGCTTATTTTAGTGATGGGGATGATCTGTATCTCCGCTTTGTGTAATGATTCCCAGCTGACACCCCACTTAGCTGCTAGACAATAATCATAGAACATTTTATTCTGTGTATTATCTAGTTATCCAGCTATTTTCAGACATGACAAAAATGACTAGCCAGCTAAGTTAATTTATCTGGTCATTTGCTCAAAGAGATGTCACTTGTAATATAATAACATCTGTTGATTGGCAGGAACTTGTACAGTTCCTCTTCAATCTTCTTATCTTTCTCAAAGTGCATTGGAAACTTATTCTACAAATTGAATAGTTTTGCTCATTTACTCACTTGCTCAGGGCAGCATGGGGTCGCAGGGGTAGAGTTGCTGCCTTGCAGCGCCAGAGAGTCTGGTTCTATCCCGACTAAGGGTGCTTACGGAATTTGTACATTCTCCCTGTGACCTGCGTGGGTTTACTCCGAGATCTTCGGTTTCCTCCCATACTCCAAGGATGTACGGGTTTGTAGATTAATTGGCTTTGTATAAAAATATAAATTGTCCCTAGTGTATGTGTAGGATAGTGTTAATGTGCAGGGATTGCTGGTCGGCGCGGACTCGGTGGGCCGAAGGGCCTGTTTCCGCGCTGTATCTCTAAACTAAACTAAACTGAAATTTAGATTTTTTGTGTTATTTATGCATATGATTTCTTAACTTAGAATTGCTTGCAAAGGAGATACATATTCAATCCCGTCATATGTAAGCACATTGATTTCAGTATGCTGCTCACGTCCCTTCAAGGTGTCAAAACAATAGAAAGAGAAAGTAGTCCTTTTGGGAGCTAGATATTTAAACATTTCTGACCAATCCATCCTGAAAGCTCCAATTAACCACCAAAAGGTATTTTTGAAAATTACAGAAATTAAGCTTGATAGCCTTGTGGCTATCCTTTTAAAAAGAAACTCATCTGGCTTAGTAGCAGAGAATAATGGTGTGTATTACACATGCTTACATTGCTGTTGCTAGGATAGAGTACACAACAAGCCCCCATACTGCAGGAGCTCCAGTTCGTGCACGTTAAAAATGCACGGTGTCATTTGGTCTGAGTTATCTGATCACGGAGGTCCTCCCCAGCTTAAGAATGCCCGGCTTATGTACAATGCATACAAATGAATGAGCCTTTGGGAGACCGAGTTGACGGAGTTGCTGACTGATGTAGGACTGCAGAAGTCTTCTGCAATTTCAGAATTTGGTTTGTGACTGCATTTCCGACTTGTAAACTGTCCGGGTTATGAACAGTTCACAGGAACGATACCTGCTGTATCCTGGGTGTTGCTGTAATTTTCCAAAGGCTGCTCGGTTCAAATCATGGCCTCACAACTTATCCTTAATGACTGCTAACTATGGGGATTGGCAACACTGTTAGGAATACCAGGACTAGAATTGTGATGTCTCATGGCCAATGGTTCCCTTCAGAATTGCTCCCCATCAGATATTTATACCTCAATGTCTCCAGGAATTCTGTGCATGCACAGTTGAAAGGTTGTAGTCCAAGATACTGGCACATCTAACTGTTGGTTCCACTCGGCATTGGGTCCAGTGACTGCCCATGGTGGCAGTGATATCCTGAGTAAGGGTCCAGGTGCACCTCAGCTTATCCCAGGAAAGAAACATTTTAATGGGATCATTAAAATAGCAGTGCAACAGTGGGTGGGAGTAGCGGGGGACTAGGAATCCAGATGATTAACACTAAACTGTGAGACCAAAATTGGAAAGTTGTGATAAATCCATGACTCGAGCCAAGGCCAGGAAAATAATTATTAATATAGAAATAATACACAGGATAGAATATACATTTTATTTTAAATCGGCAGATAAAAACA
The DNA here is from genome assembly GCF_028641065.1 of Leucoraja erinaceus. Classification (NCBI taxonomy): domain Eukaryota; kingdom Metazoa; phylum Chordata; class Chondrichthyes; order Rajiformes; family Rajidae; genus Leucoraja; species Leucoraja erinaceus. The sequence goes on along the minus strand of NC_073392.1, from coordinate 16,372,180 downwards.
ATAGAAAACAATCCAACGGCTCAGTATCCAAATACACCTAACACCAGAAAAAAAATGATGATTTGAGAGTGCAAATAAAAATAAGCGTGATCTCTTATTCATTACAGAGATAGGGGTGTAGGATGACAGATTGAGATTTGAATGTAGATGTTTATATGACGTTTGAGAAGGAGAGGAAGCTAGAAAAAGGTGCAGGAAGGATTCTGTTATTAATAATGGACTTTACACAATAGAGGAGTGACCTTTGTTCAGGAAACAGGATGTTGGGTGGAGATGAGAAGCGATCAAGGCAGCATATACTTTGTGAGAATGGTGTTCGGTGCAGTAACTTCAAGGTAGGGCAGGACAAAGAGGAATAAATAACATAATGTTTTCAGAAATCATGGGGGATCTTAGACTTAGACTACATGTAGACTGACAAATCAGATGAGCACAGACAGCCTAGATGAAGAATTTAAAGTTTCTAGTATCGTTTCTTGTAAGTAACAGCATATTCTGGAGCCAACTGGAGAGCAAGCAATGCTGCATTTGGTATTATATTAAAAATGGGTTTAATTATTGTTCCCATTGAGAAGGCATCTTCTCACCAATGAATCATAATATGATTGAGATTTAACTTCAATTTGAGGGAGAGAGGAATGGCTCCATGACTAATATTTTAGATTTTTGGTGCAATCATGGGGATGTAAAAGGCGAGTTGAGTTTAATTTTGTGTCACATGTAACGAGGTACAGTGAAAATCTTCTGTAGCGTGCTAACCAGTCAGCAGGGAAAGAAAATAGTGAACTAACAAATTAGGTTAAAGAACCAGTCAGTCATCAGGTGATGTCAAAGAGGATCTTTAAGAAAAGATAGAGTAGATATGTAGAGATAGAGTCCATATGTACCCAGATAGAGTCCATATGTACCCATGATGATATTAAACTCAATTAAACTTAAGGATAGCATCACACTCAAAAGAAAAACATATGATTGTGCAAAAATGTAGGGCAGGTCAGAAGAGTGGGAATAATGCAAACAGCTTTGGATGACTGCAAGATTAATAAAGAAAGAAACCGTGCTAAAAGCTAACTAGAAAAGTAACACCAAACACTAAATGATATTTTTGAGAGTTATCAAAGTTGACCCTTCTGGAATAGTCAGAGGAATTAATAGAAATAAAGAAGATAGCAAATTAATTGAACTGGTACTTTATGTAAGATTTTCACTCTTGAAGATAAAGTAACATGCCAGAAATAGGTGAAATTGGGAATTGGAAGGAAGGGAAGAAGAAATGCAATCACTGTGGTAGGGGCACTGAGCAAATTGCTGGAGCTGTAGACTGACAGTCCCTGGATCCTGGTGGACTTTGTCTTTGTTTTGAAAGGAATGGTAAGATAGCTGACTTGGTGGTTTTAATTTTTCAATATGTTTTCAATTCTCAAAGATACCGCCGGACTTCCAGAGTTACTACATTTTCTGCTTTTATTCCAAGCCCTTGGCTCAGCAAGTTGCAGACCCCCCCCCGGACTTGGTGCAGGTTCAGAGGTAGAGCAAGAGGCCTGATTTTCCTACATCTGACCTCCAGCCAGTTCTGTACAACGCTCTGATGCACAAGTTGGCAGTGCGGAGCTCACTGGTCTGCACACTGCAGCTGGCTAGAGGTTCTCCACACAACCATCAGCGTGATTTGGTCCAATAAATGGCTTAACAATGCATCTTGTATCAATTTCTTCAAGAGGAGAAGTGAAACAAATTGGTACATTTTATAAAAGATGCATAGTAACTTTGAAATAAAACATAAAATCTGGAAAGACTTATGAAGTTGGGTTGCATCTGTGGGAAGAAAAACATAGCTAACGTTGCAAGTCAAAGATCCTTCATTCTTTTGATTTTCACAGTAAATCTGAGTTTTTTTCAGCCATACAAATTAAGCCAAGTACTGTGATAAGACAGCTTGAAGAGATTTTCATTCCTGCTTTTTGCCTTTGGAGATTATTTGCACATGGTTTATTTGTTTCCTTAAGTCACCAGGAATTGTAAATCATGGCTTGTTGCCTCAATTTTATATCCCACTGAATTCAAGATCTCTGTGCTGACTTTTATAAATGGTGTATGTTAGTGTGTTTTATCTTTTGGAGGGGAAGAGGCAAGATGAAGAACAATTGTCTTTATCAGCACTTCTATCCGATTTATTTTAAATTCCTAGGGCTTAAAAAAAGTTTTAATGTACAAATGACACACTCCAGTAGATGTTAACTGACCGAGAGTTTACAGTATATTTCACCATTGGGCTTTTTGCTTCTTTATCTTTTGGATTCTGTGAAGACTTTGGAATAGTGCAGAATGATTGAAATGCCTCAGTAGAATCATATAATAGGGCAATGTGGTTGCAGAATGTGTAGTTAAAAAAATTCCCTCCAGGATGAAGTTTGTTGGAGTTGTTTTTCAATACAGTCTGCATGTTTGGTCCTTGATAGCATCAAGTATATTCTGACTTTGGTTCACAACCATAACACTTTGAAAGAAGTCAATCCAACATCTTATTTTGGTTAGTCAGTCGTTGCACACAGACCCGGGTGTGAGATATTTAAAGTGAGTTGCGGCAAACAGTGTTGTGCCTGAACACGCACCACTTACAAGGGCGCTACTGTTATGTATAGTGAGTGCTGAGTCTCGGCTCCTTTTGTCTGGTGCTTTCAGTGTGGATTTTGAATTTCATTTCAGTGACCACATGGGTTTCCCCCGGGTGCATCCCCCTGCTTCTTCTCACATCCCAGTCATGCTAGTTGGTGGGTTAATTGTTTTGTTTAGAGATACAGCGCGGAAAAAGGCCCTGTGGCAAGTTCACGCTGACCAGCGATCCCCACACGCTAACACTGTCCTACAAACACTAGGGACAATTTTTTTTGAAATAGAGAAACCTACAAACCTGTACGTCTTTGCAGTGTGAAGGAAACTGGAGATCCCGGAGAAAACGCACGCAGATCACGGGGAGAATGAACAAACTCCATACAAATACCAGACGTAGCCAGGATTTAACCCGGGTCTCTGGTGCTGTATCCTACGCAACCATGTCGCTCTGGTTTCTGTGAAATGGGTAACCAATTCTGTGAATTGGTAATTGGTTATGTAAATCATCTCCAGTGTAGTTGGCTGATAGAAGAATTGAGGGAAGTTGATGGGCTTGTGGGGTAGACCAGGGAACTAAGTGTAGAAATGGGACTGTGCTAGTAGGAGGCATAGATTTGATGGACGGAAGGATGTCCTTCATTGTTAAGGTTTGCTTTAAATATCACACTATGGATCTGTGGTTTTCTGCAGACATTGACTAAGAAAAATAAGTTGTATTGACTTATTTGGTTGACAACCATATAAAATTCAATGTCAGAACATTAAGAATTAACCATTAGACACACAGATTTTATAGAAACAATATAATGCTGCTTTTAATCCCAACCAGCTGCTTGGTTTTAAGTAGGCATTAGGTGAAGCCCTAGCCTCTTTAACAGAGGTATTTTATGATGCAAACAGCACCTTAGCAGACCTACAGCTGCCATCTCCAAGAGCAGGCGCCAACCTATTCACCAACAAGGCACTATGTGCTGATCAAAAGTGATGATAGTACCTGCTTTAATTACCTCCTACAGCTGTTCATGCTAAATACCCACCACCCTATGTATAAAAAAGTTACCCCTCAGGCTCCTATTAAAACTTTCCCCCCCTCACATTAAACCTATGTCCCCTTGTTCTCAATTCCCCTACTCTGGGTAAAAGACTCTGTGCATTCACCCGATATATTCCTCGAATAGATTATGTTAATTATTGCACTAATATTACCGGGGTCCTCACAAACATGTCTGGAGCTACGCATCTGTTCAAATCCCACCACACCATTAGCAAATGGAAATTCAGCTCATCTAATAAGCTAGATATGGAATCACAAAAATTGCTATTAAATGCTGCCTTCAAACTATTGCATTGTCAGTCAAAAAAACAGACTAAATTCACCAGACACCTGTTTTATATGTGCCTCCAGGTCAGCAACAATATGATTAATCCTGAAATGGCAAAGTCATTTGGTTGCACCACACTCTTAGACAAAACATAAGAATAAAACCAGACAGATCACAGATTACCCAAATGCTGGCTCGAAGGGCCGAATGGCCTACTCCTGCACTTATTGTCTATCACCAAAGCCACTGGATCGAGAACCGACAAATTCATTCTCACCTGGTTAATATTGCAAAGCTCCTGTGTAGGAACAGCGGCTACCTTGTGCTAAATATGAAAAGCTGTTTCACACATTATTTAACCTTCAGCCTTACACTCGGTCATGATCAGAGGTACATGTAGTTATAAGGAATAGGAGTAGAATTAGGCCATTCACTCATCAAGTCTACTCTGCCATTCAATCATGGCTGATCTATCTCTCCCTCCTAACCCCATTCTCCTGCCTTCTCCCCATAACCTCTGACATCTGTACTAATCAAGGCTCCACAGACTTCTGAATCAAAGAATTCCACAGATTCACCACCTCTGACTAAAGAAAATTCTCCTCATCTCCTTCCAAAAAGAACGTCCTTTAATTCTGAATTTATGACCGCTAGTCCCCTCCTCAACCACTCTATCCAAGCCTTTCACTATTCTGCATGTTTCAATGAGGTCCCTCCTCATTCTTCTAAACTCCAGTGAGTACAGGCACAGTGCCAACAAATGCTCATCATGGGTTAACCTTCTCATTCCTGGGATCACTCTTGTAAACCTCCTTTGGACCCTCTCCAGAGCCAGCACATCCATCCTCAGATATGGTGCCCACAATTGCTCACAATGTGAAAGATTTCTCCATCATGATCCCGGGATATACCAAATCCCACTGGCAGGACGTGCCAAAAATAGGAATTATGAGTTGGGAGAGACTGGCCCTGGGAATACCAAACATGGATCCCAGAGCATAATAGACCCCACTGCATCAGGTAAAGGAAACCATTCATCATAATCTACTGCTTTACACGACTAATGAGTCAAGAATCCCCAATGCTGAATTTTGGGGGAAAAACAGCAGTGGTGGCAAGATTGTGTTCAGGTGTAGAGGTTTATGGCCTAGCATGAAGATTTGCTTCAAAACATTAACCCTGACCAAAGTGGCCAAATCTGGAGGGATATAGCTACTAGGCTGGTGCCAGCAAGTACTGAGAGGACCAGCACAATAAATCTATTTACCTTAATCAATATAGTTATCCTTTGTAGCAGTCGCGAAACCAGCTCACTGTCTTGCTGAAGGTGAACCACTAGATCTGGTCTAAATATATATCCTGACTGGAATGGTGCCAACGCATAACCAGGTATCTGTGAAGCGCTGTAGGATTTCACTGGCGTAATGTTATTCTCTCACAATCGGTAACCTTCACCTCAGCATGACCTTCCCTCTGTCACGTCGTTAAGCCAGGACACTAACCCTGGTTTAGTAAGGAATGCAACAGAGCATGCGGGGGAAAGCACCATGCATAGCTAACAAAGAAATATCAGTCAGAGGACGCGACAATGCAGAACTATATGAGCTAAACAGTGGAAGCAGTACACTCAAGATTAAGCTAAGCAATCCCAGAACCAAGTCTGACCAATGCTTCGAGGTTCCGTTACACCTTCTTGTGAGCAATGGTGGGAGATTAAATCATTATTAAATATTAATTTTAATATACCTTAAGTGTTGAAATATATATCTTAAATAAATAAATGGTGGGAGAAGAAGGGTACCGACCCGTAACATCACCTATCCATATTCTCCATATGCTGCCTGACCCTGAGTTATTCCAGCACATATCTCTATATCTCTACTGACCTTGCTAGGTGTTGGAGATTTACTATCTTGGAGGTACTGGTGAAAAATGCCCAGGCCAGTTGCTCCACAACTGTGGAGGAAGCAAACTTTCAGAGTCATAGAAGAGGTGTCAATCACCAGGCTGCTTTATCCAAGGTGGCGTTGAGTCTTTGGAGAGTTATTGAAGGTGCACTCTCCCAGACAAGTTTACAGCAGGCAAATAGAAACTGGCTATGATATGAAAAGCTGTGAATGGAACAGAACAGAACATTGTGCAATGACTTAATTACCATATAGCTCCTCTGAGACATACTCTATCCTGATGGAGTCATCACCACGATGAAAATATCCTGGAGGTTCTTTCCTAACAGAGCTGTTACTATCAGAACTGCAAGGGGTTAGGGGGGCAACTTGAGAAAAGCTAGGGATGGCCTTTAAACATTGGCCTTGTCAATCATATATGCATTTTGCTCTGCTGCTTGCCCTATACCCAGTGGCAGGGGTTATGTCCTTGTGATGAGGTTGAACAGCAATGCAGCAGATAACCAGGCTAACACGTAGAACAACACCTACAATGTGATGCAGCAAAAGATTGCACCAAACACTTGAATCATTTCTATGCAGTTGATGATTCCGTTTAGTAGTTTTGGAGAGAAATCCTTCCTCTTTGTTAACGTGTTCATGTGTGCAAGGTTAAGCAAGGGCATTTACGGGAATGTTGAGCACCAAAATGTCAATGCCCTCACCATCTTCCAGTCCCGCCTCAAGACCCATCTCTTCACCTCTGCATACCCTTAGTCCCATGTCCCCCTCCCCTTTGCATCTCTGTCTTACTGCTCTATTTTGTTTTTTTCTTGACTCACCATGTAAAGCGACTTTGAGTCCTTGAAAAGCGCTATACAAATAAAATGTATTATTTTTATTATTAATGCAGATATCATTTTTTTTTTTTGGCCATTGATTGGCATCACTATATGCCAACACAATGAGATTCCAGCAGACATCATGTGTATTCTACTGCCTTAACTAATGTGCCTTTAAGTATAATTCATGGAAAAAGTAAGTGTGCGAATATGATGTAATAAAGTCACCTGGTTAAACACACAAATCTGTAAGTTTCACACTACTCAAAAGAAAGTTGCTGTAGAGTTGAAATTGGGCCAACAGAGGAAAAATAATGTTATGAGTATATCTGCATGCAGCCATAAGGAAATTCATGTTGATTTATGAACACAAGATTTGTGTTCCCTCTAGCCCTTTTTATCAACCATGAAATTTTCCCAGATGCAGTGCAACATACAGAATTGTCCACAGTCTGAATTTTCAAACAGACTGGTCTAATAAACACAAATTCTTATTTCCTCACAGGACAATCAGGTTTTCTAAATTTGTTTCTCCTGAAGTGACTTTGTTCATGTCTTTAAGATATCCCCCTGGCAAATTCATGCCAGGATTGCCTGTCTAAGGCGTTAAGAGCCTTAATAACTCCCATGCACAAAGAACATGTCCCTGTGTAGACTGAAGATAGACACACAAAGCTGGAGTAACTCAGCGGGTCAGTCAGCATCTCTGGAGAAAAGGAATAGGTGACATTTTGGGTCGAGACTCCTCTTCAGACCGAGAGTCTGGGGAAAGGGAAATAAGAGATCTAGAAGGTAAATAGAACGAATGAATGAGAGATATCCAAAAAGCAACGATGATCAAGGAAAGGTGGTGCCTACAATGGTCCATTGTAGGCTGTGGAGTAGGTGATCATGAGTTATGCAGAGAGTAAAACTCCTCAGGACGACAGTGAAACTAGTACAAAGACTAGGGTGGGGGGAGGGGGGAACGGAGAGAGAGGGGTTGTGAGGGTTACTTGAAGTTAGAGAAATCTGTGGTTCACCAAGTGTCCAAGAACACTCCCCAACTCCCTCCCATCAATGTAGCATCTGTTCATTGAATAACAATGTTCAATAATTCCTATTGCTAGATAAATAATATTGTAGTATAATTAAGAGCTGACTGCAAAGATTGCATCTACTGTGCTTCACGCTAAAAACTGTGAGAACTTGTAACTGCAGCTTCAAGTTCTTAGGTAGCCACATCACCACTAACCTTATCTGGTCCCTTCGCACTGATGTGGTGATCAAGAAAGTGCATCAGTGTAATTACTTTCTTAGGCATATGAGAAGGTTTGGCATATTCACGAGGACTCTCTCGAACTTCTACAGATGCACCATTGGAAATATTCCAATGAAATGCATCTCAGCCTGGTATGGCGACTGCAAATGCTCTTGACTGTCTGAACCTGCGCAGACTGGCAAACACTGCTTAGTTCATCACAGTTGTTGCATCAGAAAGGCTGGAAGTATCACCAAAGATGCCAGTCACCATGGCCATTCCCTTTCCTCTCTTCAGCATTCTGTTGGTTGAAAGCTCAGACATGCAAAATTAAAAATAGCTTACGTAGGAGGAACTGCAGATGCTGGTTTACACCGAAGATAGACACAAAAATCTGGAGTAACTCAGCGGAAAGGGAAAAAAGGATTGAGACCCTTCTTCGGACTGAGAGTCAAGGGAGAGGGAATCCAGAGATATGAAAAGGTTCAGAGAACAAATGAATGAGTGGTATGCAAAAGGACAAATCAAGCCAGCAATGATGATCAAGGAAAGGTGGAGCTGACAATGGTCCATCGTTGACTGTGGAGAGGGTGAGAAAGAGTGATACAAACAGTTAAACAAAGCAGGCCGACAGTAAAACTAGTAGGACAACTAGGGTGGGAGTTGAGAGAGAGGGGATGTAAGGGTTACTTGAAGTAGGAGGGTTCTCCACTACTATCAGTCTCCTGAACTAATCACCTCTTTTGTGCTCACTTCCTAGACATGCTGCCCCATACATTGACTCTTAACTCTACCTCACTCGATTATTCTTTTTTAATATTTTAATACTTTGCACTACTGTAGATTTGCACTACGATCTTGTACCATCCTGCTTCATTGCTCTCATCATTGTATTTCCGGTTGTATTTATCATTATGGAATGTTTATCGGTGAGCTGCATGTGAACGAGAAATTTATTTGCACCCTGGCGCGTACGGCACTAAATTAATCTAACAATCTAATGATTTCATTGAGCAAAGTCAGTGCAATGTTACACAATGGAACACAATAACGTTGCTCCATGAATTGTAATTGTAATTAAGTTATTAGCCAAGTATGTAAAAACATACAAGGAATTTGATTTGTCATACAGTTATACCAAGAAAGCAACAAGACACACAATCACAAAAAGGTTAACATAAACATCCACCACAGCGGCTCCCCCACATTCCTCACTGTGATGGAAGGCAATAAAGTCTTATCTTCTTTCCTCCTTATTCTCCCGAGGACAGGGCAGTCAAACCATCCGCATTCAGGGCAATCGAAGCTCCCACAGCCGACAATGGAAGCTCGTGCGTCGGGGCGTCGGGTGATCGGGGTGATCGAAGCTCCCGTGATCGGGGTGGTCAAAGCTCCTGCGGCTTGGAGCTCCCGAAGTCGGTCCTTAACCAAGGGACCATGAGTTTCAAGATGTTCAGTCTGCAGGCTCCCGCTGTTGGAGATCCCGAAGTCGATCCTCAGCAAGAGGCCGCCAGCTCCTCGACGTTAGGCCACAGCGCGGACGGAGATACGATACAGAAAAAGTCGCATCTCCGTCGAGGAAAGAGATATTTCAAAGTTTCCCACACCCCCCTTCCCCCCCCACCACCCACATAATACAAAACTAAAGATACGCTGAAACATACATTTAGCAGCAGAATAAAAACAACAAAAGAAAAAAAAGGACGAGACTGTTAGCGAGGCTGCCATCGTACGGCGCCACCCAGTGGTTGGCTTTCCATTGAAGTTGTCCCTGTGTTATATGTACAGACAGCATTACGTCACCAACATACTATTATCATAACATGAAGCAACATCTCGGGCCCAATTTCACACCCATGCACAGTATATGCTAAGTTTTTTAATGACCAACAAAAATTCAGCAGAAAATACCTGGCATATTTTAATCATTCCACAATTATAATATTTCATATCCCTTAGAAATGGTTGTAAATTCAGCACATTTGTGCTTTTCTTTTCAATAGAGGAGTTAGGTAGAGTTAATATGTGGGAAATCAGTTTCATCAAAGGTTTTCTGGAAATGCTGACAATGTTCAGGAAAATTTGGATAAGTATTAAAAAAATTCCAGTTACGTTTCCATGAGTAATAAAATACGAGGACAAAATATCCAAGTATTTCTTTCTCATAAATGTTCAGGAGATTGGATAAAGATAGGCAGCCAATTTATTCACAATGTCTCTTTCCACTTCCAAATATGTTGCTTTGACGCAACCATCTTTATAGCTTTAATTACGGACAATAATGGGGTTTTTTCACTCCGTATCCAAACACCACATAATTCCTCACAGTCAAAATTCGAGTCTTACTCCCAATACTTGCCCTTTCACTGCCCAGATTCTTAGAACCACCATCCCAACAAGGCCAGGGCCAGTGAACAGATTTGCCTGGTCCTCTGGTCTGCTCCAGAGTGTTTACTTGTCAACTTGTAGCCAAGCCTCCCCTTTGCAATGACCTCCAGGGGGTAAAGCACCCAGAAGCAAAAGAACAAACAATTAAGACATCTTGGCATGCAGTTGTTCAGATTTCCCCTGATAACCTCAGTGCCCGCAATGCCATTTTAAGCAGCATTTGAAGTGAGAAGGAACTGGATTTCAGTTTATGGATGATACTTAATAACTTCTCCTGGAGGATTAGTACCAGACTGTGTTTCACAAAGAGCTCTCTCACCTGCAAACTCAGAGAAGGTCACTGAGCCATTGCACTAAACTGGTTTCCCCATCAAACCCATCCAAGCACTATCTGCAAACTTCCCAAACTATTTATCTTCAGCCTTGCATGCGAGACTGAGATTGAGAAAAGTGTGAATTATTTTGGTCTGTTTTTGTACCCACTTTGGTGCTGTGTGCGTGGAGTTTGCATGTTCTCCCCATGATCACGTCGGTTTTCTCTAGGATCTCTGGTTTCCTCCCACATCCCAAAGACTGCAGATTTGTAGGTTAATTGGCCTCGGTAAATTGCCCCTAGTGCTTAGGGAGTGTATGAGAAACTGGGATAACTAGCATATGGACAATGGTCGTCATCGACTCAGTGGGCCAAAGGGCCTGTTTCCATTCTGTATCTCTAAATTAATCTAAACCTGCCATAGGTCATAAGGGATAGGAGCAGAATTAGGCCATTTGGCCCATCGTCTGCTCCTCCATTCAATCATGGATGATGTATCTCTCCCTCCTAACCCAATTCCCCCCCATCACCCCTGACACCGATACTAATCCTTGTCTTCCGCACTTGTCCTTCATGTTACCCTGTGACACTAAGAACCTGCAACTCGGATTCTCCTGGAAGCAATTCTGAGTCTGTATCCTTTTACACCCTGTCACCATTCTCAGGATGTAGACAGACATTTTGGAAGAGGCCAGGTCATAGTCATAGTCTAACAGCACGGAAACAGACCCTTTGGCCCAATTTGCCCACACCAGCCAATATGTCCAGGCTACACTAGTCCCACCTGCCTGCATTTGGCCCATATCCCTTTAAACATGTCCTATCCATGTACCTCTAAATGTTTCTTAGACATCGCGATGGTACCTCAACTACCTCTACCGGCAGCTCGTTCCATACACCTACCATCTCAGTTTCCTATTAAATCTTTCCCACCTCAGCTTAAATCTATGTTCTCGGGTTCTCGATTCCCCTACACTGGGCAAGAAACTCCGTGCTTCCACCGGATGACACCTAAAGAAGCCAGGAGGTCAGAATCTTCATGGAGAATAGAGAGCTGCTAGATTGATTTATTTCCCCTTTCCCAGGAAAGCCCATGTGGGAATGGGAATTCTGCTGCTTGATTTAGTTATTCCGTGAACATGCCTGGACAGCAGCCAAGAAGGATATTTCCTGATATTGTATCAGTAAATTCATGTCCATTTACTATACTTGAAGTCCATGAAATCTTGGGCAGACCATGTGTTCTCTGTCTGATGATTCACTTGGAGCCAAAGAACTGTCTGGCAAAAATGATAAGAATTATCTTTAAATCTTTTACTTGTAATTGATCTATTACGGCATATCTTTATTTTCAGCAAGACGCTTATGCAAGTGTAATCAGCGAGAACCTACAGAAAATATGCCTCAAGAACCAAGAATGCTAGAAGAGAAACTGATTTTTCATTTAATCGTAATGGACAATGTAATCAGCACAAACTGTTCCAAATAACACAATATTTGTAGAATCTATTAATACGTGAGAATGAGTAATCTGCAAGCACCACCACTAGAAATAATTTATGACCATTTATAGTAAAATTTCAAAAAACACTTATAATACACGAAGAGCTGGTAATGAATGAAATAGCTGTTTTATACTCATGCACATTGTAGTTGAATGCTGGCTGTAATTTAAGGGGAATTAAATCCATATGTTTGTTGTTATAGATCACAGAGGTTCTTTTTTTCTCTTTCTCCCTCTCCCCATCAGGCGATTCATTATATGGATTTCATTCCAAAGGAAATGCAACCAATTGCTGGTACCGAAGGGGCCTATTATCGCCGCAGGCAACTAATGAGGCAGCTGCCTGTCTACGACCAGGACCCCTTTCAATGTCACGCCTTGTCAGAGAGTGAAATGAAGAGCATGCAGGAATTCATCAGGAAGTACAAGACTGACATGCTGGGCGTTGGAGAAGTGGCGCTGCCCGGCCAAGCAGCCGGTACCAAAGACAACATCAACCAAAGACAGACGACAGAAGCCCAGGGACAGTTTTCCAATGGAAAAATAGTAAAGGAAAAACCCCAGGATAGCCCAGCTGCACCCAATGGGACGTTGGCAGAGTCCCAGCAGGAAGACAAATATGTGAGTGGTTAACACAAATAGTTTGTTTTTAACTAAAAAGCTTACTCAGCTATATCAAAAGAAAATAAGTGTGGACCTTATGCACTTTCATATCTGTTTTAAATCTATTTCAACCTCCACTTTATAAAAAAATACTTGTCTTGGCATATGTGTAAGAAATTACTCCAAGACAGAGCAAGATAAATAGCCCTGCCATTCATTACAAATTATTACATATTTCATTCCTTAGATTTTCATCTTCTATGCAAATAATATGCAACCACAGACTATAAAATGTATTTTCTCATCCTTTATCTGCCTATCAAATTATCTGCCTTTCTCTTGTTTCTCTCGTCTTTTCTTCCTCTTTCCCTTCTGACTTTTTCCACTGCTGCCTACAATAAATGACATGTTGATAATAACCTAGTCTGCAGGAGATGTAAGCCAAAGTCATCAAAGGATAACAAAAAGGCCATCATTTATTCTTGACTTTGATATTGCCTTGTTATTCGGTTGCACAATTGACAAATAGCATTATTTAACTGATCTATGCTCAGACAGTGAAACTGATAGTTTTAAAAACAAGACGCAATGTGCTAGAATAATTCAACAAGTTCAGTAATCCAGTCTGAAGAAGGGCCCTGATCCAAAACATCACCTATCCATGTTCTCCAGAGATGCTGCCGAACCAGCCGAGTTACTCCAGCACTTTGTGTCATTATTTATAAACCAGCATCTACTGTTCCCCGTGTCTCCCGATAATTTTCGAATAATTCAAGTTTATTGTCATTTGGATGAGTACGGTATGGTTTTGTCACAATGAAACATCTTACCTGCAGCAGCATCACAGTCACATGGACTCAGACAAAAACATAAGACTGTGGGGAAAAAAACATAGAAACATAGAAAATAGGTGCAGGTGTAGGCCATTCGGCCCTTCGAGCCTGCACCGCCATTCAATATGATCATGGTTGATCATCCAACTCAGTATCCTGTACCTGCCTTCTCTCCATACCCCCTGATCCCTTTAGCCACAAGGGCCACATCTAACTGCCTCTTAAATATAGCCAATGAACTGGCCTCAACTATCTTCTGTGGCAGAGAATTCCAGAGATTCACCACTCTCTGTGTGAAAAATGTTTTCTCATCTCAGTCCTAAAGGATTTCCCCCTTATCTTTAAACTGTGACCCCTTGTCCTGGACTTCCTCAACATCGGGAACAATCTTCCTGCATCTAGCCTGTCCAACCCCTTAAGAATTTTGTAAGTTTCTATAAGATCCCCCCTCAATCAAGCAAGATATTAATACAAAAAACATACTTAGGATAAAAAAAATTGTCCATAGTGGTATGGACTGCTTGAAGAAGTGGGCTGTAGTTTTCCATTGTCAAAATAAGATTCCTTTTCTCCAGAGATGCTGCGTGACCCACTAAGTTACTCCAGCATTTTCTGTATATCTTCAGTGTAAACCAGCATCTGCAGTTCCATCCTACACATTAGGATTGTGTAGGTTGGTCCAATAACTTGACTGTTGAAGGAAAGTAGCTGTTCCTGAACATGGTGGTGGGGAACTTTGGGCTTCTGTACCTAATGCCCGATGGTGGCAGCGAAAAAAGGGCATGGCCTGAATGTTGGGGATTCTTAATAATTGATGCTATATTATTAAGGATGCTTTTGATGCAGGGAAGAGCTGTGATGTTGATGTGCCAGACTGCTTCTACTACTCTCTGCAGCCTCTTGCATTCCTGTGGGTGAGAATTGAAATATCAGACCAGATCGCAACCAGTCAGGATGGTTTCTACAGTACAGCTGTAAAAGTTTGTATACGGAGACATACCACATTTCCCATAGGTTTGGAAGGTTGCTTGAGGGGTGAGGGGGTGAGGGTTTCATACACAGACCCTTCAGTCTTACCTCCTCAGCAAACATGTTCTCTAACAACTGAAAGTTTCCCCTATGCATCCAGCTTTTGTCATTCTGGAGAGTCGTGTGCACTGAATCCATTGGACCCATCAGGCAATCTTGAAATTGCTAATTTAAATGGCTGGAAGGCCCACTATTTACTGCTGTAGATGTGCCTGCAGGTTTCAGTTTTTAAAGGTCCTAATGCTTCCAGGTGCTGTGCTTGCATTGTGGAGATGCCACTGAATCTGTCGGGTCTGTGAGGTTGATAACCTTACAATAGGATGAGCATTGTGATGGCAGGAAGCACATGGTTAAGCTCTTTAATCAAGAACCATCAAATTCAAGGTCTAAGGATTTTGCATCTCTAATGTTGAAGACAGGTCATTGACTTTATTTCTCCTTCAGTTGGTTTAAACAGTATGCTGAGTTCAGTACCAGGCACCTTCCATGAATTTCATAATCATATCATGAAAGTATCTTTTAAGAAAGCAATTCAAATAGAATGGAGGAAGGCAGTGAACTGGGATTTCCCCTTGGATGCCCAGGTTGCTCTTTCTGCTTTCCGCAGAGACCGTTCCCTCCGTAACTCCCTGGCCAATTTGTCTCTTTCCACCAAAATCACCCCCTCCCCGGGGACTTTCTCTTGCAACCGCAGGAAATGTTACACTGGTCGCTTTACCTCCCCCCTCAACTCCATCCAAGGACCCAAGCAGTCTTTCCAGGTGAGGCAGAGGTTCACCTGCACCTCCTCCAACCTCACCTACTGTATCAGCTGTTCCAGGTGTCAACTTCGCTACATCGGCGAGACCTAGCACAGGCTTGGCGATCGATCGCTTCGCCCAACACCTCCGCTCAGTTCGCATTAACCAACCTGATCTCCCGGTCAGCACTTCTAATCCCCCTCCCATTCCGAATCGGACCTTTCTGTCCTGGGCCTCCTCTATTGCCAGAGTGAGGCCCAGCGCAAATTGGAGAAACAGCACCTCATATTTTGCTTAGGTAGTTTACACCCCAGCGATATGAACATTGAGTTCTCTAATTTGAGATAGTCCGTGCTTTCTCCCTCCTTGACCTCCCCATCCCAGCTCTCCCACAAGCCTACCATCTCCACTTCTTCCATCCTTCCCCCCCCCTCCACCCCCCGACATCAGTCTGAAGAAGGGTCTTGACCTGAAACGTCGCCTATTCATTCTCTCCATAGATGCTGCCTCGCCCACTGAGTTCCTCCAGCATTTTTGTCTACCTATTAAGTATCATTAAGTCTGTTCATATCCTTCTATTTTGTTTTTGTAAACTCTTCAGGCTAGTAACTTCATTTTGTACACTTTGATTTGCCCTACTGAGATAGCAAGCATGTCAGTACTGCATAATGACTCCATCAATGGAAGTTGACATTACACAGTTTTACAGAGGGAGGATAATAGTAACTTGAAACAACTACTTGAAAACACTTATAATGATGAATGGAATACATTTAAATTTGAGAATATCCAGCTACAACTAATGCACTGAGTAGCTGCAAGTGCATTCTGATCAGGCAGCAAAATCTGACCCCCACCTGTTCTGTACCACTAATTACAAAATTGGAGCTGCCAGGGTTAAAATTCATTGAGCTCAGATATCCGTGCTTTCACATAGTACCAAGATTAATTGCCAGCAAATGTGTAAGTATTTCAGTATCACATAGCAAAAATGCACCTAAAATTCTAGTTTATGGACTTACCAACTTCAGCTCAGGAATTTAAATGGATAGCTCTTTAGTGAAAAGTACTCAGCAAATTATTTGTCCTTGTGAATGGAGCAGAGTTATGAATCTTTGCTGTCACTTGTCAACGATGAGAACATATAGATCCTTTCAAAGCCATCTTGTGTCAGTGGGGTGAAGTCTGTAACAGGCTGGTCATTTGTTTCATCCACAGAAACAGCAGAAATCACCTATCTGACCTCTTGGAAAAGACAGATCAGTTGCTTAAAGTAAAGCTAATGTTTGTGAAAGCTTTAAGAGTCAGAGATTCTGCTTATAGCAATTATTCAGCCTTTGGAAGTTTTACAGCTCCCCAAGAGCAGTACAAAAAGACTCCCCAGCCTAGTTTCTGTTTTGATTCTAATCAGATTAGTTGACTTATTATGTTGAAAATTATGACCATGTATATAAAAAAAGCTAGCCACGATAAGCAGAGTTCACAGATGCCCCAATCGTGATTAAAACCAGCTACATGGGCTGGTTCAAATTAATAGCTGGTTGATGTATCCCAGAACCTGGCCTCTGGTGTGTGAATTTATTTACATCTGGTGTATGCTTTGAAAAGCAATCACTTCTTTTTGTATGACAGCAGCACCAGAAGAAGGTAAAAGGTGAGTACTCATCATAATTGAGGGCCTCGTTTGAACAATGGGAACAATCAGATATGAGGATATGAAAGCATAGGGTGCAGATTGATTGTTGCAGTGCCTGATGCTCAACCCTGTGTCATTGGCTGATTGACTGACTCTCTTGGTGCTAATAAAGAGCTGTCCATTAATGTAGAAACAATGAACTTCAGATGCTGGTTTATATTGAAGATAGACACAAAGCACTGGAGTAACTCAGCAGGTCAGGCGAGAGTTCTGGAGAAAAAGGATAGATGATGTTTCAGGTCAGGACACTTCTTCAGACTGCCTGTAGAACGGTCCCGACCCAAAGTGTCACCTCTCCTTTTTCTCCCGAGATGCTGCCTGATCCACTGGGTTACTCCAACTGTCTATTAAATCTGATGGGCCGTTTTGGAAAGGTTTATTGTACCTATGGCCACCATTATCAGAATAAAACAGCCCTGCCCTCAAATTCACAAATATTCATTTAGCTGGATCTTGAAAATTCAGATATTTGAATACACAACCTGAGAGGCTCATAGCTGTGACACAGAAAGCAATGCATTATCAGATCCATTGAACAATTATCAGATCCATCGTCTGATCCATTAAACAACCACTAGAAGACCCCACTGAATAACAAAGATTCCATGGTCTCTTCCAAAGAAAAGCATTGAGCTTTCCTGAATCCTCCCTCAACGTCTACTGCTCAAAGCAGATTAACTGGACATTTGTCTGCATGTAGTTTATAATTGACCCATCTGTAGATCACTGCTTGCCAAAGTATATCACTGTTGAAGATACTCGAGAAAAGTGACATTTTCTGGAAAGAGTGGACAAGAATTTAATTTAGTGAATTCCAGACAACAGCAAAGCTGATGAAAGTCAGGTTAACCCAGTGAAAGCAATTTGCCTGTTCATGTTTTTGACAGATTTTTAATTTCACTACTTTTTTAAAAAACTGTTTTTACTCTCTTGAATATGTAAAGTTCAGATGCCAAGATTTTCAACCATGCTGGCCTGCAAAACCTGCCTCTCCAGGCCCATCCGAGCCAGCCTCTCCCATCATTGCACCATCCACTTATTCATTGTCAACATTCCCGATAGGTTATCTTTAAAAGTTCACGATTTGAACCATATCTGCTCTGTTTAATATGCCAGAAGTATTGCATGAATTCTATTCTTTACCAATGTAGAGGCAGTACAGTGGCGCAGCGGTAGAGTTGCTGCCTTTTCATGCCAGACACCCAGATTCCATGCTGACTGCGGTTACTGTCTGTACGGAGTTTATGTGTTCTCCCCGTGACCTCGTGGGTTTTCTCCAGGTGCTCCGGTTTCCTCCCACATCCCAAAGGTCGGGAGGGTAATTGATTGCTATAAATTGTCCCTATTGTGTCGGCTAGAACTAGTGTAAGGGATGATCGCTGGTCGGCACGGACTTGGTGGGCCAAAGGGCCTGTTTCCATGCTGTAAACTAAACAAAACTACACTCGTTTACCTCTAGATTTCAGTAAGTACTTGAGAAGGTTGATAAACTGGTCAAAAGTATTTATTAGAATCCACAAAATCTCAACTGCGTGACAATAATAAACCTAAACAGTTTGTTATAGTGGAGAAGAGCATTCCTCACTGATGATTGTGGCCTGCTGATTAACTAAAGTATTATTTACCACTGCTGATGGAAATGCTGACCTTTTAATTTCCCCTCTGTTTGTTTTGTAAAGTCTTCTAATTTCACGAGTTTCGTTGGCTGATTTGTTGCTGCATGTTGAAGTTTTTAATACTTCTTTAACTTTGATCTGGTTGCGATGATGTCAGGTTCTGCCAGTTTCAAAAGTAAATGCTCTTTTTTGTAAACAGTAAATGTCACGCAGACCAGGGGTAGATGGGGACAGTGGATAGAACTGAACGGTTAATGATTTGACTAATGAGCTTCTTTGCAAGCAAGGGATTTGGGTGGAGGTGGGGAAAATGCATTTCTACGTCTTTCTCTTGGTATTTCCTGAGAGCTTTATTATCAGTTTAAAGAATTAGCACATTGGACATTACAGCATTGAACATATCAACCAACTGATCGCATCAGAGGGGAATGTTTGTAATGATAAGGAATGTAGGAATCTCTTGGTTTGAAGTGATATTTGCATTGAGGTGATAACACTTTTCTTAGAACTAAGTTGTATTTGGTAGCTGATAATTAGAAACATTTGGACTGGGGTTATTAAGCAAGTTTCAAAATAGAATCTGTGATTTATTTTATATTCTCATCACATCCCAATGCATCCATCCACCCCATCACTGCTCTCAGGCAGCTCAAAGAATTGTATTACTGGACTAGAATTGATTCCAAAGCCTGGGGTGTGTGGAAGATACAGACATAACAAATTCTACTATCCAGTTAATTTCTTCCATCTTGTTTGTATTTCATTGGTTTCTAAAGAGGCCTTAAACCCTGTTTGGCTCAAAATGAGATCTTGTGCCACTGTTTTGTGAGGTACGTGATTGTGGGGGTTGGGAAGAGGGGAGGGGGAGTCCTCCTAAAACCTGTCCAATATTCTCTCAGCCAATGTCATTAAGAGACACAAAAGAAAAACAGCTGAAGGAACTCAGTGGATCAGGCAGCATCTGTAGAAGGGAATGAAGAAAGAATATTGCTGGGCCCGCCCGCTAAGTTGCTCCAGTTTTGCTCGAGATTCCAGCATCTGCAATCTCACGTGCCTTCATGAAGAATGAAATTAAGTACTCCCTTGCTTCTTTTTCTCTCTACTCTTGCTCTCATTGGATCCTTTTATTTTATACACCAGTGGTCATTTTGCTTGATTCCCGTCTCCAGGCCCAGGCTGTGCGGAACCCTACAATAGGCAGCTGGAAATTCCATATTATTAAGCACAATTTTTTTTTCAATTACTGAAGGTGAAGAGTAGATGGAAAATGTTAGCAGAAGATCAAGAACTTTGGACCTTGCGCAGCTAGTTGACTATGAGGTTAACGTTTCCATCACTCCGTAGAAAGTGATTTAAACAAAAGCCGCATAAATGATTTTAAAAAAGGTGTTTTTGAGTTATATTTTGTTTGACTGGATAGAGAAGACTCACAACAATTTCACCTTGGGGAGTATAAACTGGAATGGAATAAATGGAAGAAAATATTCATTCTTGAAGGTGGGATATTCACCTTTGAAATGCAAAATCTGCAGCTTCAGTCAAACACCAGGCAGCTTTTGGATGGGGTTGTGTCTGGAGCCAATTTGCCCAAACAGTGAGCTGTTGTCATGTGTAAAATGATGATGCATACAGACCTCCCATCAGCAATATTGAAATTCTGTACCTTAGCTGTGCAAGAAAAAAATCCTTATTTAAAATTGCAGGATAAATGCCACATCAACATCTGCCTACACAATTTCTCCTTCCATTTAAAGCACATAAACTTAAAAAGTGCCAATATAGCTCCACACCGACAAGTTTGTGAGTTAGCACTAATATTTCCAGCTTTGGGTTTGAATCTATCCATGCTTTAAACATTTATTTTCAATTCATAAATAGCCTTGGCCTGCATTAAAATATCACATTTCTAGATTGTTGCTCAGCTACATGTGGTTTGGTGGAATTACCCTGTGATCATAATGAGTCCTTTTTACTTGGCTTTGGACTATAATGTTTGCATTAGAAGTGAACTTCAGAGGTCAACTGCTGCACAACCTTTGGAACTTAGCCCATTAGTAGCATTCCAGAGTCCAAACAAGCCCCCCCCCTCCCCCGACCCTCTCCCCATTTAATAGAAAATTGGTCCAGTCTTCTGAATGCAGTACATGTGAAACGGAAATGCTGGAAATGGGTTGGCCTCATCTTAAAGTCAAAGAGTATTGTTTCAAGAGCGAGGCACACCTCAAGGTTTGACGCTGTTTTTTTCCTGATGGAAACATTCTTGTGTGATTTTTTCTGCTGATCTGATTTTTGATCTCTTTTTTTCTTGGCAGCATTGTGAGCTCTGCAAGCAGACAGTCAGCAGTGAGTGCCCTGTGGTATATAGCGAACGAGCAGGGTATGCCCGCCTTTGGCACCCAGCGTGCTTTTTATGCACCTGGTGTAAAGAACCCTTGGTGGATCTCATCTATTTCTGGAAGAGCGGCAGGCTGTTGTGTGGGCGCCATTACTGTGAGAGTGAGAAACCTCGCTGCAATGCCTGTGATGAGGTGAGTGTAGTTTATGTTACAGATACAGCATGGAAACATGCCCTTCGGCCCACCAAGTCCACGCCGACCATCGATCGTCCATTCACACTCGTTCTGTTATCCCACTTTGGTATCCCCTTCCTACATACTAGAGGCAATTTACAGACGGCAATTCCGCACGTCTTTGCGATGTGGGAGGACATTTGAGTACCCGGAGGAAACCTACGCAGGCACAGGGAGAATGTGCAAACCACACACAGGCAGCACAGCACCTGAGGTCAGGATCGAACCAGGGTCTCTGGCACTGTGAGGCAGCAGCTCTACCAGCTGCGTTATCTTGCCGCTCTTGGTTGGTGGGAGAATGATGTTCAGTGCATTACAAGCCCAAGCACGAAGCAATGTGTATTCGCATTGCTGTCAACGATAGACACAAAATGCTGGGGCAACTCAGCAGGTCAGGCAGCACCTCAGGGTCTGACCCGAAACGTCACCTATTCTTTTTCTCCAGAGATGCTGCCTGACCCGCTGAGTTACTCCAGCATTTTGGGTCTATCTTCGGTATAAACCAGCATATGCAGCTCCAGCTCCTTCCTGCACATAGCTGTCAGCATCGCAACCCAAGAAAAGGCTGGGTGACAGTGCATAATAATTCAACTGGGTGTCCAGCATCTTATTAATGACACCGGTGGGCTGCAGCCTTGATGTGGTGAAGTCATTCTGGATGCGGTGAATTGAAATGAATATAACTAAACTGTGATGTTTACTCCTTGGGAATGTCAAAGATAACACCATCCATCCTGGAAGCCAACAAGCTCTGTAATGGTCACAGCAGCACTGAACTCACTACATCCCTATAAAGTTACAATAACTTGCCCCAGAATCATAAAACTACAAACAACTAACCGCTTTAAGATATCTTATCTAAGCAGCAAGGAGAACGACTCATCTGAACGATGCAGACTATTTCTCCACCAGCCTTGCGTCTGCATTACAAGCAGGATTTTCCATTTAAATATAATTTTAAGTGGTTAGCCCCTAAGAACACCATCCTGTGTCATCTCTGAGTATAATCTATATACTTGTACATTCTGATGATGCCAAATGCATTGTGCATTAATCTGGAAGCTAATTCACATCCACTAAGATGAAAACACAAAGTTCCATGTGAAACAATGTGTTCTTGGTGGAAATGGCTGTGAAAGTAAAATTGGTTTTAGGTCAGCAATGAATGTTAATGTCTGATGTTAAAGATTATCATAATCATTGTGTAGGTGCACACAAACCACCTGAAAAGTTAAGGTGTGCGTACTATGTTTGGAAATGCATTGATACAACTAAAGTTAATGGGAGCATTTTTTTGCAGAGCATTTAGTCACAGAGAGCTGTAAAAGGAAAATGTAATGAAATTAAAGTCTAGATTATTGTTAATCAGTGGGTTATACAGCACAGAAACAGACCCTTCGGCCCATCTCATCCATGCTGACCAAGATGCCCAGCTGTGCTTGTCCCATCAGTCATAACCTAATGCCATTCCTTTTGCTTTTTTTTCCATTCCCCTCTTGTAAAATGCTTTGAATCTTCACTCACTTTTTCAGAAAAGACTAACAGAGAACATGAAGATTCAATTCCAGTGGATGACCTGATCCCAGCCCCCATAGTCAATATATATTTTTTTAAAGGGAATGATTTATGTTTTGATGCTTTTTGTTACATTCGTCGTGCTCCCTGATTTTAAACTTGCTTTTTCCAATCATGGCAGTGACTACCCAGGAACATATGACATGCCCCGTTCTCACTGTGTATAATATTGCCTCCAAGGAATCCTTTTTGTGTTCTGGAGATAGTTATTTTTAACAATCATTCAATATCTTTACATTGTTGCCTCAAAAATGAGGAAATTTAAAAAGCTGTCCGCAGGTTATATTTCATTCAATAGAAACATAAACAGACCTTGGATTTGACGTGCTAATTGCTACAAATATTGCTTTAAAACATAAGAATAAAAACTCGGCTAAATAGTGAATTGTATTCCCACATAAATGCCATATTCAATTGGATATCAATGCCTCATAATATCTCAGAAATTGGACTCAATAGCTGTATCAAAATGTAACCATAATTTTCAAAGTGAATGCTGAGATCCTTTCATTACATAAATCGTTTCTGTAATCATCGATCAAGACTACTTACTGGAGATTTTTAATTTTTTTATTTAACCTTTATTTAACCAGGAGAAGTCTCATTGAGATTAAAAATCTCATTTACAAGAGAGTCCTGGCCAAGACAGGCAGCAGCACAGTTTCACAGTTACAGACAATAATTTAAAAACAACAGAGGACATATAAATAGAGTCACAGTCAGAACATCATCAAACAAAGCATGTACAGACAGAAGAGCCCGCTTCAACATCATTAAGAAGGGATTTAAATCTGTTTATAGAAACCAGCTCCTTAAGTTTCAGTTCATTCTGCAGCTGGTTCCATGCGAAGGGAGCAGCATAACTAAATGCCCTCTTCCCCAGTTCAGTACGGACTTTAGGTACAGTTAGTAAGAACAAGTCCTCAGAGCGAGCTGATAAGTTCCTGTGCTTTTTCGAATTACATACATCTGCAGGTATGAAGGAAGAACACCGAGGATAGTCTTATAAATAAGGATATGCCAATGATGGAGTCTGCGGGTGGACAGGGCAAACCATCCAACTTGAGCATACAACTTGAGCAGTGGTGCGTGAGGGTTTTAAAATTAGTAACAAATCTCAGTGCTCCGTGGTAGACCGTGTCCAAAGACTGGAGGCATTTTGAAGATGCATTCATATATAAAACATCACCATAGTCCAACACAGATATAAACGTTGCAGCAACAAGTCTTTTTTTGGCTTCAAAAGAAAAACAAGATTTGTTTCTAAAGTAAAAACCTAATTTTATCTTTAGTTTTTTCACAAGTTGCTGGATATGAGGTTTAAAAGAGAGAGAATCGTCAATTATAATTCCCAGATATTTATATTGAGACAGATTCAATCACAGAGCCCTGTAAAGTGGTGATAGGAGGGAGGTCCGAGGGCTTTGATTTAGCTTTAGTGAACAGCATGAGCTTTGTCTTGTCAGCATTTAAAACAAGTTTTAAATCACACAGGTTGCGTTGCACAGTGTTAAAAGCAGTTTGGAGCTGACAGAGAGCCTGATTTGGGGTAGACGCAGAGCAGAGATAAACTGTTGGATCTCCAAAAGTAGACATGGTAGGTTAATTGGCTACTGTAAATTATCCCTGGTACCGATGGTGGCAGCAGAATCAGTTGGGTAAGGAGGGCAGGGGACAGGTACTTGATGGGAGGGAATAGGTTACAAGGAATTAGTGAGGAGTGGGATTGTTGCAATTGTTCTGCATGCTGGCATAGACTCAATGGATAGAATGGCCTCCATCTACGTCAAAAGTTAAGGTGGGAAATGGGATAGTAGATTGTGTCAGTATTTATAAAATCAAGCTTATAGTTGTTGGAAAAGATGAGTGGTGTTTTTACTTGAAAGAAGAAGTCCTCTCTGTCTTCATATGTTTTTAGCCCCAAGACAAAATTGGGATCTCGTTGGAAGTTCTTTGCTGGACCACAATTAAATGGGGTTAAGAATTAGCCTGTGAAGATGGAGAGTCAGTGGACAAGTTATAACCATGAACAATGAAACAAAAAAGTGACGCAAATGAAACCTTTTCAGAAATTCAGTAGGTTGCATTTATGTAGAAAAAAATGGGCAGGTACAGTCTTGATGGGTTGAAAGGGTTGAATATGAACATGAATGTATCCCTCGATTCCTTTAATATCCAAAAATAATATCTATGAAGGTTAATTGTCTGCTATGAATTACAACTCGTGTCAAAAGGGAGTTCTTGGCCACCTGAGATAATAAATTGCAAGTCTACGGGGAAATAAGGAGGAGAAAATGGAACCAATGTGATTGCTTGGTGGAAGCTGGAGTGGATCCAAAAGGCCAAATTTCCTCCACCATCGTAAAGAGGTCACCCATGTCGTGGGTTTACTTGCATCTCTGAGTCGGAAGATCAATAGTTGAGGATCTACTCTAGAACACAGGACATAATGTGGAACTTTACCTTCATACTGTGGCATGTTTTAGTTTAGTTTAGTTCAGAGATACAGCGTGGAAACCCACCTTTTAGCCCATGCCAAACAGCGATCCCCGCACACTAACATTATCCTACACACACTAGGGACAATCTACAATTTTACCAAGCAAATTAAACTACAGACCTGTGCGTCTTTGGCACGTAGAAGGAAACCGGAGCTCCCGGAAAAAAACCCCATGCAAGTCATGGGGAGAATGTACAAACTCCATCCAGACAGCACCCGTAGTCATGATCGAACCTGGGTCTCTAGCACTGTAAGGAAGCAACTGCGCCACCGTGCCGCCCTTACATTTTCTTATTGTAGATACTGTATTGAAATGGCATCTGGGGTTTAGTCTTCAAGGAATGGCAGGGAAGGGGATAAGACGTGTAATAACTCGTGTTTGATTGCGATCTGTTTTTTCGTTGCAGTTAATTTTCTCAGAAGACTACGTAGAATGCAAGGGACTGACATGGCACAAGAAACACTTCTGCTGCCTGGAGTGTGAGCAGCCATTGCAGGGAAAGGCCTACGAGCTGGACCAGGTGAAGCTGCTCTGTCCACCCTGCAGCAACAGGATCAAGAGAATGTGAAAACCTTTCACTGTAACCAAGACCATGCCACATATAAAAATTAACCCATTAAACTTCAGTCAGCTAGATCATAGAGTGCAAATCTAACATAAACTGGTAGGAACCCTCATGAGTGAAATACTCCCACATAGTGGACATTCTTTAAAACTATGTAAGATTCATTCAAAAGGCTGAATTGATGTATTTGTTATTGGTTCAATATTTTCCAATGATCCACTGAAAGAAGATTGTAATTTGGTATCCTGTGCCCAATTGCAATGAAGTATACCTGCCTTCAATCTCACACTAAGTTTTATTTTGAGGATTGAAAAAATGACATTGTTTTTGCAGTACATACATATTTTTGAGACACCATGCTTCAATCTTTGTCATGCTTATCTATTGACTATAGGATACAGTAGCATGATAAGCACATGATTGAAGGAAGTTCATCTGATCTATCGCAATGGCATCTTTGTGAGGGTTTATTTCAGCTTAAGCCAAGTTGTTATCAAGTTGTTAGATCTATGCGTTAATGTAATGGTGAAATGCATTTAGATTATAAATAGCAAAGTATTTGAAGTTAGAATTAAATCCATCCACAACATCAATATGTTTTGCAGTTTAAATTATTCAACGGAAAATGAAATCATTTCCAGAGATCCCCAACTGGCAAGCAGGTACAAACAGTGAATATATAACCCACAGAAACCTCTCAATCCCTGGGACTGAACTGTTTTGGTATTGATATAACAGCAAAAGTGCTTCTATTAACGTTGGTACCCCCATGTGCATTGAGGGAGAAGTTGGCTAGATTCACTTGCTAATTCACTGTCCAGACACCCCATTCTTAAAGGACTTTTTCAAGTTGAAAGTGACATTGGACTGTATTATGATGGACAATTTCAGATGCTCCTGTTGGTTGGGCACTAGAATAAGCTCCGACACCCTTGGAATGCACCAACTAAAGAGAAAATATACGGCCATGAGCGCTATCAGTTTTCAGCGCTAATTTAAAGTTATGGCCTTGTAGAGTCAAGATTTATCTTTTGTCATAATAGACTACAAAATATCAGAACAGCAGATATTTCAGATTTGGACGTTGAAATAACTCTCGGGTAATTTAATTTGTATCATATCTTTAGGGAGGATTTTCAAGGACAAGACTTGCTGCCTTTGATGTAAAGTTGCTCTGATTTAAGACAACACTGCAGAAATGCCAATGTAATATCCCCTAATCCATGTTCCTCTTGCATCAGATGACTGCATTACTGTCTATCTATGACTGCAATTGAGCAACTACTTAGTGATTAGATATGTCTTGTGTTGTTCCGTAACAATTGTTTCCTTGAACGTTTTGAAGGATCAGGACAAAAGTATGAATAGCATGTTGATTATTTCAGCATTATCCAAATTCCGCATACTCTGCAGCAGAGGGAGGTTACCAAGTTGAGCTTTTTGACATTTATATGATTATTTGCAGTAGAGAATCTTGTTGCTTGACGGAAGACTAACTTTGTTTTCAAATTTCAAAAGAATTGATTGTTCATTGTATATAAGTATGTATGTAGTGTTTAGGTCTATAAGGTAGATGTTACAAATTTGCAAGGCTAACAATGAGATTCACCAGCAGGGAACAGATACTGGGCATTTGGAGTGCAAGGGCTGGGGGTTTGGGAAATGTGGACTGTGGTTTCAATCTAATCACGCTCCATAAGTGTACCCTTCCTTTAAAATCCTGTTCTACGTACTCCATTTACTTGGAGTTACTTTGACCTTCTCAACCACCAGAGAAATCAATAGCATGGTGCAATTTCAGCTTTATGGTCTTCCCATTATGACCAAGCAGTGATTTTAATGTTAAGCACCAGACTTGCTTATGATCCAGTTATTAGGTTCCCAATAGGCAGGCTAGATTAAAATTAACATCCTGATTTTAGAATTCAGTGCTTATTCTTAAGCAAGTCTACAGTGGAACAGTTTAACATTGAAGTGGGGGATACGGGAGAAGATCTGATGCTGTCCTTCTTGGGTGAGTGTGAAGGAAGAAGGGAACATTAGGATGGGGCATTCAACTACAAAGCAAGGCCAATGGATCCAGTATTTGCATTCAGCATACCTCTGTCCCTCACCCATTTGTACATCATCATCGCAGATCAAAGCACAGAAGGAAAATGTTAAACATTTTTTTATGAGGTGGGAAGAGGCTTCTATTTGTGAAAATTATATAATTAGCATAAGTTAATGACTGCATGTGCCCATTTTGGGAAGCAGTGAATGACTAGTCTAAGTGTAGACTTCTGTAATTACCTTTTGAGAACATAAATAAAAATTAAAAGCAAACATTTACATTTTGTTCTGTGGCTTTGTACTATATCTTGCTCCCATTTTTACAATGTCTTGCCTCATTCTGGGAATTATGTTTAAGGTTTGATGTTTATATTCTAAAGTACCCAATGCTAAGTTCCAAATAATATTTGAAAAGGCACTCTACTCATGTTAATTCAGGTCAAATTATAATCAATACAAAGAGGCTCTTCAGCACAATTAGCTTGTTTCATAGCAAAATTAGATGGATCTAAAGACCTTTGGGATCCCTGGAAGCTTAAATGTGGTATTTTCTCCCAGTGATGGAGGTCAGCTTGATCAAATTTGTTGATTTGTTTACACATCCAATGCTGTAGGTTTTGGTAATGTTTCAACCCACAGTACCACTAGGTGGTAGGATGTGTCTTCATGACAAGACATGCTCCTGAGCACAAACTCTCCAACCTGACTGCGATGAACAAGGCCAATAAAGTTTGGATTGTGGACTCTTATTGCACGTTTGATGGAAATTGGCCTGTAGGACTTTAGTGAAATGGGTAAACTCTATATATACATTTAACAAAGTGGTTATATGAGCAGGAAATGCTGGAAATACTCAGCAGGGTTGGCACCACCTCTAGAGAGAAAACATGATGAGTCAATACATCAGAATTATGGAAATTAGATATTTTACGGATAAAAGGAGGGGGAGCAGCAGGCAGAGGAAAAGAGAAGATCTGAGATGGAGTTGATACCAGAAGAGATTTAGCCTCACTCTAACAATGGAGACCTAGGACAGAAAGGTCTGTGTAGGAATGGAAAGGAGAATTAAAGTGTCTGGCAACTGTTAGATCAGGTAGGTTCAGGCAGGCTGAGCCTGACTACATCATTCACGCTTTGCCCTCGCAGTTGATCGTAGGACTTCTAACAGCCATTCACTTTCTTTCTACGGTTATTAACCCTAGGTCTAGAGTCTCAGAATTTTTATATTTTTTACTGTGTAATGTCTATTCTGTCAGATGTCCCAAACAAAAAGATATTTATGTATTAGAGTCACGTTTGTGTCAGGAAGGTGGTGATACAATATTTAACAAGTCAAACCAGACATTGGTTTTCATAATTAACCCTGTGGGTGTTGAATTTTGTTCCATCTGGACTTGATTTGTAACCAGAGAAGGAGCTTTTCAAATTCCTGGTGTTAATTAAAACTAAATCGAATGTGCATTTTAGGTTTCATTTTGAGCAGTTGTCTGGTGAGGAACAATCATTCAATTTTCCTGAACTAGGTATACATTTTTTACCATCCCTTTCAATCTTGCCCATAGAAAGTGTAAATGATGTGTCGTATCCCACGGCAACGTCTGGCTCCAGCAAATTGGGCCATTATTGGTGCTGCAAAGAGTTATTATTTTCTTTTTGACACAATTTTGTCTCCACACCTCTGCAGAATATTCCATGGATGCAATTACTTTCAAGAGTACCACCTCATTTTCTTTTGGGCAGTGACAATCAAGCACAAAGTTCATCCCCTGTACACCTCTTGCACTCTGGTAGAATAAGTCCAGGGAAACCTGGCTGATTATCTTTTCAAGGATACTATGGCTATGTGCTAAGCCCCAGCCAGCTCATTTCAGAACAGTTTGTGTGCAAGGACAGTACAGATGACTGCAATCAATCCGTCTAAATGTCTCTTAAACACCAAGTTCATGCAGCCCCACAGCTGTACATTCTATGTACTTGCACTCTGGTAGCAATAAGTTATAGGGAATTTTACCCTGGGAAAAAAGGTTTCTGACTGTCTACCTGGCTGATGTTATCCCTTTTCCTAACTCCTGGATACTATGGCTATGTGCAAAGCCCCAGCCAGCTCATCACAAACTCAGAACAGTTCTGATGTGCAAGGACAGTACAGATGTTTACTGATGGCTTTCAGCATTCTTATGCTTCCATGTATCCGTCTAAATGTCTCTTAAACACCACTATTGTATCTGCCTCCACCACCACAGCTGGCAATACATTCCAGGTCCCCACCACTCTGTGTAAAAAAACTTGCCCCGCACATCTCTATTTAACTTTCCCCCTATCACCTTATAGCTATGCTCTCTTGTGTTGGACATTTCTACCCTGGGAAAAAAAGGTTCTGACTGTCTATCCCATCTATACTTCTCAGAATTTTATATGATTCTATCAAGTCTCCCCTCAACCTTGGACATTCCAGAGATGGAATCCAACCTCTCCTTATAGCTGAAACACTCAAATTCAGGCAGCATTCTGGAAAAACTCCTCTGAACCCTCTCCACAGCCTCCACATCCTTCCTGTAATGGGATAACCAGAACTGGACACAATACTCCAAATGAAGCCTAACCAAGTCTTATAGAGCTGTGACAGGATTTTGTGACTCTTATGCTGAATATTCCAGAAATGGTATACTGTACGCCTTCTTTAGCACCCTATCTACATGTGCTGTCACCTTCAATGAGCTATGAATTTGGACTCCAAGTTCCCTCCCCAATCACCCTAACAGATTTCAGCACCTCACCTTTGCTCGAAGTACACTCCATTTCTCCACCCATATCTGCAGCTGATCTATGTCCTACTGAATCTTGACTGCCTTCCTCATGGCAATTCCTCCACATTTGGTATCAAACTTACTCACCAACCCATCTACATTTATGTCCAAGTATTATTGTACATCCAAGGTTATTGCACTTCAATAATCAGAGATAGATCCCATCAGCTCCTGGGGAGTTATCCACCTTAATGCTCTTCAAGACCCTCAACATACCCTAGCATATTTGATATTCCTCCAAGTTTGGGGCTCCCTCTGGGGCAAGTGTTATGCTGTGAGGAAGATGCTAGGAGACTGCAAGGTGACTTGGATCGGCTGGTGCTGAGTGGGCAAATGTTTGGCAGGAGCAGGGGTGTCATGAGTCATTGAAAGTAGGCATACAGTGAAGAAAGCAGGTGTATTATTGCCATAGAGGGAGTGCGGAGAAGGTTCACCAGACTGATTCCTGGGATGTCAGGACTGTCTTATGAAGAAAGACTGGATAGACTTGGTTTATACTCTCTAGAATTTAGGAGATTGAGAGGGGATCTTATAGAAACTTACAAAATTCTTAAGGGGTTGGACAGGCTAGATGCAGGAAGATTGTTCCCGATGTTGGGGAAGTCCAGGGCAAGGGGTCACAGCTGTTCCTTTAAAACCGAGTGAATACAGAGAGTGGTGAATCTCTGGAACTCTCTGCCGCAGAGGGTAGTCGAGGCCAGTTCATTGGAATTAGATGTGGCCCTTGTGGCTAAGGGGATCAGGGGGTATGGAGAGAAGGCAGGTACGGGATACTTAGTTGGATGATCAGCCATGATCATATTGAATGGCGGTGCAGGCTCGAAGGGCCGAATGGCCTACTCCTGCACTTAATTTCTATGTTTCTATTATTTTCCAACGTCAATAAATTTACGATCTTCCTGGGATTGGAGGGATAGCTAATTATCCCACTTTTCAAGGAGCGAGAGAGCAGACCAGTTAGCCTGACTTTGGTGGTGTGAAAGATGGGAGTCAATTATTAAAGATTAATAATCGGGCATTTGGATAGCAGTAAAAGGATTTCCCAAGTCAACATCGATTTATGATTTTACAATGCATTTAAGCCTCACCCATTTTTATGAGATGCATTCCTGGAATATGTAGGAAGTTTATTGTAACCTAGTGCTACTTGCCTGACCAATGGATGATATATCACTTAAATGCAATTGGTCAGTCACCTGTAGTTCCCTCTATCTTGCCATCCTTATCCCTCCTTTATACTGGACCATGCTGATCCTGCACTTTGATCAGCTGGCCATTAAAAAACCAGCACATAACTCCAGAAGGAGGTGTATTCAGCAGAGACAATTATAAATTACACTCCCTTGAAAGGTTTTTTATTGGCTTAAGTGGTGTTGAATTCTTAGGTTAGAATGGACTTATTAAAAGCTTCTTATTAGTATTTTCTATCTATCCTCTTTTGGACCCAAGGCATAGCAGAGCTGCCAACTCTCACAACGAGGTAAGAGAGGGAGAGGAAGGGAGGGAGAGAGGGAGGGGAGATCGCGAAGAGAGGGGGAGAGAGAGAGAGAGAGAGAGAGAGAGAGTCGAGAGAAGAGAGGGGAGCAAGAGATCGAGAGGAGGGGAGAGAGAGATCGAGAGAAGAGAGGGAGAAGGGGGAGAGGAGAGGGGGGAGAGGGAGAAGGGAAAGGGGGGGACAGGGAGAAGGGGGAGGGAGAAGGGGGACAGACAGGACAAGGGGGAGAGGGAGAGGGGGAAGGGGGAGAGGGAGAGTGGAACGATAGCACAAAGCCGTCCCCATAATCTCCACTAGTATCTTTGATTGCTGCCGCCCAAGATAATAGAGCAGTTATATATTATTTGATTGCACCCTTCTTCACAGCGGGCTTGTGATCTTTGCTTGTGATGTCTTGTATGTATGTGAGTGTTGTTTGCTATGTCCCTATGTTCGAGGAAATAATGGGTAACAGCCGCCCATTCTCGGACTTGAATCCGAGCTCGAAATATCTCCTGGTCACTAGGGCCTGATGTGTCCTGGGCCTATTTTGGAGAGCCAATCCCTTACAAGATAAAAACCAAAAAATGTACAGAAGTGTTAAAATTGTCTTTATTATTGTGGTGAGTACCGATCTATTAAAAATAGCTAATAACTTTCTAATGTACCGACAAACCCAGCTTCCCAATGGCCGTTGATGGGAGAACAGAAAATAACATTTTCACGACAGAATATCGACTGAAAATAATAAAAATATTTTCTCACCTTTCTTTTTTATTGGGGAACCTAAAGAATGACAGGTCGGGTCGTTTAGATTTACGATTAGAATACTTGATAGCAGAGCAGTGAGATGAAATTTAGATAAGGACGCCATGACAGTGTGGGGGAAGCCCAATAAATGCCTCAAAAAATGGCGTCGACGATCACACATGTCATACTACGCGTTTTTTCGAGGAGTGGTCTATCTTGCTCCTCTAGGATCTTTGCTCAGCAGAGAGAATTATAAATTACACTCCCTTGAAAGGTTTTTATTGGCAGTGATAATGTGAAACATAATCACTGAAGATAATTAAGGTTGATTCGCTCCGTGGATTAGTTTATAAAAACAGTACTTAACAAAAAAGCATGGAAAATAAAGGTATAGGGTTGCCTGCCTTAAGCCAAGACGATAATAAAACAATTGCAGTGGACCACCGAGATTCAAACTAGCACTTCAGCCAGAGATTTGTCCAATGAGAATATGGTCTGGGGTGTCTTTGGTTCCCAATGCCTTGATTTTATCATGATTCCATTCATAATTTATTGATTGTTAACGGTAATGTGTTAATCAAAAAAATAGTGAGCTAAACATGGAACAGATTACAGTTTATGAAATTCAAAAGGGAATGATGACATTAAACCCTCATTATAACAGACTGGGGGGAGAGGGGGGGTTGGACGGGGGGGATGGTGTTGGTTCTTGCCAATTGTCCCCTATTACTGAATAAGCTTTTGTCCTTGTATAAGTAGTTGCTGGTTAATAAACAAATGGACACAGATTGCTGGAATAACTCATCAGGTCAGATAGCATCTCTGGAGAATATGGATAGGTGACGTTTCGGGTCGAGACCTTTCTTCAGACTCTCAGCCCAGCACTGGGCCTGGAATCCGGATGAGTTGATGGCCCCAGCCTGCTGGCAGCCGGGGAAGATAGATAGATAGATAGATAGATAGATAGATAGATAGATAGATAGATAGATAGATAGATAGATAGATAGATAGATAGATAGATAGATAGAAAGAAAGAAAATAGGTGCATTCGGCCCTTCGAGCCAGCACTGCCATTCAATGTGATCATGGCTGATCATACACAATCAGTACCCCGTTCCTGCCTTCTTCCCATATCCCTTGATTCCGCTAGCCCTAAGAGCTCTATCTAACTCTCTTTTGAATGCATCCAGTGAGTCGGCCTCCACTGCCTTCTGAGGCAGAGAATTCCACAAATTCACAACTCTCTGTGTGAAAAAGTTTTTTCCTCATCTCAGTTCTAAATGGCCTAACCCTTACTCTTAAACTGTGGCCCCTGGTTCTGGACTCCCCCAACATTGGGAACATGTTTCCTGTATCTAGCGTGTCCAATCCCTTCAGAATTTTACATGTGAAGTGGGAATCGCGGAGTCAACGGTCGCCAGAGACAAGTACAGATCGGCAGTAGTGGTGGCGATAGCAGGCGGATCATGGAAGCTGCTGGAGAGCGGGTGGGAGCCAGGGTGGTCTGGAAGTGGGAGGTGGGTGACGTTGGCAGACCAGCCCAGAACTGGCCAGAGAAGGTGTGGGGGCCATGGATGGTATTGATCCTCTATAACCAACATCCGTTATGAAGAGATCCATTAAAACAAGGGTTTATTGTAGCGCAATTTTAAAAAATACCAAAATCGCAAGTTCAAAATTTGAGCTTATCCTGTACATATAATCATTTGCCTGGCCATTCTTACACTTTGCTGATGTCGTCACTGTCCCTTTCCTCTCTCCTTATCACAATTTCACAAGTACTATAGTTCACAGAGCAGATTGTATGGTTGACATTGTGTAGGTTTCATTCTTGATTCAAGAATCGACTCTGACCTGCTTAAGCATTCTTGCACACTGCAGCTGACGGTGTTTGGGTTTAGGTTTGTTATTGTCACGTACCAAGGTGCTAGAGTGAAAAGCTTTGATTTGCAAGGTATCAAATCAAATCAAAAAGTACTATGTATGAATGCAATCATGCCAGGCAATCAGGCTGTAACCTAGCTTTTAGAAAGACCATTCAGAAGCGTGATAACTTGGAATCATGTGATGCAGCGGTACCGTAAAGATTGCTGATTTCAGTTCATGACACGGATAGATCTACATCTCCGAATACAGATTTGAAAAATTCTCTTTTAAGGGGCCTTCTCCTCCATTTCTACTTTCCACTTTCTCTCTTCCTTTTTTATTTTTTATATACACACCTCACGTTTTTCTACTCTCTACCATCTATTTTTCCACTTTTTCCTCTTTCTATTGCTTTCTTTTTCTTGTCCTGCTTACTTCCTTCTTATAACATAAAACTAGAGGTTGTACATAGAATGGATTACGGTATTACATAGTTGGCACCTAAAATTAGGTTCCACTGTACTGTTTTGCGTTGTATTAACTTCTAATAAAATTAACAACAATAAATTAAAAAAAAAAAAAAAAAAAAAGAAGCATGATAACAGAGGAGGAGAAAAGCAGTTCCTGACTCTGGTTGTGCATGTTTCCAAGCTTCTGTATCTCCTGCCTAACCCAAGTGGGGGGAAGAAGGAATGACCATGGTGGGACAAGTCTTTCATTATGTTGGCTGCTTTTCAAGGGCAGCCTAATCAGACTCATATGCCATGAAAAGTTAGTCCTGAGATATTAAATCTGAAATTATATTTCCATTTTAATGCAAAATTTAGACTCCAGAAAATCAGATACTCAAAACAATATATAATTATGGGGATTTTTGAAGTGAATATTGTTGCTTTATAAAGAAATATTGCTTCCATTTGCAGTTTAACCTGACCTCCAAAGGTCTTGATTAGCATAACAATAAAAGTAACATTTCCATGGGCTACATCATAATTTTATTATAATTCTTATTAAAAAGCTGTGGAATATTATTGGGACTTCAAAGTGTTCCATGGTTTCTTTTCAAACACTGGGTTCCTGAAAACATTTGCTGAGATATTCATCAGAGCTTTGAAACAGGCTGAAGCAGACAGATGAAGATGACTTTTCACACAAAGGGTGGTGGGTGTATGGAACAAGCAGCCAGAGGAGATAGTTGGGGCAGGGACTATCCCAACATTTAAGAAATAATTAGACAGGTACATGGATAGGACAGGTTTGGAGGGATATGGACCAAACATGGGCAGGTGGGACTAGTGTCACTGGGACATGTTGGCCTGTGTGGGCAAGTTGGGCCGAAGGGCCTGTTTCCATACCGTATCACTCAATGACTCGATAACTCTACGACTGTTGCCGCCTCAATGAATGATTGTTGAACCAATAACCAGATATAAAATACGGTGGATTTCCTGTGTAAGGCCCGTGAAGAAATATTGACCTGGGAAGAAAATACGTGCAGCCTACAGACTGCTGTTTGTAAGGGATGGCAAGTTTGTTTATCCCCCTTAACTAAAATATATAGTAGAATATGTAGTAGCTGGTAAAAAATGAAAGATCATTCTTGTTGAAGCAGCTGTTTGTTATTTTCTTGGGGGAGTGGTGGTGCGTGGTTGCTGGAGCTAGAGAGTCTGGAGTAGTTTTAGAAAACACAATACTATGTGAGATGTGACTGGGGAGGCAGCAATTGACAAGATTTTCCCATCATTTATCTATCCCTCCCCACCCATCTCATGCACATATACATACAACCGCATAGATACAAAAACACACAAACACACACATTAGGCTGAACCATCCTACCAGCAACTAGAGAGCATTCCTGAGCTAACCCTCAGACTATCTTTGATCGGACTTTACTGGACTTTATCTTGCACTAACCGTCATTCACATTATACCCTTTATCACATATCTGTGTTTCGTGGATGGCTAGATTGTAATCATGTATTGTCTTTCCGCTGACTGGTTAGCACGCAACAAAAACTGTTCACTGTACCTTGGTACATGTGACATTAAACTAAGCTAAACTAAACACATGCGCACATGCAAAAATATTCATACTCACACAATAATAAGTACACATGCACACACACACACACACACACACACACACACACACACACACACAAAGCTTGCTAAAGCCACCATTAGCAACAAGACAGACTTAGGTTACTGAATCGAGCGATTGTACCTCTGCCAGCTTCACACTGATTCTTTCCTTCTCAACCCCAGAAAAATCTATTAATAGCTTCATTGACTGCATAACTTGAAAACTACTTAAAAGTAAGTAGGATGTGGTCTTAACGTGGGCTGTGGTTCATAAATGATGAATAAACATCTAGCCTTTTTTTTAAATTGAACCATCTAGGATCTTGTTACTACAGGAGCAATAACATTTGGAAGAATGAATTCTTGGTTCCCGAGCAATTTGCATTGGGGTTTATAGGAATTGTCTTACTTTATTAATTTAACCCTCTTCTCCTACTTTCTTTGTAAGAGAGCATTTTCTGGAAATTATTTTCCCTCATGGTTTCATGAACACAAAGCATAAAGGCTCTGTCCCACTGGGGGACCTAATTTGCGAGTTTAGAAGAGTTTGCGCTTGACTCAAACTCGCATCATGGTCGACACGTGGTCCTAGGAGGTCTATGTAAATCTCCTTCATGCTCGAGAGAAGTTCCCGCATACTCGAGGCCTCAGTTTGGTCGAGGAGCATTTTTTAGCATGCTGAAAATTGTCCTTGAGTAAAAATTGGTCGACATGGAAAAAAATCGATATTTTTTTACTCGTAGGTTTAGTCGAAGTAGGTCGTAGAAGGTCGTCATGTTATTCGTAGGTCATCGAAGGCAATCAAAGGTAATCGAAGGTAGTCGAAGGTAGTCATAGATAGTGTTAGTATAGTCGAAGGTAGTCGAAGGTGGTCGTCTTCACCCTCCACTATTCGGTGTCCAATTTTCCTGAAGCCAGTTGAAGCTAGTCTTCAACATAGTCGAAGGAAGTCGAAGGAAGTTGAAGGAGGTCTTCTACATAGTCGAAGGAGGTCTTCTACATAACAAGACCATGACACTTTTTTAAACTTTCCTAAACTCTTCTAAACTCGCAAATTAGGTCCCCGCAGTGGGACCTAATTAAGTGTTTTTCAGCAGTGACCTTCTTAAGAAACAGTTCCCAAAAGCAACCTGATTTGTTTCTAAATAACCTGTGTCTAAAGTGACTGCAGGAAATTGAAGTTTCTTGACATCAGTATTATAGTCATTTCTGTGACATTTGCCACTTGAAAACCTAAAGCACAACGAGCTGAGGATCTACATATATATTACACCAAACTGTTGCAAAAGACGTTATTTATCAGGCAGAATTTTAATGCTAAATGTTGGAACACACAATCATGAGCTCACGCATTTCTTCAGTTGCTGTGAAATTCTTTGAATCTTAGGGCACAACACTGAGAAACATGGATCGGTGCCCTGGGGTGAAAAGAGGGAACTTAAAATGGATTGCCTGATGCACATTTGTCACTTTTCGTACATGACTAATTTTGGTCAAAAGACCTTTTTGTGTATTTATAATGAGCTGCATCAAATGTTTACTGCAGCTTTTGAAAATTTTATGTCTGTAGGGATCCTAATCCCATGAATTGTACAGTTCTGAGTATTAAAACCATCAATCTTCCTCCCAGCTAGTTCCATTAAAGGAGCTTTCAAGCATCATCCCAACTAGATATTCATCCATTGGTTTGTATCACTGCCTTCATGATGCCAGTTCTCTTTGAAACAATTTCTACAATGTGAACAAGAGTCTCATTCTTCCCACGAGACAAATGTTTTTAAGCCAAACCCAATTTTGGTTATAACCACTAAGGTGATCCCATTGTTGACTTTATTAGGACACAGCCTCCTTTAATTTTTACTCTATTATTTTTACTCATGTTTTATGTCTTTTAATTTATTGTTGTATTTCATATGTAATTTTTGTGCCTCATGTGAGCTGTTATGGTGTCTGTTTATGATCTCTTGTTTATTCTTCTGTACAGCACTTTGGTCAACATTGGCTGTTTTAAAGTGCTTAACAAATAAAGTTGGATTGGATTGGATTGGATTTAAGAATGGTCTGTAGTGGAAGAGGTTTTCAGTCTTTGCTAGTCATTTTGCAGACTGTACATTATTGACTGATAATTCACTTAGTTTGTGCTGAAACCTTGGCAAGAAAAGCCTTCGAAAATATATATGACCTGTCTATTAGAAGTTGTTTTCCTTTTACAGTAATCTACAGCTATCAAAAAAGAACCATTTTTAACTCGTAGTTTCTTAGATGTCCCAGAATTATAATGGATCAACTGTTTAATGCAAATATGTGTGCCAAGTTCTGTGTGATTTATGGCCAGCCACAGCCAGCAGGAAAAAAGTCACATTTGCCACCCCCTCCACCCTCCACCTCACTCACTCACCCAACTCCATATTCAATCCTTCTTGAGGATATCAAGTGTAATAATACCTTGAAATAACATTCTATGAAGACATAAATCCTTCCAGGCTTCATCACAATTTGAAATGCTCAAGAGTTTATTGTCAGTGTTCTTCCATTTTTTGTGGAATATAACTTTATAATGAGAATGTAATCTGTGGTTAAGATTGCAATTTTTTTGGCCAAGCTTCATTATAATAATAATATAATATAATAAAAGCTTTATTTCAGACACAGGTCCATATAACACATCATACAGTATAAGGAGATACAAAAAATACATTAAAAATTGCATATTAGCTGCAGCCCACTCCCCCCCCCCCCCCCCCCCCCCCACTTTTTTGGCTAAACGTGTTACATAATGTGTAGCCTATAGTTAACGCACTTGGCCTAACGAGTCGGCATCAACCAGTCATTAACCCTTTCACAATAGTTCTATATTATCCCACCTTCGTGTCTTTTGAGTACAGTCATATTGATAAACATTTTAATGCTGCAATGAGCTATTCATTTTGTCCACCATACAGAGGAGTTAAAGGTTGAGTTGCAGCTTGCAAAGAAGGGTATGTAAATCTGCAAATACATTGTGTTGCTTTCCTTAGCCTGATTTGTGAATACAGCCGTGCCCATGAAAGAACTATGAAGGATGTTGCTTGAAGATAAGAAATGGTGATCTGCAGTAATGGAGTAACATCATAACGTTCAGAAAGAGTCAAGGATTGCTTTGGGTAAAATGTCCCACTGACAAAGATGAATATTCTCCACACAGTAAGTGGGGAAATGAGGAAATGAGACCAGAGGCTGATTTGAATTCACAAACTCCCAGTTCAGGGATAATCGACGAGCGCTGAATAGCTAGAGATAGTTGCAGATTCGGTGGACACACTGATGCTGCCTGGCCTGTTCAAACTGTTAATGGTCTAATGGGAGGAATGATTTTTAATTGGAGTTTTTCCCACTGCAAGACATCCCAAAGTGCCTCACAAATAGCGAGAGATAAACGATTTGAGATGCAACAAAAAGACACAAAGTGTTGGAGCAACTCAGCGGGACAGGCAGCTTCTCTGGAGAGAAAGAATGGGTGACGTTTCGGGTCGAGACCATCCTTCAGATACATTTGAAGAATGTTTTTAGAGGTGGGTACTGGCTTGGAATGCATTTTAATCTAACATGTTCAAACGGTCATTTATTTCTTTACACGGAATTGTTCTACAGTGCTGACAATTTGATAGAGCTCCTGAAACAAGGATGTGTAGATTTATATCTCTGATCCGCAATTTTACTAAGCCAATTAGCCTACAAACCTGTACGTCTTTGGATTGTGCGAGGAAACCAGAGCTCCCTGAGAAAACCCGCCCAGGACACGGGGAGAAATTACAAACTCCGCTCAAATAGCACCCATAGCCAGGATCAAACCCGGGTCTCTGGCGCTGTAAGGCAGCAATTCTACCGCTGCGCCACCGTGCAGGATGAAGTTTGATGTCTGGAGACTTGTAGGAAATATACCAACCTATAATTTCATCATAATAATTTGATTTTGTAATTTTCAAACCATCCCTTTAACATTTGCTCTCAAACAAATAAATACTTTTCCTGGCACAGTCAATAAATGCTGTTGTAAAATACTGCAGAAAATAAGAATGTGAAATAAAAGCAAGAGATGCTGAAAATACTCAGCAGGACAAGTTGTGGCAATGAGGAGAGAAGGGAATGACATCTCAGATCAATGACCTTTCATCAGAACTTGGGAAAAATCAGAAACAAAACAGGTTTTAAGTTGCAAAGTAAGGCAGGAAAAATGAAAGAAGTAAATGGAAGGTCCATTGCAAGTTGGAGACCAGGAAAGACTGAGCGAGAGAAAAGTGTCAGCTGAAAGATTGACAAAAAGAAAGCAAGGAGAAACCAATGACACTTATTGCATTGCAAAAGGGAAAATTATGCTTTTCTTTTCTTAAGTTATTTATTTTCTTCCAGCATTTCGGTTTTTGTTTCAGATTCCAACATTTTAATTTTATTTATTTTCCGCTGAAAATTTGATATTCAGAAATGCTGAAGTACAAATATACTGCCTGTCCTTCATTGTCACTGGATCTAAATCCTGGGACTCCATACACTGCGGTACCAAGACAGTTTGAGATACTGCCTCACCACATCCTTCTTAAGGGCAATAAAGGTCTTAATAACCCGTTAAATGAATGAAAATTGTGATATTTTCAGCTTCTTTCAAAGTTGTTCACTTTGATGGCAGTTTATGATGACAGTGTTTCATAACATCTGATGAATATTTTGAATCAACTCTTGATGACTTATCAAAGTAGCATGTGCTAAAAGTTATTTGTTCACAGTCTGAAGTACTACGTTCATAAATAGGCAGGCTAATATGAATGGAAAGACCTTTACCTCGATACAGAGTGTTTGTTGCTGCACAATCGGAAAAGTGTGGTCGATGCTGGCCATGGGAATTTATGTAAGCTACAATGTGCTGCCAGCTGCCAACCATTTTAACTCCCCTTCCCATTCCCATATAGACCTTTCATTCCTGGGTCTCCTCCATTGCCTGAGTGAGGCTGCAGACAAATTGGAGGAACAGCACCTTATCGTTCACTTGGATAGCTTCCAACCCAGTGGTATGTACATTGAATTCTCTAGTTATAAGTAACTTCATCTCAGTCTCCCCTCCCATCCCACCTTCCAACTTGCCCCCTTCCCCCACCCTAGTCATTTTACCAGTTCCACAGTTCTCTGCATAGTTTCTCTTGAGATCACACTAGCCAACAATACATCGCCTGATGTCCCTTGTGACTGGCTCTGATTTATCCCGATCTTTTCCCAGCCTCTTGCTCTTCACCCACTTACAGTCTGAAGTAGAATCCCAACCCAAAACATCACCCTCCAGAGGTGCGGCCTAACCGACTAAGTTATTCCAACATTTTGTGTTTATGTTTGGTAAAGAGCAGCATCTACAGTTCTTTATTTCTTCAAAATATATTTTATATGGGCTTGTAATAATGGAACAACAAAGATCAATACATTCCTGCAGGTTGGCTGAGCTACACCAACCATTATTCTTTATGCATAAAGGAAAAATATAGAATAATAATAATAATAATAATAATAATAATAATAATAATAATAATAATAATAATAATAATTATTGTCATTGCACATCAATGCAACGAGATTTAGTATGCACCTTCCAACCGACGTGACGTGACCATCCGAGGGAGACAGTCCAGGGGGGATGGGGGGCACTCAGCAGGGCCGGTTCAGAGCCGCTATAGCTCTGGGAATAAAGCTGTTTCTGAGTCTGGAGGTTCGGGCGTAGAAGGCCTTGTAAAGTCTGCCGGAGGGAAGTAGTTCGAACAGTCCGTTACAAGGG
The DNA here is from genome assembly GCF_028641065.1 of Leucoraja erinaceus. NCBI lineage: Eukaryota > Metazoa > Chordata > Chondrichthyes > Rajiformes > Rajidae > Leucoraja > Leucoraja erinaceus. The sequence continues at coordinate 16,329,516 of NC_073392.1, read as the reverse complement.
TGTGAGAAGTCTTTATGGATGCTGACGGCCTTCCTGAGGCACCGTGTGTGGTAGATGCCCTCCAAGGCTGGTAGCTCTGTCCCAATAATCCTCTGCGCTCTGTGGACGATGCGCTGAAGAGCTCTCCTCTTCGCCTCCGTGCAGCTGAGATACCACACAGAGATGCCATACGTTAATATGCTCTCTGTGGTGCAGCGGTAGAACGTTGTCAGCAGCTGTTGGGGCAGACCAGTCTTTTTTAATGTCCTCAGGAAGAACAGTCGTTGCTGTGCCTTCTTGACCAGCGCAGCGGTGTTGGTGAACCATGTGAGGTCCTCTGAAATGTGAGTGCCCAGAAACTTAAAGCTGGACACTCTCTCCACACTTTCCCTGTAAATGGAGATTGGGGCGTATTCTCCATTATGGGACCTCCTGAAGTCAATAATCAGCTCCATGGTCTTGGAGGTGTTTAGTGACAAGTTGTTACGTGCGCACCAGTCCGCCAGGTTCTGCACCTCCGCTCTGTAACGCAAGTCAAAAATGACAGAGTAATGTAGAACATCATAATACTGAATCTTTTTCTATAGCTCTTTCCTTGTTGACTCCCCTGAAGATTGACAGCCGCAATGAAGTGGATTGTCAGGACAAATAATCCTGACTGGCCCCAGATAACCTTTCATCATGTGTAAACCTAGATGGCTTTTATCAGATACAAGTACATTTGAGGACGAAGCATGAACTGGTGGTGCAGTGGTACAGTTGCTGCCTTACAGAGCTTGCAGCACCCAACACCCGGGTCCGATCCCAACTACGGGTGCTGTCTCTATGGAGTTTGTACATTCTCCCCGTGGCCTCATCGGTTTTCCCCGAGATATTCGGTTTTCTCCCACACTCCAAAGACGTACAGGTCTATAGATTAATTGGCTGGTATAGTGTAAATTGTCCCTAATGTGTGTGTAGGATAATGTTAATATGTGGGGATCGGTGGTCGATGCGGCTCAGTGGACCAAAGGGCCTGTTTCCATGCTGTATCTCTAAACTAAATTGAGATCAAATCCGTCCTCTTCCAACCTTAACACATGTGCACAGGTTTTAGAAAGAGTTACTGCACAGTGATTAGAAGTGGAGACTGAGTCACCTTTCCCTGCTCTCTCATTCTAGGATTATTGATGATCATAACACCACACCAACTGTTACAGTTAAGCCTGAGTAAATCGGTACAGAATGAGATTTGGATTCTCCTGGTCTGTATTGGTAGCTGCCATGCAATGAATGCACATATCTGCTCAACAACCCAGCTCCCCTGTCTTTGATGGCCTTGCCCTATAGAGAAAGAAATTGAATAACTCAACCTAAAAAGGCTACAAAGTTATTAATGCTCAGTAATTGGACACACGCCCATTTGGGATAAATAATTCGTATATGAAAGCATAAGTATTTGTAATAACATCTTTTGCAAGTGTACATTTGCCCGTAGTGTAATACATAAACACTCTCAAGTCACTTCCAGGCACTATTTGGTACTTTGTGGATGTTGCTTTCCAGGGTTGATCTATGCACATGATATGTCGCTAAGTTCACACTTGACTTTCTGTCAGAAACTGGAATAATAATGTGCAATCTATGACCTTGTTTTAAACATAAAGTAAAAAAGATGCTAATCACACAGTAGATTGGCAAAGAGATTAATTACATGGAGGCACGAGAGACCGTAGATGCTGTGAGCTGGGGCAAACTGTCCAAAACTGTCCTGCTGCAGGATGTCAGGCTGCAATGTTGATCATCCCTCTGTATCCGCAGGTGCTGCCTGTCCATTGAGTTCCTCCAGCAGTTTGTTTTTTGCCGCAAATTAAAGCTACTGTTGGGGAATATTCCAAGGGAGATAGAATTATGTCGACAGGAGATATTTATTAAAATAAGAACATATCTTCAAAATGGCAATGCACCGTTTTGCAAGTGAATACTTTAAGGCTTTTGAAACCAGTCATTGTGTGGGACACACAAAATAGAAGAGGAGAACTCCTCGACCCGAAATGTCACCTATTTCTTTTCTCCACAGATGCTGCCTGGCCCACTGAGTAACTCCAGCATTTTGTGTCTGTCTTCATTAAGTGTGGGATATACTGGTCAGCACCATTGAGGACTATAGATGAATGTTCATATTAATTGAACCTCATTCAAACCTCGATGACAAAATCAGGGAAACCCTTACAGTTCAATCTCATGTATTGTTCAAAATCTCATATTGCCTATCCCTGACATTCAATGCACATTATCTCTTCATTTAATATTCTGGTGTCTGTGTATCCAGGGAGCCATCCCTCAACACGGTAACAAAAGAGGCATATTTGAGATATCTGGGTTCTGTTCTCTGAAACTTCTGGACTATCCTTATCAATTACTTTGTCCCATAAAAGGTGTTTGAATATTCAGAGATGTCTTGGCAACTACAGTCCAGTCTTATTGCCTCTAATGCATTTCGTTGTCTCTGTACTGTACACTGACAATGACAATTAAAATTGAATCTGAATCTGAATCTAAGTAATACTGCAATGTTATTTTTTCACACTCAAAATGTTAAAGCTGAGTAGTTAATTACAGCCATATAACCTGTAGTTCATCATTTATTGTTGTCTTTGGGTTTAAAAAAATACAAAGACTCTATGCACTTTGAGATTGAAGATTCTACCATGAAGGTCTCCAAGAGAATATTTGTTTCTCGTCGAATAAAGAGTTTTATATCCATCATCCTTAGTCTCTGAGTGGCTAAGTTCACAACAGGGACCTGGCTAAGAGTTGTGTTATTGATGTATTGCAATCTGCAGTTCCTACAGAGGTTTTTAACAGTGAACATTACTTTGAATCCAATTCGAGCCTAACAATGATTATTGTTGGCTGTCAAAGTCCGGCATATGGCAGATACACTGCAATCGCTGTCTGAATAACGAACCCAGGCCTCAAAATGATGAGCGACTCCAAATGGCATTAGTATCAACCCATGATTCCATAATCATCGAAGGGAATGGACACACGGGCGGCACGGTGGCGCAGCAGTAGAGTTGCTGCCTTACAGCGACAGATACCTGGATTCGATCCTGATTACTGTTGCTGTCCATACGGCGTTTGTACCTTCTCCCTGTAACCTGTATGGGTTTTCTCCGAAATCTTCGGTTTCCTCCCACTCTCCAAAGACTTGCAGGTTTGTAGGTTAATTGACTTGGTAAAATTGTAAATTATCCCTAATGTGTGTAGGGTAGTTTAAGTGTGTGGGGATCGGTGGTCGGGGCGAACTCGGTGGGCAGAAGGGCCTGTTTCCGTATTGCATCTCTAAACTAAACTAAACTAAATGTAAACGTGCACTGAAGACATGTGTTCCTTCCCCTGCCTTGCCTTCACCTGCCTTGCCTTCACCCTTCACCTGCCTGCCTTGCCTTCACCTGCCTTCACCTGCCTTCACCCTTCACCTGCCTTGCCTTCACCTGCCTTGCCATCACCTGCCTTGCCTTCACCCTTCACCCTTCACCTTCCCCTTCACCTTCCCCTTGCCTTCACCTTCACCTTCACCTTCACCCTTCCCGCCCCCCCAACCCCCACATAATTCTGAAGAAGGGTCTCGACCCGAACCATCACCTATTCCTTCGCTCCATTGATGCTGCCTCACCCACTGAGTTACTCCAGCATTTTTGTCTACCTTCACTTCCATGACAGTCATTCATGTCTTTATCCTATTTCTTCCATGAGGTTCGTTAAATGTATGACCCACGTCCCCCAATGTGGAGCAGTAAAGGCACAGTAGAGGGGTTATTATCTCTACAAGTAGCTGCCATTTGGAACCATCCAGCTTACAAATTCACGCAGCAGTTAGGATGAAACCCACCATGAAGATTTTTCAAAGGCAATTTTCTTTCAATTTCATGATTTCTTGAAGTGTCCCGCACCTGAACATTAGCACGAAATGCAATTCCTACTTTTTATAGCAAAGCAAGTTGAAATCCATTCTCCATCATTATGCCGTCATGGACCTGATTGGGAACATTTCAAATTACGATTCTCTAGACTATTGAAACATTGCTGATTTATGTTTCTTGATTCAGGCCATTCAAGGGGGCAGGTGTAAATCAAGCAGCATCTCGTGTAAATGCACATTCGATGAGGGAGTTGACAGAATTAAAGAGATGTGGAGTGAGAGAGGTGGTGATTAAAAGCAGGCACGACTCTTGTGTGAGGTAGCAATGTCGAAGAGAGATGGGAGCAAGTGATTGTAATCCCACTGGGCTTGGTGATGACCACCCGCAACCCTGTGTAGTCTTATAGAACAACATCACATCATTGATAGATGGAGCAACAGTGCAAGCAGAACAGTTGGACATTATTCCTGAATCCTGTTTATTTTGTGTTTGGTTTAGTTTAGTTTAGTTTCGAGATACAGCAGAAATAGGCTTTACAGTCCACCGAGTCCACACCAACCAGCGATCCCCGTGCACTAGCGCTATTCTACACAATAGGGACAATTTATTATTTTTACCAAAGTCAATTAACCTACAAACCTGTAAGTTTTTGGGATGTGGGAGGAAGCCGGAGCACCCGGAGAAAACCCAAGCGAGTCACAAACTCCGTTCAGATAGCACCCGTAGCCAGGTCTCTGACGCTGTGAGGCAGAACTCTACCGCTGCCCCACCATGTCGCCCTCTCCAGAATTCACCAATAAATCCAGTTATTCTCCAGTATGTGTTCCCTCATTGTAAAATGTACACCAGGCCACCTTGTGCCTGCAAGGGTACCATGAAGCTGAATTGTTATTTCCCCAGTGGTAGCTAAACCTGCTGTATTTGCTCATGCAGAAAGAATATTTACTTGGGCAACTTACTAAAAGGCTGCTGGTGCCTATATGAAAGCATACCCTGTATAAGCCCAGAGGGAAGTGGAGAACACAACTGTTGGTTTGTTCTATTTTTGCCAACAAACTGGTTTACTTTGCATTGCAATTGTATTTTGTTCTTAAGAGTCACTGTTTGCACTGCATATGTTGGCATTGTTCCACAGTGACTGAATGCAAAGTGGAATTCTGCAGCTATCTAAGAATAGGACCCCAAGACCGAACAAGAGTACAAGGGCAGTGCTCAGTGACAGAACACACTAGAATGGAAGGTTATAATATAACATACTCACCGTTTTCAATCAGTACGTGAGATAACAGCAAAGTACTGGAGTGGTAACAAAATACAAAATACTGTAAATACCATGTACCTCAGACAGCATCAGTGGGACAAAAAAATGTTAACATTTCAAGTCTTCAGAAATGGGGAAGGTTAGAGATCGATAAGGATATAGATAAGATAAGAATAAAGAGGTGGATAAGATTGCAGAGAAAGTGGGTTGGAGCAGAGGAAACAAAATGGAATGTGCAGGAAGGAACTGCAGATGCTGGTTTACACTGAAGATAGACACAACATGCTGGAGTAACTCAGTGGTTCAGGTAGTATTTCTGGAGAAAAGGAACAGGGGACATTTCGGGTCGAGACCCTTCTTCCGTCCGAAGAAAGGTCTCAACCTTAAACAAAACAAAAGGGAATTTATTTTATAAGATGGAGGGCAGGTGAGATTAAATGTCAAGAGGGATGATAGGTGGGTGAATGTTAGAATGAAACAAATAAAAATCAAAAGCTTGGTCTGAGGAGATGGAAGTGGGAAAGGAAGCGACATTTTCTGAAATTAACAACGGCAAATAGGTAGTTTACAGAATCAACAAAACGTCCATCAAGAAACACCCTTTTCCCACTGCATCTCCCTATATATATTCAGCCCTTTTATCTCTATCCTTCCTGCCATCAAGCAAACCCTCCTTCCATGTGAAGCAGCAATTCACAGTAACAACATGTAATGCAAGTCCATAAACGTATGAGATGCATACATAAGGTAAACAGTCAGAACTTTTATCCCAGGGTGGAAATGTCCAACACTAAAGGGCAAAGCTATCAGGTGAGAATGGAAAGTTGAATGGAGATGTGCAGAGCAAGTTTTCTTACATAAAGTCCAGTGGGGGCATGGAACACACTGCCAGAGTGGTGGTGGAGGCAGATGCGATGGTGGCATTTAAGAGACTTTTGGATAAACACATGAAAGTGCAGGGAATGGAGTGATGTGGATCATGTACTGGCTGATAAGATCTGTTTAACTTAGCAACATGTTTGGCACAAACATGGCGGGCCGAAGGGCCTGTTCCTGAGCTGGACTGTTCTATGTTCTATGTAATCAGCCTTGCTAGCACTTTTATTTCAGATTGCCAACATTCAAAGTATGTTGTGGATGTATAGGAGGAGAAAAGAATGCATTGTCAAATTTCTCTAAGGTTATCTATAGTTTATATAATAAAGTAATTACATAAACACTAGCATAACAATTCAATCCAAATATTAGTATAAAATACTCTTCAAAGTTAACTGGATACCTTTGTGCAGATTCATCTCGAAATTACTGCAGTTCAACTAGTAGTAATTCACAAAGAACTACACACTGCAGCTAAGGTTAGAAAAATAGAAAAAAAGATAGATTTTCAAGTTTAGTTCTGACCATTCTAAACAAAACAGAATCCGGTGAATGGGGATAATTGTGGCCTTGTGAGTTGGCAGTGTGGATGCTGTCAGCAGAATATATTCCAGTATCCAGCAATAATAGGTTCACAGTCAGCTAACTAAAAACTGCCATATTGGGTGTGATGCCAAAATGCAATACCTTGCAAAATTATTTTGGCCCGAGAGAACATTGTACTCTGAAAATATGAAGTGCCAGGTAGAAAATGTGTTCATGCGATTAAATAATCCTGGTGAAAGGTTGTTTCTGGTTACAAAGATTATTTACTTTAACATAAAAAAGACACATATTTCAAAATACTCAGATAGGACCAGAGTTACTTGTTCCAAATCAATTTTCAGCTCACTCCTGTGTCATGAGATCACAAGCTCACACATTACATCTGTGTTCACTTCATCAGTTAATCAAAAGCATACACTTTTTCAAAACAGTTGCTGGATGGGGCTCTTTTCCCTCTAAACTGAAGAGCTGCATTTTTGAGGTAAAATAGGTTAGACATCGTGCTGTTTCCTCATCAGGAATTTTGAGGCATTGTTTTAATTTGTCGCGTGTACCGAGACATTATGAAAAACATTGTTTGCATGGTATTGAGTCACGTAATGCTGTACACAAGTTGTATTGTGCAAGAGTACCTTATCAAGAATTAATTTAAGTATGTTATCAAGAATTAAACAGAAACATGGAAACATAGAAAATAGGTGCAGGATGAGGCCATTCTGCCCTTCGAGCCAGCACTGCCATTCATTGTGATCATGGCTGATCGTCCCCAATCAATAATCGTTACCTGCCTTCTCCCCATATCCCTTGACTCCACTAGCCCCTAGAGCTCTATCTAACTCGCTCTTAAATCCATCCAGTGATTTGGCCTCCACTGTCCTCAGGGGCAGGGAATTCCACAAATTCACAACTCTCTGGGTGAAAAAGTGTTTTCTCTCCTCAGTCTTAAATGGCCTCCCCTTTTATTCTAAGACTGTGGCCCCTGGTTCTGGATTAATTAATTTAATAAATTATTTAGGAAAAATTAGTTACCCTCAAGGGCCTGTCCCACTTACGCGACCTTTTCGGCGACTGCCGGCACCCGTCACCCGTCATAGGCGACCACTGGCGACATGTCGCGGGTGTCGCGGAGTGTCACCAGGGGGCATGTCACCAGGGGGTCGCCTGTGTGGTCGTGAGAGGTCACCAGGGGTCGTCTATATGGCCGTGAGAGGTCTCCTAGTCACCCAAAGAGTTGTAGCGTCTTTCTGGTCGCCGCTGAATTATCAACATGTTGAAAATATTCGGCGACCTATGACGGGTGCCGGCAGTCGCCAAAAGGGTCACGTAAGTGGGACTGGCCCTTTAGTGTGACTGTGTAGCATTGGCTGCATAGTTAATTTCAAAGAGAAACAAAGAACAGCTGGTTTACAACAAAAACGATACAAAGTGCTGGAGTAACTCAGCAGGTCAGGCAGCATCTCTGGAGAATTAAATATGTAACATTTTGGGTCGAGACCCTTCTTCATACTCATTTTTAGTTAACCAGACAATTTACACAGATATATTAAGGGAAAGCAAGATAAATGCATTGTAAAAATAATATATTGATTTGTTGAGAAGTAGTTCAAGTTCAAATTTATTGTCACATGCACCGATTAAGGTACAGTGATATTTGAGTTACCATACAGCCATTCTAAGTGAAAAGCAACAATTCACACAGCCACATCAAATAAAATTGAACGTAAACATCCACCACCGCGGAATCCACATTCCTCACCGAGATGGAAGGTAATGAAGTTCAATCAGCTTCTTCCTTCTTCACCCATAGTCGGTGCTGTTGAACCCTCCGCAGTCGCTGCTGCGACGGTCCAATGTCCGAAGCCCTCGCGTCGGGGAGATCGAAACTCTGGCACCGGGACGGATTGGAACACTCGGCGGCATGGAGCTCCCGAGTTGGCCTCTTCTTACTGCGGGCTTCACGGTGTTGAAGTCCGCAGCCCCCGCGCTTGGAGCTCTTTTCACAGGTGGTCCTCGGCAAAGGATCGTAGGCTCCACGATGGTAAGTCCACGGCTTGAAACGCCGGGCAGGTCTTTAGGAAAGGCCGCACCACTCCACGCTTATATTCATAGCTCCTTTTTTGTCTAGCTCATTCGTGCATTTTTTAAAATTCCATGTGTAATAGATCCACCGTAATATGTGTCAGTGTCAATGTGACCTAACCAGGAACACGTTGAATTGGTGTAAGGCAGGCGTTTAACCTCAACTAGAATATTATGTTCAATTCAATATAGTGCACTTCAAGAAAGAGGCCAAGATCTTAAAAACAGTGCCAAACAGATTTACTGATATGGTCCAGGGATGATGTATTTCAGTTAAGCAGATAGCCTGGAAGAGTTAATGTTACTTTCTTCATAACACATTGCACTGAGAGGTGATTTGGGAGAAGTATTCACAAGCACGAAGGGTGTGGAGCAAACTGAGTAATGGGCCTGTCCCACATGCAATTTTTTCGGCGACTGCCGACACCCGTCATAGGTCACTGCAGGTCGCGGAAAACGTTGAAAATTCAGCAGTGACCAGAAAGACTCTACAACTCCCTGGGCGACTGAGGAGACTAGTTACGACCATACAGGCCCTGGTGACAAGTCGCGGGGTGAATCCTGTATGGTCATGAGTAGTTGCCCAAAGAGTCGTACCTTGTTCTGGTCGCCGCTGGATTTTCAACATGTTGAAAATGTTCGGCAACCTGCTGCGACTATGACGGGTGCTGGCAAGTCACCGAAAAAAATTGCGTAAGTGGGACAAGCCCATCAAGATAAACTGCTGCAATGGCAAAGTCCAGGACAACAGATCTCAGGCAATTGATGAACAAAACAATGATGGCATAAATAATAACATTCACAATGTGAAGGTGAGAAGCATTTTCATATTTGCAGAGCATTTTTTTTTAAAGTTTTTTTTTCTCGTGAAAGCAATAATCATATAAGCTTTAATAAAGAAAATATAAACATTTGAAAACAGTGGAAAAAAATAAAATTATTTGAAGGAACACTGGGGTCTGAGTGGGGAGGGTTTATACTATTTACAATTAACTGCATCAATACTGCTGAAAATTTGTTGACGTGGAACTTGCACAAGGAGAAACGGTTACAGTGCACCCAGGCACTGATTATTGATAACACTGCATGACTTGAAAAAGATTAATTGATTGTGCTAAAAGGAAATCAGAACATTTTATCAGAGGATCAGCAGAATCTTTCACTGTCAATGCAAGAGACTTGCCCTATCAGTTCAGGAAGTGGCTGGGCTCTTTTCTTTATTGCTTTCATTGTTACCAAAGCAAGAATTGGTGGAGCAGAATTTGATTGAGGACCAGTTGGAGAGTTGCCACAAACCTCAGAAGAGATACTTTGGCCCTGAAGTTACATTCAGTAAATTGTCATCCGCTGAAGAAACATTTTACTCAGTCTAAATATAATTGCAGTATTCTTATCGAGACTGAACAAATATCATAGGAATTTGACCTGTTGTATTTTTGAATGTGTTTCTCATAGTAACATTCAATTGGAAACAAAACACTGCCCGGCTTTATTTTCTAAATCGTACTTCTGTACCAATGAGCATTGCGTGCCGTGGGTTTGGTTCCGCCAAAATCAGAATTACATTGAAAGGTCAGAATGCCAGTCAGTACAGAAGGCTAACATCATTTTTAAGTGAAAACATAGATAACAGCAAATAAAGCCGACTGCTAACAGCACGCATCAAAATGGAGACTTTGGATATTTTCAGTTTGGTTTACAAATACCCTCTGACACTTGGAATTAAAGTGCCCGCTTTAGTTCCAGGATGATATACTAGTCACAATTTAGAATAAACAATGTTCTATGTTCTTCACTATTTATGCACCTCTCAGATGCATCATAATTGCCAATGCCATAGATAAATGTTCTGTGACTAACAGAGGAATCCTTCCTTCTGATGGTGCAGTGATCAGTGCACACACGCTGAACAACTCGACAGGGCGATGCAATGGATTCAATTTTCATAAACCATCAAGTTTCTACATATCTCCACATATCTCTACATATATTTGACTTATCTCCCCTCTACCCTGTCTCAGTCTGAAGAAAGGTGTCAACCTGAAACCCATTCCTTCTCTCCAGAGATGCTGCCTGTCCCACTGAGTTACACCAGCGTTTTGTGCCTATCTTCAGTGTAAACCTCTTCCTGTAAGTTTCTGATGCTCTGTTGAATTTACTAACAACATTATATTATATTAGAAGTGTGAACAGAAGCTTTATCGGAAACAGAGGAACATGTTGCAGTGTGTGATTGTTACTTCATGGTGGTTGACTTCATGGTTATGTTGTGGGAGTCCAGAACCAGGGGCCACAGTTTAAGAATAAGGGGTAAGCCATTTAGAACAGAGATGAGGAAACACTTTTTCACACAGAGTCTGTAGAATTCTCTGCTTCAGAGGGCGGTGGAAGCCAGTTCTCTGGATACTTTCAAGGGAGAGCTAGATAGGGCTCTTAAAGATAGCAGAGTCAGGGTATATGGGGAGAAGGCAGGAACGGGGTACTGAGTGCTGATGATCAGCCGTGATCACATTGAATAGCGGTGCTGACTCGAAGGGCCGAATGGCCTACTCCTGCACCTTTTGTCTATTGTCTATTGAGATTGAGATCTGCCTGGTAATAGTCTGGGTGCTGAACAATGAAGTAGCTTTATCTGCCTATTCTTTCCACTTTCTATACTTGACATTTTCAGGTGGCACGGTGGCGCAGCGGCCCGGGTTAGTTCCTGACTACGAGTGCTGTCCATACAGTGTTTGTATGTTCTCCCCGTGACCATGTGGGTATTATCTGGATGCTCCAGTCTCATCCCACACTCCAAAGATGTATAGGTTTGTAGGTTAATTGGCTTGGATCAAAATTGTGAATTGTCCCTAATGTGTTGGATAGTGCTCGTGTCTCGTGTACAGGGTGATTGCTGGGCAGTGTGGACTCAGTGGGCCGAAGGGCTTGTTTCCACGCTGTATCTCCAAACTAAAATTTCAGATAGCTGTATCACAGATTATGTGACAATTAAATGACAGGACCCTATGATTCATTGTAGGTGCTAACCTCTGCAATCAGTGCAGGGCTTGCTATGCAACCTTTGTATTTTGCCAATTTCCTTGCCTTTTTACTCATTCCATCTCCTTAAAGTTTTTCAGGAATTCAATCCCTACCTTCACATAATAAACATTGGTGAGCCTAGATAATATTGATTAACCATGCAAGATCTCACAATAAAAGCCCAACTGATATTAATTAAAAGCCACACACGTAAACTCTTCGCATTGGTGACTGAAGAGAAATCAATAACAGAAATATTTTCTCATATCCTTCATACATTTACCCCAAGACCACTGCCAGCATTCCACCTGCTGTTTTAGCTAAGATCTGCAAACTATCAAGCCCTTGAGATGCTATATATGGAATCACACTTCCTTGCCACATTTATCCATTGAACACAAGCATCCAGAGCTCTTTTTCTTACAAACACAACAACCCTACAACATTACAGCCTGACAAGGAGCCAACATTCCCCCCCTGATGAGTCCTGGGCCCAGCACATAGAAGTAATCATAAAGAAGGCACGCCAGCATCTCTAGTTTATGAGGTTTACAGACATTAGGCATTTTAGTTTCAAGATACAGTGCGGAAACAGGCCCTTCAGCCCACCGAGTCTGCGCAGTGCAGCAATGGACAGATCGAATGAACAGTCTTGTTCCCATGATAGAGAATCAAGAACCCGAGGACACAGGTTTAATGTGAGAGGGGAAAGATTTAATAGGAACCTGAGGTGCAACAATTTCACACAGTGAGTGAGGGGTATGTCAAACGAGCTGCCAGAGGAGGTGGTTGAGGCACACACTAAAGCACCATTTAAAAGGCATTTGGACAGGCACATGGATAGGAAGGTTTAGAGGGATATTGGGCAAACGCGGGCAGGAGGAACTAGTGTAGATATGGTATCTTGGTCAACACGGGCAAGTTGAGCCTAAGGGTGTGTTTCTGTGCTGTATGATCCTATGACCCAAACCTTATGTTGGTAATGGAACACTATGGACCACATCTTGCACCACCATGGACCTGGTAGCGTCAAGAATGAGCTGTTAGAGGACTTATATTCTTTTTGTGTAGTTTAGTTTAGTTTATGTTAGTTTGGTTTAGTTTAGTTTAGTTTAGTTTAGTTTAGTTTAGTTTAGTTTAGTTTAGTTTAGTTTAGTTAGGGTGAGTTAAGTTGAGTTTAGAGATACAGCATTAAAACAGGCCGTTCGGCCACGAATCAATGCCGACCAGCGATCCCCGCACACTTTACCCTCTCCTACACACACTAGGGACAATTTACAATTATACCAAGCCAATTAACCAACAAACCTGCATGTCTATGGAGTGTACTTTTGTCCTACGGTCTTGTTTTATTTAGCAGTCTTTCTTTATGTGTAAATTATGTATAATGACATGTTCTTGTGTATTATCTATGTGCCCATAATGTTGCTGCAAGCAAGACTTGCATTGTACCTGTACGGTACTCTTTTGTGTAATAAACTGGACATGTTTCTCCACGTCTAGCCTCTTGTGTTGTAACTTTGGCTGTCAGGAATTATTTATTTCTTTGCCTCTCTATCAAGATGCTCCTTAAAATAATTGCTGTGATCCAAGGATTAAGTAACCCATGCTAATAATTACATTTTTATCTGAATAGGCGTTCAGAGAGTTTCTAGATTAAAGAATGCAAGATGTTAAAAGTTGCTCATGGAAAACAGCACTGAGATCACACTGACCTGGTAAAACAAATTAACACTGATGGATACCCATCGAAGATGATTCAATCCCTTTAATATAAACATACTTAACACAATCCAAAATTTCCATTTGTTTCAATCTCTCCTCAGAATTTTGTATAAAAATGGAGGCTAAATCCTTTTTTTGAAATAAGAATTGTACGATACTACCTGATGTTTATCAGTGATCTCAGAGTAAAACAGATTATTTTACTTTTACTCAAAGTAAAATAATCTGTTTTACTCTGAGATCACTGATATTTGTTTGATTGCTACTCTCCAGATTCCATTTTCATTACAGGGGGAGGAATTAATCTTTGTGTGATAACGCCGAACTTTGTTGGCACCCTTGACGTGGTGACTCTTTGCATACCTTGTGTGTGCAAAACATAGAATATCACTGTGACACCAGGGAGCGCCAACGATGGCTGCCAAGCCAACGGTCTGTCTGTCTTTTCTTTCTGTTTTGTTATTTTAACTATGTGTTAAAAGTATGTTATAGTATTTTTTGGTTTGTTTTGTGTGTGGTTTGGGGGAAACGTTTTACAAGCTCTTACCTCGACGGAGATGCGTTTTTTTTCCATGTCGTATCTCCGTCCCCCATTGCGGCCTAACATCGTGGGTCGGCGCAGCCTTTCCTGGAGACCGACCCAGCATTTCAACGCAGGCGCAGCATGGACTTACCATCGTGGAGCTGCAATCTCCTTGCCGGGGATCGACTGTGGAGAGCTCCAACCGCAGCCCTGTGGACTTTAACATCTTGGAGCCCGGTTTAAACATCATGATCCCTGGTTAGACACCGAGTTGGGGCTCCAAGCTGTGGTGAGTTTCATCTGTCCCGATGAGGGAGTTCCATCACCCGATGCGAGGTCCTCAGATCACCGGCTTCAAGAGCTTTGATGGCCCCGACCGCAGATGGTTCGACAGCCCCGACTGCGGAGAAGAAAGAGGGAAAGATTGGACTTTATTGCCTTCCCTCACAGTGCAGAATGTGGGGAGCCCCTGAGGTGGATATTTATGTTAAATTTTATTTTATGTGGTTGTGTGTCTTACTGCTTTTCACTTGGTGTGGCTGTACAGTAACTCGAATTTCACTGTACCTTATGGTACATGTGACAATAAACCTATCTTGAATCTTGTCACATGTGACAATAAAGTATCATTCATTCATTCATCCTTAGTACACCCCAAGCTGCTTCATAGATTGATAGATGCCCCTAAAATGGAAGATGAGTGAGCAATTAATCTAATTTTGGAATTAACGCTACTGTTTTTCTGCAATTCATGCCATCCAACTTACTTCACTTGGAAAAGCGCAGTTGTTATGCCTCATTTGGCAAGCAGCATCTCCTCCTGGACACGAATACCAGCACTGATTCTGTGGTGACATTATAAAGTCCGGACCTTGATTTTTTGATTCAACGGTGTTACCAAATGAGCAAAAAAACAAGCTGATGGAGAAACAAACAGCTTGGTTTTTTTGCTCCAGTCCCCAGCATCTTCAGTCTCTTGTGTTACCAACTGCACTGCAAATTATTCAACCAAGAACATAGAAAGTATGGGTCAGTCAGATTGATGAATAGATTAGAATGTTGTATCAGTTCTCCATTTAGGAGTTCTCCAGAGATGCATGTTCACAATTTAAAAAACTTCCTCATATTGTTGGAAGGCAGGACTAAAATTGTTTTACAAAACCGCTTTAATGCCATGTTTATAAACTACACGCATTCTGTTAAAATCCCTGCCGGAATTTGTGTTTGCAAAATATGTTTTAGATTCTATTTTAGGTCAAGTCATTGGTTATCACATTCAACGACTTGGTTGAATGAAATGACATTTTTTCCAGTATAACGGAGTTTCCAGTCCCATTGCTGGCAGCTGTGCCATCCACTCAGTGTTACCCACTTGTATGAAGTGCCTTAGTTCACCTGCCAACTGCTCTCGGACAGACACAACAAAGAACATGATGGCTATCAAGGTGCTGCATCTCATTAAAGTGGCTATGTTTGTCTTCCCTTAAAGGTGAAATAGTGAGATGCAACATTATGGGGTGGCACAGTGGCGTAGTGATGGAGTTGCTGCCTTACAGCACCAGAGATCCAAGTTCAATCCTGACTACGGGTGCTGTCTACGTGGGTTTTCTCAGAGTTTTCTCAGAGAGTTATGGTTTCCTCCCACACTCCAAAAGACGTACTGTTTTGTAGGTTAATCGGCTTCTGTACATTGTAAATAGTTCCTAGTGTGTGGGATAGTGCTAGTGTACAGGGTGATCACTGGCCGGCACAGACTCGGTGGCCCCTGTTTCCACACTGTATTTCTAAAGTCTAAAGTAAGTTATCGGTAACTCAAGTCGTTAAAAGAAATAAAGAAGTTTACAAAATACATTTCCTTCAATGCAGTCAATTGAAATTAAAAAAAACTGAGATCAGTGCAGCTGTGTTAGGTATGAATAAATGGAATTAATGTTTGGATCATCTTTGATCCAATTGAATAAGCTTGAAGGACTAGTCAGCCTAAAGCACAAATCCAAATTTCAAGGACAAAATCTTGTTTTCTATAGAAACATCTTCCATTATTTATTTTGCACGACGTAGCACAGGTTATTCAGTGTTGGGCTGCACTTGCGTCCAAGTCAAGTCAAGTCAAGTTTATTTGTCACATACACATAGGGTGCTGGGAGCATCTGAAGTCGAACTGTGAAGTGCAAAGGACTTGGGAAGACTTTTGAACATAAAACAAGAACAAAGCTGCACTGGAACAGGCCCTTTGGCCCACAATATCCATGCCAAATATGATGCCAAAATAAACTAACCTCACCTGCCTGCACATGATTCACATCACTCCATTCCCTGCATATCAATATGCCTATCTAAAAGCTTCTCAAATACCACTATCGTATCTGACTCCACCAGCACCTCCGGAAGCATGTTCCATGCATCCACTATCCTTGTCGTATCTGATTCCACGTCCACCCCTGGTACTGCCTTCCAGGCATTCACGACACTTTGTGTAAAAAACTTGTTCCTCACATCTCATTTAAACATTGCCCCTCTCACCTTAAAGCTATGCCTTTAGTCTTTGACATTTCCATCCTAACAAAAAGGTTCTGGCTGTCTCCCCTTTCTATGCCTCTCATAATTATATAATATTTCTGTCAGGTCTCCCCTCAACTTCCAGCGTTCAAGAGAAAACATATGCCTTCTTTACAACTCGTTCTACTTGTGCTTCCACTTTTTTTGAGCTATGGACCTGGACACCAAAATCCCTCTGCAGATAAATGCTGTTAAGGGTCTTGCCATCAACATTATTTCTTCCCCTACAATCGACCTTCCAAAGTGCAAAACCGCACAATTGTCAGATTAAATTCCTCCTGCTATTACTCCACCTATTTCTGTAGTTGATCCATATCAAGCTGAAGAGTTTGATAGCCTTCCTCACTCTCCACAACTCCAGCCATCATCATGGCAACACTTTAGCTACAGTTTTCTTCTGCCATCCATTAATGCAGCACCTCACTTCTACATCGCGTCACCCCATGACAGTACAATTGACCTTAAGGGATTAATTGCAGCTGTCGGTGGGATCAGTATTCAGGATGAATTTGCACATTGCTAATGGATGCTGATTTATTGACAAATGCAAGGCTTCCCGGTGAGAATGCTGTTGTATTTATTGTCATTCCAGTGTGCCCCCAGTGTTCACTTTCATTCTGATCCAACAGTTGTGGAAAATTGTTCCTCCTGAATCCAAATTAAATATGATACAGATGGCATGCCTTGTCATTAACATTTATGTACACAGCTTCAAGTCAAAAATAAACTAAACTGTACTTTATGCAGGAATACTTCCTTATGCTCAGGTTGGATTACATAGACTGAAGCTATCATTAGAGAATGTTGTAGATGTTAGAAAAATAGATTTAATTCTTAATTCTTAGATTATGTTCTGTGAAAATCCAAAGCAAATGAATTTGATAGGAATGTCAAATTTAACCCATGGAAGAACAACAAACATCAGTGTACGATTGCATACAAGTATCTGCAAAGACAAAAATGCAGCAGAGCAAAGTTCATTGCAATTGTAAAATGATATAATGGAAATATGTCTAAACCACTGCTGTATTAACAACGGGATGTAAAATTCATTTAGAATTTACAACATTTGTCAGAGTTGAAACATTTTGAAATAATTAAATATAAAAAATGTGTATTTAATACTGCAGTATATACCGGAGCCCATTATTAGCTCAGATCTGTTATAAATATTAAATGTAGAGTTTTAAATTGTGTACCCTTAAGGATTCATAGAGAGACTGAGACTTTGGCCTCTTAGTTCCATATGAACAAAAGAACTGATAGAAAGGAAAGAACCGGAGTTTGTAGTGTTTGCAGGCATTATTAGCCAAGCATTAGATTATTGTTGATAGACACAAAACGCTGGAGTAACTCAGCAGGTCAGGCAGCATCTCTGGGGAAAAGGAATATGTGACGTTTCAGGTCAAGACCCTTCTTCAGACTAGGTGTTCTGATCAGGTGTTGCTCATGTAGGCCAACGCTGAATCTACTTGTTTAGCCCCCCTCCACAGTGTGTGCCATAGTTTGATCTGTACCACATTGCAAGCTGCAGTCGGGCCACAGTGCTGTTTGCTCATTGACTGCACCATGTCCTTGATCAGTCTGGAAATATTTAATGAGAGCACAAGACAATGTGGCAGATGGAATCCAGATTTATCAAGGAATGGGGTTGTGACACTTGCCAAATACCAGCCCTCCTGCTTCAAGATCATTTCCAGATGTCCTAACCTTGCAGCACCATAGATACAGTATGCAACGAGCAAGATGAATGGGCGAATGAACAGAATGAACAAATCTACACTCATCCTCATTTAATTCTCCACCTGATCCCATCAGCGCTCTCCAAATTCTGCCACTCACTAACACACTAGGTAAAACCTACCAACCCGCAAGTCTTTGGGATGTGGGAGGAAACTGGAACACTCAGACGACCCCCACATGTTCACAGGAAGAACACACACACTCCATGCATGAGGCCAGAATCAAACCTGATTCACTGGACTTGTGAGGCAGCAGCTCTATCAGCTGCATCATTGTGGCACACTTCTAGAGCCGGGTGTTGTTTGCATTGTGCCTACACTTTTGAGAAATATAAAAGTGGATAAGTATCCAGGTCTGGACAGGATATTCCCTAGGACATTGAGGGAAGTTAGTGTAGAAATAGCAGGGGCTATGACAGAAATATTTCAAATGTCATTAGAAACGGGAATAGTGCCGGAGGATTGGCGTACTGCGCATGTTGTTCCATTGTTTAAAAAGGGGTCTAAGAGTAAACCTAGCAATTATTGACCTGTTAGTTTGACGTCAGTGGTGGGCAAATTAATGGAAAGGATACTTAGAGATAATATATATAAGCATCTGGATAAACAGGGTCTGATTAGGAACAGTCAACAAGGATTTGTGCCTAGAAGGTCATGTTTGACTAATCTTCTTGAATTTTTTGAAGAGGTTACTCGGGAAATTGATGAGGGTAAAGCAGTGGATAGAGAAGGATGTCAACAAAATAGAGAGAGTACAGAGGAGATTTACTAGAATGTTGCCTGGGTTTCAGCAACTAAGTTACAGAGAAAGGTTGAACAAGTTAGGGCTTTATTCTTTGGTGCGCAGAAGGTTAAGGGGGGACTTGATAGAGGTCTTTAAAATGATGAGAGGGATAGACAGAGTTGACGTGGATAAGCTTTTCCCACTGAGAGTAGGGAAGATTCAAACAAGGGGACATGACGAGAATTAAGGGACAGAAGTTTAGGGATAACATGAGGGGGAACCTCTTTACTCATAGAGTGGTGGCTGTGTGGAATGAGCTTCCAGTGAAGGTGGTGGAGGCAGGTTCGTTTTTATCATTTAAAAATAAATTGGATAGTTATATGGACGGGAAAGGAATGGAGGGTTATGGTCTGAGCGCAGGTATATGGGACTAGGGGAGAATACGCGTTCGGCACGGACTAGAAGGGTCGAGGTGGCCTGTTTCCGTGCTGTAATTGTTATATGGTTAATGAGATGGGGAATATTATAACTGAGAACAAAAGGCCACTGAAGTAGGACATGAAAGCATTTGGCCTTTAAAGTTTGTCCACTTTTCATCAAGATCATGGCTAATCTTCTACCTCATCTATTTTCTTGTGTTATGCCCACATTTCTCAATTCATTCAATATCCAGAAATCTATGTTTCTATTTTGAACAAATTCAGTGATTTTTTTAGCCTCCATGATGCAGCATGGTAGAGAATTCCATCTTATGCATGAAGAAAGTTCTGCTCATGAAAGTTCCTCTTCTGAAACTGTGACTCTTGGTCCTGGAGTCCTCAGTCAGGAAAATTTGCATTTAGTCTGTAAACTATCTTGCTGGGAGAATATGTTGTTTTAGTTTTAGAGATACATCTTGGAAACTGACCCTTCGGCCCATCGAGTCCGCACCAACCAGTGACACACTAGTTCTATCCTACACACTAGGGACAATCTACATAAGCTAATTAACCTACAAGCCTGCACATATTTGGATATGGAAGGAAACTTGAGCACCTGGAGTAAACCCACGTGGCTACAGGGAGAACATACAGACTCCGTACAGATGACACCCATAGTCAGGATGGAACTCGGGTCTTTGGCACTGTAAGGCAAAAACTTTACCACTGCACCACTGTGCTGCCCATTGTTGTTCCTTCATTGCAGCAAGGTCTAAATCTTGGACCGCCCTACCCAAACATCTACGCCTTCACCAGGGCAAGTAGGGATGGGCAATAAATGCTTGCCTTGCCAAGAATGCTCAGATGCTGAAACTGAATTAAAATTGACCTTAAATGCACCAAGGAAGGAGAGAAATTAGTTTCATTTTTAGAGCATAGTTTATAATATTGTATCATCCAATGTTTACCGAGGTACTTATAAAATGGCATTGTAGTCAATACCAAAAATAATTGTTGTAGCAATCTGCATTTAATAGAAAATAATTATTACCTGAATTTTTCCAACAGTCATTGTAGATTGGTTGAAAAACAAACTATACAACAAACAAACTCCCACCCGTCAGCATAGCCTATAAGGAGTCTAGATTCTAGAAGCTGCAGATGCTGGCTTACAAAAAAAAGACACAACATGCTGGAATAACTCTGAGTCAGGCAGCATTTTTAAAATCCTGGTTGGGACCGAACTGGGAGGCCTGGTACCGACGTTGGAGCCACATGGAACAAGATGGCGATGAAGGCAAGTGTTGAGGAAATGAGTCCAGGTCAAAACATGTTTGTAGAGCCCGAGAGCGGTAGGGATCTGGAGCAGTGAGAGAGGATGTCACAGAATTCCCATTGGACAGAGGAGGAGATTTCCTTCAAAGTAGACACACCTGCAGGAGATTTAGCAGTGGAGCCAATAACATGGAGGTACAAGGAACTGCAGATGCTAGTTTTGCAAAAAGGAAACAAAGTGCTGGAGTTACTCAGCGGGTCATACTGCCTGACCCACTGAGCTACTCCAGCACTCTGTGCCATAAGAAATCTAATAGCCTCTTTATATGATGATATTTACACGTTGTTCTATTATTTGAAGCTGTTCATTGTGATAGGGAATAATTATTTCCATCTGAAAAATTGCATTCCATTCCGAATAGGCCGTCAAAATACAGTTTAGGCACTCGTGGTTATGCTGTTTTTTCCCATTAACTGAACTCAGCAAACATCATGTCTTGCATGCATTTCATGAATGGATAAAGTTCAACTAAAATATTATCCATTCTGTCATATTTGTATTTTCCTGAATCATTGCTGACTTTGGAAAGGTCTAACCACAGTGGAATAGGCTTTAGATGTTAATCACTGCCACAGTTTATTCATCTGTTCATTTCATCTCCAAACAAGTAAACGGTTTGAAGGGGTCACCTGCATAATATCAATTACATTTCATTTTGTTTTGTGGCAACATCTCCAATAAATACCAGAGAGTTAAAAGGATCCAGATTGAAGAAACGCTATATATTGTGAGTGAATTGAACTGATACTTTGCAGAATGCAAACTTAAGACAGCACTGCTCTGATCTCCAGTAAAAACATTCATACACTTGCACAAACACGAGCTACTGAGCAGAAGGGAAACGTCCAGGAATTTAAACGCGGCTGCTTTTGAAGTGACATTGTACACATACACACATATTAAACGTCCTAAACGTCCTGAATGTGGAATGGGGGAGGGGGGGGGGGGGGGGGGGGGGGGGGGGGGGGGGGGGTTGTAACCCCCAACCTCTTCTCTGTTGTTCATGTCGCTGTTGAGCAAGAGAAGACATTCTGCTTACTTGTTCCTTCCGTCACACAGATGCCAAAGCAATGCACCAACGCAGACAAGATGAATCAAGCCTGGGACCACCCAGGTTTCTCTAGTTTAGTACAGTATTAGAAAATGGCTTCACTCAACTGAACATCAGCACAAGTGTTGACGTAGGGGAGAGTAGAGCAGCCTTATTTCCCCTACACCTTTAACAAGACTGCAAAGTAGAAATAATCAGGAATTAATTACATGGTCTTCTGGTCATGCAAAGCAAACAATCTGCACATAATAAGCACACAAACAGGCTTACAGTCCTTGACTTAACTCAGGGAGATCAGATACATAATTACATAATGCGCGACTCTAAAATAAAATATTCACTGCAGACCATTCCGAGGTTTAGACCAGGCACAGGCTGGATATGGATCATGTCCAATAACGTTTTCTCACATTAGTGACAGTAGTTCCTGACCATGTGACCAAATGGTTAAAATTCAAAGTCTGTGAACCCATCACAGAGGAGATGTCAGTGTGAGGTCAGTTACCCCGATTCATGTACTTCCCATTCAGAGGAGCCTATCATTAGCAATTTTTACACCTTGATTTCTAAACGCTGTCATAAAGTTATCTCTGAAATGTAATGTTCTTCTCAAGACACTAAACCATAAAAAGCATGGGCCCAGAACCTAATTCAAGTAGCACCTGAATAAGAAATCTTGCATCATTGAAAACTGACATAATGTGGCACAAAATAATTATTCTGCAGGTCTCCGAAAGAGTGAACACCAGTTGCTAATAACATACGCCCCTCTAGGTACAAGATTTTGTCACATCCGTGCATTGGCTATCTGTTATTCAGACATTAAAAATGCCAAGAGAAATATCCAGACAAACTTGGAGTCCCAAGGCTATGACATGGATACCCATAGCTTGTGGCAAGGCTTTCATGTTATAATGGGCTATGTAGTTAAGGTGGGCAGTATCGCTGGCAATAATAGACCCCTCCCCGATTAGCTCAATGTATTATACATCCGCTTTGAACAGAAGGTCGGTGGAGGAACATTACCGGCTTCACCAGTCTTGGGTGCACATGTACCAACAGTAACTGTGGCAGACATAAGGTTGACATTCCTGAAAACCAATCCACAGAAAGCAACTGGTTCAGATGGAGTCCCTAGCCGCATCATTAGGACCAGTGTAGATCAGCTGGCAAAGGTATTCGCTGATATCTTTGAGCACTCACTACTCCATTTTGAGGTCCCAACTTGCTTTAAGGAGACGACTATTATCCTGGTGCCAAAGAAAAGTAAGGTAGTGTTCCTTAATGTCTACTGTCCAGTGGCTCTGACATCCACCATCACCAAGATCTTTGAGAAACTGGTGATGACATTAACTCCAGTCTCCTAGCCAGCCTTGCTCCACAGCAGTTTGTTTACCATCGCAACAGGTCCACACAGCAGACGCCATCTACCTGGGCCCGACTCATTTGTGCCACACCTAGAAAACAAGGACTCCTACACAAGACTCTTATTTATCGACCGTGCCTTCAACACGATAATCCCATCCAAACTCATCTCTGAACTCTTGGACCTAGGAATCAGCACCCCCTCTACCATTAGATTCTCGACTTTCTGACCCACCGATATTAATCAGTGATGATAGGTGAGAACATCTCCTCCATATTGATTCTCAAGACTGGTTCCCCACAGGGATATGTTCTCAGTCCTCTACTATAAATCTTCTACTATATACTCATGACTGTACAGCAAAATTTGGTTTTAACTCCATCTACAAATTTGTAGATGTCACCACTGTGGTGGGCCGAATCACAAGCAATGATTAGATGGAGTACAGGAAGGAGATAGAGAATTTAGTAACATAGTGTCAGGACACCAACCTTCCATATCAGCAAGACAAAGAGCTAATTATCGACCAGGAAATGTGATGGGTACGAGCTGTAATCAGCATCAATGGTTCCAAAATATAAATAGTTGAGTGCTTCAATTTCCTTGGTGTTCATATTATCAATGATCTGTCATGGACCAGCCACATTGATGCAACTGCGTGAAGGCTCACAACGCCTCTAGTTCCTGTCGAGACTGGAGAGATTCGGTGTCTGCAAGAGCTTACAAACTTCTACAGATTCACCATAGAAAGCATACTGTCGGGAACAGCTCTTCCCAGAACCCCAAGAAATAGCAAAGAGTTATATATATAGGTCTGTCCATCACACAGACTAGACTCCCCACCATTGACTCCATCTCACTTCGAGCCACCGTGAAAAAGCGATCAACATCATCAAATTCTTTGCTCATCCCAGTCATTCTTCTTCTCCCTGCCCCACTGGGTAAAAGGTACAGAAGATTGAAAGCACATGCCATGAAACTCAGAAACAGCTTATTTATCTGTTATTACGCTTCTGAATAGTCATTCCCTAAGCTTGGATACTGTGCGTTTCATCTTCCCCATTGCGAACATTGAACTTTGTCTACGGAGGTGATGTGCTATAGAGCTGAGAACTACATTCTGCACTCTGTTTCTTCCCCTTTGCCCTATCTATTGACTTGATTGTATATCATTGGATCCAATCTCATTGGATAACTTGCAAAATAAAGTGTTTAAAATAAGTGTAACTTGTTGTACTGGAAAATACCAAACCTAAATCTAAACCTAGCTGCTGCCTCATAGCACCAGAGACCCAGGTGCAATTCTGATCTCAGGTGCTGTCTGTGTGTAATTTGAATATTCTCCCTGCAAGTTAGTCAGCCACTTTAAATTGCCCCTTGTGTGTAGATGAGTACAGGTGCACAACCTTTTATCCGAAATTCCGGAAACCGAAAAGCGCTCCAGAGCTTACCGCACGGCGACCCGGTAAGGCATTGCTTGCTGGTATCCCAGCGCTGTGGCCACCGACTCCCAACATCACGGAACTGGGGCTGCGGGCATCCGGCCGCGGGGCGCGCTGGATTTGGAGCGCCGCGCAGCCAGGGGTAGAGTTGCCGGGGTCGGAGCTCCAACCAGCGCCGCCTGCGGCCGGACGCCCGCAGCCCCAGCTCCGCGATGTTGGGAGTCGGCGGCCACAGCGCTCCGGAGCTTACTACATGGCGACCCGGTAAGGCATTGCCCGCTCCCCGTCTCTCCGACCAGGTAGGGGACTAAGAATTAAAGTTTCCCCCTTCACCCCCCCTCACCACATAAAATCCCTCCAAACTAACATTTAAGCAATGATTTACAATGATTCCCCGGTCTCCGGGGAGGAGGCAGCCCTCCAGACTTTTCAAGCCGTCCGCGCTACCTACCTAATCTACGCTAAAAATCTTCCATTCCGAAATCCGAAAAATTCCGAAATCCGAGAAGTGTCTGGTCCCAAGGCTTTTGGATAAAAGGTTGTGTACCTGTAGTAGGTTCTGTGAGAAGTTAATGTGAATGTGGGGAGTATAAAAAATGGGATAAATGTAGGGTTAACATAAATGGGTGGTTGTTGATCAATGCGGACTCAGTGAGTAAAAGGGCCTGTTTCCATGCTGTATCTGTCGATGACTCTATGACCTTATCAACTTACGCTTCACAGAGATCCACTTCTTTATCAATGCTTCTCATAGTGCAATGACCAGGTAGATACCCTTCCACCACATCCATCACTCAAATCTTTGGCACAGAGATCGTCAAATGAAAGCTCGCACAAGTATCTGGACTGTTCTCAAAGTCAAAGTCAAGTCATGGCCAATCTCACTCTGCCTGGCCCTCCCTGGATGATGTTAAATGTCTTTTTTTTTCCATAGCCCCAAAAATCCTTTATTTTACAAGGCTCTTGGCATTGTGCCATATAGAAGGCTATGAGGTTAAATTAAATTAAGTATCCTTTTCAGATAAGACTAAACCAACTTTGTTTAGGGCTGACTTAAAAAATCTGATGTGACTAATCCTGTTTCGATCGTTTCCAAAAGTAAGTCTGGAAAACGTACTTTGGTGATACCAAGGACAATCAAACAGGATTTTGCAGCACTAAGCAAGAAATTTAAAAGGAGTTGATGTTATGATTAGTAGTATTTGACCTGCATTCGAGAGATGAATTTACCAGATGTAATCCCCAAACAGATTAAAGGAAAGTTGGGCAAAATGTAGTTTCCAGAGCTCAAAGGAAGGCATGATTCAAGAAATTGGATTCCACCACACAGAGAGCTGCCATTTCTCTGACATAAATTAATTTCATTCATTTCCTTGGGGGCCTGGTACAGAGAGAATTGTATAAGGTGTCAGAATCAACCCTGCTGGGTCAGATGAACATTTATCCACATTATCCCAGGCCCAAGTATGGTGAAACATACAATTATGGTTTGTTTCTTTCATTGTCACATGAGACATTCTTAGGCAAAGATCAGGAAGATCAGGAAGGGGTCTGCAAAATGGATGTATCACGTGGCTTCAGCACCCACGAGCCATCAACTAACTTTTTATCTCTTCAATACGGGGCTAAATTTCCATCCTTTAAGTGAGGGTTGGCTTTCTATTCCATCAACTAACAAGGTATTGAACCTATTGCATCACCCAGACCACAGGAACTGCAGATGCTGATATATAACTAAGATAGACACAAAGTGCTGGGGTAACTCAGCATGTCAGTCTGAAGAAGACTCCCAGTCTGAAATGGTACCAATCCATTTTCTCCAGAGAGGCTGCCCAACGTGCTAAGTTCCTTCAACATTTATTTCAAGCATTTCTTCAAGCAAACTCTAGCATTTATACAAAAACAGGGATGTAATGTTGAGGCTCAATAAGGCGCTGGTAAGGCCGCATTTGGAATATTTTGAGCAATTTTGGGTACCATATCTGAGGAAGGATGTGCTTGCTCTAGAGAGGGTTCAGAGGAGGTTTACAAGAAATATCCCAGGAATGAGTAGGTTAACATACGATGAGTGTTTGTCGGAACTGGGCCTGTCATATTGAGTTGAAATTTGGGGAAATGTATATAATACAAATATAGACCCTATAATTAAACTCCAGAAAAAAGCTATTAGAATAATACATAAAGCTTCTTACCTTGAAACTACAAATCCATTATTCATAAAGTCCGGTACCTTAATGTTTTGGGATATTGTGCATTTAAAGACATTAGAAATCTTTTTCCAAGTTAGGAATAAAAGCCTTCCTGTTATTATTCAAAAAAAAAATTAAATTTAGAGAAGGACATTATAATTTAAGAGGGTTGTGTATTTTTGAAACATGTAAAGTGAGAACCAATGTAAAATATAGATGTGTCTCACTTTTGGGATTCAAATTATGGAATGGGCTTAGCTAAGAGTTGACATTTTGTAGCTCTCTGTTGAGTTTCAAAAAAGCCTTAAAATGTAAAATAATTAAGGATTATAATGTAAAATGATTAAAATGTAAAATAAGTAAGGATTACAATGTAATGCTGACATTCTGGGTTATTTTATGGATTGTATAGGATAGGCAAAAATATGCTTTGTGGCTTCAGCCTATTCCTTTTTCGGTCATTGATTATGTGAACGTTGTGTGAAATGGATACAGTGTTGGTTCATATTCACACAGATTGTAAAGCTTTGTTCTTTTTAATGTATGACCAAAATAAACTATTTATTCATTCATACTCGCTGGAGTTGAGAAGAACGAGGGGGGGGGGGGGGGGGGGGGGGGGGGGGGGGGGGGGGGGGGGGGGGGGGGGGGGGGGGGGGGGGGGGGGGGGGGGGGGGGGGGGGGGGGGGGGGGGGGGTGGGGGGGGGGGGGGGGGGGGGGGGGGGGGGGGATCTCATTGACACATACAGAATAGTGAAAGGCTTGGATAGAGTGAATGTGGAGAGGATGTTTCCACTAGTGGGAGAGTCTAGGACTAGAGGTCATAGCCTCAGAATTAAAGGACGTTCTTTTGGGAAGGAGATGAGGAGGAATTACTTCAATTGGAGGGTGGTGAATCTGTGAAATTCCTTGCCACAGAAGGCTGTAGAGGCCAAGTCAGTGGATATTTTTAAGGCAGAGATAGATGGATTCTTGATTAGTACAGTTGTCATGGGGTTAGGAGGGAGAGATAGGTCAGCATGATTGGGGATGGGGATGACTTGATGGGCCGAATGGCCTAATTCTACTATTCCTTATGACCTGATGACCTTGCTCCAGCACTTTGTGTCTATCTTCATTCTGGACCTAAGATAGACACACTATGCTGGAGTAACTCAGTGGGACCGGCAGCATTTCCGGAGAGAAGGACACATTTCTTCTTTCCAGAGATGCTGCCTGATCTGCTGAATTACTCCAGCATTTTGTGTCTATCTTCGGAGAAAACCAGCATCTGCAGTTCCTTCCTACACATTCATCCTGGACCTGCTCTCCAACAGAAAATAGAACAGCAGGCGTTAAATCCACTGCACCGGTAACATTAATATTGTTTGACAAGATGATCCATTAGTGGAAATGGCACCTTCTAATGATTGTGCGGCTGCGCTGTT
The DNA here is from genome assembly GCF_028641065.1 of Leucoraja erinaceus. Taxonomy (NCBI): domain Eukaryota; kingdom Metazoa; phylum Chordata; class Chondrichthyes; order Rajiformes; family Rajidae; genus Leucoraja; species Leucoraja erinaceus. The sequence goes on along the minus strand of NC_073392.1, from coordinate 16,301,343 downwards.
GCTTCAGTTGCTTAATCCAGAAACACAATATGGGCATGAATTTTCTTACTGCTGTGAAGAGAGCTTTGCAAAGATCAATCTTACTGCTTACTGCTTACTGCTGTGAAGAGAGCTTTGCAATTTATCATAAGCGTGCAAGGAGAGAGGGCATGGGACAATGGGTATTTATTGTTCACACATTAGGCACTGTGCGGTGATGGGCAAATAGTTGGCACTCATTGCACCAGATTACTAGATTCTGCTCAAGGGAAACCACATTCAACGTGTGCCTCACTTCACTTGATGAAAGCAAAGCATTCTTGGCCCTGATCTATAAATATTAGCATTAACATTGGATACTCTCTGATGAGCTTTACATGGGCTTATTTTCCAAGAAATAAAAATTCAGAAGTTATGCGCTGAGGAGCTATCAGTACTCTGCAACGACTGCAAGAGTTTGAAGGATAGAAAGGAGTGCAAGGGGTCGGTGGATTAAATAACCTCCTGTGAGATAGACTTGAAGCAAATAAAGGCCAGCTTTTGCAGACTGATCATACAGTTAAAAGCCTGCAGTTATAGACTTGCTGTTCACTTTGCACTAAGTTATGTGGTGGTGGTGGGAGAGATGTGGTTTAATGCAGTCCATCGGTTGTGGTGTTTTCCTAGGATGGAAATGAATGTTCTATTTAAAGAGCTGTCTTCTTGTTTTATTGTGTAGGAAGGGAAGCAAACCTGAAGATCATAATCCATGTTCATAAATTGCACTTTCCTGGCGTTCTACCATGTGTTTGTTGATACCATGTTTTTTTGTGTGTCAAGAAGAATTATTCCAACTAAATAGTTTATCTGAAAAGCGAGTGTGGGAATGCAGATATTTGTGTCTGCAGATGTTTGTGGATATGACTGTGATTGATAAATTGTTTATATCAAAAATTCAGTGGTGTCTTAGAAGAAAAGGGCAACACAGTGGAGCAGCTGGTGGAGCTGATGCCTCACAGTGCCAGAGACCTGGGTTCGATCCTGACCTCGGGTGCTATCTGTGTGGAGTTTGCACGTTTTCAGTGTGACCGCATGGGTTTCCTCTGGGTGCTCCGGTTTCCTCCCACATTCCAAAGTCATGTGCGTTTGTAGGTTTATTGACCTCTGCAAATTGCCCCTAGAATTTAGGGAGTGGTTGAGGAAGTGGTATAACATCGAGCTAATGTAATGGTTGGGGTGGACTCGGCAGGCCAAAGGAACGGCTTCCATGCTGTATCTCTACACTAAATGAAACTAAAAAGTAACTGATGAAACCTTGCATTCCCCCATGGTCCAATGTTGGAGTAACGTGGCTGAAGACCCTCTCCAGCATGAACAAGTCAATCTGTAAAAAACATGTAACCCTAGAGTCAGACCACCCACAGCTAAAACTGAAGCTTTCGGTGTTTTAAAGTTCACAGTCTTTAAGTCATTTGAAACAGCCATTTGATGTATCTTGATGTATTCAAGAGAGAGATAGATATAGCTCTTAGGGCTAATGGAATCAAGGGATGTGTGGAGAAAGCAGGAACAGGGTATTGATTCTCGATGATCAGCCATGGCTTGAAGGGCCGAGTGGCCTACTCTTGCACCTATTTTCTATGTTTCTATGTTTCTATTTGTAGTTTGGTCCCTGGAAAAATGGGCACTACAGTTGTTAATGAAACAATGGGATATAGTTTGAGTCCATTGATCCAGTGGAGTGCATTTGAATTCCCCAATGGCAGTGGGTGAAGTTAAATTCAAGTAAATCCAATAACTGTGTAATTAAAAACCAAAGCCAGTCTCATGAAACTACCACGTTGCTGTTAAAATCCATCTGGTTCACTGACAATGAAGTCTCCCAGCTTTATCTGGCCTGGACCATATGTGACATCTGACCCATCAAAGCGACTGACTCTTACTTGCCTCTTGCCAGGATATTAGAGGTGTTTCAGTAGGAATCCATTGGACATCCCTGCAAACAGGGATTCTCAAAAGTTAAAAGTATTTTCAAAAACAAAACAAAAGACTGTTTTCTCCAGAAATTCCTGGATATTTTCAGATGTTTCCTCCAGCTCCATTTCTGGATGTGCTAGATTCAGTTATGGTGGGTAGTTATTCTCCAGTACATTACCTAAGCAGCCATTATTCATGACACTTACTGCATAATACAGATAACACAGCCAACTACAACCTTGTCCACCTTTGAACGTACTCTCATGTACTCCAACATTGGGTGCCAATCAGGAACTGGATTCTACCTCCATTCATCAGTGGTCATGAGATGAGATGTAGTCATCATGCCCCAAATGAAACCAAGCGTGGTGCCTGGTCAAGCTTGATATTGCCCTAGTTACACAAAACTATCCTATCTGACTTTGAAGAAAATGTGCACATTCCCATTCAAGTGTTGTTTCAAGTAGAACGGTCATAAATGGGTGGACTAAGAGCCATGAGCAACATTTTACAAACAGTTCTTTAAGACTGAAATATCCCAGAGCAAATCTCCAGCCTTTTGTTCAGAATTCAGCCAGAGTTCCTGTTTAAGATTGCTCCCCAATGAGCCCTGTTTCAGTGAATGCTGGATTTGGAAGATATTGAGTCTGGCTGCTATGCACCATACAGTTCATTAATCTGCATCCACTCAACACTGGGATAGGTAACATAGGAGGCACAGCAACTAGTTCGGGTTAGCCCTTTCAATTAATAAAATAATTGGGAAGAACAACATAATGGAGATAAAACAAGTCCATGTTCTCCAGAGATGTTGTCACTGTTGAGACGTTTTGTGTCTTTTTTCACAAGCCAGCATCTGCAGTTCATTGTGGCCAGGAGCTTACAGATCAATTGAACATTAAAGAAGCAGGAGTCAGCTATTTGTCACCTTGCATCTGCTCTGCTAATCGGTATAATTGTGGTTGATCTTCTATCAGTTTTTTGCTTACGTATGGAACACCTCGATTCTGAAAATTTAGTTTAAAAACTTTTTTAAATCAGCATGCTAGGCATTTTTATTTCAGATTTCTAGCAGTTACTTCCCTTCACTGAATAAAATTTGCAATCCGACCTTTAATTTCTTTATTTTCTCACGAACACTTTCTTTCACATTATTCTGCTACTCACGATGTGATTTAATCTATTATCCTTCCATTCCTTAAATAAACCTTCCTTTTGGTTCAAAATCAAAACTCTGCAGACATGGGAAAATCTGAAATATAAACAGAATGTGGTCAGAAATTATCATCAGCCCAGACAGCACCTTAGTGGCACTGAAAAAAAGAAGCAGGTCTAATGTTATAGATCTGTTACCTGAGTTAAAACAGCGGCAGTGAGGGGAAGGGACGGAGAGGACGAAGGAAATGCCTGTGATGTGCGGCATGGTGAGGTAGCAGCTAATGCTGTTGCCTCACAGCTCATAATGTCATAAGGAATAGGAGTAGAATTAGGCCATTCGGCCCGTCAAATCTACTCCGCCATTCGATCATGGCTGATCTGTCCCTCCCTCCTAACCCCATTCTCCTGCCTTCTCCCCATAACCTCTGACACCTGTACTAATCACGAATCTATCTATCTCGGCCTTAAAAATATCCACTGACGGCCTCCACAGCCTTCTGTGGCAAAGAATTCCACAGAGTCACCACCCTCTGACTAAAGAAACCTCTCCTCATCTTCTTCCTAAAAGAACGTCCTTTAATTCTGAGGCTATGACCTCTAGTCTGAAACTCCCCCACTAGTGGAAACAGCCTCTCCACTTCCACTCTATCCAAGTCTTTCACTATTCTGAATTTTTCAATGAGGTCCTCCCTCATTCTTCTAAACCCCAGCGAGTACAGGCCCAGTGTCGTCAAACACCCATCATAGGTTAACCTACTCATTCCTGGGATCATTCTTGTAAAGCTCCAAGGACTTGATTTTGATCCTGATCTCCAGTGGTGTGTGAAGTTCTCCTTGTGACCACATGGGTTTTCTCCGGGTGCTCAAGTTTCCGCAGGCATGCCAAAGGAGTGCTGGAAAGTTTATTGGTTGCTTTGTTTAGATCAGTTTAGTTCAAGATTAACAGGCCCCTTCGGCCCATCTGGTCCACGCCAACGTCAATCACCCGTTCATACTGGTTCTATGTTATCCCACTTTTTCATCCACTCCCTACACATTTGGGGGAATTTTACAGAGGCCAATTAACCTACAAACCCCCACATCTTTGGGATGCAGGAGAAAACCAGAGCACCCGGAGAACACCCAGGTGGTGACAGGGAGAACATGCAAACTCCACACAGACAGGACCTGAGGTCAGGATCCAAACCATTTCTCTGGCACTGTGAGGAAGCAGCTCAACCAGCTGCACTACTTTGCTACTGTAAATCAGTACTGGTTTATTATCATCACATGTACCAAGATGTAGTGAAGAACTTTATTTAGCGTACTATCCAGGCAGGCAAATTATACCATGCATGAGTACGTCAGGCAGTGCGAAATAGAAAATAAACAGTGCAAAATATAGTGTTACGTCTACAGAGAAAGTGCAGATTGCCCTCAGTTAATGGCAAAACAGAATCAAAGGAAGACACAGGAATCTGCAGATGCCTCAATCTTGAACAATACTCAAAGTACTGGAGGAACTCAACAGGTCAGACAGCATCTGGGGAGGTAAAGCACAGGCAACGTTTCGGGGTTGAGACCTTTCTTCAGACTGATTCAAAGGGAGGTTGATGTATATGTGTAAAAGAGAATAGGGTTAAACTAACATTGGTCAGGCGACGGAATGCTTTTGGAGCCATTTAATTAATAGATGCTTGAAACGTGAAATAAAAGCAAATTCAGGCAGCATCTTGCAGAACAGGCAGCATTTGTGGAGAGAGGAAAATGAGTTGAGGTGGCTCTCCATAAAAGAACTAGCCCATCCTTGAACAAACAGGAAAAGCTGGTTATCTCAAAACTTAGGGGCGGCACGATAGCACAGTGGTAGAGTTGCTGCCTCACAGTGCCAGAGACCCGGATTTGATCCTGACTATGGGTGCTGTCTGTACGGAGTTTGTATGTTCTCCCCATGACAGCGTGGGTTTTCTCCAGGTACTCCAGTTTCCTCCCACAATCCAAATACGTACCAGGGTTGCGGGTAAATTGGCTTTGGTAAACAAAATTGTCAATTCTAATGGAATATCATTCACTGGACAGAATGAGCTGGATCAAGCTGAATGAGGTGCCGCAGTTTTGTTGGGAGAGGTTGGTCTCACCCATGCAAGCTTCAGCGTGTCTTGGAGAGCCAAATGGACCTCAGACACCAAGGCACATGATCTCCCCACTACCACTGGACTCATATTGAGCCCAGAGGTGGAATACATTGCATCTGGCCCCCTAGCACTTGGTAGCATGATCCATAATCACCAGTCCCTTTCAATCAAACCACGCAAGAAATGTCAGTGTATGTAAGGGAATTTTTTTACTTTGTTTTATTTTATCTTAATTATGCAATGACTGGGTGTGAATTAATTAGATCTATGAATTTGAATAACTAATTATATGTTAGTATTTGAAAGAGTTTTTAAAGGTTTTTTTTCATTCGCTTTAGTATATTTGAATTACTTAATTCAGTCAATGTTTTAAAATAGTTTTAAGCATCTAAAATACAGTTGTAAAACCGTTGAACTTCTCAAGCTATGATAAGCTGGGATGTCCTAATGGTGGGCTTTAGCAATACCCCACCTGAGGCCCACTAGCCTCTCGGACTCTTCCTCACCCTGCACGATGAAGAAGGTAAACTTGGTGACGCAGATAAGGTTGGTGGGCATCACAGGCAGTAAGTCCAGGTGACAGACTGGATCCCAGACCATCAGATCCATTAACTGCTGAGGATTTCCAATACTTTAGGGAATTATTTGTCCAACTCCAAAAAGGAACATGGAGTTCACGTTACATGATTAATGGTAGAATCAAGGAACTGCAGATGCTGGGTAATACAGAAAAGAACACAAAGCAACTCAGCAGGTGAGGCAGCATCTCTGGAGATGGATAGGTGACGTTTTGTGTCAGGAATCTTCCTCGGATTCTAGTTCAGTCTGTGATTAATAGTGTTGCTGTCAACTGTGATTCTGTAATTTGCTGTGGAACAGAAGGATGTTGATCAAATCCAACTCCATAAAACAAGGTGAAGGTCAAGGCAATCTCTGTAGTACATCACTGAGGGACTGGTGTACTGGTGGAAATGTCTTCCATTTGACTTTTGCAAGCAGTTGTGAATGACTATGAAGAACTATTCTGAAAGTAATTTTGTTTTTCCCCAGCCTCTACGCCAATATTTAATCTTGCAACCTTACAACTAAAAAATGTCAATACATGAGAATAACATGGTTATTTTTGGAACTTGCGGGCAATTTACTGTCATATTTTCGACATTACAAAAGTAACTACAATTCAAAAATTGTTTATTGGTAGATAAGGAATTTGGAACAGGCTGTGGTTGTGAAACATGCATAAAATTGCAAGTCTTTCCATCCTGTATTTACATAATCGTGATCTGCAGCCTTGTGGGATGGAATCCGGTAACTGCACATGTCTGCAATATCACGAGTAACTAAGACTACACAAATGCAGCTTGTGTCCTCAAGCCAGTTATCAATTTGTAGTCAGCCATAAAATGAATATATTTGACCTCACCTGCAGACACTTAGCTCTGTTTTAAACCTTTTGACCACAACTGATGAAAGGCAGACCCATAACACTCTCAGCCTATAGTTAAAGGTGGTGCGTAACACACTAAGCATGGAATAAACAGGATGAGGTAAATGTGATTCATGTTTAAACCCCTGAGGTGGTAATAGTGCTGGAAATAATTATGGAGAACATTGCTGAGGCAATGGCTACCAGTGGAATCACACAGAAGGTTTAGATGGGCCTGTAATATACTTTAGAGTTGATCTTAGACCAAGATGAGAGTAACGGTAAATTCAAAAGCAAAAATACCTGCATCTGGAGCTTCAAAACAAGGGCGCTTACTGTATTCTGGTCAGTTCGCAACACTCACTACTCAATAAGAAATACTCAACACTCAATAAGAAATGTTGTGTCATATACACCCCTGATGGCATGCCTGCATTGTATAACCACATGACTTATTTATATATTATAAATAAGCACATTATACTGCTTTCCTTCTTTAAAACTATGCAGAAATGCTCTTCGCACAGCCATGACAGATTTGGTCAATTGACTGGCTTCGGTAGTTGTTGGACCTTCTCATTGTGTGCGTCAAGGATTCTCACTGTACCCGTTCATCACCGTACTTGTGCATATGACAATAACCTCCACTTGTCTTGACATGTCTGATTTTGCATGAGGTTTCTGTGTTGAAGAACTTGCAACTTATTGATTTAACACAGGGTTATTTTGTGACTCTTCAACAGCTGTTGATTCTATGTCAACATTAGAATGATTTCAAAAGGCTGGAGGAACTCAGCAGGTCAGGCAGTATCTATGGAGGGAATGAACAAATCACATTCCAGGTCCCATTTGGAATTGTGCGCTCACATTGAGTGCCATTTTCTACCAATAGGATGCCTTGTCAGCCTTAAAAGATGGATGTCAAAGAGCCTGGTTTCCTTTCCTTATCTATGGCATATTTCACATTACATAATGATCACATGAGCCATGCCACAGTGCCCACTGATGCAGCATATTTGAAAATGAAGTGCCATGAGAAACTATTTGTTTTTGCACTCCTATATCACTCCAGTAATGGCATTGAAAAGTCACACTGCAGATCCTTTCATTGAGACCATTATAATGACGGAAAAGCAGAGTCCACAACATACAGTAAATGTAACCTGTTTTGAAAACATTCTATTATTAGATTGGTCACCCAGCACAATGTCGATTGCTACATTATAGAATGTTCATTAAATTATGAATAATCCTTTGATATGTTTTAACAGCCGTGGCTTGTTTTAGCTTAATTTAGTTTAGTTTCGAGATACAGCGTGGAAAAATTACTCATTAGCCCACCGGGTCAGCGCCGACCAGCAATCCCCATATACTAACACTATCATACACACTAGGGACAATTTACAATCTTTACCAAAGCCAATTAGCCTCCAATCCTGTATGTCTTTGGAGTGTGGGAGGAAACCGGAGCACCCGGGGATAGCCTACGCGGTCACAGAGTGAATGTACAAATTCTGTACAGCCTTTACTATCTGGCTCACTTTGTGAAGTACACCAGCTAGATGTAGGTAAGAAGTACACAGCTCCTTATGTTTTCTCCTATCATAGATAAGCCATTTTTAATCACTTAATTCGGTTCCCACCAATGTATATTTTCTGAATGGTTATTAGGTGAGAACTGTACAGACCTCTAGGCTATGGAGTGAAACAAATACTGGTAAAATAAACTAAGAAAGCATCTATATAATGTGATTAATGCCAGAGAAACAAATAATATAAAACATATGTAGGAATGTGCTATTGGGCACCTTGTGGCTGTTTCCCATTCTTTTGATCATGTTGAAATTCATTGGCACAGACGGCTATGGAGGCCAAGTCATTAAGTATTTTTAAGGTGTAGATTGACGAATGCTTGATTGGTAAGTGTTTTGAGGGTTATGGGGAGAAGGCACGAGAATGGGGTTGAGAGGGAAAGATAGATCATCCATGATTGAATGGCGGAGTAGACTCGATGGGCCTAATTGCCTACTTCTGCTCCTGTGACTAAAACAAATTGCTAATCTTTTCCTGCTCTTACCCCACATCCCTCGACTCCCTTAATATTTTTTAAATCTTCCAGTGGTCATTTGTCAGAAGGAATTTTTAGACAGACATCTTTGCAACAAAGGGCTCTGATTTGCACCTCTCACCTTGTTCTGGAACTGAACCTCAAACACAGAACCAATTTTTTAATCTTCCACAGAAAATAGATGGCTCAGGCAATTGATTCAAGAGTATTCTATGTTCTCTGTAGCAGCAACTTCACTATAGGATAGAACTATGGAGAGCATCAAATGGGGGAAGAACAGAAATTTATAGGTTCATATCCAGTTGTTGTCATAAGTCTGCCAAAGATTATGGAAGAAATATGGTATTTGGTAATAGAAGAGAAACTTGTGTGGGAAGCTGTCAGCATGTTAGAGTCATAGTGATACAGCGTGGAAACAGGGCCTTCGGCCCAACTTGCCCACACTGGCTAACATGTTCCAGCAGCACCATTCCCACCTGCCCGCATTTGGTCCATATCCCTCCAAACCTCTTCTATCCATGTACCTGTATAACTGTTTCTTAAAAATGTTGGGATAGTCCCTGCCTCAACTACCTCCTCTGGCAGCATGTTCCATACAGCCACCACCCTTTGTGTGAAAAAGTCACCCCTCAGATTCCTATTCTCCTATTTTTATGTAGTTTTTGTTATTTTTTGTTGGGGTGTGTGTGTGGGGGGGTGGTGGGGGGGGGGGGAGGGAGGGGGAAACTTTTTAAATCTCTCCCTGCACGGGAGACCCGACCTTTTCTCGTCGGGTCTCCGTTATCGTTGGGGCTGCAATGAGGAGCGGCCTCCAACAGGAAGAGACCGGGGACTCTGGTGCCGACGACTCACCTCACCGTCGCGGAGCTGGCCGAGTCCGGAGCGGGTGGAGCGGTGGAGGAGCGCTGCTGCTGCTGCTGCTGCGGCCCGACCGGAGAGTCGGAGGCTTCAACTGCAGGTCTGCGGACGGCGGCACCGGGAGCCCGCGGGTCCCTGGAGGGAGACCGCTTTTCAGGGCTCTCGCAACGGCGACTTCTCCCGCCCGAGTTGCGGGGTCGAAGAGCTCCTGGAGCGGGGCCTGACATCACCGCCCCGCGCGGCTTGGAATGGCCGTGGGACTCTGCGAGCGCACGCCGGGGGCTCTAACACCAAGACCCGGTGTGCGACCTTGCATCACCCGGTGTGGCTTTAATGGCCGCGGGACAATCGCCATCGCCAGCCGGGGGCTTTGACTTTGACTCTGACATCGGGGGGGGGGGGGGGGGGGGGGGGGGGGGGGGAGAGTGCAGTGGAGAGATAAGTTTATTTGGCCTTCCATCACAGCGATGTGATGGATGTTTATGTAAATTATGTTGTGTCTTGGGTCTATTTGTTTGTAATGTATGGCTGCAGAAACGGCATTTCGTTTGGACCTCAAGGGGTCCAAATGACAATTAAATGTATCTTGTATCTTGTATCTTGTATCTTGTAAATCTTTTCCCCTTCACCTGAAACCTATGTCTTGTGGTCTTTGATTCACTTACTCTGGGCAAGAGACTGTGCATTTACCTGATCTATTCCTCTCATGATTTTATATATGATTTTATGTTATTGATAAGGTCTAATTGGCCCCTGTAATAACCTCTTGCCTTCATGTTACATCAGAAATCTACTTTCAGATCCTCAAAGTGCAAACGACTGAAAAGTCTCCTGCAACATGCAGGAAGCCACCCATGAGTTCGTCAGTGTCACCAATACATTGAAGCTACCGTTAGCTCTCTCTGAGGATCTGTGAGCGTAAAGCTAAGCATAGTGAGGGAGAGACTGGCATGATCACACTTACCTCCTCCTCTCTGAGTGACAAGATGTTTTGTGGGAGAGTCTCAGACTCGAGGTCATAGCATCAGAATTAAAGGACCTTCTTTTAATAAGGAGATGAGGAGGAATTTCTTTAGTCAGAGGGTGGTTGATCTGTGGAATTCTTTGCCACTGAAGGCTGTGGAGGCCAAGTCAGTGGATATATTTAAGGCCGAGATAGATAGATTCTTGATTAGTACGGGTGTCAGAGGCTACGGGGAGAAGGCAGGAGGAGTTAGGAGAGAGAGGTAGATTAGCCATGATTGAAAGGCGGAGTAGACTTGGTAGGTCAAATGGCCGAATTCTGCTCCTATTACATGATCTTATGATCAGCTTTGAACCATTAATGTTGAAACGACAAATGAGGTTGGAAATAAAAGTCCAAAAGTAAAGCCAGACAGGAAATTATTGTCTTTTTGTTAATTTAATTAGGCATGATATATCACTGTCTTGAACTGTTTATAATCCTGGAGCCAAATTCCTAACCAAAGGCTGTTATCTTTCCTTTGATTTGTCAAGACTCCCTGCCAAATAATTTCAAAGCTTCCCTATATTTTACCTTTCAATAATGAATAACACCAGAAGACACTTGGCTACACAATTAAGATAAGGATTTGATTTTAAAATCAAGGATGTATTTTTCCATCAGAAACCTAAAGTCTGGGCATCGACTGTTTTCATATTCCTGCTTCGCTTTAGGAATTCTTTTCCAGTATTGTTTTACACGCAAGTATGCCCATTGGTCACCTTTGCCAGAAATCCGTGCGCCAGCAAAACCTGAAAGGGCGATATTCTTTACATTTTATTGTAGTAATCTGATAGTTTGTTTCTTAAATCTGCCAAAGTATGCATGGGAATAACTGTATGATTAACCTGAGCTGTATGAGGTTGACAGACTGTTAGAAATGAGGCACTCACAAAGGCTGTGTGTTCAACGGAATTTATATTTCACACCACTTACAGGAATTTGTTTCTGTAGAGAGAATGAATTTAAACATGCACTGCTTCTAGTTGGAAATAATCTTTGAATAAAGGTTTGTTAATAATGAATGAGGCCCTTTTATCTGCGTCATTTACCCCTGGTAGAAAAATAGCGGAAAGGTATTTCCTGGAATGGCTGGTACAGTATGTACATGAACACTATAAAATCAGAGAATGTAGCTGCTTATTACATTCCCTCGTAGGTTATAAAACAGTAGGAATGTGCTCATTATTTTATAGATTAATCATAACCTAGTAATCTAGAATGTATTTTAGGATTAATGTGGTAAAGGTTGGTCGAAATTCAAACTCATTCCCTGACTGTACCTTTAGTAAATCATTCTCCTACCAACAAAGGGCAGCACAGTAGTGCGGTTGCTAGAGCTGCTGCCTCACAGAGCCAGAGATCCAGGTTCAATCCTGACCTCAGGTGCTGTGTGTGAGGAGTTTGCATGTTCTCCTTGAGAACGCAGGAGTTTCCTCCAGGTGCTCTGGTTTCCACCCACATCCCAAAGACGCGCGGGTTTGTAGGTTAATTGGCCTAATGTGTAGGGATGGATGAGAAAGTGGGAAGACATGGAACAAATGTGCACAGGTTATCGATGGTTGGTGTGGACTCAATGGGCCAATGGGCCTATTTCCATGCTGTATCTCAAAACTAAATGAAATGACCAGTACTACAACAATGACTTGATCAGAGACTCAGAAGAGCATTACTCATGGCACTTTCCACCTCAAGCTACCCATGTGAGAAACTAATGCAAGTGCTGGAATGTCACATACTGAAACAGAACAATTATATTTTTACTTGCAGCAGCACAACAGATATGTAAACATGTACTCTGGAAACACCATAATAAACAACAAAACAAAAGAAAAATGAATAAAAAGGAACTGCAGACGCTGGTTTACATCCAAGATAGACACAAACTGCTGGAGTAACCCAATGGGTCAGGGAGCATTTCTGGAGAAAACAGATAGGACATTGACAAAGGGTTTGAAGAAGAATCTGAAGAAGAGTCTAGACCCAAAACGTCACATCCATTTTCTCCAGAGATGCTGCCTGACCCTGTAGTTAATCCAGTATTTTGTGTCGATCTTGAGCGTAAACCAGAACTGCAGTTCTTTTTTATTCATTTATCAAAGAAAGAGTTCAGTACATACACATATTTTAAAAAAAAACTAACAGACAATAATAGTGCAAAGACAAAAACAATCCAGATAAGTTTATGTAGTTTGGAGCTTATCTGGAGGTTGTAGTATTTAATAGCCTGATGGTTGTTGGGAAGAAGCTGCTCCTGAACCTGGAAGTTACAGTTTTCAAGCTTCTATTCCTTCTTCCCGGTGGCTGAGGTGAGGTGAGATTGTGGCCAGGTTGGTGTGGGTCTCTGATGATGCTGGCTGAGGGGAATGCTGGTTTTGTTGGTTGGTGAGGTCGAGGTGAAGGACGGCATGCAGATTGTGTCAGTGGTGGAGTTTAGCTGTGGAACAGGACACAGACATGTCAACATCTCATACCAGCTTGTGCCTGACTTCTGCTTTTCAATCTGCAGGTATTGAAGTCAGAGATGAGCTGACCTGCATAGAGGAGCTAGCTGTTTATTTAATAGCCTGAATGTTGATTACCTGATTTTGGATGATCAGCCACGATCATATTGAATTGCTGGCTCGGACCGAATTGCCAATTCCTGCACCTATTTTCTATGTTTCTATGTTATTCCCTATAGAAGCATCAGCCACAAATGATCAGATGCAAAAGTGCCAAGGACAATTTGTCTTTTCCTTCGTGGTATCCGCTGAAAACAATATCTGAAGCAGTGATAAATGCCGGGAATAATCAACTTCACAACAGGAAGGAAGGTAGGTTGTAGCCAGCCCAAAATAGAACGCTGGGCTGGGGGGCTTATAATAACTAATGAATGAATCTGTGGCCAGATATTGTCTACTCTTCTTTATTACAGGATTAGAAATCCAAATACTCTACAGAATGTACTGTCATAGCAAAGATCAAAAAACCCAGGTCATTGCGTCTCAAACTGCTCCCCACTGAATTTCACACTTACAACTTGTGCAATGATTGTGTTAATGACATTGGTTTCCTATTAGCAAACAATAACAGGAATTATTTTCAGGAATGCATCATCTTGGGGCTCAGTGTGGCAAAACATTGGGTCCTTCTCCATTCATATATACGTGCATTCCCTGGCCACGGCAATTCAGCCGAAGGATACAAAGGAGGAAAGCACCTTGTTATATTGATAGCTGCAGCCACCAGCTCAGAAACGGTTCCCTAAGCAGTAAGTGTAATTTAGAGTTGAAATCTACCTTGTTTGGTCACTCATAGAGTGGAAAAGGGCCCTTCGGACCATCTTGCCGGCAGTGGCCAACATATCCCATCTACACTAATCCCACATTCCTGCATTTGGCCCATATCCCTCTAAACATGTCCTATCCATGTACCTCATGGAGTCATGGGTTGTGAAGCAGTCAAAGAGCAAGACTTTTCCTTTGCTAGCTCCTGGATAGTGGGTTCGTTCATTTGTTCTGTTCCAGAAGACTTTGTCAATACTCAGATGACAGAGAAGGTGAAGTCAATCCATCTGGGCGTGGAAATGCTCAAGATCTTTCTTCACAGCCAGCGGCAGCCTCTTACAGTGCCATGCAAGGAAGTAGTATGGCAAAGGCAGTCCGTAAGTGAATAAATAATGGGTTAATAGTCAATGATTGCATGGTTTTGGCATTCACTGGATGTGTCATATTGTTTGGTATGTTGATTTGGACATTCCTTGTGTTCATAATTTTTACTTAACTGCATACTGATATAAGCAGCAAGAGGGAAATGATGTCATCAAGACTGTGTCACCGTGGACACTCATGTTCTTCTTTAGTTGTAATCAATCATGGAAGGCAGACACTACTGTGAGATCAACGTGTATTAATCATTCCCAACTCTTACTCAAAGTGGTGAAGTGCTGCTTCTTAACCCTCTGTGGTGCCTTTTACGCTTGTAGCAAATACATGGTTTAGTGGACTGCTTCAGTATTGTAGCAAAAAGATCTATGATGTAGCAATAAGAATATAGAGTCATGGATGTAGATAGCACAGAAACAGGCCCTTTACTCCTCCAAGTCCAAGCCAATTAACACACCATTTACATTAATCTTACATTTTTAAATGTTTCCTGCATTCTATCAGCTCTTTCAGATTCGATTGCTAACCTCCTCACTAAGGGCAATTCACAGCAGCCAATTAATCTACCAACTTGCATTTATTTGGGATGTGGGAAGAAATTAGAGCAACACTTTAATTTCACTCTCTCTACGTTACTCAACAGTATCATTTTCTTCCATTGACCCAGTGAGTTTAAAGAGAACGGAATCAGATCCAGGCGAGTTTCAGTTTGAATGTCCAAACAAGCTGAAACAAAGTGCTCTGGACCCTGACTCCTGCCGCAAACCTATCCACATTCATGACCTTTGTCTTCCCATCCCATCTTGGCCCCAGATACACACTTAGCCCATGGTCTCACTCCAAACCCCAGGTCACACTCCAAACTAAAGAGTGAAGCAGATTCCAAACAATCGGGATCTTTAGTTTAGTTTAGTTTATCGTGGATCTTTTTTGTGTTTGGAGATCTTGGATCTTAGATCTCCAAACAATCATATGGCAGCTTATCAGAATTGCTTCTTTATGGCTTATCAGGTCAAAGTACAATGGCGAGTTGGAACTCGGCTAAAGATTTGGAGCATTGCTCCACCTTCCAGCAGTGCTAATCAGGCATTAAAATTGATTACTTGCCTTTGTATAAAACAGCCAAAGTGACAAAAGAGTCTTATTGTTAAAGAATGTATGATAGGTTATTATTTTTAATGCTCTTAAACATGTCTGTAAATCTTTGCCTTCGGTGATGTCACCCCGGTGGTCTCCAATATGTTGGACCTTCACCTTTCACCACGTTCTCTCAATTTTACAAAATAACTACCTTTAGAGACTTCACGTTGGAGCTTAGCCTCTTGAAATGTCACAGTTTCTGGCTGATTATTCGTCCTCTGTCTTTATAAGGAGACTTGGAATGTGACCCGTATTCATTCAAGGTTTTACTGTTTGCACAGGTCCATTAAGATCGCCAGAAAGCATAACAAAAAATTGCTTTGATAAACCAGACACTTATTGCTAATGTCTGGAATGTTCCAACCATGTTGTTCTGGCACTGAGCCTCTGAACCACAGTAAAATTACTGGTCCTGTTCCTTTCAATGGGATGTCTAGTACAATGTGTTATTTCACAATTGAGGTTTTGTGCTGTGTAACATTCCTGCTTCAATAAATGCAATCCAACTAATAATTTACTGATTAAAAAACCCTCCCAATAAAACCAAAGTGATAAACACACATTCCAGGAAGCAGACATTGGTAAGGAAATGAAAGGTGGAGGTTTACACTAATAAAATTTATAAATACAACTTAGGTGGAAGCCATGGTTAATAGTTCACTAAAATATGCAATTTGAGCTAAAGCAAATGGTAAATCACTTGCAGCAGAACTTCTTATGTCTTCACAAAGGCAGGTTAGAATTGGCAGACACATTGTTGTATAAATGTTGTTTTTAGTTCCATAAATAACCTGGGTTGCATTTAGTTTCCCTTCATTGATAGTAGACTTGAGTGCAGTTAATTCTACCAATAGCCTGGTGTGGTGAAGTGATGAGCGACCCAACACGTGAAAATACTCCATGGTGATAATTAGAAGTATTAAAGCAGCTGCAATTACATGCAAGGACTGAAGGCAGCTGCTACTAGTATGAGCACATTGCAAATATTGCTGCTCTGTTCCAATATTTTGTTCTATTTTATTGAGGTTATAAAACCCAGTCCATTAAGTCAGGTAAATTAGAAAAATTTACACTGTGGTGACAGGTTATTCATACCATATGCAACCCGTTTGAGTCCCTTGCAGCTAATAATATAATGCAAATAGCACAACAGTTCTTTTCATCCACGCAAACATTAGTGCAGACATAGTACAATACTGTGCATAGAAGTGTCAGCTTACGTAAACAGACCTACCTGTAAATTATTCTGGATCATGTATACTTTCCTACAACCTTGAGCTCATTCTTACAATGAATCTAGTCCACAAAGCCTTTTTATTTATAACTTATTCTCATGTTAAAATGGTTTCATACCCTTCTCTTACCTACCTCTGTACACATATACTGCCCTGTTACTCTCCAGGAATTCTGTTTCTTTGCAGCTTTTGTGTAAACCCAATTCCTTCATTCTGCACTGAAATTCCCTTTCTGAACCTTTATGCTTTCTTCTAAAGCTTAATCCTTTGCCCGAGTTTTGGGAAAACCCTCTTCATTGTTCCCTTTATCGTTTTCATATGTCCATGAATACATTGGGGTGCATAATCACCTTAAAGACCCTGCATTTTTGCACCATTGGCCTACAAATGACAGCTTTAATATTGTACTAGACCAAGTGGGACCCATTGGGTCCCTGTCAAACTGGAGGCCTGGTCTCCCAACACAATGACCTCGCCATCCTTCCTCCTACTGCTATCCTCCTCCATTCCCCTTCATCCCGCAGAACTCCCCTCCTGCTCCTGCTCTATAGCACTGGGTGCTCTATTTTTTTAAATACCGTATTTCCCGGGGTGGGGGTGGGGATAGTTCCTTTCACAGCATTTGGGGAGTCTGGCCCAGGGTAAAGTTACGGGGAGGGCAGGAGCGTTGTGAAGGAGGGGATCGGGATCATGCCACTTGCGACACTCCTTGCACGGAGCCACTGCATTGAGGCCGGGGGGGGTGAAGGGGGAGAAGGGGGAGAAGTAGCCGGGGTGGCAGTGGCCTCCGGGCCGGACAGCGGAAACGGCCGCCACCTCAGCGCCTTCTGCTGGTCCCCGATCACCTTACGCAGCTACCCGTCCAAAAGCCTCTCTCCTGCCACTCATGTCAGCCACTTTCTGCAAATCCTTAAATTTGGACAGCGCAATTGAGGTTACTTGGCTGTGGGAATTTAAGGATTTGCAGGAAGCGGCTGACATGAGCTAAGTTGGCGAGCGGCAGGTGAGAGGTGTTCAGACGGAGAGCACTGCCAGAGGTGAGCGGGCCGGCAGAAGGCGCTGAAGTGGCGGCCAGTTCTGCTGTCCAGTATCGGCGGCCGCTCGCAGCTACCCAAGCTGCTTCTATCCCCGGCTACAATGCGGTGGCTCCGCGTCCAGAGCGCCACAGCAGAGGTGAGTGAGTGAGTTACTGGCATTATCCCCGACCCCCTCCTTCTCAACACTCCTGCCCTCCCCGCAACTTTACCCCTGGCACAGACTCTCCACACGCTGTGAAAGGAACTCTCCCCCCAATTGGTCCCTTGAACAAGTGTTGTCATTCAATAAGATGACAACTGATTCAACCTTTCCCTGCGCTCCCGTTTTTCCCACCATCTCTCCACCTGCCATCACCCTTCACCCCCCACCCATTCAGTAATTCAGAATAAAGGAGACTTGGAAGCTTTGGGCAAATTGAATCGTTACTGTCTTTATTTTTATCTTTTTATTTTTAAGTAGAGAACAATCTGCGCATGCGCGGTTTAAGTTTTTTTTTAAAAAGCCGATTGACTGCCTACTCTGAGTAATCACTCACGGCACGTGCCTGGACTGAAGGGAGATCTGATAAAATTATATACAATTATAGAAGGGATAGATAGGGTAGACAGTGAGAACCCTTTTCCCAGGAATGAAATGTCAAGGACTCGATGGAACAAGTTTAGGATGAGGGGTATAGAGGAGATGTGCAGGCAGGTTTTGCACAGAGAGTGGTGGGTGTCTGGAATGCGCTGCGAGGGCTGACGGTGAGGGCAGCTACAATAGTGGCAGTTAAGAGACCTTTGTATCAGCACATGAATATGCGAGGA
This sequence comes from Leucoraja erinaceus, assembly GCF_028641065.1. Lineage (NCBI taxonomy): Eukaryota > Metazoa > Chordata > Chondrichthyes > Rajiformes > Rajidae > Leucoraja > Leucoraja erinaceus. The sequence goes on along the minus strand of NC_073392.1, from coordinate 16,282,915 downwards.
ATTGAGCAACGTAGATCATGTGTAGGCAGCAGAGATCAGTGTAGCTCGGCATCATGTCCGGCATGGACATTGTGGGCCAAAGGGCCTGTTCTTGTGCTGTACTGTTCTATGTTGATGGTAGATTACCACTTCTGTCCCAGTTTGTGCTGCATGCTGTTTAAAGTAAAAAAAAAACTAACTTTTTGTCTGCAATAATATTTCAGGGGTGTTTAACGGCTCTGGATCTGGAGGGAAAACAATGCGAGAGAGAACCAGTTTCTGATTTAGAGAGTGGCAAAACACCTGTTCTGATTAATCTACGTATAGTAAATCAATCCCTGTCCTTCTCTAAAGATAAATTACTTCTACTTAATGTGCTTTAAGAAGAAGTGGCCACATAATCAATACACATAGTTATTGTCCAGTAAAATTCTCCAACTAAATGTGCCTGATTGTAATATTCCCGGGAGAGAGTCCTGCTAAAGAGCTAGGAGGTCAGGCCACCAACCACCCTGTCATGAATATTGCAATCACCAGTTTTCTGATTATAATGACTGAATCATGAACATTGTAACGTAACAGAATCGAAAGCCTACACACCGAGGTACATATAGGAGCACAGTTCACATTAACTTAATGAGTGTTTAATCAGACATAGCTGGTGTTAATAATGCTGAGATACATCTCATAATACAATTAGTGTGGAGAGCAGGCAATACTGATCAATAAGAGATTTGCTAGTATGTTCAATCAACACCCGGGCACCAAATAGACCTTGAACATAACATATGGTAAGTGTCATTCTGCATCCATGACACAATGGCTGGTATCATAATAGTCAAATCCTCAGTGGACCCATCCTCGCATGTTGCTGTAACATATTTGGACTGCATTGCCTTTCCATGACTTTGCTGGCTGATTCCCAAGGCAAAAGCTGAGACACTGGGGAAACGGCAGAGTTGGGTGCAGGAGATGCGAATGCAAAATCAAGCTCGATGAAGTAAATGCCACAAATCTGTGATATAATAATTTGTTGGAAGATTTGTTGGAAGAATTGAACACGAGTATCAAAAGATATAAAGGTAGCAGCCTCATCTTGCAGGTTAGCAAGTCAAGTTGAATTGAGTTTAATGTCGTATATGTATATATGGTGATGTGCAGGTACATTGGAAATCTTGCTTGCAGCAGCATTGCAGACATCATCTCAGGCAACACAGAACATAAATTATACAGAAATTATACATCAAATCTACAAAGTGTAAAAGATTACAGAAAAAACAAGATATTAGTGCAAAAATGCACAATTAGAAAACAAAAGTCCATGGTAGTACAAGAGGTGATCTGTAGTGTTGCTTAGTAATTCTACTAAGGTAGAATTACGGTTGTGAAGGTCGGTTCAAGAATATGATAATTACAGCACCAGAGACAGGTTCAATCCTGACTACGAGTGTTGTCTATACAGCGTTTGTATGTTCTCTCTGTGATCACATGGGTTTTCACTGGTTTCCTCCCACATTCCAAAAAAGTGTAGGTTTGTAGGTTATTTGGCTTCTGCAAATTGCTCTCGTAGTGTGTAGGTTGAGAAGCTGGGATAATATAGTATGGGTGATCATCGGGTGCAGTGGACTCGGTGGGCTGAAAGGCCTATTTCCACACTGTATCTCTAAAATAAAATAAACTAAACTGAATTCATTACTTCATACAAGTAGCATAAAAATTATTAAACACTGTGATTTCCAAACTGTGCTAACTAGAAGTAAAACACCTCTTTGATTTGAGCAGATGCAAAAATGTACAACTTCAATGTTGGAAGAACAGTTTACTCTAACTTTGCTGTTTGGTATCGGATGCAATATTTGTTTTCTTTTACTTCAAACAAATCTCACTCAGTTTGATCCACTGCCTGTGGGCACTGATATCATATTGGACAATTTTTGTACAGCTTGAAGTTTTGGGATGATATTCCCTTTTTGAGCAAAACCACAAAGATAATTGTAATGACTTCCAAAGGAAACTTTGTAATAATTGCTCATTGGTGAAGAATTTAACCCTAAATCGATGTTAATCACTGCCAGCACTGCACCACACTAGTGTGCAGATCAGCATCATTTGAAATGCTTCACAGTATTCCAATGTAGTCAAGCACTGCTATCCACTATCAGGGATTCAGGGGCATTACAGTTCAGGAAGGCTGTTTTACGGGAGGCATTGCCTCAAAAAGGCAGCCTGTATTATCGAGGACCCACACCACCCACACTGCTCTCATTTTACTCCCGCCATCAGGAAGAAGATATAGGAGCCTGAAAACTGTCCAGGTTTAGGAACAGCTTCTTCCCCAACAACCATCAGGCTATAAAACATTACAAACTCCAATTAATCTCCGAAATACAAACAGCCTTGATTGTACTTGAGACTTGTTTTTTGGCTTTGCATATTTTTCTTTCTTTTTTACATTTTGAGCTTTTGTTTTGTTTATTATGGTGTCTGAGTACAATGTTTACATATCTGCTGTGCTGGCGCAAGCAAGAATTCCATTGTTCCGTTTCGGACATATGACAATAAAACACTCTTGACTCTTGACTTGCTACCATTGGCAACGTAGGCTTGCCAAGACCAACCTCTTTTGAGTTGCACTTTCCCAAACTTTTTAAATCCTAGCAATCCAAATAATAATAATAACTTATGGTTATGCTGTTGCTTACAGGGCAGTCTTATTCTTAGCCCTCAATCCCAAAGGCTTTGTTCAATAACTTTATAAAAGTTAATAACTATCACATGAGATGGTTAGCAGATGCAAGGGTAGGGCATTCAACTCCTCTCACCTGCCTTGGTATTCAAAAAGACCAGGTGATCTTTGATTATAGTGCCTCTTAGTTTAGTTTATTGTCACATATACCAAAGTACAGTGAAAAGCTTTTTTATTGCGAGCTTTTCAGTATGTGGAAAGACTATACGTTATTCCAATCGACCCGTCCACAGTGTACAGATGCAGGATAAAGGGCATAACATTTAGTGCAAGAAAAGTTCAATTAAAAATATTTTGAGGTTACCTGTTACCTTGCTTTGCAATGGGGTTTTATACCAGGTTATTTTTTAACCTAATGGCTTATGCCCTGGAATGCAATGGCTGAAAGGGAAAAACAATTTCAAAGTTTGTTAGCTATATTAAAACCAGGTGACAGTTTTAGGACTGAAGGAAATAGCAAGGCTTTGAGACTAGTTAAAGGCTCCAATCTGGATCTTAACTTGACTCCAATTTGTCTCCACATCTTTTACTATTTTAATATAATTCTCCAGGACAGAACCGGTACATTTTGCAGCGAACCAGAACCCATGAAATGCACAATCAATTTATTAGTGTTAAATATCATCTGCATTGCCCTACCTAACTTACCAACTGATCGAACCAGGGGTCACAGTTTATGAATAAGGGGTATGCCATATAGGACTGAGAGGAGGAAAAACTTTTTCACCCAGAGAGTTGTGAATCTGTGGAATTTTCTGTCACGGAAGGCAGTAGAGGCCAATACACTGGTTGTTTTTAAGAGAGAATTAGATTTAGCTCTTTGTGCTAAGGGAATCAAGGAATATGGGGAAAAAGCCAGAACGGGGTACTGATTTTGGATGATCAGCAATGATCATATTGAATGGCAGTGCTGGCTCGAAGGGACAAATGGCCTACTCCTGCACCTATTTTCTATGTTTCTATGATATCATTCTGATCTTCACTATCAACAACAACATTTTTTGTGTTATCTGCAAATTTACTCATAATACCTCTTACATTCATATTTAACTCATTAATGCACATAACAAACAGCTAGAGTCCCAACAACAATCACTTTTGGAACTGATGATTGGGTGGGAATAAGAGGGCGGTTCTCTACTGATGAAGGGGGTTTGGAGTGGGGAAAGTCAGCTAATACCTGGTGGGTATCATCTCATTTAAATAGGTTGTAATAAGGCTAAGTAGAAACAAAGAACCGCAGATGCTGATTTACAAACAAAAAACTGCTGGATTAAGTCTGGAGGAAACATAGAAAATAGGACAATAGGTTCACGAGGAGGCCATATGGCCTTTCGAGCCTGCATCACCATTCATTGTGATCATGGCAAAAATTTTGGTTCGGGACCCTTTTGTATACAAGTTTCACATTCAATATGTTTCACAGTAATCCTGACATAATTATGCTCCTCATTCCTGTAGCTAAAGTTATTTTGTAGAAAAGGGTAACTGCCTTTACAGTACTTATTATGAACCATTAAAGTTAATTATAAACATTCTACTTATCAGAAGAAATACAGCTTCCTCTAGATTTTTCAACAAATGATGAGGACCAAGTCTGTTAATGAAGATGGTTTCCAGTTAATAATGATGACATAATCCAGGACAAAGCAGCGCTTGATTGGCACCTCATGCCCACCACACTAAACATTCATTCCGTCTGGCACTGGTACATAATGGCTGCAGTGTGAACTTTCTGCAATACGCACTGTGGTTACTCACTCAGACAACCATGACAGCACAACCCAAAGCCCGTGAACTTCTATCATCAAGCGGGGCAAAGACAGCAGGTGCAGGAGAATACCACCACCTGCAAAATCCCCTCCAAGTCACACATCACCTTGACTTGTAAATATATTGCCATATCTGCTGGCACTCCCTCCCCAACAGTGTTGCAGGAATTTCTTCACTGCTGTGGTTCATGAGGAGGTTCACCGCCACCACCTCATGGGCAATTATGGATAAGCAATAAATGCTGGCCTTGCCACTGAAAGCCACATCTGGAAAATTGAATAAATAAAAGTCAACATAGAACATAGAACAGCACAGCACATGACCAGGTGCTAAGGCCCAAATTATTTGTGCCGAGCATGATGCCTAGCTGAACTGTTCTCACCTGCCTGCACATGATCCACATCCTTCCACTCCCTGCATGTCTATGTGCCTATTCAAAAGCCTCCTAAATGCCACTATCGTACGTGCCTCCACAACCCATGGCAATGCATTCCAGATCTCCCGCCATCTTCTGTGCAAAGAAACTTGCCAGACACATTTGCATGAAACTTCTCCCCTCTCACCTTATAGCCATGCCCTCTAGTGTTGTACATTTCCACCCTGGGGGAAAAAGGGTCTGACTGTCTATTCCCCTCTTAATTTTATCAAGGGGGCGATGCCGGGTCCATTGGAATAAGAATCGGATCTGTAACAAAGCAACAAAGGATGGTCATCAACAGTTCTTGTGTTGCAGTGCAATGGGATTCCACAAGGTTCAATACTAAGCACCTTGTTTTTTGTAATGTTTGTTAATGGCTTGAACTCGGTAGCATAGTGATTAGCACTGGTGAGAAGGACTAGTGACCTGGGGACTCAAATACAAAGCCCACCTTGGTGTTATGGAACTCAAATTTAAACAATTAAATTGTTTGGAGACAAAAGTGGCTATCAGTCATGGTAAACATGAAATAACTGTATTTTCTTCCTGTGAAGCTGCGAGTTTTCCCTGGGTACACTGATTTATTCCTATATGCTATTGGTTGGTAGATGAAATGGCCACTACTGGGGCGGCATGGTGGGGCTGCGGTAGAATTGTTGCCTTACAGCGCCAGAGACCAGGGTTCGATCCTGACTACTGATGCTGTCCGTAGGGAGTTTGTACGTTCTCTCCATGACTGCGTGTGTTTTCCTGGGGTACTCCGGTATCCTCCCACACTCCAAAGATGTACAGATTTGTTGGTTAATTGGCTTAGGTAAAGACTGTATATTGTCCCCAGAGTGTAGAATGGTGCTAGTGTGTGGGGATCGCTGGTCGGCACGGACTTGGTGGGTCGAAGGACATGTTTCTGCGCTGTATTTCTAAACTGAACTAAACATTGTCGACAGATGATCGGTGAATCAGGGTGGAGATTGGCATGTGAAAGAGAGAATAGGCTACATAATATAAGTGAGTGAATGGGACTGATGGGATTGCTTGGCGAGCTGGCAAAAACGCAACGGGTTGAACTACATTTTATGTTGCATGAAAAGTTGAAGATATTGAAATTTAACATCAAAGTCTGACTGCAGATCCAGATCAGCTTCATTGTTGTGGGAAATGGAAAATATACACTGGGCCAGCCAATGATGTGTATATGCCAATAATTAATTTAAAACAAAACTGAAATGCCATATGCTTGATTTCAATGTTTACTAACTATAATACAAAACTAAAATTGTGTTTGATGGAGAAAAAGTGCTTGTCTGAAAGTTATCTAAGGACTAATTAGGTCAACCCAAATCTGCCATGGGGCTTCTGTTCAGTGAAGTGTGAGATAATGTATTTGGGATAGGAATAAACAAGGCAGGGAACTACATGGGCAACGGTATTTTATTAAGAAGGAATCTTGAACAGAATAGTTACAGTAATCTGCAGTTAGTAAGACAGGTGGTTAAAATGGCTTATAGGATGCTAACCTTTACCAGCTGTGGCATAGATTATAATAGCAGATAACGTATATGTCAGAACTAAATAAAACACTGTGTTTAAGAAGGAAGAAGGGTTTCGGCCCGAAACGTTGCCTATCTCCTTCGTTCCATAGATGCTGCTGCACCCGCTGAGTTTCTCCAGCATTTTTGTGTACCTTAAATAAAACACTGGTTGGAACAGCTCTGAGTACTATTTACATTGCTGAAAGGATGTGATGTGGACAAGGTGCAAAAGAGATTGATGAGAACGTTGGCAGAGCAAAATAATGATGGTTATGAAGGTTATGACACAGTTTGTTCTGCATATAATAAACAAGATTCAGAGGTTGAAAATCATGAGAAAGCTAGATGTGAACAGCAAGGAGGTCAATAATCAGGAGCATTGATTTGAGTTAAGAATTAGAGGGGAGATAGTGAATAAAAATTCATTCAAAAGCTATTAGGTTTCTGAAAGTCACACCATAAAAGGATGGGATAGGGAAAGATGAATTCAGATTTATAAGGTATCAAGTATACCTTATGAATCAATCGAAGCATTAAAACTATGAATGGGGAAGTGGGATTTGCCTAAAACGCTCAATTTTGACGGACTTGATCATGACGGGTCAAATGGGCTCCTTAGAGCATGGTTACTTTGCTAATTCTTACCATCTTACATGTAAAACAGCAGACATATTCTGAGCATTCCATTAGAAAGAATCGCAGGGAAACAGTTTTTTTAAAGTTGTCAAATTCATTGTCAGATGCACAAGTACGGTGAGGTACAGGGACAATGAAAGTCTTACTTGCATTGAAAACACACAAAAACATAAATAATCCATAGATTCACGACTGCATGGGCAATTATCTCGGAGGAAAAATGCTCTCACAATGCCCTCACTTTATTCTACTTGTTTAAATGCAATTTCTGTAAAATTGACATAATTTATTAGACACCTGCACTTTTATGCTACTCCTTCAGAGTGGATGATGAGTATTTATCCCACCATGTCCAAAACAGTTTTCAAAATCTTTCAGGTTCCTTCAGTTCCACAGTGCTAAGGTTTAGAGATAGCCCATCTCTTTTTCTACCAGGTGCTGGTAAATAATTTATCTGGTGGTTACAGTATATGGTGTAAAAGCGTGGCCATTTGTAACTGGAATTATCCCCCTCAAAAGCAGTTTTGAAAGACTTAATATGTAACTATTCTGTGGTAGCTTATCTAAAATGCCGAGGTGTCAGTGTCAAGATTTTTCCAGTTGAAACAATATTGTCCTTTTTCTAAAACGACTGATTCTGTGAGATAAAACAGAAGATATTGGAAACTCTCAGCAGGTCAGGCAGCACGTGCAGAATAGCAGGTAGAGTTAATGATGTGGGTCAATGACCCTTCATCAGAACTGAGAGATAATGGAAATAAGTTTGTTTTAAGTTGCGAAGAGGATGGGGGAGGTTTCAGTTTAGCTGAATTGCTAGTTCTTTTGATCCAAGTCAAAATGTTGGAGGTCAAATACCAAGCAGTTGACCCCAAAAACGGGACCTACACTTTAGTGTAATGCTGAGGAAATGACAAATATTCCTAGGTACCATCTTTCTAGCAACAGTTTAAACCAGGTCTTCAGGTAGATCTAAAATATCCTACACTTTTTCAAAATAAAACTGTTCCCTGATGAACTAACCAATGTTCCTTCCTCAAATCAGTATCAATAAAACAGATATCCTCAATCAGTATCAATTAGACAAAGCATATTTAATATTGATGAGCCGTTGTTTCGTACACACTTTGCTGTTGTATTTGCATGCAAATCAACCATAACTACACGTCATTAAATAATTCATTGGCTGTAAACATGCTAGTGCATCCTAAAAATGTGAAAGAAGATGCAATAAATTCAAGGCATTCTTATAAATATCCATAGCAAGATCTATTTAATAAGCGTTGCAACTGTTCAAAAGTGTTAGCAATGCATAGATTATTTATGCATGGACTGGCTTATAGTTCAGCTCAATAAAATGTTTCAAGCCATGCTGACCTGGAACAAACCTACTGAAATGGACATTAGTTCTCAGCCAGAATAAGCATAATAATGACATCATGTGAAAGCCAGAGATGTAACTAGTTATTTAATGGGTACTGGCCAAAGAGGACATCCATACCACATTGTATTTATCTACAAACATTGCTAAAGACTTTTCTTTGGCAAAGACTCCCTATTTCCAGACTTCCCCTACTTCCAATATACACTCTAACCAAGCTTTAAACGGAGACTGCAAGTCACCCATGAACTAAATAGACATCTACAAAGGCACCCAGCTGTGACCAAACCTGCTGCAAAATGTTGCATTGGGAATGGTGGATTGAACAGGTGGCAGGGATTTGAGACCACATTATTTTCCAAATAAAAATACATGAATGAGTGACAGTGCAAAAACAACAATAAGCGATGCCACTCTAAATCAAAAATGATTTTCAAAAGTGTGAAAACATTCTATATTTTATTCAGCAGCTGCACAGTAAATTTGAAGAGTAAATATTTTACTTCAGTTTGATATGCTGGGCTAAACAAGCATAAAAATATCAAGGTATCAACACAGATGCACGAGTCTAGTAGTAAAGGTGGGAGGTATAGGATATTGCTCAGTATTGGCAAAGGGGAGTGCACATATGAAAGACTTCATGGTTTGTTCGAAATATGCACCTCATGGGAGGTAATTAACGGAAATTTTTCTGGATCTCCGTTAGAATTAATCCACACTGGCATTATAAGTGCAGGCAGCGTTTCAGGTCAGGGTCCTTCTTCAGGCCCAAAACATCAACTCTGCATGTTCTCCAGTGATGCTACCTGACCTGCTGAGTTACTCCAACACTATAATATTGGTTAAATGGCTTACTTGCCTATGGTATATTGAAAGACCATTGCTTTGAATGTTTTCCATTCTGCAATGAAATCCATTCTTCGGAAGTGAACATTGCATTTCCTTTTGTAAATTGTACAGAAAATGTATATTTTCAAAAAGAATTGCTCACTTTGACAGAAAATAAAGGAAAGCCCATGTTAGTTGGTTAGTCTATCCAAATTTATAATCTCTTTTAAACATTGCCGTTCTGGATAAAAATAAGAGGAATAGATCGGGTAGAGCCCTGTCCCTTGCCCAGGGGAGGGGAATCGAGAACCAGACTGCATAGGTTTAAGGTGAAGGGGGAAAGATGTAATCGGAATCTGAGGGATAAATTTTTCACACAGAGGTTGGTGGGTGTATGCAACGAGCTGCCAGTGGAAGTAGTTAAGGCAGGGACTATTGCAATATTTAAGAAGTAGTTAGACAGGTACATGGGCATGACAGGTTTAGAGGCATATGAGCCAAACAAAGGCAGATGGAACTAGTGTAGATGGGATATGTTGGAAGGTGTGGGCAAGTTATGCTGAAGGGGCATGTTTCCATGCTGTATGACTCTATGACGAACAATCCAGCACTATCACTAAAAGCTGGGTGAGCCCAGAACCAGGGGCCACAATCTTAGAATAAAGGGGAGGCTATTTAAGACAAAGGTGAGAAAAAACGTTTTCACCCAGAGAGTTGTGAATTTGGGGAATTCCCTGCCACAGAGGGCAGTGGAGGCCAAATCACTGGATGGATTTAAGAGAGAGTTAGATACAGCTCTAGGGGATAGTGGAATCAAGGGATATGGGGAGAAGGCAGGCACGGGTTATTGATTAGGGACAATCAGCCATGATCACAATGAATGGCACTGCTGGCTCGAAGGGCCGAATGACCTCCTCCTGCACCTATTTTCTATGTTTCTATGTATGCCATAAGAAATAGCATCAGGATACTACATGACTCCTCAGCTTGCTCTGCCTTTCTGCAGAGACCTTGGCCTAAGATCCATGGTTCATCATGTAACCCATAACCTTTGACTCTCCAATCAATCAGAACTCTATCTGACACAACCTGGAATGCATTCAATAATTAGACCCTGACATTCTCTCGGATAGCAAATTCCAATAACTCAGTCAGTGATGCAAGAGGTTAGGAAGGCTGCCAAACAAGATGTCCCTAAATGGTACATGAACTGAGTGATTGAGACAAAATGTGATGATGCAGAATGTGAGGTTGCACCGATCTTGTGTGAGAGGCAAACTGAATCCTCTTAGCGATCTCATCTTCAGAGGCAAACATGCAGTTCTGCACAAACTGTGAAGGAATGAACAGACCAAGCCTATTTACGCTTCAAATACGGGTGCCAATGGTAATTTTAAGGTATCAACACACATGCATGAGCCTAGTAGTGATGGTGGGAGGTATAGGATATTGCTCATTGCTCCATGGCCAAGGGGAGTGCCCATATGAAAGACTTCATAGTTTGTTCAAAATATGTACAAATCAAAGGTACATATTTCACAGAAATATTTCTGGATCTCTGTCAGAATGAAACCACACTGGTACGATAAGCATAGGCAGTGTATCGTTAGGTTATTTTGGTTGGTTATTTTTCAAATTTCTGGGATATTCAAGATATTTTTTTTTTCTAAAGGTTGGGAAGGCTGCCAAACAAGATTCACAACATGACATCTGTGAGCTAGGTGTGTGGCTTGTAAGGAATAAGGTTGTTCTTTTATCTTATCCTCCAGTGATGTGAGTCTTTGGTTTAGCTTGAGAGGAGATGGGGGAACAGGAAGAAGGCTACAACATATGGAAAGACTGATCCTGGACTGGACTCTGGACTCTGGTCTTGTCCACGGGGGGATGGAGGAGGACGGCCAAAATTTTTTGTGCCTTCCACCACAGTGATGAATGCTGTGGTGGATGTTTATGTTACATGTTGTGTCCTGTTTATGCATTTTATTATTTTGTTAACCCATCTTTATGCTTTGTATAAAGATGGGTTAACTTTGGGGTCAATGAAAATTGACTATAAATGTGCTATATAAATAAACTTATTATTATTATTATATGATCTGATATTCCATGATGCAGATCAACATGAGATTATCACCATTTTGAGTTTCACTAGAGTGAACTATCTTACAAATCCAAATTCACGGACAATAAAACTCTCCTAATATCTGTGCTCATTTTAGTTTTTTGGTTTAGTGATACAGCTCGGAAACAGGCCCTTTGGCCCACCAAGTCTGTGTCAACCAGCCAATTTATACCAAGCCAATTAACCTACAAAGCTATACATCTTTGGATGTATAGAAACTGAAGATCTCGGAGAAAACACACACGGTCACAGGGAGAAGGTACAAACTCCGTACAGACAAGCACCTGAAGTCAGGATCGAACCCGGGACTCTGGCAAGGTAGCAACTCTCCAACTGTGCCCTAATTTCATATATTTCATTGAATATGAAAGAGAATTTTATATTCATAAAAAAATTGTTCATATTCATTTCATATGCATAAAAGAGGATCCATTTTCTGGAGAATCCCCCAAATATAATTGGAGTCTGTTTTTCTTATTTTTCTGAAAAACAGATGGCATGATCTTCATTGTATCATCGCATCACGATGAGGAAGACTCCCTTGGAGATAATCTGGTCATTCCTGTTTCATAATACACCCAAAGCAGAAGGAAGCAATGAGCAGGTGGTAAATGAATCAAAGTAAAATCTTTTTCATTCAACAGATTGTCAGTAAAACGAAAATAAATCAGAACGATATTGCTCCAGTTGCTAACGTTTTTCTTTTGATCGGGGTACCTCAATATTAATCTTGCTGCAAAATAATATTCAGTAGAGTTTTAAAAATTGCAGGAAACTGAACAAGATTGACAGATTGATGTTTAAGCACACAGCAGCCCTTCCCCGTTGTGTCCTGATAAGTATTATAATATTCCATAATATCTGGTTTATGTTCGTAAATTCAGAAGTTATAGTAGAATTAGATCATTCGGCTCATCAGGTCTACTCCGCCATTCAATCGTGGCTGAGCGATCTTTCCTTCTCAACCCCATTCTACTGCCTTCTCCTCATAACCCTTGTTCCCTGCATTTCCATGTGCTCATGAACCACGGGTTCACATTGTATCAGCCCACTTCCTCAGCCATGATTTGTTTTTTCCATTTTCAATCTGTTAATTCTCAGTCAGAAGAGCAAAAAGATTGAGTTCACATATATTACAGTAAAACAACCAGTCTCTACCATGTTTGCACTTAACATTTCTTAAGTTAATGTCAGATTCGGTCATATCTTCAGATTGAGCAATGTCATGTTTTATGCCAATTAGTAGAAGATTTTTAACTACAGATTATCTCAGCAAAATACCAGGACTCTGATGTAATCTATAGGAATCTTTCCCTTTATCCATAACTTTAAAAGCAGGACATCTAAACAAATGAGCCTAGTTGTATCAATGCTAATCCATAGCAATTAGCCATCTATAGCATTTGGATGCTACTAGAATTTAAGAACTGCTGGCTGAACTTTTGACTGACTTACGTACCAGAATGTTGCCTGGACTGGCAGGTTTCAGCTGCAGGGAGAGGATTATTTTCACTAGAACATCGGAGGTTGAGGGGACTTGATAGAAGTATATAAAACAGTGGGAGGCATATAGGGTAAACAGTCAGATCCTTTTTCCCAGGGTGGAAATGTCCAACACTAAAGGACATAGCTCTAATGAGAGAGGGGGGAAGTTTAATGGAGATGTGTGGGGTAGGTTTTTTTACCAAGGGAGTATTGGGCAACTGGAATGCTTTGGCCGGGGGTGGTGGTAGATCCTAGTAACTTCAGGATTCAGATATGATACGGTATCTTGTCTGCAATGTCATGGTGCATTGAACTTTCTCAATGGTTTTATCAGTATAGCATTCCATTTAACTTAAACTTCCATGGGCTGAGGAGTTTTAAATTACATTTCAGCTTTGAAGTCTTGCTGTTGGCTGATTTGTATTGTGTAAGGGATTTGCACAAAATAGATCTGTCTGTTTGAGTGAGGAAAGCCTTAGTAAGATTTAAAAGGCTTTTAAAGGCATTGGCTTTCTATGTTTCAGCTGAAAGGCTCAACAAAGAAACCGTCAAATAATAAACTAGAAAGAATATTTCTCTTAAAGTATTTGCCACTGAGAGCATGGGTCAACCTCCCGATTTAGTTGAATGAGATCTTGGAAAGGATTTCATGTAGCTTGATTAGTCAACTGAGCCATGGATCAATAACAGATAATGCTGGAAATGCTCAGCAAGTCAGCCTGCATCTGTGGGAAGAGCAAAACAGTCAACATTTCTGTTTGGAGACCCTCCATCAGAACTTTCTGTTACTCCTCTATCAGATGTGGCAAGACCTGCGATGATTGGGCGGGCTTTACCCGTTGAGACATCGCAAATGACTCGCATGCCTGCAGCGCCGCAAGGCACTTCAGTCAGCTTGCGGTAATCCTCCATGCCGGCGTCGGCCCTTTGAGCTGCTGCCAGCTCCGCAAAATCCACACCTAGGTTTAAAACGGAAACCTCAGGGATCGCCGGACGGGAGAGAGCATCGGCCACAACGTCCAGCTTCCCCGCCACATGCCAAATGTCAGACGTGAATTCGGATATGTGGGGGAGGTGCCGCTGTTGCCTGGCAGACCAGGGGTCGGACACCTTATTCAAAGTGAACGTGAGCGGCTTCTGGTCCGTGCGGTGAACGCGCTCCCTCGCAAAAATACACCTAGGTTTAAAACGGAATCCTCAGGGATCGCCGGACGGGAAAGAGCATCGGCCACAACATTCAGCTTCCCCGCCACATGCCAAATGTCAGACATGAATTTGGATATGTGGAGGAGGTGCCACTGTTGCCTGGCAGACCAGGGGTCGGACACCTTATTCAAAGTGAATAAGAAGGAACTGCAGATGCTGGAGAATCGAAGGTTACACAAAAAAGCTGGAGAAACTCAGCGGGTGCAGCAGCACCTCATATTCCGTTTGGGGAGTCTGCACCCCGGGGGCATGAACATCGAATTCTCCCAATTTTGTTAGTCCTTGCTGTCTCCTCCCCTTCCTCACCCCCATGCTGTCTCCTCCCATCCCCCAGCGGCTCCTCCTAGTCCCCTCCCAAAGCTATACCGCCCCCTGGACCTGAAGAAGGGTTTCGGCCCGAAACGTTGCCTATTTCCTTCCCGCCCATAGATGCTGCTGCACACCGCTGGTTTCTCCATTTTTTTTTTGTGTAACCTTATTCAAAGTGAACGTGAGCGGTTCTGGTCCGTGAATGCGGTGAACGCGCGGCCCTCGAGGAAATAACGGAAATGTTGGATCGCTAGGTAAATCGCGAGGAGCTCCCGATTGAAAGCGCTGTACTTGATCTCCGGGGCCCAAAGCTGCCTGCTGAAAAACGCCAGTGGCAGCCAGCGGTTACCTACCCGCAAATCGGGGACAACGCCCACCGCGACGTCCGACCCGTCCATGGTGAGACTGTAAGGGCTGGTGCCCTCAGGTGCACCAGCATGGTTGCATTGGCCAGCGTGGTCTTAGCCCCCTCAAAAGCTATACCGCCTCCCTGGACCAAACCAGGTCCTTGGCCTTGCCCGCCAGACATTGGAACAATGGCCGCATGATGGCGGCCGCTGACGGGATGGGTTCGGTGGTAGAAATTGACCATTCCGATGAATTCCTGCAGGCCCTTGACAGATAGTGACCTCGAGAAACGACGGATTGCGTCGGCCTTCTCAGGCAGCGGTTGTGCGCCATGGCAGGTTACCCTGTGACTTAAAAGGAGATGGAGAGCAATCCGAACTGGCACTTCGCAGGGTTGATCACCAACCCGTGCTTACGCAGCCGTTCGAAGAGCAGGCGGAGGTGCCTAACGTGTTCCGTCTGCGAGTTGCTGGCCACCAGAATATCATCGAGATAGATAGTTGGGATGGACCAGGATCTGACTATACCCGCGAATTAGGTCAACCTTCAAAAAGAAGGTAGCACCCTCCAAATCAGAGGGGAAATCTTGGATGTTCAGGACTAGGTACCGATCTGCTGTGGTTACCGCGTTTAGAAGCCTGTAATCACGGAAAGGTCTCCATCCCCCGGACACTTTTGGCACCATATGCAGGGGAAGCCCAATGGCTATCCGACTGCCGGACAATCCCCATGTCTTCCATAAGCTGGAACTCGTCTCGTACGATGCGCAGTTTATCAGGCGGGAGGCGGGGCGCGCGGGCGTGAACCGGTGGGCTTTCGGTGGGAATGTGGTGGACCACGCCATGATGGGGCGTGGCCCCGTCGAACCTGGGCATGAGCAACCCTGGGAATTCAGTGAGAAGGGCTGCGAAAGGTTGCTAGATCACAGCTACCTTGTCGAGTTGCTGTTGGGGCATGAACGTATTACGCGGCTTGGCAGGGCACAGGTCCGACAACAGAACCATTTGCCCGCCCGGCACATTGACCAGCAGGGAGAACACGTGCAAAAAAGGCAGCCCCCAATATCGGCTGGGCGACGTCAGCAACGGTGAACTTCCACCTATATGGGTGGGAGTTGAAATTTAAGTCCAGGGTCTGCGCACCGTAAGTTCGAATGTCGCTCCCGGTAATGGCCGAGAGGACGGGTCCTACCTTACCGACGCGGGTATCTCGGGCGGTCAGTGGCAGGATGCTGGTTATGGCACCGGAGTCGACCAGGAAATGGTGGCCGGTGTGGTGATCACGGACGTAGAGGCGTTCGTTCGGGCCGATCGTGTTCGCCTCTATGGGTGATCGACCGAGGCATTTCTGCATTATGAAGTCCTCGGCAGTGAACCCCATGGGCAATCATTACCAAAGTGTCTGTCCACACAGTCAGTACACCTTTCCTACACTTGTCTCCCGTACTAAGTCACCCCAACCCCTCCCACTCTCTCACCACTCCCTTCCCCCCCCCCACCTTTCCCTACTAACTCCAGTCTCGTCCCGACCCCCTGGGAAACTGAAGGGAGCGACAATCTACTGCCACGGATACAAATAATGTCATACACAAGAAAGGGCAGATGCTGGTTGACAAAAAGTGAACACACAGTGCTGGAGTAACACAAAAACGCAGCGGAATTTTGGAAACGCCATCCCGTCACCCATTCCTTCTCTCCCGAGATGCTGCCTGGCCGGTGAGTTAAAGAGTGCTCACCGTAGACTCACACGTCACTACGATAAACTCACAGGCTACTATGTTCTTACAACGAGTTTAAAAGTTTAAAATTTTTACTTCGTGTAAATTTGACTTGTGGAAATCTTTCATCATGTTGAAAGATTTTCATTAGTTAATAAGTTTCCCGAGTACCTGCTGTTAGCGTTACAAGTTCCGACGTTCCCGCAACGTTAATTCTACGTGATTACCACGAGTTTGATTTGTTTTAATCTCGGGATCACTTGTGGGTGGACTCGCACCGTGAGACAGGGGTTTTACAATATACTGTTCCTAGAAATGTCAAAACAGCAAGAAAGTTTTTCCTGCACTTTTAAAGAAAGTTAATCTTTGAACCAATTTGTCCAAACTCGTATAATAATATTCTAATCTGAATATTACTGATAAATTCCATCTCTCTGCTTGTTTTAGAATGAGAATTGGCCAGTATAGGGAAGACTTTCATGACTCTTTGAAGTTACATTAGAATCCCATTTACCCATGACGTTCAGATAAGCATTGGCAGTAGTTAAGTTTTCTCAGCTGGTACAGAGCCTATCAGAAATATGGCTCTTATCATTTAAAACTATGCTAGCCATACAAATTGAGTCATTAAATTGAAAGTTTGTTATTGATCTATATCTAGATTAATTATGGCTTCTGGTTGTGTCAGATGTATCTCTTCCTCATTCTCATCAGTGTCTACACTGAAACGCTTTGTGTGCAGTTTGACCAATTCATAGGTTTTTTTAAAGTGTGTATCTGACTGGATAGATAAAAGGCAAATAGTAGATATAATATATTCAACTTTTCAAAGAGCTTTTGATAAGGAACCACGTAAATTACGAAGGTTTGAGGCATTGGGATAATGTATAGGCATACATGGGTTATTAACAAACAGGATAGAGAGGGCAGAAATAAGTTGGGTATTTTCAAGTTGGAGTCTGTAGGGATGCAACAACAATCAATGCCTGGTTTTGTTATTATTTGATTATCTTTGTTGCTATTAAAATCATCCCAAACTGAGACTTACATTCTTTCATTAAAATGTCTTATTTTAATCTAATACAATAGACATGGATAATAGACATGTTTTAGACATGGATAGATCATTTAGCCTATGGAGATAATATTTCCTAATATAATTTTAAATAACTTTTAAAATCCCTTTAAATTTGTACCATTGACCTTCAACGACCTATCTTTAATTGTCCCGTCTGTCTTTGACTACGTGCATTCCATACCTCTATTATTGGCATTCTTTTAATGTTTTCCAGGAAAGAATTTCACTACCAACTCAATGTGAAGTTCTACCACATTATCATCAATCTTCCGCAGATCATTTACTTTGATAATACTAATTAACCCCATCTCATCAAAAATATGTAAATTAATCTGCTCCCTCGTGAATTCAACTATAATGTCTAGAAAGCTGTCAGAAATGTATCAATCGCCAACTGCTTTACTGCCTTTATTTGCACAGGTTATTTGACAATTGCTCCACAATTATCGTATTACCTTTATTACAATACTTGCTACTTTTGAATAATACCCTGTCCAATGGTAAAGAAGCCTCACATTTTCTCTCATCAGTGCAGAAGGACCTTTTACTCAACTCCTCTTGTTATGAAGGCCAACTTTCTTCACTGCCTGCTGTACCTGCATGCTTACTTTCAGTGACTGATGAACAAGGACCCCCAGATTTTGTTGTACTTCCCCTTTTCCCAACTTGACACCATTCAGGTAATAATCTGCCTTCCTGTTTTTGCCACCAAACTGGATAACCTCACATTTATCCACATTAAACTGCATCTGCTATGCATCTGCCCACTCACCCAACCTGTTCAAGTCACCCTGCATTCTCATAGCATCCTCCTCACAGTTCACTCTGCCGACAAGCTTTGTATCATCTGCAAATTACTTTTAATCCCTTCATCCAAATCATTGATGTATATTGTAAATAGCTGCGGTCCCCGCACCAAGCTTTGCGTTACCCCACTAATCCCTACTCTTGGTTTCCTGTCTGCCAACCAATTTTCTATCCATATCAATACCCTACCCCCAATACCATGTGTTCTAATTTTGCCCACTAATCTCAAACACCATTTCCCGCCTAACGTGAATTTCCTTCAGTTCCTTCGTCACCCTAGATCCTCTGGCCACTGGTATATCAGGGAGATTATTTGTGTCTTCCTTAGTGAAGACAGATCCAAAGTACTGTTCAACTCATCTGCCATTTCCTTCTTCCCCATAATAAAACATCTTGCACTTGGAATATTTAATTACCAAATGTGACCACACTGCAAATATATATCTGCAATATTATTAATTTCAATCTACTTTTCTCTATTTGTTCCATTAAGTTGTCTATATTCTTAGGAATGAGCATTACATTCCATAAGAAGTGAAGGAGGCCATTTGTATTATTTTGCCCACTCACCTATTCAATAAGATCATGGCTGACCTTTTAGTGTCACTTTACTGTATATCGTTTTGTTATCCTTGCAAGCAAACCACCTAGGCAAATTCCATATGACACAAAGTGCTGGAATAACTCAGTGTATCAAGTAGCATCTCTGGAAAACATGGATAGGTGACGTTTCGGGTTGGGACCAATCTTCAGACCTGAAACTGAAACCGGAACATCGTCGCCTATCCATGTTTTCCAGAGGTGCTGCCTGGCCTGCTGAATTACTCATGCATTTTATGTCATATGGAACTCTTTCTTGAATATATTCAGTTGCTTAGCCTCCACCAGCCTCTTACAGAAAATTCCAATGATTCACGACCTTCCAGTGAAGAATCCTCTCCTCATAAATGTCCTGAATTTGTGACCTCATACTTTGAAATTGTGACCTCTGGTTGTTTGCACCTGAGGCAGAGGAAACATCATTCTTGTATTTATCCTATTAAGCCATTTAAGAATATTTTTTACATTTCAATGTGGTCATTCTCCTGGACATAGACTCAGCCTGGAGTAATTACTCCAGCTGGAAGAACAACTATCTACCTCATTGGTGACCATCTGACTATCCTTGATCAGACTTTGCTGGGTTTACCTTGCACTAAACATTATTGCTTTATCATGTATCTATACACTGTAAATGGTTTGATTGGAATCATGTATTGTCTTTCTGCTGACTGGATAGCATGCAACAAAAGCTTTTCACTGTACTTCGGTACATGTGACAATAAACTAAACTGCACAGGCCAGGCAGCACCAACGATTGGAAAGGGAGCATGATAAACATGACACGGTGAATCAAAAGCGCTGCAGAAAGAATGGTGACAGTGCACTAGTAATCTGGAGGCCTGGACTCTCTATTGATACACGTGAATTGAGATACAAAAGCATGGCAAATAGGGCATTAGTAATCTGGAATTTATTATTGGCTGTGGAGTCGTGGTTATATTCAAGACAAAAGTATTTAGTTATTAAACAAATGGGATTAGTGCAGGGAAGCGATGCTGAGGTACAACCTCAACAATGACCGCATTCAATGTGGTTCAGACACATGGGGTTGAAAGGCCTGCTCCGGTTTCAGGTTCTTTTATTCTTTCCACTAACACGAGGTCTCAGTGAAGTAGGTGCTGACCTTCCACAAGATTGTATCCAGGATCTTGCTGCATATTGGAACGCTCAGTGGATCTGTCCTTCATGGTGTCAGAGCACCAGACAACATGAAAACAAGCCTGGGCCAGTGCCAACCATCAAGCATTAGACAATGTTACATTGATTCTGTATTACCTTCCCTGCATTCCCATTAACTCCTCCCAGTTCTATCACTCATCTATTTATCGTAACCCTAACTTCTTCTTTACTTTTTAGACTTTAGACTTTAGAGATACAGCGTGGAAATGGGCCCTTCAGCCCATGCCGGCCAACCATCGCCCTGTACACTAACACTACCCTACACACTTGAAACAATTTACAATTTACAGAAGCCAATTAACCTACAAACCTGTACATCTTTGGAATGTGGGCGGAAACCAGACTACCCGGAGAAATCCCACGCCGTCACAGGCAGAACATGAAAACACCATACAGTCAGCACCCATGGTCAGGATCGAAGCCATGTCTCTGGCACTGTAAGGCAGCAACTCTACCACTGCGCAACTGTGCGGCTCTTTTCTTATTCACATTTTGACTGCAGTAGTTTTTATGTCATCAATTCTGTCCCCCCTCCCCAAAAACAATGCTCATGTCCGGTTTACGGTTCTTTTGGCTTTTATTAATCTGCTACTGCTTTTAATTATATGTGTTTACATTCCCCAGACTCCAGGTGCTTGCCCCATTTCATTGCTGCCTGAAAGATTAACAATATATGGTTGATTCCTGTATCCAGAATCATTCATACAGTGATAGACAAGGCTCAAGCACAAGCCCATGCATTACTGCAATAGCCCTCTGCCTTCACAACCCAGGGTCACCCTTTAAGCTTTTAACTCTGACAAGAATTTTCAGTTTCCTCTGTTTTGTTATCTACGTTCCAATCAAGTCCCATGTTTTACACAGAATTCCCCTGTTTTCCCACAAGACTTAGTCCAAAGCAAATGCAATGTACAAATGTATTGCGTTAGAGGGCCCCTCAGCAGAATGCAACTTATCCACACAAACCCATCTACAGGGCAACATGATCCTGTCCTGTTAATGCAGCAATTAGTCTGCAGACTCTCGCCATGGCTCCTGGCTCCGACTTTGCCAAAATTTAAACCGTTCTTTTAAATTTGCTAATAAATCTTTCCAAGAGGTCAAACAATTGTTGCATTCAATCTTGAACCATAATGCAGAAATAAACAGATTCAAATCACATGGGGCCTTCAAATGTTATTTAATCACAAATGCTGCAGTAATCATGATACAAACTCTGGTTTGTGACTGTAAGTTTGTTTTAGTGAACGAACAGAACTTTTAAATGCAATCCTATCACATCTCTTCAATGCTTTTTTTTTGTACATAAAGGTACTGATACACACAATTAACAAATATATGTGCCAAAAAGGCTGGAAAACAAAATAATGATGTTTAACTTTTTAAAGGTGCTTGTTATCCATACTGGTGCATAACATCACAAAAAAATAAGCACTACCTTCAAGTAAGAATGATATAAATTCTCATTTCAGAGACTTCACTTCATCTAGGTTGACATCTTCAGGCACATGATTGGAAATGCGCTTCTAGAGACAAGAAAATACACTTGCTTTGCCAGTGTGAGGCCCTAGTTATATATCCAGTGTCTCCATGTTGTTGGCCATGAATTTGTGGGCTGAAGAGCGTTTTTCTGTGCCGTGCAACTCTATGAGATGTTAATCATAGGATTGTCCTGGCATCATTAAAGATCCCTTGAATCTGTTCCAAAATAGAGCCTGCAAGTTCTCCCTGTGTCCAACACTTATCACCCAAATAGCACCAGTAAGCAGATTATCCAATCATTATCACATTGCCATTTGTGAGAGTTGGCTATGTACATATGGGTTGCTATTTACTATGTCACAAGGAAGTTCTGATGAACTTCAAATGTACGTACTTGACTATGAAGAATTGTGCAAAATCCATGCACTGTGAAAGACACTAAATACATGTAAGCCATAATATTTCTGTGATTAACAGGTTCCCACCAAAAAGTAACAGGGAATATTTTTATACCGCCTCTGCTCTGACCCTACAAGAGGTCTTCCTTATTGCAATTTAGAAATCTGCTCAATACCACCTCAGTTACTGGTATCAAGGAATGAATGAAATAGTTCTAGTGTTGGGGAATAGTTGAATAGTACTTGTACTCCCTCTCAGAAGGAGCTTGTGCAATCAACCAGAGATGTAAAGCAATGAAGCGTTGCAAGCAGCGTTTCAACCATAAATGCTCAATGCTTTTAATATTTGTTCAATTCACTGCTAAGCTTTACATAAGATAGTTTAAATATAGCAAGGCAAACCAAATACATATTAATAAAGCAAAGGGCAGTAATTTTCCCCCATGTCATTAAAGTACACATCACAAATCTGGAGTTTAGTTCAGAGATATAACGTGGAAAAAGGCCCTTCGACCCACCATGTCCGCTCCGATAAGCTATCCCCCGCACATTGACACTATCCTACTAGGGTTTATTTACAATGATACCAAGTAAACTAACCTACAAATCTGTATGTCTTTGGGTGTGGGAGGAAATTGGAGATCGCGGTGAAATCCTATGTTGGTCACGCGGGGGACTGTACAATCTCCAAGCAGACAGGCACCCGTAGTCAGGATCGAACCCGAGTCTCGGGCGCTGTAAGGCACAACTCCACCACTGTGCCACTGTGCCGCCTTCTTAACGAGTTATCACTTAATGCTCAGCACATCATGGAAGATATGACAAAAATATAATCCATCTGATTAGAAGGTGTGATCTCTTGGGGTTGCAGCTTAATGCTGTAAATGTCGGTTTCTCAAACTGAAAATGATCAGTTAAGTCCTTAACTGTTTGTTGATTTGTTCTGATAGTTAAGCATGATAGATGAGCCCAAAAAACAATCAGTCTTTATACCTCAAAGAAAAAGGTAATTCCATCACCTGACATTCAAGTCACACAAATGTCTCACATTATCATATAGCAATAGGCTGGTTTATTTCATTATTCCCAGGGAATTTGACAACACTGGCAAGCAGTCATACTTCTCACAGTAATCATGAGACAAAGCAGGCGCTGTGGATGCTCTTTTTGTTGAATTCATACAAAACAAAAAATGATAGTATCTAGATATTAACGCAACCAACTAAAATGGCCATAGCACAGGAAAATAAATTAGAGGTAGAGGATCACCCATGACCTTGATGAATGCTTTTATCATCATTGCCACATGAAAAACAAAACTGAATGTTCCAAGGAGGTAACTAAAGCCATGGACAGCCAAATGTTATTCACATTCTTCCTAATTCTTTCATTGAATGTGAACATCATCTTTGAGACTGATATTTACTAGATATTTCAAATTGCCCTCTGATTTATTTACTTGATCAGCACAACTCGTCCTTCTTGATCAAGATGCTCAATCTATGCTGGTCCCATTTGCCTGCGTTTGGCCCATATCCCTCTGAGGAAGGTTTTTTTTTTACAATACCCCAGTACTCACTGTTACTGCTTCTAGATCTAATTTTTATTTTTAATTATTGAAACGAGTGTACTTAAATTCCCAAGTTACTATTGCAAGATTTAAATCTGGGCTCCCAAATATTTAATTCAGGACTTTGAGCTACCATTCCATTGTGCCACCAGACCCTTGCTTTAGTATAAGGGACTTTTTTGCTAGGGTTGAAGCTCATAGACTGAAATTCAAGGACCAAATTATTGATTTATATAGGAGGTTAGCTGAGAGGTTAGATATAAAGCATAGGGATAATGGGCAGGAACTCAAAGTGATAGGTTATTATTATTGTCATGCTACAAGTATCTTTGTTGGTCCTGCAAATATTCACCATGTTTGCAAATTTTCATATGATTTGGATGGTGGGAGAGAATACCCATATCTGTATTATTCAACATGATGAATATAGTTGGTATCATAAGCAATGTCGAGTGAAGCATGAAATTACAAAAAGATGTTAATAAATTGAACAACTGTCAAACTTTTGACAAACGGATTTTAAAAGTGTGGTAACTACTTGAATGGGAGAGGATTGAAACGTGTAATTGGCATGTAAAATGCCGATAAATGTGAGGTTATCCACTTTGGTGGCAAAAACAGGAAGGCAGATTACTATCTAAATGGCGTCAAGTTGGCAAAAAGGGAAGTACAATGTGATCTGGGGGTCCTTGTACATCAGTCTATGAAAGTAAGCATGCAGGTACAGCAGGTAGTGAAGAAAGCGAATGGCATGTTGGCCTTTATAACAAGAGAAATCAAATATAGCAGCAATGAGGTCCTTCTGCAGTTGTACAGAGCCCTAGTGAGACCACACCTGGAGTATTGTGTGCAGTTTTTGTCCCCTAATTTGTGGAAGGACATTCTTGCTATTGAGGGAGTGCGGCGTAGGTTTACAAGGTTAATTCCCAGGATGGCAGGACTGTCAAATGCTGAGAGAATGGAGCAGCTGGGCTTGTACACACTGGAGTTTAGAAGGATGAGAGGATATCTCATTGAAACATATAAAATTGTTAAGGGCTTAGACACACTAGAGGCAGGAAGCATGTTCCCGATGCTGGGGGAGTCCAGAACCAGGGGCCACAGTTTAAGAATAAGGAGTAAGCCATTTAGAACGGAGACAAGAAAACACTTTTTCTCATAGAGAGTAGTGAGTCTGTGGAATTCTCTGCCTCAGGTGGAGGCAGGTTTTCTGGATGCTTTCAAGAGAGAGCTAGATAGGACTCTTAAAAATAGCAGAGGCAGGGGATATGGGGAGAAGGCAGGAATGGGTTACTGATTGCGGATGATCAGCCATGATCACATTGAATGACGGTGCTGGCTCGAAGGGCCAAATGGCCTACTCCTGCACCTATTGTCTATTGGCTTGACTCTTGACTTTAAATGCTGTTTAATTTATTTGGATTCCTCTTACATGGAAAGCTCCTGATTGTGCTTAAGTAGGGACTATCATCTGGTCACTTTACAAACAAATATACACTCAGCATACACTGGGAAATTGGACAACTTTGCTGTTCCTCAGATAGCACAATGGGCTAAGAGTTCGGCTGGCGACCGGAAGGTAGCCGGTTCAAATCCCGCTTGGAGTGCATACTGTCGTTGTGTCCTTGGGCAAGACACTTCACCCACCTTTGCCTGTAATGGAATGTTACGGCGGCAGGCGCGGGCACACCGCGACGCCCTGTGTCTCCCTTTCAAGGGAGATGCTAAAAATGCATTTCGTTGTCTCTGTACTGTACACTGACAATGACAATAAATTGAATCATTTCATTTCATTTCATTTCAGCAAGCCAAAGACTGAAATGATTGGATACAAGGTATAGCATTCTGGCTAGGATTAGTTACCAGATCGGGTACCTGACTGAAAGTCAGAAGGAGTTTATGGTCACAAAATATCATCAGCTTGATTTTGAAATTCAGAAGTATTGGCTTTGGTTTGGAAGAATCTGACATTGTAGCCAAGGACAAATATTGAAATCTATTGTCGGCCTGTTATGTTACCATGACAACAAGGCCAACGAATAAAACTTCTGATAATGACATTGATAATAAACGAATTCATATAAACATAATGTGCTGATCTTTCAAATCTTTGAAACATCTTGTACATCTTTAATTTAACGATTTGAGATTAAAAGTAGAAAATGCAAATGAAATTCCCAGACAAAATATGGGGTTGTCAAATCTCTTTCCAAATGCTGGTAAAAATAGGGCTTAGTAGTTGAAACCTCGGATAGTCTCTGGGTATTTCAGTGTAGTTAACTCATCTTCTACACGTCAGGCTTTCCTTATTAACCTTGAAAACTCCAGAGAGAAAAATTACAACGAAATTCTACAGATGTCAATAAACTGAAATATAGGATATAGAACAATACAGCACAAGAATAAGCCTTCAGCCCACAATGTCTGGGCTGATATCAAGGCAAATCCTTATCTGCCTTCATATAATCCATATTTCTCAATTCCATTCATATCTGTGTGCTTATCGAAAGGTCTCTTAAATGCCATAATCGTATCTGTCTCCACCACCACCTCCGGCTGAATGTTCCAGGCATTCACCACCGTCTGTGTAAACAATTTGCCCGGCATATCTTATTTACACTTTGCTCCTCCATCTTAAAGCTATGCTCTCTTGTATTTGATATTTCTATCCTGGGGACAAGATTCTGACTGTCTACCCTATCTATGCCTCTCATAATTTTACATATTTCTATCAGGTCTCCCCGCACTCTTCAGTGTTCCAGAGAAAACAATTCCAGTTAGTCCAACCTCGCCCTGGAGCTAATGCCCCCTAATGCTGGCCTTTATAAATCAGAGCATTGAGTATAGAAGTTAGGATGTAATGTTAAAATTGTACAAGGCATTGGTGAGGCTAATTCTGGAGTATGGTGCACAATTTTGATCGCCAAAATATAGGAAAGATGTCAACAAAATAGAGAGAGTACAGAGGAGATTTACCAGAATGTTGCCTGGGTTTCAGCAACTAAGTTACAGGGAAAGGTTCAACAAGTTAGGTCTTTATTCTTTGGAGCGCAGAAGGTTAAGGGGGGACTTGATAGAGGTCTTTAAAATGATGAGAGGGATAGACAGAGTTGACATGGATAAGCTTTTTCCATTGAGAGTAGGGAAGATTCAAACAAGAGGACATGATTTGAGAATTAAGGGACAGATGTTTAGGGGTAACATGAGGGGGAACTTCATTACTCAGAGAGTGGTAGCTGTGTGGAATGAGCTTCTAGTGGAAGTGGTGGAGACAGGTTCGATTTTATCATTTAAAAATAAATTGGATAGGTATATGGACGGGAAAGGAATGGAGGGTTATGGTCTGAGTGCAGGTAGATGGGACTAGAGGAGAATAAGTGTTATGATGGCCTGTTTCCGTGCTGTAATTGCTATATGGTTATATGTTTATAATACTGGCAATATTCTAGTACAAAATGAAGAGGACTCAGAGTACAATTTTGTCACTCAGCCCATCAAGTCTGCTCTGCCATTCAATCTTGAATAATTTATCTTAACCCATTCTCATGCCTTCTCCCTATTACTCCTGACACCCTTACAAATCAATAATCTGTTAAAATCTGCCTTAAAAATCTCCTGTGACTTGGCTGTGCTGTCTGCGACAATTAATTCTACAGATTCACCATCCTCTGACTAAAAGAAAATACAGATGTTACTATCTTTTGAAGCAATACAGCTGCAGAGAAACATTAAAGTGGAGGAAAGACTGAAGGGAAGGCTGGTGTCAGGGTAAAGGACTAGAGGGATTAAATGATTAAAGGGAAGAAAGTGGAAGACACAACGGGATGGAAATGGAAGAAATAAAAGCTGGGAACGGAGACAAGCATCACAGAAGAAAATTGACAACAAAGACCTCAGCTGAGAGCAGAGAAGCAGGAATCACTCGGGCTCCTGGTCTCTAACATCTTTCATAAATGGTTGCCATCCAGAGGGATGTGGTGGACACCTCACAGTTAAACAATCTGCCAATGCATGTTGTTTGAAGTTCTCATATGAAGAAGAACTAAATGTGCACACATCAGGGGACACTACTGATGTGCAAGTCAATCCCTTCAGGAAGTCTTTGAGGAAGAGATGACTGCAAGAGAGATATGCACACAAAAATAGACAAGGTCAGAACAAAATCATTTCATAGACATACAGTTTCTTGTGTCTCCTTTTTACGACTCCACTGCACATCTTCTTCAAGACATGTCAACTTTGATGTAGTTCTCCTCCTCTCTTTGATGGGAGTTCTGCGAGTTCCTCTCCCAGTCTCTTCTGCCTATTGGTTCTACGGCTCTGCCGTTTGACTGTGCCGATGATCATTTCAATGTGAAATTCACGGAGGCAGTTCTGCATGCAAATCACTTTATCGTGTCTGAAGACTGTCTGGCATTGGTCAAGCATCCAATGAAGTGACAAGCTGCACACTGCTTGCTTCAACCATCACCAGTATAAGTTGTGATTCGACCGATGAATGTCATTGAACATTGGCAAGCTGGCAGCACACGCTACTGAAATCTCCAGTCAGACTGTCAGGGTCAGCTTTTACTACTCAGTATATTTGATTCTTATCACTGGCTGCTCCATCATTAATTGTCATTTTGTACCATGCCCAGCAGTGCTCCATGCTGTAATCGCAGCCTCATTAATCAATCTTGATAGTCCTGGCTACATCAGAGTTGTTTATTTATCTTGCCCATGATGGCAATAATAATGTACAACTTTACAACTCGTATTGTTCGTACAAATGAAGGATGCAGGTCAAGTCAAGTCAAAGCAAATCAAGTCAAGACAAGTCGAGTTTATTGTTTTTCTGGACAAGTGCAGTGATATACAGTTACAAAGAAAATCTTGCTCAAACATTTTGAGTCTATATTCAAAATAGATGCACAGACACATATATAAACCAGACTAAGTGCTGCTCCCCCAACGCAATATTCCACCACTCACGCCAAGCCCCCAATTGCGCGGGCGCAGCTCATTTCACTTAATCCCCCAGCACTCCTTCCCCCTCTTCACCCTCCCTCTTCTTTCCCCTCCCCAATCCCTTCCCTCACCTCTCCCTCCCTCTCCTTTCCCCTACCCTCAGTTACACCCTCCCTCTCTCCATAACTCCTCTCCCCTCCCTCCCACCGTCCTATCCCTCTATCCCCCACCTCCCCCACTCATCACCTCCCCCTAGCCCCCCCACTATCCCTCCTCATCTCCCTCACTGCCCTCCTCTCCCTCTAGTCCCCACTCCTTATCTCCCCCCACTCCCGCCCTCCTCTCCCTCTATTCCCCCTCCTCCCCACCAGACATGAGACAGGAAAAAATTGAAAAAAGAGGATTTTCTCCACGGATTTTGAAATCCGCCAAGGAACCACCGCCACCGCAAGGCCTCACCGCCACCGTGGCCCCAGCGTCGCGAGGCCTCACCGCCGCGGTCTCAATGCCTCCTGCATCGCCGCGTAGAACCCCGGCCGAGGCCTCGCCGATAAAAACCCGGGCCGGACAAAGCTGCCGACGGTGCTGACAGCTGGGCACCACGGAGGCCATGAAGTGGGCTCAGCCGCTCACCATCACGGAGACGCTCACAGACACAGCTCCAGCCGGCGGAGCGTCAGTGATGCTCTTCTTCTTCTTCTTCTTTGGAGTTTTACGGCAGCCGGCATCCGCAATGTTGCATTGCTGCCACCTTCTGGCTTCATTCCACAGTACTCGTGTCTTTACATTATATCCTTTTTATAAGGCCAGAGGCCCTCAAGAAATCAAACAACACCTTTACTCCTTTTCCTTTCCCTCCACACTCTACAATGTTCTTTACTGATATTTCTGTCACTCCAATTTTCTTCATTTCACTGGTCATAATTCCTCTTTCTGTCTCATATCTCCTACATGCATCTAGGGCATGCTGAACTGTTTCTGGTTGATGGCATTCCTCACACAGCCCAGTAGGGTGTTTTCCCAATATTTTTAATGTGCTGTTCAGGTGAGTGTGTCCTATCCTCAATCTTGTTAATACTACCTGTTCCCTCCTGTTCCCCCCTCTTCTTGCTGTAATGCCCATTCTGTTTTGTAGCGAATAGAGGTGTCTCCCCTTTGTCTCCTGTTCCCAGTATTGTTGCCATTCCTGATTTATTTTCGTCCACACAATGTGTTTTCCTTCAGATTTGGATAATTGTAAGTTTACCTCTATGTTTCTTTTTTTTTTTAAAAGCCTCCTTTGCTAATTTATCCACCTTTTCATTCCCAAGAACACCAATGTGTGCTGGGACCCACAACAAAGTCACGTCACTGCCTCTCCTTGTCACTTGGCTTAATAGTAGTAGGATTTCATACACTAGGTCAGGCCACCTATGGGATGCACCAGACCCAATACTCTGGATTGCAGATAATGAGTCGCTACATATTAATACTTTGCATGGTTGCACCTGTTCCATCCACCGAACTGCCATCAAAATAGCGTACAGTTCCACTGTATATACTGTCAAATAGTTATTTGTTCTTTTGTAAAGCTCAACATTCATCCCCTGGACTACCACAGCCGCCCCTGTTGTTTCAGCTACTGGATCTTTTGATCCATCTGTGAAAATTAAGAGGTGTTCCCTGTATCTATTATCTATATGGTTATTATATTCTGTCTTTAGGTCTGAATTTTTGTTCCTCCTTTTTGCCTCCCATATCTCCAGATCAACTTTTGGGATGTTCAGTAACCATATTGGCACAGATGGCCACAATACTGCAGGGCAGAACTCTTTGTCCTCTACTCCCATGTCCTTTGCCACAACTCCTCCAACCCAGCCGAAGCTTCCAGACTGAGCCACCCCTCTCTCCCAGCACTCCTGTACTACCTGTTTTGTTGGCTGGTTCTCTCCATGACCCTTAAGGCTTAGCCAGTAATTAGCCATTAGTTGTCTGCGGCGCAGTCTCAACGGCATCTCCCCAGTTTCCACCTGTAGTGCACATACAGGTGACGTCCGCACACCTCCTATACAGATTCTTAGAGCTTCCGCTTGGACTTTGTCCAACTCGGACAACACTGACTTAGATGCTGACCCATAAGCTATACTGCCATACTCTAGTCTGGATCTGATCAGTGATACATAAATACGTTTAAGAGATAATACATCTGCTCCCCACTCTAAACCTGCCAAGCATCTCATTACATTGATGGCATTTTTGCATTTTTCAATTATTTTTGTAATGTGGACCCTCCATGTTAATCTGGAGTCAAAATGAACCCCCAGGAAACGGAAATCTTTTACTCTTTCCAAATTGTTACCGTATAGTTTTAACTGGACATCCTCTTTAATTTTTTTCTTTGTGAAAACCATTATCTTTGTCTTCTCTATAGAGAATTTAAAACCCCATTTCCCTCCCCACTCTTCCACCTGGGCTATCCCTTGCTGTACTTTTTCCACGATAAAATCTATATTCCTCCCCCTTCTCCATAGGCTGCCATCATCTGCAAAGAGCGATCGCCCCATCTCTGGTTGAATGTTTGCAAATATATCATTGATCATGACTGAGAATAGGTTCGGGCTTATCGCACTTCCCTGGGGAGTTCCATTCTCGACTACACATTTACTAGAGATGTCTGACCCTATTTTAACTTGTATACTTCTACCGTTGAGAAAATCCATTATCCAGTTAAAAATATTTCCTTCTACTCCCATTAAATGCAGCTTTATTAGAAGACCTTCTCTCCACAACATATCGTAAGCCTTCTCTACATCAAAAAATATGGTAACTACAGATTCTTTTTTGACTTGTGCTTTCCTTATATCATCTTCCAAGCACAGAACTGGATTATTATTACCTCTTCATTTTCTAAAGCCACTCTGATAATTAGCCACTATACCGTTTTCTTCCATTAGATGCATTAATCTTTCATTTACCAGTCTTTCCATCAGTTTACACATGTGTGCTGTTAAGGCTATAGGTCTATAATTTACTGGATTACTTGCATCTTTCCCTGGTTTTCTAATAGGCACAATGATTGCTTCCTTCCACCTCTCCGGTATTCGCCCTTCTTCCCACACCTTGTTATATAGTGCAAGTATCTTTTGGAGTCCCTCCTCACTTAGATTCTTTATCATTATGTAACAAATATCATCCTTCCCTGGGGCTGAGTTCTTACACTTGGCCAGAGCTCTCTTTAGCTCCCCCAAATTAAATGGAATATTGTACTTGTCCTCTGTGATACCTTTCCTTTGTAAGGCCTCGACATTTTCCTCTCTTGTTCTTTCCCTACCTCTTCTTCCTTCATCTGATAAGTTGTGGGAGCTGTGAACCCTACTAAAAGTGTTAACCATTAGTTCTGCTTTGTCTTTATTTGAGACTACAGTTTGATCTCCATTTGTTAGGATAGGATATCTCCACTCCCTTTTATCACCTTCCATTTTTTTAATCATCCCCCATATCTCCCCTACCTGTGTTGTGTTTCCAATTGAATCACAATACTTCCTCCAATATGCTCTTTTGTTTGGCTTATAGTCCTCCTTACAATTGCCTGAGCCTGTTTGTAATTAATCATGTGTTGGTAGTTATGAGTTCTTTTTAATAATCTGAATGCTCTGTTTCTATTCACCACCACCTCTTTACGTCAGTGATGCTCACTGCTCCTTTAGCTTTATATTCTCCTCGCCAGGCGATGCGAGTGCTGCCCGTGGCTGACAGCGGATCCGGCCAATCAGTGTGGCGATGGTGCAGGAAGGGGCGTCGCCGTCCCAACAACTGACAGGAGAGGAGACCAATCTGCATAATGCGGTTTTTAAGATTTTTAAACCTTAATAACTTTAAAAATATACCATTGATCAGAACAAAACTTGTTGCCCTCGTAGCAAAGGCGAATGGTGAGTATGGTGGCGAAAATAATCGTAGCGCTATTGCGTACCATTTTTGCGCAAATAGAAAAAACGCAACACTTGAAGAGCACAAGATCAGAGTTTTACTTGTGTATCTTCTATCTATCTATTAATATATAAAACTCAAATCAGTCCGCCTGCAGTACGGATCCCTTCCTGCCTTTTGATTCGTTCCCGTTGTGTGATGTCACAATGCCCAATGCTCGCAGATGTCCAATCGGGATGGATCCATTTACATACCACCACCCCAGCCCCTGGTGACCGTCAGTGATGTCACAATGTGCTTATTGCCATTACAGAGACGGTTCACCAGATTGACTCCTGGGATGGCAGGACTTTCAGGAAGAAAGACGATGGCTTGTACTAGCTAGAATTTAGAAGATTGAGGGGTGATCTTATAGAATCTTATGTTTCTATGTTTCCCTCTCTTCACCCCTCTCCCTCCTCCCAACCAATCCCCTTCACTCTCTACCCCACCCCCTTCCTCTCCCCCCGCCCCCCTCCCCTATCCCTCTGTCCTCTTCCATGGCTCCCTCCCACAGCGGACCCTCCCTCCAATCACTGTGGCGATGGTGCTAATCTGAAGGGAGCGTCGCCGCTCCCAAATTATCAACAATGACAAAGTTTTGAGAGGAGACCAATCTGCATAATGCGGTTTTTAAGATTTTTAAACCTTAATAACTTTAAAAATATACCATTGATCAGAACAAAACTTGTTGCCCTCGTAGCAAAGGCGAATGGTGAGTATGGTGGCGAAAATAATCGTAGCGCTATTGCGTACCATTTTTGCGCAAATAGAAAAAACGCAACACTTGAAGAGCACAAGATCAGAGTTTTACTTGTGTATCTTCTATCTATCTATTAATATATAAAACTCAAATCAGTCCGCCTGCAGTACGGATCCCTTCCTGCCTTTTGATTCGTTCCCGTCGTGTGATGTCACAATGCCCAATGCTCGCAGATGTCCAATCGGGATGGATCCATTTACATATGCCTTTGCACCAGCCCCAGCCCCTGGTGACCGTGTCATCGTGTGATGTCACAATGCCCAAAGACATTATTGCCATAGAGGGAGTACAGACACGGTTCACCAGACTGACTCCTGGGATGGCAGGACTTTCAAATGAAGAAAGACTGGATAAACTCGGCTTGTACTAGCTAGAATTTAGAAGATTGAGGGGTGATCTTATAGAATCTTATGTTTCTATGTTTCCCTCTCTTCACCCCTCTCCCTCTCCCACCCATCCCTCTCTCCCCCACCCCCTTCACTCTCTACCCCACCCCCTTCCCTCTCCCCCCCACCGCCCCCTTCCCCTATCCCTCTGTCCCTCTTCCATCACCCCTCCCACTACCCCCCACTCCACCTCCCTCCCCACTCTTCCACTCTTTCTCTTTCCCCCCACACCCCTCCACTCTCCCCATCCCGACTCTTTCCCCTCTTTCTAATCTGAATGGAGCTGTTTATTGCATGCTCCCTCAATTGAAATTATCAACAATAGGATTTAAAGTTTTGGAGTTATGCTGCAAGCAAACAGGGCCTTCGGCTGAACTTGTTTATGGCAACCAAGTTGCCCCGTTTACCCATATCCTACCTACCTGCATTTGGTTCATCTATCTATCTATCTATCTATCTATCTATCTATCTATCTATCTATCTATCTATCTATCTATCTATAAAACTCAAATCCGTCCGCCGTCGACCTGCAGTACGGATCCCTTCCTGCCTTTTGATTCGTTGACGGCTTCCAACACACTTCGAAACAAAGTTGCAAGACAGGAACACTGAACTTTTCACTGCTGCAGCAGGCAGGGGAGGTGCAATTGAGGGAGGCAGGGGAGTGCTGGAAACTTACATTTGTCATCGGCTTCAATTCCATTGGAGGAGACGGGTGCATGGTGGAATATTGGGTTGGGGGATCACACCATTGGGGGAGCAGACCCAACGGGTCTGCACTTGGTCTAGTACCCTATATATATAAATAATGCTAATAATGATAATAATATTATAACGTGCCAGTATGCTACACTAGCATATGCTATAAAAAAAAACGGACCAGCATACAGGTACAATCGCACAAGCGTACAGGAAATTAATTTTGTTTTCTGGCGACTTGTTACATATGTTCATTAAACATTGTATCGGCAGAAATTTGTTTACAAAACAATGCACCATCTATAACTCGCCTTACTTGTGCATTCAATAATAAAAATGCCTAGACAGTAAATCCGCTGACCTAGGGTCTCACTGGCTGGATGAACAGGACAGATTTTTCTCTGGTATGTTCATCTAACAGGAAGGTGTTTAAAAATTAAAACAGACCAATGGTTTACTGCAGTAAGTCTTTACAAGTATAGATAAACTTTCAAAATGGACATTAATACATACATAGAGTGCTGGGGCAGCTCAGTAAGTCAGGCGGAATCTCAAAAGAACATGGATAGGTGACATTTCAGATCAGGACCCTTGTTCAGACTCTGACCTGAAACATGGGCTATCCATGTTCACCTGAGATGCAGCCTGATCTACTGAGCTACTCCGCCACTCCACATCTTCTTTTGTAAACCAGCATTTACAGTTCCTTGTTTCTACGTTAGTATATACATCAAAGTTTGATGTATCACACTGACTGAATATTCTAAATAAATAGAGGCAATATTTCACGTCTGTCATGCATTTATAGAAACTGTGCGGCCATTGATATTTTCAGGTTTGTTGTTCAATGAGACTAAACATATATATATTTTTTGTATAATATCTGTCAATTACATTGAGTGATTCTCTGATGATAGTGTAAATCTATAATGGCAAGAAGCCTGGCAGGAATTAAAGTCCCAATGCTGGGAAAAGAAT
This sequence comes from Leucoraja erinaceus, assembly GCF_028641065.1. Classification (NCBI taxonomy): domain Eukaryota; kingdom Metazoa; phylum Chordata; class Chondrichthyes; order Rajiformes; family Rajidae; genus Leucoraja; species Leucoraja erinaceus. The sequence continues at coordinate 16,247,597 of NC_073392.1, read as the reverse complement.
AAGTGGAACGGATAAAATAGCATGGAATAAAATGCTGAGAAATGGAAGGGAGAGGGTGGAAGGAATAAAAACAAGAGAATCCTCATTATAGTGAAATCGAGAAGGAAAATTGTGGTGGAGGGTGTAACACAGCAAAATATTATAGTTTTGCAATCACCACAGGACACTGGAACATGAATGTACTATTTAGCAATGAGAAGGGCCAGTGACAATGGTAATCCTGACCACTATCACAATCCCCCAATATTTATCTACTAATTCACTTGTTGGATGTAGAAAATCGTGACATTACGTCTTTTATGCAAAGTATTGAAAAATTTGTCAAGAATCAACCAAAATTGAACATGCCCTTGGAAAATGTTGGCAACTATATAATGAGAAAGTCATCATCTATTTCAAAGTGATGAAGGCACGGTCCTTGGACCACTGTTGCTCCTGACGTACATTAATGATCTACCTGAACGCATAAGTTGTAAAACAAGACTCTTTGCAGATGATTGTCTTGTATATACACCTGTCACTGATGTAGAGGATATGAACTCCTTACAAGAAGACCTTAAGTCCTTGGAATTATGGCAAAACACATGGAAGATGAGCTTCAACCCAACCAAATACTCAATTATGGTAATATCCAACAAGAAGAAACCACCTACTGGAGACTACGTCTTCTGTGGACAAATACTTCATCGTACAAGTTCACACCCATACCTTGGAGTTCATCTTGATAGCAAACTTTTGTGGGGGGAACACATGGACAACACGGTCACTAAAGCCTACCGGACACTAGGATTCCTTAGATGAAACCTCTGGTTCTGCCCAAAGGAAGTGAAAACCACAGGATATACAACATTGGTTAGACCCTTACTGGAATATGCTTCATGCGCCTGGGACCCACACAAGACTGGCCATATCAACAAACTAGAAGGGGTACAGAGGAAAGCAGCACGCTTTTGCATCGGGAACTACAATAGAGGTAGCAGTGTCACCCAGATGCTGTCCGATCTGGAGAGGGAAACGCTGGAAACAAGAAGGGCAAGGAACAGACTGCAGATAGATACATAACATACTCAACAGAAAGGAGAACAAGAAGGAGAAATGATATGCAAATCCCATTCGTCAGGACAGATATTTATAAGAACCTTAAGGGAATGGAATAAACTAGACAACCATATAGTCAAATCACCTTCACTAGACAGTTTTAAGGGGGCACTAAGAGCACGTTAGTATGCACAGCACATCCAAGTTTGTGATATGCAGAGTACTGCCCTGCCGACGACAAATTCAGAAGGTTCAGATAGTATAACTGTAGGAAACGTTTGGAGTGCAAATACTTTGCATTGTTCCTACATTTCCCCTCCTCAACACCTCCTTTAACAACTTACTTCCAAACTAACTCTTTGTCCAACTTGTTGATCACGCCTCTAAATTCCTTTAAAATTCACGTTGATTTTATTCCACCTATACTTTTATGAGTAATATATTGTGTACACATATTAGAGTTTTCGTGTCTGCATTTATTCTTAGGGATTTCTTCATTCTCCCTTACGCAGGGTGTCTGCACAATATGTCACTTGTTGGCTAACACCACAAGTGACAGGATCCCTATGTTCTAATTTTCACTGTCAAGGTAGTAAGTGTCTGGCCTTCATAATAATAATATATTTTATTTTTCATAGCAGGGAATGAAAATTCTGGCAGCGTTTTACAAATTGGCCAAAATATTATTACCCAGTAAATGGAAATTAAAGCTTACTACTTCATCGTTTCTGCAGGCTTCAGGGATGTTTCTTTGTTGGAGGCTATTGTCATCATAATCCGAACATAGGGGGAAAAAACACATGGAAATCATAGATATTCTCAGTGGGCAGTGCACAATCTCATCAAATTTAGTTTTTAAATGCTTTGAAAACCCAGTTTAGTTTAGAGATACAGCAGGGAAACAAGCCCTTGTTTCAGCACATAGACTGATGTCCCTGCCATCAAGGGATCCCCGCACACTGATGCTACCCTACTCACAGGAGGAACAATCTACAATTTTACCAAAGCCAATTAGCCTACAAACCTGTACGTCTTTGAAATGTGGGAGGAAACCCTGGCACCCGAGGAAAAACCACGCAGTCTTGGGGACAACGTACAAACTCCATACAGACAGCACTGTAGCCAAGATCGAACCCAGGTCTTTGGCGCAGTAAGGCAACAACTCTACTGCTGTGCCACTGTTAAGCCCTGTATTCCTCTTACTCTGGCCTATTCCATCCACCACTTCCTTTGTTTCACCGTTGATAGTTTCCACATAATAAGGTCTAAATTCCTTCCTTCGAGATCCTCCTTACAAATTTAACTGGTTAAATAATAGTTCATGATTCTATCGTCTCCTTTTTTAGATCCCTATGAAATTCCGATTGATATTGCTGCTTTGAAAAAAACTGGGAATTTCTTACCAAGTGACACAGATATAAATTTAATTGTGGTACCAAATGATTATTTTGAGAATACAGGATCCAGGTTCGATCCTGACTACGGGTACTGTCCGTAGTGAGTTTTTTACGTTCTCCCCGTGACCTGCATGGGTTTTCTCCGGGTGCTCCGGTTGCCTCCCACACTCCAAAGACATACAGGTTTGTATGTTAATCGGCTTGTTATGAATGTTAAATAGTCCCTAGTTTGTGCAGAAAAGTATTAGTGTGCAGTTATCACTTGTCGGTGCGGACTCGGTGTGCCGAAGGGCCAGTTTCCGCGCTGTACCTCAAGACTACAAAGGACAAAATTCATACACATAGCACAATTTGCTTGATGTATTATTGGTTGCGTCGTGAAAGGATCTTACATTATTTATAGCCACCCATATCCTTCTCAATGTGTAATGGAGCTAGTAAGTTACTTTTGACATGTAGACTAGATTAGATTGGTTTATAGTCATATACACTGGGGTGCAATGAAATTCCTTGTTCATATGAAGCTCAGATAGTAAACAGTGTGCATACAGTAATGGTTTTGGCTGGAAACACAAGCATGGAAGATTGTCCCACTCAAGAGAACACATAAACTGGATTGATTCCCCAGTCCAGTACTGAGGATGCGCAGCATTTGTATAGGAGACAGTGATAAGCACATTGCTGTGGTGGGATATTGTTGTGGATTGTGCAAAAAAGGCATGAAAATTGCTAAATAAATACAAGGTCATTCCGATTATGCAACATCTCAAACAGAAGGGCAACTGGATCTAATGTAACAGCCAACATAAACAGAAGACAGCAGAATGCAATGGATATTTCCTGGTATATGCTGGCCGAGAATCCTAGCACATGTTGGCAAAGAATGAGGAATTGCTGTTTTAATTGGCCTGAACTAATCACACTAAACAGACAGGGTTTGCAGCCCTGTAAAATTGTAACAAGGCTGTCCCACGTCCATTTCTTAATCAATCGATTTTAATCATCACAGTTTCGGAACAAAACTTAAAAGAAGATGCCTTCTTTTGAAAATTTGCCAATATGCTCGACGAGATGATCAAAGCAGGAAAGGTAGGGTTCAAAAATCAATATAATGGGCAGTTTGGCAAGTTCACTGCAGCTGAAGTTACATGTGTGTGTGTGTGGGGGGGGGGTCAAGCTTGGTCTGTTTCACTGACCACTTGTGCTGGCAAGCTCAAAGCTTTCTGTTTAAACACTAACTTACAACTAAAATGTTGTTTAAGGGTAGGTGGGGGGGGGAGGGAGAATCACTGTGAGGGGGGAAGAACAAAGGAAGACATTGTGGGGGGGGGGCTATGAGTGGGGGAGGGGGGTGGATGAAGAACAAAGGGGGACCTAGAGCAAGGGGGGGGGGGGATCACTGGGACGGGGGGGGGGAGGGGGACGGGGAAAACAAAGGAGGACAAGGCATGGGGGATTGGGGTGGGAGAACAAAGGAGCACCTTGCGCGGGATACTTTGTAACTGTCAGCATCCTTTACGTGGCCAATATTTGCATACCTTGGGTACCTTTGGCAAGCAAAGAATTCCACTGTGACTTGTCACATGTTACAATAAAATATTCAACTCAATTGGGGGAGTAAAGCAAAAGGAGCCAGCTAAAATAATAAGGGAACATGAAATATGGAGTGCTGATACACTAATTACTTTAGATTTTACCACCTTCATCATAAGCTAGCATGTTAGCTCCAGCCCTGTCCAATTACTGGGGTGATTAGGTGATTAGGAAAAAATGATGCCATGCAAATTTCATCCCAATCTTGGGCTTCCATTGCCATCTGCTGGCTGATAAAGTATCTGCTAAATCTGTCGCTTTATTCAACAATTGGTGTAATTTTGGTCAAAGGGTCGAAGGCAGTACGCTGCAGGAGCAAGCAACATTGGGGGATGTGTCAGTCCATGCAGAACCAAGCCTGGATTGGTAAATATTAACTTCCCAGGCCTTCATTTCTGTCTGACAATAGGCTGCATAGACCAAGAAAGAAATCATCTTTCACTGCAGAAAAATCAATCTTCAACAGCACAATACATAACAAAGCAAGGTTACGCAATGGAATTTTCAGACAAATGAATTATATACAAGGAAGTTTGTAATGATACAAAATAGGAATAAAATTTCAGTGAAAATAATAGTAGAGTGTTTATAGTTGCATCTCAACAATAAAATGACCCATTTCAAGTGAAATGCAATAAATTACAAGAATAAAATTTTGGTTTTGAGGTATAAAGCTGTTTTATTTCTTGTTTTGTGCATTGATTATATATTATTTAAGACATAATTTTTGTCTGTTTTTTACAATTTATGTTGCAGTTGTACTTGGACAGTATTTTCATGTATTTCTGAGAACTCTTCATTCATGTACCAACACTACAGACATTAGGAATGGAATGGATACGCGGATAATGGGAGAAGAAAGAAGGGAGACGGAGATGGAAGACGTTGGGAAAAATGATATGGAGATGAAAGAAAGAGTGGGGTGGTAGGATTACATGCATGGGAGAACGGACATGTGGAGGAGAGGGGGGAATGATGGGATAGATAAAAGAGGTAAGGAGAAGTGAGACTGGAGAAAGGAGAGAAAAGAAAAGTAGAGATGAGAATGGAGAAGGGAAAGGATAGGGGGCAAGAGGGTGGGGAGGGAAGAGTAGAGAGAAAGTCGTGGGAGAGGTGTGAACAGTGGATTGGCAATGTTGGGTAATGAGGAATTGGAACAGGAGGTATAAGGAGTAGATTGAGGGGTAAAAGTAGTCTCAGAGGGGAAGTCCACCCCTGTTTTGGAACCTTGCTGACTCTTAACTCCAGAACACTCAGAACAAGCAACGGTTGCAGTTTGAAATGGTCTTCCTTCTATCTGAGAAGGATATAATTCTGAGAAAATGGCAAAAAACAAGCCATGCCTCTCAAGAGAGAGTAAAGTAAGTTATCTTCTGTTTTTAGTTTAATTTAGTGTGTGGTGACGTTTTTAATAATTACACCAGAAGGTGTAGCACAAAGCTCTGGTATTTTATTTCATTGCTCTAGAATTTTATTTCATTCTTCTCATGTTTAAATTATAATGTTTTATTTTTAATTGTCTACTGTATATCATGTCGTTACTTGCGAGCAAACCACCAAGGCAAATTCTTTGTATATACACATACTTGGCTAATAACATTTATTCAATTCAATTCAATTCAATGCAAGTAAGAGTAAAGAGGTTGCTTGAAACTTCCAAAGTTAAGTCAGCAGTGGTGAATTGCTCGGAAGCTTACTTTCTCTAAAGTGAAATAAGTAGATAGGCTAAAAAGTTTAGAAGGAATTCCGAGAGTTTAACGCCATTGAAGCTGAAAACCTGATGAGTAATTATATTTGAGGAAGATCAAGAATCCAGAATCAGAGGGATGAAGCTCATTGAAGTGTGTGAACAAAAGGATAATGTGTAAATGGTGCTCAGTCTGTGTTAGAACAGGAGTTTTGGGTGAATTTCAGTTTCGGGAGGGTGGTATAGGCAGGCCCACCTGGAATACATCTAAACAGTCAAAACTAGAGAAGTAATGGCTTCAGCAAGGCTTTCAGCAAATAATGAACTGCAAAAGAGAGGGAACAATATTAAGAAACTAAGGTGGGGGAAGTGTGTGGCTATAGAGTCGGTGCAGGAATTTTGGTTTGAAGTCCAATCCAACGTCAAATATGACGTTGAGGTTGCGACAGGCAAGTTCAATTTCAGGTAAAAGCCAGTGAGAGGAATTAACTTGTTGGTTAGAGTATTGTGTTTGTGACGATACCCAATATTTGGCACTAAAAGAGATTACCCATTCATTTTCACACTGCTACTTGTGGGTGTTTAATGATGCGCTGCCATATAGTGATTACATTTCATAGAGCCACAAAGTTGTACAGAATAGAAGCAGGGTCGTTGGCCCTCCCCATCCATAGTGACCATCATATCTATCTGTACAAAGCCTCCTTGCCTGCATTAATGCCATATCCTTCCATGCCTTGTCCATTAAAGTACCTGTCAAGAAGCCTCTTGAATGCTGTTACTATTCCTGCCTCCACCACCACCTATGTCAGCTCACCCATGATACCAACTATTCTTTGTGTGAAAAATATGCACCTCAGGTACCCTTTAAACCTCAATCTCACCATAAGCAAACATTCTACTTCCCCTCCTGAGATGGGGGTTTCCACTCTGGGACACCCAAGGTGTCAGCTTTCTTCAGTAAACATGGTTTCCCCTCTACCATTGTGGATGGAGCCCATGTCTCCTCTGTGCACCAATAGTTTACCTCTAGTTCCCTCTCTCCCCCAGACTTAACAAGGATAAGAGTTATTCTGGTATTTAACATTCACCCCTAGCAGTTTCTGTTTCCAACACATCATTTTCTAACATTTCCACCACCTTCAATGTGATCCCACTACCACTCACATCTTCCAGTCTCCACCTCTTTCAGCCTTCCAACTCTCTCCACGACTCATTTGTTTGGTTGTCCCTTCCCACAAAGCACGTTCCCTCCCCAGGCAACCGTAGGAGATGTAGCATCTGTCTCCACACTTCCACTCTCACTTCCATCCAGGGACCCCAGGTGAGAATCTTCCAATCTCATCTATTACATTTGGTGGCTCCTTTACATCAAGAAGGCTAAACATAAAACGATACTCTAGGTGACCGTTTTGTTGAACCCTCGTGCTCTGGCTGTCAAGGCCTGCTGGAGCTCCCAGATATTAACTATTAACTATTTTAACTCCCCTTCCAATTACCATAGTGACCTTTCTGTCTTTTCTCTGCCTCCATCCCCACCGTGCCACCCTAATGAGGTGTGTGCAAAAAGAGTGTTTCACGGTACCTAGGTATGCGTGATAATAAAGAAAGCATTGAACCTTTTTAGATAGTCCAACCTGACATGACCATCCTGCTGCTGATGAATTCACTAAGTTTCTCTAATAACTTATTTCGTAACTCTATACCTCAATATTGAAAGTTATTTCACTTTACTTATGCTTTTCTGCATGCCATGACTTAATTTTGTTACGTTGGTTTCACTCCTTAGGTTACCATCCTGAGTAGCATTCTCTCCCAGGCCCCTCCTGGTGAGTTCAGTGAAGTCGTCAATGGTGAGTATCCATAGAGGTTGGTGTCAATATACTGAAATATACAATTTTACTTTAAATTAATGTGTGAACAAAACCATGGTCGTAAAATACTGGATGATTGATAAGGTATAAATGGGCAAATGTAGTTTACTGTATTTTACCAAGTTAACTCTTTAAACAACAAGCCATAGATAAAGATTGTCTTTTGCTTTAAGAAAAGCTATTTGCTCCTTTTGGGGAATAATACACATTCAATCATTGACATCTGACAGTGAGCCTAAACTCTCTGACCCTCAAACTTACTGAGATTTGGAATTACAAATTTAAGCCCACAGATGGTGGTTTCTTATTGGAATGGACATTCTTTCAAATTCTTCTTCTTACCCTGTTTAATGCCAATATTCTGTTGCCAATGAGGATGCAGTGAATATAGGACTAAATGGAAATTTAGTTTGCAGTGAAGCAAATAAATATTTGTCCATGATACATCACTTCATATATAAAAAAATCACCATCACTGGCTTCCCTGTAGGTGATATAGTCCAGAGAGCTTCTAATGTAGCATCTGTTTGTAACAGTTAGGCATTGTCATTTCACATGAAGACTTTAATGCAGCTTCAGAAGGTAATGAAAGTTTCATCTCTCTGTTGGCTGTTGAGGGTCATTTAAACCATCGATGGCTGGCCAATTATCTGGCCGGGGAACAAGGATTATATGGCGGGTGTGGAATCAGCTAGTCAAAACCTGCTGGTAAAGATGAAAAATTCCACAGCAGGGGAAGATTGTACACTCCTCCCAACAGCTGGTTCCACCAGAGGGCACAACCTCAGAATAAAAGGGACGCACCTTTAGAAAGGAGATGAGATGGAATTTCTTTAGTCAGAGGGTGATGAATCTGCTGAATTCATTGCCATACACTGCTGTGAAGGCCAAGTCTTTGGTTCCTTTTAAGGTGGAAATGAGATTCCTGATTAGCAAGGCCGTCAAAGGTATGGGGAGAATGGAATTGAGAGAGGCAGACAGATCAGCTATGATTGAAGGGCACAGTACAGCTACAATACAATACAATACAATACAATTTATTTGTCACTTGAACCTCATAGAGGCTCAAGTGAAATGTTGTTTCTGCAGTCATACATACAAGAAAAAAAAGACCCAAGACACAACACAATTTACACAGACATCCATCACAGCGCATCTCCTCCTCGCTGTGATGGAAGGCAAAAAAACGTATCTCTCCCCTGCACTTCCCTCTCCCCCCGATGTCAGAGTCAAAGTCAGAGCCCAAGTCAGAGCCCCCGGCGGGCGACAACAATTGTCCCGCGGCCATTAACGCCGCGCCGGGTGGTGCAAGGCCACGCTCCGGGTCTTGTTGTTGGAGCCCCGGGCGGGCGCTAGCAAAGTCCCGCAGCCGTTGAAGCCACGCCGGGCGATGATGTCAGGCCCCGCTCCAGGTACTCCTCGACCGTTGCGGAAGCCCCGAAAAGCGGTCTCCCAGCAGGGACCCGCGGGCTCCCAGTGTTACTGTCCACCAGACCTGCGGTTGGAGCCTCCGAATCCCTGGGGTCGGGTCGCAGCAGCGCGCCACCACCGCTACTCCTGCTCCGGACTCGGCCAGCTCCACGATGGTGAGTAGCTCCGCAGCTCCGCGACTGGAGCCCCAGGATGTTCCCGCTGGAGGCCGCTCCACAATACAGCCCCAACGACAACGGAGACCCGACAGGGAAAGGTCGGGTTCTCCTTGCAGGGGAAAGATTTTAAAAGTTTCCTCCTTCCCCCCCCCCGCCCCCCCCCCCCCCCCCCCCCCACACACACACACACACAGCTGCATCTCAACCTACGATGGGGTTACGTTCTGATAAATCCATCGTAAATTGAAAATATCGTACGATGAAAATGCATTTAATACAATGTGATCACGTGACGAGAAGTGATGTGCGGCTCGCTGCCGTTGTCCAGCGTTTGCACCATCGTAAAGTTGAGATATCGTAATTTGAAGCGTCGTAAATCGCGGAGCATCTGTAGTCTCAATGTGCTGAATTGCCTAATTCTGCTCCAATGACCTAAACATGAAGAAATGCGGAGACAAGCACAAGAAGCAGCCCCAACATTTACCTCCAGCATTGTCAGGCTTCATATTCTCAACCGATCAAAGGTTGCTGGCTTGACAAATGGTCAAGTCCCACCTGTCACACTGGAGAGTTCCATCAGTGGTCATTTTCCCTTTTGTTTTGGTAAATTACAATCGAAATATCACCGAATCGCTATACTGGACAAAGTCAAAACTATGTCAACTGAATTCAGTTCCATTGTGCTCTTCTTTTAACTTGCATATTTTTGTAATGAATGTCTGTACGGTGCAATGAGATGTGTCGCCCAAGTGCTGATGGTGTGTAAGTGCAGCATTTGGCATTCAAATGCTTTGTGATACCCTTCAAATCTATGAGTATAACAATGGCTCACTGTGCTCCAAATCTAATATTAAATTTCCAATCAAAGGTAAATAATACAAATCAGTCAAATTATTTTAGTGCATACAAAAATAACTATCTGCTTTATGTAAAATATCCTTTTTAAAATTGCTGTTTCTGTGATTGGTCAAAGTTAATAATTCTCACAGGAAACCCACAGAAATCCAAAAGCAACACAATATACCAGACCTATTGTCCACTCCGTCTGGATCATACAGTAAGTGCATTCGCAAGGCTCCAAAACAATATTTGGTAAAAACTCTGGCAATAAATGGTCTTGCCGTGCCAAGGAATAGGGTCTATCTTTAGGATTAAGGTTAATGTCTGGATGGCTTGTAAATGTACACAGGACTTGGTGAAGATAAGCAACCCTTCTCTTGATCCCCACAGATCTGCGAACTTTACTTCATGATGACAACCTGATATGCGAGAACATAGGGAGGTGAGCGTTAGCTTCAAGAAACTTTATGTTGTTGTCGTCTCGATCTTTATTCCCTCATAAAAAAGGCGAGGACACATGAAATAAATTATAATTATGGTTGAGGTATTGCTCTTTAATCTGCCAACGTTTATGGAACACTACATTTTCTGTTTATGCCAAATCTGTACAATTCATGCTTCACTTCTGATGATTTTCTTGTCAAAGGCTTCCTTACCTTTGTCCCATTTCAGGCAATCATTCAAACAGATTTAGGACGGGGGGGTAAATATGCAGTCTACAGTAAGCCCTCATTTTAATGGACCTCTTCAGAATGTATTTTGGTCATAGCTGATTGAACTACGGCAGCTGTCTAGGTCACACCACCTCCCCAGCCTCCAGCATCCCCGTTTACCTCCACACCACCCATGGCCTACATCGCTTCCAGGTCGGACCTTCTGCCGCCACTGCCGGCCCACACAGCTTCCTTGGTCACTTCCAGTCCCTGCCACCTGCCGCCACCGCCTGCCCTTATCTGTGCTCCGGCCACCCGCCCACAACCATCGACTGCTGATCCTCGCCTCTCCCCCAGCTGCCATTTTAAAATAAAATCAAAAGACATTGGAAATTCCCAACAGGTGAACCAGCATCAGCGGAAAGAGAAAATATCTCAACTTGATTACTTTTTATCAGAACTGGAAGAAAATATCAGATCGAAATATTTTAAGCCAGCTCTGATACCATCCTATAATAGGAAGTCTTCAGCAGGAACTTGCTGAAGACCCTTCCCCACAGTCCAACATCTAGCCCTGTCCTCAAGCAAATTACAGCAATTCAATTATAAGCATTGACATCTATTTAATGTAACACTACGAAGCCACCAACTATTACAGAAGCACAATATGCAAAGATTTTAAAAACAAATTTAATTTTCAGATCTGAAACTAAGACTGAGCAGCATTCATTGCTCTGGTGTAAGCTGTAAATTGTTTACTTGAGTGCTTCTTATTCTGGCCTGGTGGGCTCTAGCATGGGATATTTATCACTGCCATGCCTCAGTCATGGGCCCTTGAACAGCCCATGGCTATCAACCTCAAGAAACTCAGGGCAATGACAGCCTGGCTCCTATTGCATATTATCACATCGGGTGATATAGACAATAGACAATAGGTGCAGGAGTAGGCCATTCGGCCCTTCGAGCCAGCACTGCCATTCAATGTGATCATGGCTGAAGGAGATGTTAAGATGTCATGCTAGAGTTAACATGATTGCACCAATTATCAAGTGCCACTTGGGCTGAGAATTACCACACCAGTGTGAAAAGTTACAGTGGGATAAAAGTATTCAGAGTTCCCACTGTGTTACTCTCTAATAGCCCTGCTGGCTTGTACAGGTCTGATGAAATTATGGTTAGCTATGGGATTGATGATAAAATGTCCCATAAGTACACTCTGTGTTGAGTGAGGTACTGAAGTCCTGTCGTAACCCAGAACAAACCACCCCGAAACCTGTGAACGGACAAGGAGGAGATAATTTTGCCAAGACATGTATGAGCCTTGCATTGCTGCATTTTTTAATTATTTCTAAACGTACAATTGTCATTCAGAAGAGTTGAACATTAAGTTAATTGTTGAAGTCCATAAGTACATCATGGGAATATAATTAATGGGAGGGATGAGCTGTTATCCAGAAGGTTGATCTTTCAGAATTGCTGAGGGACGCAGCCCACGTTCTTGTTTACCGATGTAAGATCTTTACATCTTGATCACGGTCCAAGGGAAAAAAACAAATCGACAGAGAATTAACTGCCTGTATGTTATTTTACAGAATTACTGCAAAATATAACCTGGAACATTTCATCCCTGTTTCGGTTGGAGCAGGTACAGAAAAAGTAAGTATGCATTGTTTACCTTTCTGTTCCACTGTCGTCGTTGTGGCTATCCCTCGAGGTCGAGGATGATGGTCTACGTTCTGTTATTTTTATGGATTCACCGTTTCCGTGCCGGTTCTTGTCTAGGAGCTTCTAGCCATCACGTGGCCTGCTCCCGTCGCCCTTCCCCGATCGCCGGAAGTCTTGAGAAGTTTTGTGCTGCTCACAGAATGAAGATGCCTGTGCGTGTGTTTGTTTAACGTGTACTTGATGTTGCACTCCAAGAAGCACACGGTCCTTTGCAAATCAATCAACTCATTCCATTGCTAAGGGAACCAAGACAATTGGAGCTGATAGATCTGTTGCAGCCTTTATCCGCCTTCACAGCCATTGAGTTCAAGATAACTTTGTCCGCCTGGTCCGCTGTTGAGGTCTTGTAGGTTGGATCATTCTTAGTCTGGATCCTCATCCTCGACCTTACTGCCATGGGTGGCCCTTCCAGAAGCTGGTGCATCCGACGGCATCATTCTTGGAATCATTGGGGCACGCAAGCCTCTTCACCACAACAAGGTAAACGATCTGAAGAGGATCCGAAGACTGTATACCTCACATTTCTCTACAATATATTCCAGCTGTTAATTTTTTTTATTAACAGTCAATGTCCACTTGTTAATTGGGCTGGAGCAAGCCAGCAAGAAGCTGTAAGCAAGAAATAAAGAAGCCATAAAGAAAAAAATTAAGAATTTAATTTAAATATAGCACATCATGATCTGCAGAGCTGAAAGTACTTTGCAATTGGTGAATATATTTTGATGTGCCAATGCAGGAGGAAAAGCTCCCAATTTATGCACCAGGTCCCACAAATATCCATGCAATAATGATATCATTTTATTTTACAGTGACGAATGAGAGATGATTGTTTGAATGAGTACTGAAGAGAGCGATGTAGGAATTGTAGCACCATTTGGTAGGGCAGGCATGGCCTAGAAATAACATTTGATGAGGAAGAGAGCAGCTCCTGCAGTGTAGGACTCTCTTGGCACAACACGGGACTATCCACCCGAACCTTTGTGCTCAAGTCTTTGTTCTGCAACCAAACCACATTCAGATTAGAAAGCTAACAGGTCATGGCTAATAGGGAAATTGAGAGGGAAAAAAACAAAGTCATATTTATTTAATATTTTGTTCAGCATGGACATTGTGGGCTGAATGGCCTGATCCAGTGCTGAACTTTTCTACGTTACTTTCAATGTATTCACTCTTCATGTACTCAATAAAACCAAGATTGGTACATTATTCCGTTTAATTGCTTTTTTTTTTAACCAAGACTGCTCACCTACCTTCACTTTTTAAAAATAAATCTTAACATTTGAGACCAGCTTCGGAGTGGACAATAAGACTAAACAAAACTACATTTTAGTTCTGAGTTGCCCGATGTTTCACCACACTGAGGTTTGATGCCACAATGATCCTGGTGTGCCAGAGACCAAAAATATAGACAGTTAGCGTCGCAGCTAACAACCAGATACAAAATTTGGCAGGACAAGGTTCCTCATTATCATACCCATGTGAAAATGCAATCACTGATTACCTGCTACTTTTCATGCAAATTAAATCATTAACTCTCAAACTATTTTTGCAAGGTTTGAGCATCAAACCTGTGATCTACACAATGAGTTTATTCGATGCTCAGACACATTGATGTGATAAGCGCAGAAGGAGTTGCCCAAGAGTTTTTTGTTTTTTTTCACGGCTATAATTCCATATCCTGCCACAGGGTGGCTAAATAAGATTTTTTTAAGGCACAAAATCACCTGGTTTCTAACAATTTACATTCAAAGAAAAGTGGAGAGGGACATGATTGTTTTGTGTTTCTTCTAACTTTGTTCTATTTTCTGGGAAATCTTTGTCATTCCCTATTTATTCTTCAGGTCTTAATCACTGAACATGGTGACTTGAGGAATGGATGCTTTCTGGATCCAAAGCAGAAGGTGATTTTTAAGTTTGACCACTTAAACAAGACTGTTTCTGACATCAAGCCATGCACTGTGGTAAACCCCGTAGAGAATTGGAGGACGGCTATTGAAAGTGCACTCACCAGCTATGTGAAGAAGCACTATCCAAAGGGCAATCTTTCTGTAAGTATCCTCTGGAAATAGTACTATTCTCATGACAGATGAAAAACCATATGATTAATGTACAGCTCAGAAATTGAGCCAAAAGACCTCCAGAAAATATACTAGCAAAGGAAAGGCAGAGTGCAGACTATAGTGCCACATCCTGAAACAGACTTGCCCTTATTGTGTTTTGCAGTTGAAATTAAATTCAAAAGATGAGTAGCTTTACTGCAGTCATCAGGATCAATTCAACTGGGCAGCAAATAAACATACCCAGAAAATAATATCCTCAAGTTCACTCTTTCAAGCATTGTACTGGGCGTGTATGGAAACAAGCATTGCTAACCTGACATCTCTTACCAACAAACAGGAACAGATAATACATCTATGTCCTGCTAAATTTTTGTAAGGTGTCCTTGAGACTCTTGAAAGGCGCCCATAAATAAAAAAATGTATTATTATTATTATTATGTCAATTTATCAGTAATGACAACTTCAAGGAATGCAGCAGCAAATTCCTTGCAGTTTTTTTCTGCTGTTAACGTTGTTTTGGAAGAATATACACAAACTTTGTCATCACTGACAACGCCAGGAGCTGCAAGAAGAGTAGTATCGGAATTTTTTTTTAGACATACATGGATATCTCGAATTTGTCTTATTTTTTACAATATGTGGCATCATGTTCTTTCATGTAAACTAAGGGGATATATTTGTTGCCAAAAACTTCAGTTTCCCGCAGCCTAGGAGTCAGACATAATTTGCTAGCCTACAAAATGCTTCCACATTGAAAGGTATAAAATACTCAAAGTGGAGATTTCTTGTGTTGCTTGTGGACCATTTAAGAATGAAGAAACCATTAATTTATCAAACCAAACAATTTCCACTTTGCAACATATATGTTTGTCATAATATCCTTATTTCAGGATAGAAAAAATTAACTACTAGAACCCATGGTTTTAAGGTGAGAGGGTCAAGATTTAAACAAGATGTGCGGGGCAACTTTTTTGTGACTAGAATGTGCTGTTAGGGTTTGTGGTTGAAGCAAATACAATAGTTGCATTTCAGGAACCCTTTGGATAGACATATGGATATACAGGAAATGGAGAAATATGGATTATGCACAGGTAGGCCTTGGTCTTGGCATCATGTTCGGCACAGTCCTGATTTTGCTGAGTCGTGTCACAAATGTATGTCAAATCAGAAGATATCTGACCTTGGGTTAATTTCAACCAACTGATTAAAATATCAAATAAATAAATAAGCATCGACCATTGGCTAGGATTCTATGCTCAGGTCAATTAACAGCATTATGAAAGCTGTACAAACCTCATTGGTAATCAATAGATCAGCATTCCAAAGTGTGCCCTCTGTAACTTTGTCCAAATTGAAATATTAGTGATTGTGTTAAAGTCTCTGTAAGGATCTTAAGCAACAATCAAAAAACAAAACTGATGTGTGTGCATTATTAAACAGAGTTTGTAGAAGTCAGGTTATTTCGTTTTTGGTATTTACATCAGCCTTATTGCCCACTCAACTGTTCCTCACTAAATCTGCTATTCCTTTCCCATGTATGGTTATACAGCTTCCCTTAAAAAAAAAATCAATGCCTTTCACTTCAAAATCACCATCAGGCAGCAAGTTACATATACTTACCACTCTCTGGGAAAAAAAGGTTTGCACAAACTACTCGTAAGTGAACTTACATTTTATCTTTAGATTTTATTTTTGGTGCAGTTAAAACGTTTGCTATTTCTCTTGTCCCATTACAATTTTTATTTTGCTAATTTTCATCCCTCCTTAACATGCTCTTCACTTGGGTAAGAGGAAGAGTGGTTGAACTCAATATATCCTTAGCTATATCCTCAAACACAGAAAAAAATGCTGAATGATAAACAAGATCTTCCACCTTTGGGCCAGATGCATCCAGATCAGTTGTGCTATCACCTTTCAAGCTCATATTAATCAATGTCATTTAAATAATGGATCTTCTTGATTTAAATAGTTCAATAAGAAGCTGAGGCTTGAAGAAGAGCCATTCCATCCTATCTTTGTGTTCATAGTTGTTATCCTATATATATATATATATACAGATCCTCTCAAATTTGTACCTGGTGGAAGAGTCTAAGCATAGTAATCTTTTGCTTTGATAGGTATATGGGAAGAAATGTAGGGATCAGAAAATAATCACTGCCTGCATTGAATCTCATAAGTTTCAACGGAATGAGTTCTGGTGAGTTAGTTATATTGCTGCAGTGTGATTCATTCCTTTTATAGAAACATAGAAAATAGGTGCAAGAGGAGGCCATTCGGCCCTTCGAGCCACCACCGCCATTCATTGTGATATGGCTGATCGTCCCCAATTAATAACCCGTGCCTGCCTTCTCCCTATATCCTTTGATTCCACTAGCCCCTGGAGCTCTCTAACTCTCTCTTAAATCCATCCAGTGATTTGGCCTCCACTGCCTTCTATGGCAGGGAATTCCACAAACTCACAACTCTCTGGGTGAAAAAGTTTTTTCTCACCTCAGTCTTAAATGGCCTCCCCTTTATTCTAAGACTGTGGCCCCTGGTTCTGGACTCACCCAACATTGGGAACATTTTTCCTGCATCTAGCTTGTCCAGTCCTTTTATAATTTTATATGTTTCTATAAGAACCCCCTCATCCTTCTAAACTCCAGTGAATACAAGCCTAGTCTTTTCAATATTTCCTCATATGATAGTCCCGCCATCCCAAGGATCAATCTCGTAAACCTATGCTGCACTGCCTCAATCACAAAGATGTCCTTCCTCAAATTAGGAGACCAAAACTGTACACAATACTCCACATGTGGTCGTATCAAAGCCCTATACAACTGCAGAAGAACCTCTTTACTCCTATACTGAAATCCTCTTGTTATGAAGGCTAACATTCCATTAGATTTCTTCACTGCCTGCTGTACCTGCATGCAAACTTTCAGTGACTGTTGTGCAAGGAAACCCAGGTCTCACTGCTCCTCCCCCTTACCTAACCTAACCCCATTGAGATAATAATCTGCCCCCTTGTTTTTGCTGCCAAAGTGGATAACCTCACATGTATCTATATTATACTGCATCTTCCACGCATCTGCCCACTCACTCAACCTGTCCAGGTCATCCTGCAACCTCCTAACATCCTCTTCACAGCTCACTCTGCCACCCAGCTTTGTGTCATCCGCAAACTTGCTAGTGTTGCTCCTAATTCCCTCTTCCAAGTCATTAATATATATGGTAAACAGTTGCGGCCCCAACACCGAGCCTTGCGGCACTCCACTCGCCACTTTCAATTTTGTTTGATCCACTTGGCATACAAAATACACGACATAGCAGACATGTTTGGCACCCCACCCAGAACTATTAACTAATTCCATCACCAACACACAACAGCAGCAGTTTATACCATCTACAGGATATATGGTATGGTACTTTATTTGTCATATGTACTGTCTCCACCGGCCAGTGATGTGATGGATGCGAGGGTCTGGACCAATTGCTGACAAGTCCCCCCCCCACGGCGACGTCATGTCCGTCATTTGACTTTTCGGCATAGTGGTCATTCAGTGAGTTGGCTTGTAGGCGACGCAGCCTTTCGGTGAGTTGGCATTTCGGCAGAGCGATCCTTCTGTGAGTTTGCTTTTAGGCGTCCCACCCTTTCGGTTAGTTGGCGTTTTGGCTTTGTACACTTTCGGTTATTTGGCGTTTAGGCTTTGTTTCTGTTCGGTTATTTGGCTTCCACTTCTTTGCTTTGGCTTCTCGTCCTTCGACGACACATCCGGGTACCAACCACACAGCTGTGGTATCCAGTAAAGTCCCCCTGGAAAGATTTGGGAGATCACCAGCACCAGTGGATAATTTCAGCACTATTATTTACTGTTTTTTAAGTGGTAGAATGTTCCAAAATCGATCAGTAACTGTTAAAAATACAGAATTGATACTGAGACAGATGAAGAAATATTACAAATGATGACCAAATGTTTGTCCAAAGAATATCTGACAACATCTTAACGGAGAAAAGAAAAGTACCAGGTCAATGAGTTTTAGGAGGTAATTTCTAAGCATGGAGCCTTGGCAGTTAAAAGAACGGGTGCCAATGATGGAGCAATCAAATTCAGAGATAATCGACAAACCAAGTTTTGTTATGCACAGATATTTCCGTATAATATACCGGATGTTGCAGAGATACCAGAAGTTGCAAAGATCGATTTGAAAACAAGATGAGGATTTTTAAATTGAAGTTTTGGTTAGAGGGGAGTCTTGTGTACAGGTTGGAGAGTATGTGTGCAGATTAACGCACAGACCGTAGAGTTATGTTTGAAAGTTGATAGTAGAACAAAGGAGGCCAGATAAGATTGTCTTAGAAAAGTCAGGTCTAAAGAGAATAAACGCATAGATTGAAGTTGTAGCTATAGATTAGCTAAAGCACTGGCAAAACCCGATGATGATATGAAGTTATGGCAAATATGATGTGAAAACTCACCTCATAGTAAAGTGTAACACCAAAAGTGCAAATACTCTGATTTAGCTTCATAAAGTTCATGATGGGGATAACACCTTTGTTCTTCCCAACATTTAGTTGGAAGACATTTCTGATACCAAACACATTGCCATCTTTGACCCAAGGGTGACCAGACGACAGGGAGGAAGTGATATCAGTGTACATAAAGAAACTAAGTGTTGAAGGGCAGCATATAGAGAGAGAATAGGATGTTCTTCAAATGTTGTGGAGTTTAACAAGCCTGGCCATTTGTGTATAGATCATGGGAGCTGATATACCTTGCCTGTAGCTCGAGTAGCATCAATGGTTATTTTTTAGAATTCTTTGTTCAAAAATGAAAAACAATAATTATCCCGAGGTAGCCTAAAAGTTCAGAATTACAGTCACAAGGGAATACATTTTTGTCATGGGCAGTCTAAATGTTCCATTGAAACTGTAAATGCAACTGGGTCACATGAAGTGATTTATTCTTCCAGTTCAAGTGACCAAAGTGGAACAAAGACTGTATTTGCCCAGGGCTAACCATTATATCCATTCTAACACAATGCAAACCAGATATAAGGCCACTGAAAAATATACCCACTGTGACTTCTCTTTATTTTTCTAGGCAATCCAGATATTATCAGTGTAGTTTCTTATCCCCATTCAGAACCCTGGACTACCAATTAAAATGCTCACCCTCTTCTTCTTTGCAAGCTCAGAAGATTCCTTAATCCTCTTCCAAAGATTTGTTCATCCCCCTGTAGTGGCTTCCTCATTATTTAAATCCTGAGATATTTTTACGAAGTGAAGTTTTCTCCCACACCCCACTGACGATAAAACACATAAAGCATATTACGCTGAATATCTATGGCACAGCGCTTACTAGTTGCTTTCTCTGGCTGTCTATTAGAACCAAGTTAATGAAATAGACATTGAATATAGACATCGCTCATCTGATCGTTTTCAACATTACGAACTGTGATAGACTTATTATAACACAAAGTAAGAATAATTAAGAACTAATTTTGAATTGAATTTTATGTCATTCAAACTCCCCTTCCACCAATTTTTTTTCAACACACAAATAAAAATTGTTATGTCCCTCATGAAGCATCCAATGGCTTCTATAGCACACTTTACCTTACAGTTATATTTAAAATGGCATAACTATATTTACGTCCTGTGGAAGCATATTCTTATTGATAGTAAAATTATTCTGTCACCAATTCAGGAATGGCTTCTGGAAATCTGAATGGAAACTTGTTCACAGCGCATCTCAAGCCGAAGTCAGTGGTATAATTAAGGTGAAGGTCAGTAAAAGCACTGTAGTGGACTAACGTGGGGGGCATTGTGCATTCAGCTACCTGGGACTGATATTCAAGTCAAACACTTTCTCAATCAATGAGCAGAATCAGTTCACGTATTCAAAGGAAAACTATTGTCCTGTAATTTTACTTTCATTTAACTTCAGTCGTCTTGTTGAGTCTCAAGGGCCTGTCCCACTTGGGCGTCATTTACGCTCCATGTAGAAAATTGGTTGACGGGTCATGACGCGCGGGGGGGGGGGGGGGGCGCGTGGGTGATGCGTGCATAGCGCATGGTAAGGCGTGGAATTGCATGTAGTGGCGAGCAGTATTGCACGGCGCTCCAGAATTCGGTAGTGTACCGAAATCCTCGCACGCCACCTGCATGACATATCACTTACGCACGCTGATGCACTGGCTACGTACACTGATGCATTGGTGTTGCACGCTGTATTACGTGGTGACGCATGGTTACGTCACCGTGCGTCAACGTCCGTAAACATGCGACGCCTAGCAACGCTCCCATACGCAGTCGGCCCACCTTTTACGCGTCATGTAACCGCTAACCTCGTCCACACAGACCTCTTCCTAGGTTTCTTGCTAGCCTTTCTTGTTGTACTCCTGCCTGGCTGATCTGTAAGTATGAGGGCTGCTGCTAACAGAAGTCTCTGTTGTTGCTGTAGCAATAAAATCTGTAGTTCTTCCATGATGGTCATGATGCAGAATAGGGAAGCAGGGTATTCGAATGACGTCGCGCCCGCCAGACAGCTGTGCTGACGCATAATGATGCGTGATTTGCGAGCGACTGTCGCGCGTCAGTCAATTCCGGCCATGATGCGCTAATGACGCCCAAGTGGGACAGGCCCTTCATTATCTGTACTCGTTCTCATCTAACAAACAGCTAACAATGAATGGCCTATTTCCTTTATCATCGTTATTTTTTTGCATATCTTTCATTCATTCGTTCTGTATCTCTCTTCATCACCGTCTGTATCTCTCGTTTCCTTTTCCCGACTGTTTGAAGGGTCTCGACACGAAACGTCACCTATTCCTTTTCTCCTGAGATGCTGTCTGATCCACTGAGTTACTTCCTTTTTTGTGTGTCTATCTTCTGTTTAAACCAGTATCTGCAGTTCCTTCCAACACATGACCATTTCACACTAGTTGCTGTGATTGTAACCATTAATATTACATAGTTCACGCAACTGTCAACTCGCAAAGAGCCAATGAAAGTCAAAAAAGCCATTATGAGAATGAGAAATAAGAATAAAACTGTTCGAGACATCAGCCAAACCGTAGGCTTACCAAAAATCAACTGTTTGGAACATCATTAAGAAGAAAGAGAGCACTGGTGAGCTTACTAATCGCAAAGGGACTGGCAGGCCAAGGAAGACCACCACAACTGATGACAGAAGAATTTTCTCTATAACAAAGAAAAACTCCCAAGCACCTGTCCGACATATCAGAAACACTCTTCAGGAAGCAGGTGTGGATTTGTCAATGACCACTGTCCACAGAAGACTTCATGAACAGAAATGCAGAGGCTACACTGCAAGATGCAAACCACTGGTTACCTGCAGCAAGACAATAATCCCAAACATACTGCTAAAGCAACAAAGGAATATTTCAAAGCTAAAAAATGGTCAATTTTTGTGTGGCCAAGTCAATCACCCGATCTGAACCCAACTGAACATGCCTTTTATATGCTGAAGAGAAAACTGAAGGGGACTAGCCCCCAAAACACAAGCATAAGCTAAAGATGACTGCAATACAGGCCTGGCAGATCATCACCAGAGAGGCCATCCAGCAACAGGTGATGTCCATGAATCACAGACTTCAAGCAGTCATCGCATGCAAAGGATATGCAACAAAACACTAAACACGACTACTTTCATTTACATAACATTCCTGTGTCCCAAACATTATGGTGCCCTGAAATGGGGGAGGGGGACTATGTATAAACACTGCTGTAATTTCTTCATGGTGAAACCAAAATGTATAAAAATAGCCTTTGTTCAAATCTGACAATGTGCACTTAAACCACATGTGATTTGTTTCTATTACACATCTCAAATCGTGGAGTACAGAGGCAAATAAATAAATGATGGGTCTTTGTCCCAAACATTATGGAGGGCACTGTGAGGTAGGCAGAAGGCAGAAGGCAGACCCGAAATAACAGTGCAATGTTCTCATATTGGCACTTGCAAAATTGATCATCGAGCTAAAACCACAATTAGATTTCATGCTTACTGCAAGACATTTTTAGCACAGATCTGCAAGAACACAGTTACACTCACTCAGGGCAGACTGAAATGAAACTTGGACTTTGTAATACACTACTTTAAGCCTGTACTGGAAGGGCATGTTTATTTGCATGGTGTCACGGTGCAAACAGCCAAATACTTTTATCTTAATACTATCAAACATACGACCATAAACCATATTGCATTGATTGGGAATTACTTTCCATTTAACAATTTCGCACCAGATCTCTATTATTTCCAAGTACCAGGAGAATTTGTAAAAAAAAGTTTAATGCATTTTTTTATTCTTCTTGTTTTCTTGAACTTTCAGTTTATATTTGAAATCCAATTGTTTGTCTGCCAAATTTAAGCTAATGGATTTAGATTCTATACTCATTAAATGAAGCAAAAGCCTCCAGCAAAATTATTACTGAGCATTTTCCATACTATAGATATCAGGCATCATTATTTCCAAATCCGTGTCTCAAATTTGGCATTTAGGTTCATGGCGAGGAAATTTTATTCTTCTCTCTTCGAAGTAGGCAATTTTTTACCTGTTATAATTTGGTGATCTGGTTAGTTTTGTACGAGGCATTTCAGTGTGTCTGTTCCTGTATTTTTATACTGCTTCCTATGCTACTCTATACTGAAGGGCTGAATGCTCCATTAAGGAAATTATTAAATCAATTAATAAATCATTCTCATGCACAATTGCTTGTCACATGGTCATCATAAGTCTGTAGCATTAATTCACAAATGGTAATAGGTCACTTAACAACTCTTCTGGTGAAATAATTGTGCAAGTATGAGGGTGGGGAGAGAATGGACAAGAAGGTTACCCTTTTGCACTGTTGTATTAACTTTGCCCTTTGATTTTTCTTCCATCAGGCTCATTACTTTGAGGAGGGTAGCATTACTTTAATCAGCAATACGGAAGTGAATCAGAAACTTCCAGTAAATGTAAGGAAAATTGTACAAATGTATTTGCATGCTTACAGTTTTGTGCAACAGTGAGCAATCTGTGTATATATACAATTAAATGCAAACACTGAATCACATAATAGGACCTTTAATCAATTACAAATATAAGAGAATGTCCCTGTTGAAATAAATTCAACAGCAAGCGTCTTGAAATATGATAACATTGGAATCAAAAATGTAAAGCAGGTCAGCAGAGCAACAGGGTGGAAAAGATACAAAGGTCTAGTGTGTTTATGAAATGGGAGGATGGAGACCTGTGACAGGAGTGAATGTTTGGGATGGCAGTAAGAATGGATAATGAGAAGTTGGACGTGTCAGTAAATAGGCAGAATTACATTAAGATTACTGGATGGATAAAAGTTTTACAAACCAACTGGTCCACATGGAAAATTTCCTTGAACACCCGTATTTGACGTTATCGCATCTTATTGCCATGTTGCTTTATGTCTTTTTCCTCGAACTACCTCTGGAATTAACTGTTACATATTGACATTGCCACTGGTCGATTAACTTTGGTGCTGCACTTTGTCACTTCATCATCCTCTATGTAAAGCAAAAAGGTTTCCCTGACATTTAGTCTTGTTTGTCTACATGCTCTATAGTCATTAGAGTGATAGGAGCAAGGGGTGGAAGGAAAATGTGAATGGACCTGCAGGGGTAGAAATGGCCCTCCATAGGCTCATAGTTTCACAAGACCAGCGTACTTAATGCAACTATTACTCTACTACGTAGCATTATACAATTAAAAAATAATAATAATAGACACGGAATGCAAGCAGCATAATTAGGCTATTCAATTCCCCACACCTATTTCACCAATTAATAAGATTATGTCTGATCATTTACCTCAGCATCAATTTCTTGAATATGATGAAATGCCCATTGAATTATTAAATTTCGAATGTCTCTTTCTTCCACCAGAATGAATGTGAAGGGGCTACAGAATTTGTGAAAGCCATTGAAAATGCTGATGTTGATTTTCAGGTAATTCTGGGTTAGTGTTTTTACATGGATGGGTATTTTATTCAGTGACGTCGGTGGAGAGAAATCAAGGCTGCACCCTAAAAATATTCCCAACTTGTCCTCCAACTGTTGCATACCAAATATGACCTCTACTTTTTTTTTATCCTGAATTTTCCTAAACATGGTATGTTTGTTATGTAGAATGACATTTGATGAGGAAAAGCACTTCTTTAATAGAACTGAGATGACCAAGATGGGTTGAATCCTAAAATAATGAGGAATGGGGTGACAGAATCATTACCAATTGCTGTCACCCTATTTAATTGGGTTCAGAAGCGCGTTTTCTTAATATGCTATCAGAATTTATACTCTTAATGG
Organism: Leucoraja erinaceus; assembly: GCF_028641065.1. Taxonomy (NCBI): domain Eukaryota; kingdom Metazoa; phylum Chordata; class Chondrichthyes; order Rajiformes; family Rajidae; genus Leucoraja; species Leucoraja erinaceus. The sequence continues at coordinate 16,222,813 of NC_073392.1, read as the reverse complement.
TACTTTTCTTTCAAATATGGCTCGTCGCAATCTCAAAGGGAATGACTATGTGATTATAGGGCACATGGGGTTAACATTTTGCATTCAGTAATGCACTTTTTTACCAACCTTGCTTTTACACCCATGCCTATTGCATTGCAGTTTTTTTTAAACATCAGACATTTAACATTTATAACACGAGTTTGATGTCAGTTGAGGAGACAGACCCACAGCAGTGATGTTAATAGATTGCTGCCTTCAGCCAACCTATCCATAGCTTGAATTACAGGCTGCACTATGTAATAAATTGTTGGGCAATTTATAAGAATAAAAAGTTCAATCATGCAGCATCCCATATGCTGTAAACCTCATGCACATGTGCAGACTATATCATTGTGCTTTGAAAACGATGCAAGATTTAAAATCCAACCACTACACAGCCAGCACAAGTTTCTACATTCAGTGCAGCAGATCAATAGCTACAGAACAAGTATATTCATTCCAGCTTTTAAAGACAGCGATTCCTGCTGGAATATATCTCCAAGAGTCTAAGCAACTGTAAATTTAAGTGGTATTTCAGCTTTTTTTTTAACCCTGAATGTTTTCATGAGGCTTTACAATAGACACCAAAACCAAACTACACTATATTTATGCTTTCCTCAAAGTATGAGTGGCAATGATAGCGTAGACAATCACAACCTTTTTCCCAGGATGGAAATGTTAAAGACTAGAAGGCATAGCTTTAAAAAGAGAGGGCTAATGCTTAAAGGAGTTGCGCGGTACAAGTTTTATTTTACACACAGAGTTGGGTGTTTGGAATGCACTGGCAGGGGTGGTGGGGTAGGTGGAAACAGATACAATCGGGCAGTTTACTAAGCTTTTAGATAGGCATATTGATATGCAGGGAATGGAGGGATATGGATCACATGCAGGCAGAGGAGATTAGTTTCTTGGCATCTTGCTTGGCACAGATATTGTGAACTGAAGGGCCCGTTCCTATGCTGTAATACGTTATGTTCAAAATAAATTGGATAAAACATTTATCTATTATCATCAAGGCACAAACCAAATAGCCATGGACATAAAATGGTATTCCTTCCTGTTATCAAAAAACTAGAATGGAATATTGAATTACCATGCGAGTAAAGTCCTCCATAAATAGACGATAGTGGCAAAAGAGGAGGCCTTTCATGCTTATTGTAACAGTAATGAAAAACACTTTCCAGATGAATCCCAATTCCCAACTCTTAGCCACAACCTTTTTCAGGTTATGACATGTAAATGTTCGATCAATTTATTTTTTAAGTATTGGCAGTTTTGGTCTTTATCATCCCAATCGAACCTTAGCTCATCAATGCGAGGGTAAAAATTCTCAGCTCATTTCCACTCCAATTCCAAAAATCTAACCTTGGCTCCTAGATAGAAGATCAAAAGGAGTCCATGTTGATGATATCCAGCAATACTTTTCAATTGATCCTTGTTAGTTATTTGTCTCTTTACTGTACGTACCAAATCTGATCTATCCTATCTATCTCATAATTTTATGCACCCATATTAAATAACCTCTTCATCTTCTCTGTTCTGAAGAAAAATCTCATCATGTCTAATAAATCCTCACATTTGATCTTCATCAACTTTGACAAATAGTCCAGTAATGTGGTGCCCTGGTCTTGATAAGGACTCTCATTCTAACCAGGGATTCGTGCAAATCTAGCATGAACTTTTTCCTCATTATCAAAAAAGGAAAATTATCCCATATGTCTTCTTAACCACATCTAACTTCTTAGTTACCTGTGGTAATGCATTCTTTCTGTCCAAATGCATGTTCAAATAGGAGGCCCAACACCATCTCAAAGCAATTGAGGATAGGTATGATGAGTTCACCTTGTCTGTGTTACTCACACCGGAAATTTATTTTAAAAAAGTGATCTGATTATGTTTATTAGGCAATTCTGGATAATCCATTGTTTGAATACATTTTTTTGGAATGTTTTTTATCCAGGTTTGCAAACAGAAGGCTCTTACTCAGAAATGTATCCTCATTTCAGATTCTGACCACATTGCATCATTTTTCACATTTTTCTTTTTTGTTGCTTCACATGCGATATCCTCAAAGTCCCCGAACTCAGATTTGTCAGGAAGAGGAACAGTAACATCTTAAATAAAACTGAGGCTTCCAGTATCCATGCAAACTTTAATTTTGTCAAATCACATAATGGTTGAGGAGATAATTTTGTTTGCCGCAAAGCTTGAGTGCTTGTATGACAGAAGGTTCAATAATCTCTATTATGAGCAGCCAAACAATAGCTTCTTGTTCTCTCTCTCTCTCCCTCCAGCTTGCACTGATGGAAAACTATCAAAAGCTGGATTCTTTGCTCAAAGGTCTCCGACGGCAGTTGCCATTTACACACACAACAGTTGACTGGGATAAAATCATCAACGCCAAGATCGTCAGGGAAATGGACCTGGCACAGTCACTATAAGACTCACAATCTGAATCTTTGGTGAACCAGACTCATAATAGCCATGATCATATTTAAAAAATAAAGAATATGCAAAGAAATAAAGTTTGATTTTACCATCATTCATACATTAATGTCCTCCAGGCATCAGCACAGGATGTCCCCAGTTTAAGAACGCCCAATAGGGGTCCTCAGCCCCCTATTGTACTCCCTGTACACACATGACTGTGTGGCTAGGTTCAGCTCCAACTCAATAATCAAGTTTGCTGATGACACTGTGGTGGTGGGCCTGATCTCAGACAACGATGAGAAGGCCTACCGGGAGGAGGTGGCTGATCTAGCACTCTGGTGCCAGGACAACAGCCTCCTCTTGAACATCAAAAAAACTATGGAGCTGATCGTGGACTTTAGGAGGGCACATCATCCGAGGACGTACACTCTATTGAGGATAAATGGGGATACTGTGGATAGGGTAAGCTGTTTTAAATATCTGGGAGTCCACATCTCTGAGGATATGACATGGGCATCACACGCTGCAACACTCGTGAGTAAGGCAAGGCAGCGCCTTTACCACCTCAGGCAATTGAGGAAATTCAGAGTGTCTCCGAGGATCCTCGAGTGCTTCTACTCAGCGGCTGTGGAAAGCATCTTGTCCGGAAATATTACCATCTGGTTTGGGAATTGCTCTGCCCAGGACAAGAAGGCTCTGCAGAGAGTAGTGCGTTCGGCCGAACGCACTATGGGAACTTCACTCGCCCCCCTGCAGGAACTATACAACAGGAGATGCAACTCCAGAGCAAATAAAATCATGAGAGACCCCTTCCACCCATGCAACGGACTGTTCCAGTTGCTACGGTCAGGCAAACACCTCCGTTGCCATGCAGTGAGAACGGAGAGGTTGAGAAGGAGTTTCTTCCTAGAGGCCATTCGGACTGTAAACTCCCATCCCACCAGGGACTAACTTTACTGAACGTTTTTTCTTCCAATATTTAATATGTGAAAGAATATGTATGTGTTTATGATTGTGTTTATAGTTTGTTTGGTTGTTTGTTTGTCTTTTTGCACAAAGTCCGCGAGCATTGCCACTTTCATTTCACTGCACATCTCGTATGTGTATGTGACGAATAAACTTGACTTGACTTCTGTACTGCACATTATTACGAGTGTTTAGGAGATTGACAGGATGGATTTTCTGGCAGCTTCTTGGCACCAGCTAGAATTTTGCCACATCGAACCCAGGAAGAAAACATTCAGATGAGCACATTGATGTACATTTTGCACATCGTAATAATGAAAGACATGCCGCCCGAGTAGCAGCAGTGCCTTATTGAAAAGCCAATAGCAATAAAACCACTTCTGCAGCTATTTTATCATTAGCCCAAACTTTGTTAAAAAATAAGTTGGTTCTGAAGTATGGTACCCCTGCCTTAACCCAGGATGGATTGTATTGGGGAAACAAAGAATAATTGGGAGAAGAGGTGGTCAATTTTGGGATATAGATAGCAGCTCTACCAGCTGTAACATTGTGCTTCTCTTTAATTGCCCCCATTAAGGCAAATTAAAGATGGACTAACTAAATTTAGCAAGATCTACATATCAATCAATCAATCAACCTTTATTGTCATCTTGCAAGCAACAGTTGTACAGTGCAAAATGAAAAGACGTTTCCCAGTGAATAGCGGAGCATCGCACATGAAATTTAAAACATTTCACTCATAATAACACTAAAAACAATCCAGTCCCTGATGGAACAGTATAAATAGTTAAAAGCAGGTAAAACACAATGTTAAAATACAATAAACCAATCATAAAAATGTCCGGGGCAGCTGATTTGAGTGGCCAGTGCCAGTTATTAAAGTGTCCGTGCCAGCCGCAGAATCAAGTGACTGTGAGTACAGAGTGACTGTTTAGCAGCCTCACAGCCTGTGGTAGGAAGCTGTTTAGCAGTCTTGTAGTCGGGGCTTTGATGCTTCGATATCTCTTGCCTGATGGCAGGAGATCCAGGTGTATGTGGAGGGGGTGCAGTTTGTCCTTAGCAATTCTCTGAGCTTTTTTCAGACAGCGGCTCTGGAACAGTTCTTGTACCGAGGGTAGGGAGACGCCAATGATAAAGAATATTGAATATTAAAGAATTATAACACCAAAATAGAACATGCAGTCTCTAATAAAATTCCCTCTGGTTCACTCAGAGTTGTCATCTCAGATGATCTACTTAAATCTCTGTGTGGGATATTAATACATTGTTAGTTTACAGGAAAGATAATATTGAGGCAATGATACTCGAATGTGAAAGATCAATGTACAGCTCTTGAATAAAGCCAAGGAAAAAGGCACCTCAGATGCTCTCAGATCAATGATTAATGCTAGCTGCAGTTTAGCTAATTTGAACTACAGCTAGATTGGACTGGAGTTGGATTGGCTTTACTATGTTAGATTGTCTCAATTTATTGTGTTCTGTTCAGTGCAAAGTTAAACCACACGGCAATATTCATGAACACATCAGCTTCTGTGTCAACATTAGAGAGCGAGTGGTTATCATCAGGGTACCACAATAACCTAAGAGAAAGAAAACAAACATTTCTTATTGAGCAGTTCTTATTCCAAGTCTTCTGCCATTCAGCAATGCCCGATGCTCAAAGTGGCCACAACTGTCATCACAAACCTCAAACAACATAGCACATTGATCCAAGGGACATCACAGGAACAGCATCAAGTAACATCCAACCTTGTGCCACAAAAGAAAATGTAACCCAAATGGCCATGAGTTTGGTGAAAGAGACAGTGTCAATATTTTTTAAAAAGAGTGGAGGGCAATTCCAGAGTTTATGGCCTTGGCAGCTCAAAACAAATGTAAATGTGGGAATAATTAACTTTGGAGATGTTCAAATAGACTTCAGTTATCTAAGAGAATTAAAGGTCTGAAGGAGATTACAAGATTAAAAAGCAGGAAGTTAGAAATTCAGGTACTGCTTAAGTCGAAGCTAGTATAATTGAGTTACCATAGAGGATGATAGTGAAGTCACCTTGTGTGTGCAAGGACAGATAATGGGCATCGGATTTAGAATCACCTCAAATTTCTGCAGGATAGAATGAGAAAAGCTAACCCAGAATCCAATGAAATAATGAAGGCCAGAGGCAACACAGTGGTTAGTGCTGGTCTTACAGCCCTGGGGACCTGCTTTTGACCCGACTTTGAGAGGTGTCTTTGTGGTTAATTTCTAGCAGGACATAGAGTGCTGCAGGAATTCAGTGGGCCAGGCAAGTATCAAGAAGTGGAGATAATGGGCACGTGAGAAGGAATAAGTTGCAGGACTGCAGGGAAATAAAAAATGGGATTGATCGGAATTGGAATTAACCTGAAGGACACAATGACCTCCCTCTGTGTCATGACAGGTAAGTAAAGGAGATGAGATTTTCAGTTGGACATGATCTAAATCAGGTGATGTAACGGCAGTGCAAACAGACCATCCATAACTAATTTAAAACATAACACAATGATTGGAGTCAGACTAGTTCATTTCCAGATGACTGCTGGGAGAAGAATGGAACTGATAGCACAGGAGTGAACTTTGCTCCAAGGCCGGAAACAATGAATTGTAATTGCAAACTATAAACTGGAGGAATCCTCTGCTCATCCAGCCAAGAATCTGCAAATTCAAAGACAGTAGAGGTGATCATGTTGGTGTCAAGATAGGGCTATTAGTGGATGAGTGGAATCCAACCATGGATAATGTTGATGAGGATGTATAACACAAATGATAAGTAATCAGGACCAAAGATGGAACATGACCACAGCACAGACTATGGTGGTGATACGGAAGCAATAGCATATTGGCTGTCTGGAAAAATAAGATAAAAATATACAACATAAATAAATTAACATTTAATATACTGTAGGAACAACTATCAAATCACTTAATAGTAGATCATCTACTATTAAGTGTTTCTTCTATTGGATCCACAAGCACCAGATATTCTCCTGTCTATTGATCAATTAGTGCTTTGAGAACAGACATACAGATTTATGCTTATACGAGTTCTATGTATTTGGGACTAATAGTTCACAGCTAGACAAAGCATGCATAACTCCGAACTTAAAATGTAGACAAAGCATTCACAGCTATCAATTTAATGACTGGACAAAAATGTTCAATCCTGCAGATTTACATCAAGGCTGAATCCTCTACAATTGAGTAAAATCCTTGTTGCACTTGCTCAAGCCCATGCTGGCATTACATGTTCTGTGTCTCCTCAGACATTCAGCTGGACAGTATCAACATTAGAGGAACCACTTGATTATTGTTAACCAACATCAGGAACATCTATCGCTCCATCCCTCGCCCACACTTTGGACAATCTAAACATCTGATTGTGCTTCTTCTTCCTGCCTACAGATAAGAGTTTGAAGGGCGCGGAACAAGTGAAGAGGATTACAAAGTCCTGGTCAGGAGAGGTGCAGTTACAGAACGGTTTGAATCGATGTACTGTGCCATATTCAAGGATTCATCAGTGGACCCAAGAGAATATCACAGTTGTCACCAATTTCATTAAGGAATTGCAGCATTACATCATTGATGTACCGAGAGATCTTGGGGTCCAAGTCCATAACTCCATGACCATTACAGTACATGCAGATAGAATGGTATAGAAGGCATTTGGTATGCTTGCCTTCATGGTTGCTGCATTGATTATAAGAGGCAGGAAGTCATGATGCAGTTTATAGGACTTAGGTTAGGTCGCATTTGGAGTATTGTGTGCAGTTTTGATCACCCCACGAAGGATATAGAAGCTTTAGAAAGAGTATAGATTTACCACAATTACACCTGGATTAGAGGGTTTTAGTTACAACGAGAGGTTGAACAGACTTAATGGCCTGTCCCACTAGGGCGCTTTTTTCGGCGACTGTCATTGTCGCAGCAAGTTGCCGAAAAAGTGGCGACTGGACTCCCCCTACGACAATATCTACGACAACAGCTACGACACCTAGTTGACATCAAGCTACGACAAGCTATTGACAACTGGCGACCCATTAAGACGTCCACCTACGACCACACCTACGACAACCTATGACCATCGGACGACAATCTACGACAACCAAAGTCAACCCACGTCCACCCACGACAAGCTACGACAAACAACGACCCTGTCGGCGACAACTGAAGACAATTCAGTCACCTGTCGCCTGTTGGCGTAGGTAGTCACCAATGGAATTCACTGAAGTCAGGACCCGGCGACAACCAATGTCACCTGGCAACAACCTACGATAGCAACTATGACAGGTCAAGCCCACAGTCGCCGAAAAGTTTTGAACATTTCAATATCCAGCGGCGACCAGAAAAACATTACGTCTCTTTAGGCAACTTGATCAGACTACTCACGACCATACAGGTGTCAACCCGCGACCATGTGAAAACAACCTAGTGGCCGAAAAAATCACCTAAGTGAGACAGGGGCTTAAGGTTGTGTTCTCTGGAATGCCAGAGGTTCAGGGGAGATCTGGTAGAAGTACTGTATATTAAAATATAAGAGGCTTAGATAGGGTAGAGGCAAAACCCTTTTCCAGATGGAAATAGCAAATAGTAGAGGGCATAGCTTTAAAGTAAGAGGGGAAAGATTTAAAGGAGATGTGCTAGGCAACATATCTAATTAATTAATTAATTGATTGATTTTTACATAGAGCAGTGATTGGTGCCTGGAACTTGACTTGACATGCACAGAACATACCGTACAGGAATTCCTCGGGCTTTCAGTGCACGATGGAGTTCAAGACCTTGCGATGGGTGAACCCGTTTGTCTTTTTCACCCAACATTATCAAAACTGGAGTTGTTGCCTAAGGGAAAGAAAGTACCATAATTACAAGCAGCAAAGAAACATAGCACTATTACGGATATGCAACTCAGAGAATTGTAATATTTGTAAATGTGTTCATTCTAGCCCCACTACACCAATTGTCATTTCTATTGTATATAAAAAAAATACTAACACTATAACTGTAGATATAACGTGTGGTGACCAAGGATTAAAAAAATATTTAAATAGTAATTCAAGTTTGTACTGTGTTATTGGCTTTATTCTAATGTTATTCATTTCCCTTTTCAATAAGTGAATGAGTAACATTGCTCAGGAGAAAAAGCCTGAAAAATAAAATCCAACCTTGCCTCCTAGATAGAAGATCAAAAAAATAGAATGCTATTTATTGTCATTCAAACCTGGGTTTGAACGAAATTCCATTTCTACAGTTTTTTTACATTACACAATCAAGACCCACACTTAACATTGTTTACATAAACATCCATCACAGTGCATCTCCAACATCTCCTCACTGTGATGGAAGGCAAAGTTTTTATCTCTTCCCTTTGTTCCTTCTCCCGCGGTTCAGCAGTCCAACTGCAGTGTCGAGGCGAACTGGGGCTCCGATGTTAAAGCCCCCGGCGGGCGATGGTAAGTCCTGAGGCCGTTTAAGCCATGCCGGGCGATGTTAGGCACCGGCTCCATGTCCTTTAAACCCGCAATTCCAGCGGGAGAGGTCGCCATTGCGGAGCTCGGAAAAGCGGTCTCCCACCAGGGACCTGCGAGCTCCCGATGTTCCCGTCCACCGGGTCTGCAGCCGGTGCCTCCAAACTCCAAAAGTCGAGTCGCACCCGCGCGCCACCACAACTCTTCCCGCTCCGAAGTCGGCCAGCTCCGCGATGTCAGTTCCGCAGGCTCTGCAACTGGAGCCCTCAGGTTAGTCCCGGCCGGTGGTCGCCGCCGATTCCACGATGTTAGGCCCAACGACATCCGAGACCCGACAGGGAATAGTCGGGTTCCCGCACAGGGAAGAGATTAACGATTTCCCCCACAGCCCCCCCACATATACACAGCTAAAAAATAATAATAAAAACTGACTCAAAGACATACATTTAACAAGACAAAAAATAAAAAAAGACAGACGACTGTAGTCGAACCGCTGCCGTTAGGCACCGCCACTCCCACAAAGGAGTCCATGTTGATGATATCCAGCAATACTTTTATGATGTTGCTCAATACTTTAACTCCCCCTTCCATTCCCACATTGACCTTTCTGTCCTGGGCCTCCTCCATTGTCAGAGTAAGGTCCAGCGCAAATTGGAGGTACAGCACCTCATATTTTGCTTGAGTAGCTTGCACCCCAGCGGTATGAATATTGACCTCTAACTTCAAGTAGCCCTTGCTTTTCCTCTCTCCATCCCCTCCCCCTTCCCAGTTCTCCTACCAGTCTTACTGTCTCCGACTACATTTTATCTCTTTACCGCCCACTCCTCTGACATCAGACTAAAGAAGGGTCTCGACCATTCCTTCTCTCTAGAGATGCTGCTTGTCCCACTGAGCTACTCCAGCATTTTGTGTCTATCTTTGATTTAAACCAGCCTGCAGTTCGTTCCTACACATACTTTTATGATGTATGTATTTAATGAAGTAAGTGATTAGTACTACAATTGACTGACTGACAGGAAAATGGCTGTTGAAGGTTTCTAATTTCTGTGCTTTGATCTGTGGGATGTACTTCATTAATCATACAAATCATGTTTTCAAATCCAGTTCCTGCTTTGGTATAACAAACAGACACCATCTCAGTTAGGTATTTACCAGCAGATCCCATTTCAGACAAACAATTGTAGATTTTGCATTATTTCAATGTCAGCATGCTGCATAGATCATATGTCTGGAGGATGGAAAAAATTGACACAGATTCTTACACATTCTTTTCAACCCTAGTTCACAGCTTCTGGCTGTGAACTAGTTTTCACAGACTCATCATCATAGTTAATGACTCATCTATGGCCTGTCTATTTCTCTCCTTGCTGTGTTAAGCCTTGTAATAGGTGGTGTTTGGTAAGTAGTCAAAAACACCATTCTTGGCCAGTCAGGTTGTGCACTACATACTACATCATCATAACTAACGCGAGAGATATGTATGATTCTCAGCTTTGGATAAAGTGTTGCAACCCCCCTTCTTACCTGAGAAATATAGGTGATAGGAGATTTGCTCAACAGTGTTGCCAACATAGGGGGAGTGGGCAACTGGTCTGGGGCATAATCAAAACCAGCTTGCACCATGGTACTGTTGAGAAAAGAGAGCAAAAAATAAAACACGAGATGTTAATTTGCATTTATTGAACCTGTTAAACTAAGTTCTTTTGTCAGTCCAATTCAAGAAAACTTGATTCAAACCATTGCTGCTAAATTCAATTCTTTATTCTGACAGTGTTGGATAATTCTTTAAACCTTCCAACACAGAGCTAGAAACTCTGGGGCAGGTCGAAAGAACTACAACTTTGGTGCAAACGTAACACATTATATAGGTATTAGACAATTAGGATACAGAAGGAGTGGCAAACTATTAACCAATCATTATGGTTTACCATACATTTAGCTTATTTGCATTAACCAATCAACTAAATTCTTTCCAATGATTGGCAACACGTGTAGTCACATGATTTTCTATTTTCTGGTCCCTTTACAACCCTTTTTCCCTTTGTGGTTTTCTTTAACCGCACTGCTCAAAATCATTTTATTTCAATGAAGTAAAACACAGAAATATAAAACTAATTCTCAAAGACCACCTCTCAGAATATAAAATACACATCATACAGCAATCACACAATACATACACACAAAACATATATTTTCACTTTTGTAAAAGAAAGTTATTTCTAAAACTTCAGATTTAAACAAAGTCTAATACTCACAATCCTAATTAAACACAATACACTTGACAAATAATTTCCCTATTTCATAGTTAAAATAGTTACTTATGGATTAAATTTGAGTTTTGCCCCATTCTTACAAAGTTATTTTTACAATCCCCAACCGCACAAAGGCCACTAATTGTCACACTTGATAAATTATAATCGCTTCTTCCCAAGCTCGGGTCTAGTTTCATTCTGAATTACAACCTCCCCCTTCTATCTCTGGCCGAAAGGAATGTAAGGCCTCCTCACCAATAGCATTCCACACAGCAAATGGAAGATTATCAAAACAGTTACTTTCTCAGTTTTCTATAAACATAAGAAACCACCCTTATACAAAGGTCACACAACCATCACCTCTGCCTTATCTCTTATCTCAACATAAATCTATTTAAACAGCACAAACCAGATCACAGACTATTATCTAGCCTTGGTGCCCACGACCCAATATAGCCAACCATAAATCCCCTTTATGACACACCCGAGCTCAAAGATGTGCCATAAAGAAAGGACACACGATGCTCATGTCCCGAGAAGAAACCCATCAATAACCTATACTCTAAACACCAAACTAAACCAAATACAACTTCTGACAGCATTATAGCTGCTTCAAAGCAAACAAAGTTATGCCTATTCACATCAACATCTCCATGTTATGATAAGCCATCTGTTCTCCTATGTGTGCGTGTTTTATTTATTTGTGGGGCCATGTATTTCTGAAAACCTCAGCTCCAGGTCCTTCTCTTGCAACTTAGCATAAGTTCCTCACACAAAAGTTATCATCTGATCAATTCTATTGTATAATATTTCCTCAAACCACTTAAAAAAAAAATCAAGGTCAGCTATACTTCAAGTCAAGGTAGGTTCAAACTCATTTTGTAGTTGCTGAAATCATAGATATGTGAAGGGATTTCAAGAAATTGTAAGGAAATTGGGCAAGTTTGCAATATGGATTAACCAAGCTTTTCCTACTGGAGACGAGAATTGGAGAAGTGTTAAGATTAAGGTAAAACACAAAAAGTTCAGGCAGCATTTTTAGAGTTGAGAGATACAGCACGGAAACCAGTCCTCCGGCCACCGAGTCCACACTGCCCTGTCCACTAGCACTATCCTACAGACTAGGGACAATTTATATACTTTATCAAAGCCAATTACCTACAAACCTGCACTTCTTTGGAGTGTGGGAGGAAACTGGAGCACCCGGAGAAAACCAACATGGTCACAGGGAGAATGTACAGACTCCGTACAAACGGCAAATGTGGAGATAAGAGACTGACAGGACAAGACATAGCTAGCTGGAGAAAAGATGGATGTTTGTGAGCCAACATGGAGGCAATAAAAAGTGATCATGAAATAAGTGGACCTGCTTTATGACGCACAATAACAGAGCAAATGTGAGGAACTTCAGCAGAGAGAGCAAGGAACAAAGATCCCAAACAAGAGTGGGTGACTGATTGATTAATGCAAGAATTTGATATCCACATGTAACCATTGTAATGTGAATAGCATAAAATGCTGCACGTGTTGAGTCAGTCAAGTACTTTGTGTCCTCTCAGAGTGTTTCCTAGTACAGGTATATACAGTCAAGGCCTGAATTAACTGACAAGATTTTCTTTGTGTGCTGTCCAGATCTGGGACATATTTAAGAGGACAACTACAGCCCACAAATAAGCTAAATTCAGAGTGCGGATCAAACACACAAATCACCAATACGCCTTAAAGTAAACATTCCCTTTCCTCTATATGACAGAATCATACAACATGGAAACCTTTGGCCCAATTTGTCCATGCCAACGTATATATTAGTTTAGTTTAGAGATACAGCGAGCAAACAGACCCTACGGCCAACTGAGTCAGTGCCAATCAGCGATTCCCATAAATTAACACTATCCTGCACACACCAAGGACAATTTACAATTATACCAAGCCAATTAACCTATAAACCTCTAGGTTGTACCTGCAGTGTGGGAGAAAAATGGAGATCCCAGAGAAAACCCACATACGTCATGGGGAGAACATACAAACTCCACATAAGCACCTGTAGTCAGGATCAAACTCAGGTCTTTGACGCTGCAAGGCAGCAAGTCTACTGTTGCGCCACTGTACAGCATGGATTAAAAAATAATATTTGAAAAACTAAAACTGTTGTATCCCATTCAGAACAGTTTTAATAATTGTAATGCTGTATAGGGGCATATGGAATTACAGAGTTATCAGTTGCACTGTTTACTATTGCAATTTTTAGTTTCAATGTAAGAGAAAGCGTTCAAAAGATTTTAATAAAGTGTGCCTAAATAAGTGACTGGGCTTCAATTAGTTCAAATGTTCAATGTAATAAAATAACAGAATATTTTTGAGACTAGTTCTCAGCAAGCCAGCCAGCATCTGTGGGGAAAATGGTTTTTGAACTTTTAATCAAATTCAACCATGAAGAATAACCATACCCGCCCAAGGTAGAGCATTATAAAGATTTACAAAGATAAATCTTGCAGTTAGAAAGCAGGGGGATCCTAATTTCAAATACTACAATTCTTTCTCAAAATACTTTAGACAATACACATGGTGGTGCAGCAGTAGAGTTTCTGTCTTACAGAGCTTGCAGTGCCGGAGACCCAGATACCATCCCGACTATGGGTGCTGTCTGTACGGAGTCTCTACGTTCTCCCCGTGACCGCGTAGGTTTTCTCCGGGATCTGCCGTTTCCTCCCACACTCCAAAGACGTACAGGTATGTAGGTTAATTGGCTTAGTGTGTGTGTAAATTGTCCATAGTGTGTGTAGGTTAATGTTAATTTGCGTGGATTGCTGGTCGGTGCGGACTCGGTGGGCCGAAGGGCCTATTTAAACAAAACTAAATTAAACTAAATATTGTAGCTTACATTTTTAGCAATAACTATGATGTAGCTGCGGCTATTAAAAAATGATGCAATATTTATATATGCAATAACATAATAGGCTTTGGGAGGTGCAAATGTAGTGGTAATCAATACTTAAACTCATCAAGAAATTAAATAAGGAATTCACGAGGGAAGCGAGGATGTTCAAGCAGAAAAGCATATGGGAGAAGAGAATATAGAACTATGCTGAAAGTAACAAGATGTGGAATGCAATGTACTGACTATGCACCATTTAGCATGAAAATGAATGGTGCATTTTTGCTTGCCACATCATGACATCACCAGTTCCCTGTACAATGCACTTCTCGAGTCTTCGAGCCAAACTGCCATTTTAGTTCAAGATTAGTGCAATTCTATGGTTATTCAAACTGTGTTTCAACCTACCTAAACTAATTTCACAGAAGAGCTTTGATAAACAAGGGAGATCTTTATCATGCAATATTGAATGGAGTTGAATACAGCTCTCAAAAAATAAAGGCATGGAAATGCATTGAGGCACGTAAACTTAACTTGTCACCAGAGCAGAAATTTAATAATAACAATTCGTATGTTCATTTATACTGAGAAATATGATAGCTAAAATGCATATATATTTCAGGAAATTTCCAAACTCACTGATCAGGAATATCGGTTGTACCCAGCTTAGAAGCCAGGTTAATGACAGGATTCCTTGTGGCAAAAGCTTTGTAGAAACCAGGGTACTGGCCAATTAGATGACAACCAATAAAGCCTCCATGTGAGCCACCAATCAGCAAAACGTTCTCAGAATCCACAACTCCTTCCTTCAACACACATTCGACAGCAAACTGAAACAAAACAGATCTGGATCAACATTCAAAAATAAATTGCCATTGAAGAATCATTAATTTCATAAACAAATCAGGACATTTGTTATATAACACTTGATCACTGCACTCCACTGCCTTGAAGTTCTTCAGCATTAGGAGGACCACATTAAACAAATGATGCATGAATGGTCAATGTATTTTATAGGAGGGCATGACTGCAGAATTCCTTTGTGCATGAGGTCCAGTGCATCATGCGCAAGAGATTAGGTTCATTCCCCTGAAGGTCTGTCTTCCACTCAAGTAGACTGTTAACATGGAGAAGGGTATCCTCTGAGACGCAGTAAGGTGGTTAGAGGTGGGACAGTCAGGCTATCAGTTGGAAATGGGGCAGGACAGAGCAAAACCACTACTTCGGGTTAGGGAACGAGTGGTCAAGATTGAGATGCATTGTTGAGTGTGAGTTCAAAGTCACAATCATGCCAGTGCATAATGGTCAGAGTGTCTGGACATAAACAAGAAGAGGATAGATCCTAATTTAACAACCTCCTACCCGAAGCTGATTCCCAGCTCTCGGAGTTGGAATCTGTTTAGACAGTTATGATTGAAGTGCAAGTTACGGTATCTTAAGTAACATTCTCTCCAACTCTTTACTTGCAGTGAATTACAAAGCTTGTAACATTTACATATTCGACCTTAGCCTTGAATCAATGTCCTCAAGCAATTAATGTCTCTGCTTGAAATAAAAATCTTCCCTGTTCATCCTATGAGACTTCTTAAAATGTTATACATTGTGATTAAATCTCCATTTAATCTCCTTCATTCCAAAGAAAACAATTCCATCCTAGAAAGCATAACGGTGAACCGCTCTGTCCCCTATTCAGCGCATATCATTTCTGTAGACAAAGCTGCAGCAGTGCTAATATTAGAGTTCTATATAGTTTTAACCTAACCTTTCTACTCTTCCATTCCATGCTCAGCCCATATAGGCAAGCAGTCAGAATGCTGTCTACCTGTTCTGCAACTTATGGGACTTAAAAACATATGGAAGCATCAAAACAAAACTGCAGTTACTATAAATCTACCACAGAAAACACTTGACATACTCAGCAGGCCATGCAGCATCTGTGGGAAGAGAAACAGAATCAACATTTCAGGTCAAAGATCCTTTGCCCAAGCTGGGAATGAAACAAAAGCAGATCGATTCAAGAAGGGGAGGAGTAATGTCTCTGATAGGCTAAACCTGAAATGGCCATGGATAAAAGCTAGAAACAAAGTAATCTGGCCAATAAGCAAATGGGAACAGTTAGAGAGTGAGAACATTGGCAAAGGAACCTACCCAAAAGGATGCAGAGCAGGATGACATGCCTGGCAGACTTGCTCTGGGCATATCCTTCACTCATTGAGGAAGGAGAAAGGAACAATAAACAAACAAGCCGAAATGAATATCACTGTTGGCATAGACAGAGTAATCAAGTTACCCGAGGTTGTGGATTTCAATATTGAATCTAGAAGGCTGCACTGTGCCCAGGCAAAAGATGAGGCGCGGCTCCTCAAGCTTGCGTTGGGCCTCCTTGAAATAGTGCAGAAGGCCATAAACTGATACGTCAGAATAGGATTACGATAGAGAATTAAAATGGCAGGAGTAGGATAGAGAATCAAACCACAAAGCTCAGGGTCGCTCCTGCTGACCGAGTGCACGTGCTCTGTAAAGTCATCCCATTTTCATTTGATCTGTCCAATGTATTGGAGACCACATAATGAACACCAAATACAGAGCACCAGATTGGAAATGGAGTAGTTAGATTGCTTCATCAACTGGAACAACAGTATGGGCCCTGGATAGTGCGAAGGGTACATAAAAACATGTACTCCGTTCAATGGGATATCTCTCAATTCCTCAGCACTTCTCAGAACCTTACCATTTATACCCTTGTTTTCCATCCCCATGTGAATTGTAATTGCAGCAGTCTTCCCACCTGGCCAGTTTATTGATATCTTCATGCAGCCTTATTCCTCATCATGAACCAAAATGCCAGTTTTTTGGCATCAGCTGATAACTGCTCAATTCATCACTGGTTTCATAAATTAATGTAATCCTGAAAAGCAGGGTACCCAGTAGAGTCCCAATGCATAGAACATAATAACCATAACAACATAATAATCATAACAATGTAACAATACTGTCCACCATTTCCTCACTGCCGCTGAGCCAATTCTGGGGCAATGTCACTTCCCATTGGATCCCATATATCTCTATGATTGACTTCTCTTCTATATCTCTATGATTGACTTGTCACACAACTTAACAAATCCATCCCCATCCTCCTTGATTAACCTGAACTGTCTTTTTGAATAATTTGCCAAACACTAATGTTAGTTTTACAAAATTGTAATTACTCTATTCAAACTTTTTAAGTAATGACATATCTCCAATCCTCACATGAGCAGTATGTTACAATGTTCCCACCTCTGATGCATCATTATAAATTTTATGTTACTATAAACTGAAATAGTCTCCTTGTCTTATAAACCACTCCCAGTGATATGTTGCATATATTGATTCTCATTTCCCCCATATTGTCTCTGGATCCTGTAATTCAGAGCCAAACTAATTTTCTGCAACATCTATATATCATCCAGGATGTGATGCAAATGTAATTCCAGGAAACATTCCACAGCACTCGAGACTTACCTGCTCTAATAATTCTGGCTACTGTCTGCAGCTGAAATTATTCTGATTAAACAGTATTATCTACTTATGCACAAGTTTTTTGAACAACTCATTACCTGCACATCTTTCACATCTTGGCTTCCTATGTTACCCAGCAGTGAGCGAATACTGTCTTGCCCAAAGCCACAGGATCCTCGGTAATTCACTGAAACATGTACAAAATAACCCTAAATTACTTTTGGATCGTAGAATTGTACAACACATAAACAGGCCCTTTAGTCCCACCTTGTCCTTGCCCCCTGTGATGCTTATCTATGCTAATCCCATTTGCCCACAAGTCCCGTATCACTCTATACCTTTCCTATTCAAATACTTGTCTAAATACTCCTTATTTTAAACTTTGTAATTGTATCTTCCTTGATGACCACCTCTGACAGCTCTATCCAAATATTCCCACCCTCTGTGACCCTTAGGGGCACAGCAGAGTTTCTGCCTTACACCATTGACCCAGGTTCGATCCTGACTACGGGTGCTGTCTGCAGAGTTTGTACGTTCTCCTCGTGACCACGTGGGTTTTCCCCAGATGCTCAGTTTTCCTCTCCCATTCCAAAGATGTACCGCTTTGTAGGTTATTTGAGGATTTTCCCATTGTTGTAAAATAAAATAAGTTATGAGTCCTCTCGCCTGTCAATCACCATGATGAAGGTAACGCCGCTTCTGGGGGTGGGGCAGGACTATAAATCCCCGGATGCCTGGACGTGAGTCAGTCACTCTGCAAGATCGCGAGGGAGAGGCCAGGATTGTCATTCTAAGCTGTGAATCAACTGAACTGTGAGTCTGCAATGTACTTGCAATATATGATTTGTTAGCCCTTAATGGCAATGCCATGAGTTGTTTGGCCTGCTGCCCTGCCTGTACTTGAAAGTGCAGTGCTTAATTGGAAATGAAATGACATTGTCATGAATTGCTTAGCCTGCTGCCCTGCCTGTGCTTGAAAGTGCAATGCTTAATTAGAAATGAAATGAAATGACAATGCCATGAGTTGTTTGGCCTGCTGCCCTGCCTGTGCTTGAAGCTGCCCGACTGTGTTTGGAAGGAATAAATGCTTTATTAGGTCTGATTGTGTTTGGAAGGAATATATGCTTTATTTGGTCTGACTGTGTTTAGTCCAAAAGTCCCGCTCATTTCGTGACTTCCACTTAGTGGACATATTGCGCTGATTGCGTATTTCCGGTGAGTGCAGAGGTCGCGTGATTGCGTAATTTCCGGTAAGTGCAGAGGTCAAGCTGATTGCGGAAGCCCCACAGTGGAGAGGCTACGCTCAGCCGTGTGAGTAGATTCCAGAAAGTTTACTGTCATATGGTGTGTGAGTCAGTGTGTGTGTGTGTGTGTGTGTATGTGCATGTGTGAGTGCATGTGCGTGTGTATGTGTGTGCGTGAGAGTGAGTGTGTGTGCGAGTGTGTGCGAGTGTGTGTAAGTGTATGAGTGTATGTGTATGTGTAAGTGTATGTGTGAGTGTATGTGTGAGTGTATGTGTGAGTGTATGTGTGAGTGTATGTGTGTGTGAGTCAGTGAGTGTGTGAATGAGTATGTATGTGTGAGTGTGAGTGTATGTGTGTGAGTGGGAGTGAATGTGTGTGTGTGAGTGAGTATGTCTGTGAGTGTGTGTGAGTGTATATGTTTATCTTAGAATTGGTGGAAAGGTGGGATATTGCTTTGGGTGACAGCCCTCCCGTGTGAAGTGGGACACAACAGGTCCCACTTAGTCTAGTTTCCTATTATATTTCCTTCTCTATCCTCCTTACAAATATAAAGTCCTTAATTCATCTGTAACTATACTCTCTAACTCGCAAATCTTTGGCCAGTAATTCACCACAAAACCTCTACAACTCACTGTATACTGAGTATATTCCACTAAATCCTGGGTTTGTGTATATTAATAAAATGAAGGTGTGAGAGGTTGGAATAGGACTGCAGACATGGGATAAAGGAATAGTTGAGCAAGCTCAAGGGATCAAATGCCTTTCTTCTGTTTCCACTTCTTATGTTATTTTGAATCAGATGGCATGCTCTTGTGTTTTATTTGATGAACTGCTATAAATGTGTTTCAAGCTATATTGGATGGGATTCAAAAAGCTTCTTCAGAAGTGAAGCAAAGATGAATATTGATAACAAATTAAATTATTAAATCTAGGACTTACCAAGCAAAACCGAGTATCCCAACCTGCAAAAGACAGCGGGCATTAACATCCAACAAGTAACAAAGACAGAATTGGGTCCTCCTGTGGGACAAAACACAGTGTAAAGACGACAGTATCAAGATATACGTTGACAGTATCAAGATACGTGGCCAACCGACATATTATTCAGATCTATTTATGTACCTGCACCTTCTTTATATTCCTCCCTCTATTCTGTTCTACAGTGTTTTAGAAATGTAATAATACTCAATGTGAATTTTTGCAAAAATAGAAAGATAAATTTGTTGTCTATGATTATTAACAGACTTATATATGTGGTCATTAAGAATCCCTGATGCATGTGAAATATTCCTATTTCTAATTACGTTTCTGAGAGAAAATAGATGGATGAACAAAAGCTAAATTAACAAACATTATTCAGCTGCACACATCATAAAAATAGATTAGAAAAATATAAAGTTGCCTGAAATCATAGTAAATATCAAAAAGATGCTTTAATGTGAAATAGAATTTAATACACGCTGCTAGGAGTGGTGTTGGAGGTATATACAATAGTGGCATTTAAGAGACATTTGGATAGGCACATGGATATATGGGGAATGCATATGGTTATATGCGAGCAGATAAGACTTGATACAGACATTGTAGCCCAAAGGGCCTTTTCCCGCATGGTACTCATCTATGTTGTAAGTGTTATGTAGTTCATTCCAATAGAGTAGAACAATAGTGGTTGATAAATCTTGGAAAGAAACAATATATGTAAAAAACTAGATTTTTTTTAATACATCCAAATTAGCGCTATCCCTTTACGTTCCTCACAACTAATGTTGAAAATCTATTAACTCACCTCTCATTTGAACATCATAATATTTAAACATTTATAGTACTTGTTCTAGACTTGAATCTTGAGGCTCACAATTCAAGTGATGGGAGTGTTTAAATAAAGGACTAATCCAAGTACAATCTCTCCTTTGTGCTTTCTAGCAAGCTTTGAAGAAAGATCGACAAAGTGGTACACTAACTGCTAAACAATAATCAATATTAACAGTGTGCAGATCAAACAGATATTATTGTGCAAAGTATGGCAATGTATATCTACTTACCATGTGGACTTACAACAAGTGGAGGTTTGGCATTTTGTTCCTGCCCAGGTAAAAGTAAAATACCTTCAAATTGAAGACCATCTACAAGGAAAAATTCGCTAAAATCAGACAAAATAATACAAACAATTGAATTATTTGTTCCTATCTTGATACAAGATTCTGCATAATGCTTAAAAAGCTAATTGAAATTGCTCTTTGAGGTTATCCATATGCTGTTTATGACCTCCTCTCATGACAAACTGTTTAATTATATGTGCAGTATGGGAATTACCTATTGGTCTTTTGGCAAGGCCGAACATTCATTAGGTCTTGAATTTTGTGCCTATTTAACAGTCTTGACAATTCAACAAGCATAAAATATCAGATAATGCAAGATCTAGGCAAAAGGTGGCAAAACAGTAACAATTCCCCTTCAAATTCCCACTGGATTTACATCTTTAGTTCATCAGCATTTCAGTATCTCATGTATTATGAAAATAATGTTTTAAAGTGCCAGCATCTTATGATGATTTAGTATAATGCAGAAAGTTAAAACAGATCAAATTAGGAGGTGGAGTACGGTAAATTAATTATTCCCAATCAATGGAATTCTATTGTTATGTGCCTGCACAGAGATTAGGATAACATACAATTAAACCATTTTCTTACCTTCCAGAGTCACCTATGTTTGGCATATAACATGAAATAACCCTAAATGAATTGATGCTAGGGGATGAGTTTCATGAAGAAAAAATGTGTACAGAAATATTACATGCAGGCATGTTGAAATTAAAATGTAATAAAAATCACAAGGTTCTTCATGGGAAGAAGTTTTTCAGCAGTATCGAATATGAAGCAATGAAATTAAAATATTTTTGGGTTCTTGGGTTCAATGTCTGATAAATGCAAATGATACCCAGACACTTACTGAATTTTGGATTTTCATGCTCAAAATGAGGTGTAAACGTCAGGATTTTCCACTTTATGCCATGCAATGGTTTATCTTCACCGAGAGCCATCCAGATCATTTCTTGTTCGTGCCCTGCAGCTGGCAGGAAACCCACTTTCTATAAAATGAAATAGCTTTCACTTATCTCAGCAACTGTTATTTTTGATCTGAAGAACACAGAGAACATCTTGACGGTTAGTGAAAAATACCAGAACATGTGGTTTTCCATGGATTGCTGTAAATCTGCGAAAGGCTTCAGACTTGCTTCTTAAATGAGTAAGGGGGAAATGGAAATGCAAAGCCAGAAGTTTTGAGTTAGTAGACTAGATAGAGGCACTTGGAGTTTCTCACCATTGTAGCAAAAATAACGGTCTGTGGCAAAATAACACTTTCCATTGGCCTTGAAAAGTAATCCCCGTAAAGATTTAGCAATTTTTGTGGTGGTTAGTTAATCCCTTCCCACATTTGACATGTTATCTGGAAACTTGCAGCTGTAATTCTATTCAGCTGGCTATGCACCTAATCATTTTAAATAGTTCTCCTTTTAAACAGCATATGGATAATCTCAAAGAGCAATTTCAATTAGCTTTTTAAGCATTATGCAGAATCTTGTATCAAGATAGGAACAAATACAAAAGTAAAAACCAAAATAAATTGCAAAATTAAAAAATATATATATTTTGTGTTCCGATTTCCGCCTCATCCTGGTTAGGTGATGTGTCAAGGTGAAGGCAAGGACTAGAGATGTAGTGATAGTCTACTTCATTTAACTTTTTTTTTCCAATTTCAGGAGGTTTTTCTAAAAAGCTCTACATAACTTTTCCATGGATGTATGCATTTACTTACTGGACTGAAGCCTCACCAGTTAACCATTAAAGTTAAGGAACATATACACCTGACACTATTCAGCCAACTGCTATGGACTGCTGATTACTTAGAGATGGCTTAACCAATTCCTCCTGACGGCAAGGCATTCTGATGTATAGTGAGCAGGACCTAGAGAGACTGGTGGACAATAATAATCACAGTAGGCAGGAATCATGTGCAAGGCAGTCACGCAGGGGATACAAGCAAGAGTTTGCTAGTGAGGTCTGTTTGCAGCAACAGTCCAGTTGCAGTCCAGTTACGAGACAAAGCATCAAGATTCATAAGATTTTCCAAGTTAAGTGTTCAGAATTTGAGATGTCTTCACCTCCATTTGTATTCCGCTCATAACATTCCTTACATTATATTCTGTCTCGCTCACTGCCTCTACTGTCACCTTCTCATTCCCTGACCTGCCGCTTTCTTTGCCCCTTTCCCTCTTTTCTGCTCTATGTCTCCCTTCCTTTCTCACTATAACGCTATTTCACTTCAAACTCTCAACAAGTCCCCCACCTACCCACCCACTCACACAGGTTGCTTCTGCCGCCATCTCACTCTCTGCCTCAAAAGACCATGACTTTCACTGAACTTATCTATTCACCACCCACTGACTTAGCACACTCATTCCTCAGTACAGTTATATTTACTTGCAGGAAGTGCACCTGAATCCAAAAGAGTTCTGTTACAAGCACTTCAAAGAATTGAGCCTTCAGGCATTGGTAGAAAATAAATCTAATCATTAAGCAGTTGCAAATAATGGCCCATAACACGTTACTCAGCAATTGGCAACCATACACTTGGCAACAAGGATATGAAACAGAATTAAAGATTTATGCATTGCAGCACTGAAGTCTACAAACCAGTATTTCCTTCACAACTCAGAATACCATAAACATATCAGTGCCATGAGAAATAGTTTTATGAGTGTAAACTCTGGCACTGGTGGACTGCAATCAGATGGCAGGGGAAAGGAAAGTAATTGCCTCAACTCCATGAGATGTCGCTTGGTCAGTAGTACTGAATTGAAGGAATTAAGTGAGTCCCGTGATACAGAAATCTTTATGAGAAGGTTCATTGCTAGACACTCAAATGCTTGAAATTGTCCATTCTGGCTCAATAATATGCCGAGGAGTCCACATCAACATTTTCCAGAGTGGTGGAGGAGGCTTCTAATAAAGAATGGGTGGACATGGGGATGGGGACTGGACTTTGTGCCTTCCTTCATAATGGGAACCATTGTGGGGGATGTTTTTTTATGTTTACATTTCTTTATTATTGTTATGTTGTGTTCTTTTTTATGTGCTGCAATGGCAATCCGATTGGTGTATGTGACTAATAAAGAACACCGTAAAGATACCAGCATCCTGAAGGAACAGATAAGATAAATAGTTTTTACAATACTTTTTATAAGACTGGTGACATGTAATACTGGTTAAATGCAACAATGTTTTGACTTTGTGAGCAAACGGTGATTATTTGTACAAGTGCAAATGGCCAATGCAAGAAAATTAAAGAGTTTATTGCCCGTGGGAAGAAAGTTAAAAAAAAATCATGGGCCCCATTTGAGAGGAAATAGGCTGAAATGCAAAAGGAATACAAAGCTTAACACCTTCAGATAGGATATTTTGGCTTTAATTTGCAATTCATAGGATGTAACAATATATACATAGTTCATTTAATCTGACTCTTCATGACCCTCTAGCTATATGGTTGATGTAATTGTCCTTCACATTAAACATTCCATCACATTAGTCTTTGTTTTTTTATGTGCATGTGCTATTGAATCCATAGGTTTTCTTACCAAATTAGGTGGACAATTAGGGGAGGAGCAGCTAACCACAATCAGGTCCTGGCAAACGTCCAATAATGTCCAACTCGCAGTGTCTGGACCTGCAATGCACAAACGTGCATAATCAGATCACTTACTCGACCACTTGGATTGAGCATGGAGCAGATCCATTTAAGTTAATTTGGCATCATGGTCAGCACAGCCATCATGGGCTGAGGGGCCTGATGCTGTACCACACTGTTCGATGGTCTATACCTTTTAGTATTTTAACAGTCCATTATAGGACAAGATGCCCCACATTAAAACAGGAAAATTGCTGCCTTATATTGTCAGTTCAGTGCCTTTGTAGTGGCCAAGTAGTTTGTGGTCAATGTTGAGCACTGAAGGATATGCTCAAATAAATCTATCTGACAGCAAACCTGCTAGAATAACGACTGGGAGCCTTTCCATTCAAGAGAACAAGTCAACCCACAAATTCTGCCCACCAAAATCCCTGCCCATAGCAAAATTTGACAGACAAGTTTATTTTCTTCCATTCTCGTCCTAGGGATGCGAGCATCACTGGAAAGGCAAGAGCACAATGTCTAAGCCTATTTGCCTCAGAACAAAGGATACCATTAAGAATTCACTGCATGGGCGTATATAGAATATCACATGGGCCAAACTGGGCAAGGATGACATACCTTCTTTGCTGATGAGCATTTGTGAACCAACTAGATTGTTATGTGGTAAATCACAGTTATCGTTACCAAGAATATTTTAATTAAATTCAACTAATTAAATTTGTTACTGTGATGGGATTTGAATTCATGACTCAAGATCAATGGTTCACTATCCTGGCTTCTAGTCTAGTAACAATTAGTATACTTCCATATTCTTGGACTATCAATGCTGCAAAATATTCCAAAGACAACAAATGCTTGCCTTTGAAATGTAATATGAGCAATTCTAAAACTTATTTAGAAAAATATTTCATAATGCAGACAATGATCCATGTTTAAAATGGTCTTCCCAGTTGGTTCTCAAAGCTAACAACTTTGCATTTGGTGAAGTACAAGACATGAAGCAGAGAAGCATAGGCCTTTGTTAATTGGCTGAGGCAAGGGAGAAAGTGCCAAATTTATCTTGTAAATTTAAACCTGTGGTGTTTTGTGCTAATACCTCAAGAATCTTAAGAAACACTCAAGCATGGTTACACTAAGATAACTTCTTTCTCAGAATTAACTAGTTCCATATTTTGATTAGATATAGCGCATGAAAAATCTACAGTAGAATGTATGATTTAAATATACTTTTGCTGTTCCTGCCCAAGTAAAGAATTGCAAGAGATCTGGTATAAAAAGCCATCAGCCATGACACAAGCAGCATGTGACAAATAATTATTTGCTAGCAAAGTCTGACCTTTTTGTGATCAAAAGAACACAAAACAATATGAACAGTCACTTCATTGTGACTGCTCACATTCCTTGTGACTAGCGCGTCATTAATGAATAGTTTCAAACACGTTTTCCTGTGGAATATATAGGGAGAACAAAAATTGCAAGATAAAGATCAAACCAAATTACAAATCAGATCTAGTGCAACAATGGAAAGCACAAGCCGAATATAGAAAGACATCTTAAAAGGACATTACAAATTGAGAGTATTTCAAACAGAAAATACCACAAGATTGTACACACCATTGAGTTGAATGTTATTTGATTTGCTTTACCCCATAGTGAGGAATAGGTTTGAGCTATTTATTTGGTTTCAAAATAATCTTATCTATTTCGGATGATTTTTTGGAAGCTCAGTTTAATATATACATCATTTTTTATTCTACTTCTTAAGAGATTTTGTTTAACTTTGTTTTATTTCATTAGAGAATTACTGCAGAAACCACCTTCTAGTTTCAATGAAAAGCAGGCATTTTATACTTGTTTCTATAGTTCCACTGTACACAGAGGCAGCTGCCTTCCAATTAAAAAAATGACTTCTGAACAAACACAAAAAATGTGCATCAAAGGAAGGTCAACATTTGAGGTGGTTGTGTAAATTTGTCAGGACTGTGGGCTTTGAATTTATACATTCTATTGCTTTCCTCACCGGCTATGTTTGTGATGAAAAGGTTCTGTTAAAAGATGCAATGTGGTGCCAGGGGCAGTCAGACAAGCTAGATACAAACTCTCTCAACAATCTATCCTCCAGATAATTCTGAAAGGACTGTCGAACAGGCAGAACTTACCAGCGGTGAGAGATGTTACAGTTCCTGTTGCAATGTTCACTACAAATAGATCCTGAGAAAGAAACTCACACAGTTCGATCATGAATTGGGAGTCAGTCGCTTCCATTCATTAACATTTTACAGTCGTATCCCTGCAGATATTCTGTACCTCATGAATCATAGGTAAATAATAAAATATTTTCTCATAATCCCCTATGACATAATTGGAGGCGATGAGGCTCATCAAGTCTATGACAGCTCTCACAGCAATCCTATTAATCTCATTCCCCCATGTTATCTTCATGCAACCTAATCTCTGGAACTCAGCAATCAATTCCACCCTGATTGTCTTGCATCCACCTAAACACGGGGTAATTTTAATTAGCCTATCAACCAGTACATCTTCGGATAAAAACAGATTATCCAGGAAACCCAGATAAGCTTGGACAGAGTGAATATAGAGATGATGCTTCCACTAGTGGGAGAGTCTAAGACCAGAGGCCATAGCCTCAGGATAAAAGGATGTACCTTTAGAAAGATGAAAAGGAATTTCTTCAGTCAGAAGGTGGTGAATCTGTTGAATTGATTGCCACAGTTGGCTGTGGAGCCCAAAACAATTATATTTTTAAGGCGGAGATTGACAGATTCTCGATTAGTAAGGGTATCAGGGGTTATGGGGAGAATGGGGTTGAGAGGGAAAGATAGATCAGCCATGATTGAATGGCAGAGTAGACTTCATGGGTCAATTGGCCTAATTCTGCTCTTAGAACTTAATTAACTAGGCACAGGGAGAACATGTAAACTCCACAAAGATGCCAAAGGTCAGGATCAAAGCTGAGTTGCTGGAGATGCGAGGCAGCTACAATCTACTGCACCACTGTGTCTTCCTTTACTTCTTAGCATTTAAGAAAAACATAATTAGCACCAGCACATCTGTAGTAGTATTGAGAGGTTTAATGTTTAACTTAAATAACTGGAGGATATCAAACTGAGGATATTGGTCCTGAAAGAACAATTTGTCCACCGGGTTCAAATATAAAGGGCAACCATTTGGCTATCAGATTGTTATTTTCAACAATAAAAATGTCACTGCCTTCCTACCAAATGTGTAATTATTCAAGTTAATAAAATGATTGTATAACTGGTATCTTCTGTGGATAAATTGTATGGAATTTAAAATCTGAAGTTACATAGGACCAGTCTTATTTCTGAAAATAGAGTCGACATTCTGAAACTGGATCATTGCCATCAGTCAATATACCCAGAGTCCTATTAATGATTTAGGCAAAGTGCAAAAACAAATCATATCAATATAAAATAGCTCTAATGAAATTGAATTCCCTATCACAATGCTGCTTTTAATCAACATTTGATGATGGAGTGAGTGAATATCCAAGTTACTCTTGAGCATGGAATGATTAAATACACTTTGTATTCAACCAACTGGTTGTTCATGTTAAGATTTTTAGGTACTTAATTTGATGTGCCCTTAATACTACCTGGCTAATGTATTTATTTTATCAATTTTTTAAATATGTTCTTCTGCGGATGCTAACCTTTGCTGAGATACAACATGAAGAAGCAGTACCTGCAACATTCCAGATGATATGACACAAGAAGGGCTGTTCCCTGTTCGCTTATTTTAGGAATTTGTATACCCACAAACATCATGGTAATTCTGCTCCCTTTTCAGTTGGTTCTGTACACTGATCCCATCCTTCCTTACCTTCCTGCTTCGCTGAGTCGTATCAATGAGAATTCGCTGGCTATCTGTTGCCCAACATTTCCGTGCCAGAGCTGAAGAGTAAATGCCAGTAAATCCATCTGAAACACATCATTGGCTATTATTAATTCACACAATAAATGTTTCACATGCTCATGTCACTGCTCATCAGTTCCCAATATTCAGTGAGCAAACATTTCACAAGATCAGAACTTCATAGTTTATAGGAGCAGAATTAGGCCATTCGGCCCATCGTCTACTCCGCCATTCAATCATGGCAGATCTATCTTGCTCAACAGAACTGTTGATCTGCCCTCTAATGTTTGCTTTAGAACTGTGTTGCATGTAGTTTGCACATTCAATCTTCCCCAACAGTGGCTTTATTTAAATCCTACGTAGAGAATGGGTCCTCCTGCTTATTCGCATCGAGGAAGAGAAAGTCCGTAAGTGGTCATTCATTCCTCTTATGCATACCATTTTGGTTAATTATTCAACAGCAGTTGTGTAGCTTCTAGATCCTAGAATATTACAGAAAAATGGGAAGCGGACAAATAATGCAGTAACTTCTGTTATCAAGAGAAAAGACACAATTCAAGGTATTTATGGGAAGAGTGCATTGATTGTTGTGGTTTGGTTTGAAGCCCTCAGTTCAGTTCAGTTCAGTTTTATTTGTCATATGTAGGTTAACACAGGGTCAACAGTACAAGGAAATGTGTTTGACAAGACAACGGGTCACCTCAGCAATGATATTACAAGGATAAAATTAAGGTAAAAATGAAGATGATAAAAGTGACATTGGTAGGTAAAAGACAATAATAAATAAAATAATCAACATATATGATGTGTTTATGAGTTCAGAAGCCTGATGGCATGATGATAAAAACTGCTATATCGTCTGCCTGACGGCAACAAGGAGAACAGTCTGCGTGGCTGTGGTCCTTGATGATGCTCTGTGCCTTCCGCAGGCACCGCCGGTGGAAAATGTCCTGAATGGCCGGGAGTCAGTTGCCAATGATGCTCTGTGCCGCCTTCACCACTCTCTGTAGTGATTTGCGGCTGTGGGCATAACAGTTCCCGTACCAGACTGTGATGCAGCCCGTCAGCAGACTTGCGATGGTGCAACTGTAGAAGTTTGTGAGGATGCTGGCGTTCATGCCAAATGTCTTCAGTCTTCTCAGGAAAAAGGGCTGCTAGCAGGCTTTCTTAGGTATTGTGTCCGTGTGCAGTGTCCAAGAGAGGTCCTCAGTGATGTGCACACCGAGTAACTTGAAGCTGCTGACACTTTCAACCTCAGCATCACCGATGAGGATGGGAGGTGTCCACTCCCCTGCTGTCTTCTGTAGTCCTGTATCAGGTGATAATATTGAAGAAAGTAGTATTCAATTAATTGCTCCCGTCTCATTAAAAAAAATAAAAACAAACCAGGCCACAGTTCAACAAGTCAATATGCTCTCTACCATACACCTGAAAATGTTCGAGAGTATTCGTCAACTTCAATGTGTTTTCTTTATATTTGTATCAATGTGCTGGACCCAGGAAAGATCTTCAGAAATGTGTATGCCCAGGAACTTAAGGCTGTTGACTCTCTCCACCAATAACCCATCAATGAAGACGGGTTAATGGATCCTGGGCTTTGCTTTTTTAAAGTCAATAATCAGCTCCTTGGTCTTGCTGACATTGAGAGCAAGATTGTTGTTCTGGCACCATTCAATCAGATTATAAGATTCTCTGCTATACCTGGAGAATTTAAAGATGCCGTTGAAACTGATTTTCGGTACGCAGTCATAGGTATAAAGATAGTGGAGCAAGGACCGAGCACACAGCCATGAGGTCCCCATGTGCTGGTAGTTATCGAGGAAAAAAAGCTATTGCCATTTCATACTGATTGCGGTCTGTTGATGAGGAAGTCAAGGATCCATTTGCATAGGGATGCACAGAGACCCGGTTGCCTAAGCTTGATAAGAAGTTTGGAGGGGCTGTTGGTGTTGAACGCCGAGCTGTCTTCCCAATTAGAGAAGCCTTGCGAGAAGCATTTAAATATGACTTAACGAGGACTACAAAGAAAAGACAGAGACCAGATGACATTGGAAACTGGCTGGCAAAGAGTAACTGGTTTTCCAATTCAACTCAAACTTGGCACTAAGAATTTATTCTAGTCATGAGTTAACTTCTTAAAATGTCATCCATTTAAATATATCTACTTCAGATAATATTATTTTGGATACCATATGAAAGGAATTGTTAAATGCAGTATTTAAGTCACTTTTGGATCTTTGACTGGCAAAGGCTATTGATCTTTGGCACTTTCCTCACATCATTTCAGGGTTGGTGGTATATGAATATACAAAGATTAAAAATCACAACTTCTTTTTATTGCATCACACAATTACCAAGATGATGAAATGTGTAGATTGAATACATGGCATAAAAATACTCATCTCTGCTGTATTATCTGAACAAAGTCAGGCATCAACTTATACTCATATGTTAATATTATCTTTCCACCTGTTGCAACCAGCACTGAGTGAAGAAACAAATATACCGCGATTTCTGATGCTGACGTTCAGCAAATTCAACTGGCTAGTATGATTAAAATTCCTGACAATCACTTCCCAAACAGAAATGCACAGGTTACTATGTGGAAAAAAAAAAAGAGGTACCCAACATATGTGGAATTGTGTCCGAGCACCAAACACTATCTTAAGACAGTATTCATTTAACAAAAACAATCACCTACCTGTTGCTGGATAATCTAAAATCCTCACCACAGTTGATGTGACTTTTTTATCCAAGTTATACTGAAATAAAAAAACTTACAAAAATAAAAATGTACATGTATCACACAGTCAGTCTAAAACTTCAAACTAGTCACTAGTTGTGTGAATGGTGCCTGGTTGGTTTTACTGAAGTCTGTTAGGTCAGGAACTCAACTTTATAATTATGTAAAGAAGACAGCCGGTGGCCTTTGGTGACCTGCTGTGACCTCCGGATCTGCAGAACGCTCGTTCTTTCTGCCCATTTTGAAGAACGGGGGGGGGGGGGGGGGGAGTGTGGGGGGGGATCTTGTGGAAAAAACTGCGCATGCGCGTTGACAGCATCTGCTTTCATCGAGAGTGGGGGGGGGGGGGGGGGGGCAGTGTCACGAGCAAGGGCATTGTGACATCCACAGCTGGGCAGCAGTTTGATTTTTAAAAAACAGTCTGTTTTCTGAACAATTTTATTGAAAATGTGGGGAGATAAGTGATCAAATTTACTGAGGAGTAGATTTCTAAAATCATAAGGTAAATCGTTACAGAAATCTGTAAAAATTTGCCCATTTTGGTGTCTGGTTTTCGAAGAGATACTTTTCAAAGGCAAAATGACACACACACACAGTTTTAAAAGTATATAGATATGATGATGGCTGAATTGATCAGTAAAAGTGCTCAGTTCTTAAAATTATACAGTTTTTGTGTTTGCAAATTAGTTGAAAAGCAATACTAAATGTTCACTTTGTTACTGACACCGGAAAAACTAAAATCTTTCCTCGTTCGCAACTTTATAAGAGTAAATTAGATAGATTAGGTAACTACTAACCAAGGATAGGCCATAACACTGATGGTGAGTCTTAACGCTGCCACCCTCCAAGAAGATAAGATGATGTTGGTCAGGACTGAGCCGTGGACTATGTACAGAATTTATTCCTGAAGAGATCTCCACTGTGAAAAGGTAAACTCCTCAGTTCATAATACGTTAAAGAAAACAACAACACTCCAACAAATAA
The DNA here is from genome assembly GCF_028641065.1 of Leucoraja erinaceus. Lineage (NCBI taxonomy): Eukaryota > Metazoa > Chordata > Chondrichthyes > Rajiformes > Rajidae > Leucoraja > Leucoraja erinaceus. Next base: position 16,190,730 of record NC_073392.1, on the reverse strand, counting down.
CCACATTTGTCTGAACAAATACTTTCAGGTTATTGTAAAAGATAGGTACACGGGGCAATCTTCATCAACAAAAAGTACACCATATCTATGAGTAAAGTTGGAATAACCCTTCCAGGGTATGAACTTCATTGGAGCTCAAATATATTTAGTAGTGCGGAATGCTTGAACTGATGAACATCAGAATTGAAAGTCAAGGGAAATCTAAATGCATGAATATGGTTTGCATTGGAACTAGGTACCTTGGATGAACAGGCACTAGTAATTGCTTTGATGTGAAATAGTGACGATCACCACATGCCAGGGAGCGAGTTAAAATGGGACCATTGGGTACATGGTAACAGGGCTAATGCTATCTGACATTCTCCTTTTCAATTAGGTAATTGTACTGAAATTGAGAAGTATTTAATGGTCAATGATACATAAAATGCCAAACAGAAATGTCACTTACAGTATTCATTTCCTGTTAAGTCCACACAGTAGAGAGCCGATCTGCAGTAGAAACAAAACTGTATAAAATCCTAGAAAATGGTAAATCAAACGGCAAAATTATTAAAAAAACCTTGAAACAGAGTCCTATGAGGCTCCACTGCATCCTTGTGGTCACATTTCAGGAATTTAATATGGAATTATCTGGCATGGAATCCAATTTAAGCAGCACAAAATAAAGGCCGGTACACCAGTGTGGTATTAAGAAAGTGCTGACCTTTGAAGGTGCAGCCTTTCGAATGAAACAATTAACCAAGGATCCATCTTACTCTTTCAGATATATATGTATACGGTTCCATGCCATTTTTAAAAAAAGCAGCAAATTATCTCTGCTTGTTATGCACAAATTGCTTTCCACATTTCCTACAAATGTTCCACGAGAGTATTTAATTACCAGTAGATGTCACGGAGCATCTCAACATCATAGATGCGCAATACCAAGGAACTGTTTTCAAGTTTTCTATTTTGTTTCAAGTACTGCATGAGTGATATCTCTCGATTACTTACTTCCGGTTGGTGCAGTATTTGAGACCCAGTCGCCAAGGCACATGCCACCGGCCAACAAATATAATTCCAGCATCCTCAGGAGCCCAGATTGCCTGGAATACATTTGGATCAAGTGGGTTTGTTTAAGATTCCAAATCATTTGCCACAGGGAAATTATCTTTGAAATATCTAATGTGGAAATACAGTATGGCTTAACAGTTATAAAGATGTTCACATAGTACATTTGAGCTCATCATATTCTGTCTCCTCTATTTTGTAATATATTAATCAGAGATAGAGGTAGAAAGAAGTAGATGTAGAAGTATAAGTGAATAACGAAAGAATTATACCAACCTCCCCAGGAGAAATATGCTCAGGTATCCCATGCAGTACAGAGACATTTCCACTCCAAATGTTTAGGACACAGAGGACTGGAGTACTTTTGTTTGTCAGGGCTTCCCCCCAGTCCTCCCAATATACAAACTGACAACCCTGTGGGGGAAAAAGAATCATAGTGCAAGGAAAAATACTCACTAAGAAAGTTGGCGCCTAAGTTTTAACATGCACATCTTGTATGTTACAGGATCTAAGAAGATGCAATATTAATTACTAACAAAATGGAGGACACAACATCTTCTGACATGATTAATGCCATGTCAGATATTTGCCCCAGAAGGTCTCTTTGAGCTTTATATGAACATTGATAAGATTTTAAGGTTGTTCTGGTGATGTCAATACATTTCACCTGGAGAACTTTGGGGATGTTACCTGGTGCTATACCTTCTATACTGATTGGTCAAGTAACGTATTTGCTGTGGTGTGCTGGCTGTTGTTGGAGTGACTCTTTCAAGATCTGCAACCCATGTTGTCTGACTGCTCAATAAACAGCTCTGACACTGACACTGGAATAAAAAAAACCCTGCAGAGGCTGGGAATCGCAAATAAAAAACTCTCAGCAGGTTAGGCAGTAGAAGTTGAAAATAAGAGTTCACATAAGATGATAGATCCTCAACCTCTTAACTCTATGTTTTTGTCTCTGAAAGTAGAATGACTGATTCACACCGCAATTAGCCACACAACAGTGTTTGACATTTCAAACAAAGCAGTATGATTTTTAAATATCGACAACTAAAAAAAACGCATTGGAAATTGGCATTTCCATAAGTGGTGCATGTTGAATAATAAAGTTGAAAGATTTGTCTTTCAGCATGTATGCAATATCTCAGTACGTGCTCTCCCATATCCTCCCTGCTGGTTGAAAGTGGATTTCCTGTAATTTCTTGGCTTTTATTTTTGCTAGATAGCAAAATATTACTGTGATGGCATAACCCTTCCATTGTCCATACCCATCATTCACATTTATTTCTGATATACAAGGAGCTTCACACAATTTTTGAATAAGAGACTGAAGCTGCTCAGTTAGTAAAGCTCTCTATTATCTCTGGGCTTTCCAGTGACAGCGTGGTTGAATAAGCATGTGATATTATATTTTTCTGCGCAAATAATACTGTACTTTCTCAGGTTTCTGGCCATCTTTTGCTCTGTTGTCATCTTCGTCCCCATTTACACTGTGCTCTGGTTTAGACTGGAAGAAGGATTCAGCTTTGGGTCTTTTCTTTTCAGCGACGTACAGTATGCAGGTCTCAGAGTAAGACCATTCAAGGCAGCCAAACAGATCTGATTGGAAAGCAATACATTATCTTAAATTCTGCCAGGGTAATCTACAATCTGACAGAATGAACATTGATTTTTCCAATTTCAGTTAGCATGATCTTTCTCACTGCTTCTGATCCATTCACACTCACACCTCTTTTTCCAACCCCCGTCTTCAGCCTAACCATGCTATTACCTCGTTACATTCCCCCTCCCCCAAGTGATTCTATGTGTTTATCACCCACACACTTAACCTACAGAGACTTCTATCCCCTCTCCCAGCTGCTTCTATCTGCTAATCACCCCCCCCCCTCAAAACAATAGTTTAAACATCAAACTAGACACAAATATACAACTTTCATTACACATTTTTCAAGTTATTTCATCCAGACACTTGGAAAAAAAATACACTTTTATATTAAACATGACTCACAGTTTCTAATATCAACCTGGTCAACTGCTTTATGTGCTCTCGATATGACCTCCTCCACATCAGTGAGTCCAAGCATAGACTAGGCAACCATTTTGTGTTGCTCTACCATCTGTAATGTCCATCTTGAGCTCTCTGGTGCAATGCTATGTCAACTCCCTTTCCCACTAATCTAATCTGTCTGACCGTAGCCTTCTCTGCTGCCAGGACAAGGTCAAATGCAAATGAGAAGGATCTACAGCCCACTGGGATGACATTGAATTTTCCAATTTCAATTAACACACACTTTCTCGTTCCTTCTTATCCACCCTCATTCACATCTCTGTTTTCATTTCCTCCCAGCCCTCCTACCATTACCCAGTTCCATTCCCCATCCTCCAACTGCTTCCATCTGTTTATCACCCACAGACTTAAGCCACAAGACTTCTATCCCCTCCCAACTGCTTCTATTTGCCAATCATCCTTCCCTTATCTGGTTCCACATTATCTTTCTTACTTATCAGATTGCAGTATCTGCAGCCTCTTGTGTCTCCATATCAACCTCTATCCTCAGACTATCTCTACCCTCACCTGCCCCATCTGTGCCAATCTGCCCCCTTTTTTTTTCAATATGTTTCTATCTATCACCCACCAGCTGCTATCGCCCAACACTTCACCACACTTGCCTATCAACCCTCTTCATGTCTTTTTCAACCTATCGCCTACCAGTCCCTGCCTCAACGCTATTCTAGCTTCCTCTCCTCAACACCCTCAGTCCTGATGCAGGTTCTTAACCTGAAAAGCCGATCATCCCTCCGCCTCCACAAAATGCTGCCTGGCCTGTTAAGTTCTTCCAACAGTTTGATGTTTGGCTCCTGATTATAGCATCTGTGATATCTTGTGTGTGTTTTTTTTTAATCACACTTAAAAAAACACCAAAAGTTCAACCTTATAATGTACCATATAGAGTAGAATTTCTTATGTGACTATATTCTTTCAGTTACATTATTTCAGTTCAATAATTAGATATTTTATAATGTGTAATCAGAAAAAAAAATCAATAGTCTCTATAATGAGCAATCATCGAAACAAACCAGATTAAACCATGAAATGTTTGAACTGTGAAAATGCTTGAGGTTGTTGAGTAAATACCTACCATCTTCATACACTTTGCCATGCTTGTCAAGTGCTGTTAGGTTTATGCTTTTCTCCTTGGCGGTTTTGCTCCATATCTGATGATTAGAACAAGCAATCCAGAGAGAAAATACATCACTTTTAAAGCTTAAATTTAAGACTGCACAAATAAAATAATTCTATACTTTGTTTTCAATATAGATTGTATCATCACAAGATAATGGCCAGATAATCATCATGATCACTAAAGTCTGGCCAAAACTTAAGAATTTCTCTGTCATTCTGAACAACGCCACACAACCTGTTATAGGCAGGCAGGAGGAACAAAAAAAATAAGGCATCCCATTCGCAATCTACACACAAAGATGCAGATATTCAATATTGCAATCCAATATCAACGAAAATTATGATGGATTGCTCTATGAAAGTCAACTGAAGCAATGCCCTTTTAATGCAATGGGAAGAATGTTGTGAGGGTGACGGATATGAAGTACAGTGAACAAGATCGAAGGTTGAAGATAGGTGATTCATTTACCTCATAAGTATCCTCGTCCAGTGCTTTGTTGGCAACATTTTAAGAATTTAGTTTCCAGGACTGTGCAGTTCAGATTCCCTCCCTATCCTTAAAGAATGGACTCAATGGGGGCTGATGCCATAGCATGCGCTCCTTGCATGGTAATTAGATCAGAGGGACTAGAGACTCATTGCCCTAAAGTAGCTGGTTGGATTTTTGAACTGGCAAACAAATGGCATGGAAATAACAGTCAATATGCTTTTTATTCTGGAAAACAAAAATAATTTTCAGTTGCAGTGTCCAATTTCCAAATGATCTTTAAGGCAACAGTATGTTCCAGATCCTTTACAATGGATTAAAGGATTAACTGTCCACATTTACTGTACAAGATGTAACAGATATTCTTCACAGTCTCAGCGTGCAGTTCTGCATGCTTCATGACTGATTGCTTAGCTTGAAATCCACAACAGTAGACATTTAGTCGAATAGCTTCTCAGCCAGAGTTATAGGTTCACTACTTTTCATTTGTCACTTGGATCCCTGAGATCTGTCAACGTGTTTAAAGCTACTGAGAACCCATATCATTTATTTCCTTTTGTCTGACATATAGCTCACAACAGTTTCCCTGTATGGGCACATACCATTCTACTAAGCCAAGTACAATTAGGTTCCATTTTTTGAAGTCAACGTCAAAGTTGGCAAACTTAGCAAAGGGTAGAAAGTGTGCAGTGTTTAATTGGTCTTTCTTTTTACAACTTTTACATAAACTCATGTATTATGCTAATCTGTAATCCAACATTAGATGTACAGGTGCACAATCTTTTATCCGAAAGCCTTGGGACCAGACACTTTTCGTAATTCAGAATTTTTCGGCTTTCGGAATGGAAGATTTTTAGCGTAGATTTTAACGGCTGGCTCAGTGGTAGAGTGCTCGGCTCGTATCCGCAAGGTCGCGAGTTTGCGCCTCGATCCCGGCAGTTACTCGATCGCGAGTTTGAGTCTTCAATGTAGATTTTTCTTGCAGAATAGGAGAGAATAGGGAGGGTTAGGCTGGGATCATTCTCTGCGAGATGATCTTAGTGCGGGAGACAAGTGTAGGAGAGGTGTACTGACTGTGTGGGCAGAACTTTGGAAGTGATTGCCCACCATTCTCAAAAGCCGCTGTGTCTCCCTGTCCCTCCAACTCCAGAGGAATCCGCTCCCCGATGCGCCGCTACGGCGACAAGTGGCAGTTCGCCCACAGCCCGAGCTGCGCCCCCTCATCCGCAACCCGGGTTCCTCTGGAGTTGGAGCGGGGCTGGGCTAGAGTTGTTGCTGGCTGTGAGTCTCTGGGATCTCCGTGCTTGCAGTGGGCCTGGGGGTCGGTGTCCCGATGAGGGGGCACAGCTCGGGCTGTGGGCGAACTGCCACTTGGCGCTGTAGCGGCCCATCGGGGAGCGGCTTCTGGTGGTCCTGACGTCTCTCAGCTCCTGTCCAGGGGGATGGCCGGAGACGTCAGGACCAACAGGAACCCGCTCCCCGATGCGCCGCCACAGCCCGAGCTGCGCCCCCTCATCCGCAACCCGTGTTCCTCTGGAATTGGAACGGGGCTGGGCTGCTGCTGGCTGTGGGTCTCTGGGATCTCCGTGCTTGCAGTGGGCCTGGGGGTCGGTGTCCCGTTGGTCCTGACGTCTCCGGTGACTGGCACTGGCTCCAACGTGAAGACAGTGCAAAGCCCCCGCGCCGGTGCAATGCGCGGGGAGCTGGAGAGAGGGGGGAAGGGGTCACACACATGGCCGGGAAGCAGAGGGGTGTAGGTGGGGTGAAACTGAAGGGAGCGACAATTTGCTGCTGCCTGCCCGCTGAGTTAAAACGTTCCCACGCAAGACTCACGATACACTGTGTATCGTGAGTCTACCGTGGGAACTTTTTAACTCAGCGGGCAGGCAGCAGCAGATTGTCAATTATTAACCCTCCCGCGCAATACAGCCCTCACCTTCTCTTTTATGAATGGGGATTTAGTTCCCCTTTCTTCGAGGACCGACCGGAGGTTCCGCTGTCACCTCTGCGGGCCGCCATCGGTGAACGTTTTCAAGGACCTTTCTTCAAGGACTGAAAAAATGTCGCTATTCGGAGGTTTTCGTTATTTGGATCTTCGGATAAAAGGTTGTGCACCTGTAGTAAGAATGAAGGAAGTTCAACTACCTACAATCAAATCAATGGGCCATAAACATTGGCAGAGGCCTATAATTTTTCTGTCCTCTAAACAAAACACTAATCCTCATTGCCTGTTAAAGAAAATGACATGCTTTCAATGACATGAGCATATCAGCAGTTCAATGCAACTTTCCAAGATGGCCTTTCTTCAACAATAATTCTTAGACAAAAATTGTCAAAAGTATGAGCTGTACATTACACAAAATGAAACAAATTATATTGATTTTGTTATATCTTGAAGCATGTAGCAGGTAGTTTTCTGACACATTAAATTATGTGGAAAGAAAACCTACAACGTCAACTAAATACACACTTTTCAGCAGATTATACTGAATAATATTTGGCTGGATTGAAATCAAATGATAACACCTCACGTGAAATCAGCCAACTTAACAAAAAAAACACCAATGTTAATAAAAGTTTGTTCTGGGTGTAAACTCATGAATTCAGGCAATCAATTCAGATAATGCTTCCTGAGAATACGAGAAAACATACAGTAAGAAAATCACATGTTGACTAAATTGAGGGATAAGTCCTGTGCCTTCCACAATTTACCACATCATGGGTTTCACTTGCCCATGATCTCCTGAGGATTTGGCAAAGATTTTGCTTGTATACAGACATAAAATCACATGAAATTCATACTATGCATTCTCGTCTCAGCTCAGCTGACTTCCTTGTTTTTATTACAAGGCAACCAACACTTAAGCCACCCATCTTTCACAATGAATTGTTATTAAATGCTGCTTTAAATACAAGTGGGTATTCTACCCAGTTATGCATTTCACTCCTTGAGAAAGATGTGATGACTTAGAGGGTACAGAAGAGATCTACTAGAATTTTTCCAGAAATTAAGAACTTCAGTTCCATGGATAGAATGAAGAGACAGATTATTACCCTTAAAATATATTTTTACCAACTTTATATTTTGCTTCATCTTTCACCATGCTACATTTTAATAAATATCAAAAATATTTCTTATAGTGTTGATCCCCTTATCCCCACCACTGCACCATCCTAGGCATAGTTACCTCCAGATATTGCTGCTTTTCCTGCTTTTTGTTGGTACGCTCCCTGATGACAGCCTTTAAAGTAGCAGAGGGTGAATCTCTACTCAGCAATCTGTCAGTCAAAGTTCAGATTGATGTTAAACGTGACATTTAGAATATTAATAAAATAATTTAAAGTTTATTGATGTACAGAACATATTCAAAATAATCTCTCAAGTACACATTATTCTACTGCAAACCCTTCCATGATCCAGAAGTATCTTATTCTCCATTTATCATAAATGATGTCATAAAAGAACAATAAACTGACCACAGTTATTGACATAAATATTATCACAAATATACCATTATACCACAGGAATTATGAAGATCGCAGAATTGCAAAAAAAATGAGAGATGATTCATCCATCATGCCTTGGAAATGTTGTGCCTCGTCCCACACCCGATATTTGTCAATGGCCCTATATATGTTCATCATCGTCATGCACTGTCCAATTTGCTTTGAAAATCACTGGCAGAATCAGTTTCTCCATCTTTCGAGGCAGAGTAAAAATGTATCCAGATTACATTTTAGGACTGTATTTTTACAGCTATTAAGATGATAGTCTTAATTCTCCAGTAGCACTGAGAAATAGGACACAACGAATCAAGCAGCATCTGTAGAGATAAGGGGATTGGCCACATTTCGGTTTTGAATGCTGACGGTGCAGAAGGAAGATAGCCAGAATATAGAAATGAGAAGAGGTGTTACGGAAGCTGGTAGGTTGCATTTGGAAACAGATGGGGGTAGGAGGTTTGATTGGCAGATGGAACCAGGTGGGGGAAGAGGGGAGCATTGGCTTTTCAATCCCTTCCATAGTCGAGAAAGCAGCCAAATTCATTAATAAACCGTCAATATCCGTAAGCTGTAATTTAATGGGCTGGAACATGAAAAATGCAGATGGAAATGTGTCTAAAAATATGACAGAAATGTATACGATGGAATATTGAATTCAAATGGAGATAGAGTTTAATATTGGATCAGTGACATCCTGAATCATGCATAGCCCTAGTTATACTCACTCGCCCTGCAATTCTGTGCAGTTTCCTGAGGGGCCAGTGCACAAAATTGAATTTTTATCATGGAATACAAGGTACTCTCGAAATATCTTCACACTCTCGGCTCTCTCCAAATCCCTCTGAGACCATTCTGAAACAAACATTAACCAGATCATCACCCTTTTTAGTTTAGTTTGGAGATGCAGCGCTGAAACAGGCCCTTCAGCCCACCGATTCCGCACCGACCAGCAATCCGCACACATTAACACTATCCTATATACACTAGGGACAATTTTTCATTTATACCAAGCCAATTAACCTACTAACCTGTATGTCTTTGAAGTGTGGGAGGAAACCATGATCTCGGAGAAAACCCACACGGTCACGGGGAGAACGTACAAACTCCGTACAGACAGCACCCGTGGCCAGGATCAAACCCGGGTCTCTTGCTACCTTGCTGCCTGATGACATTATTCTAGCCAAACACAACAAATCCTGTTGTTCAGAAATGACAAGTTATTTCTTGCAATGATACCGTGAATGCAATGAAGAATTGTGCTGATCGATTTGCACCACATAATAACCAGATAAATGCTTTTCCAAGATTATGTAAATTGCTGACATGCCAGGAAACCGATTAGCGATTCCATTATTTGTTACATGCTTCCACCATTTTCTAGCCCAAGACTAAATGTTAGATTCAACAGTGAAATAAGCAGCTCAAACTGGTTTAGATATTATTTGCATATTACCTTTTCCCCAAAAGAATTAGTATCATTAATACTGACTGCATCCATTTCTGTTAATATAGTGGTTAAATCATCCTTCAAATACTGTTTGCTATAGCAATTTTCATTAGGGCTTCTTCAATTATAAGACCAAACAATGCAATTCCTTTTCAGAAAACTAATTTTTATTATTTACTTTGCTGATTTAAATTTTAAAAGGTAATGTGTAAACTTGAAAACCTTTCTCAAATACATTCAAATCTAGGGCACAAGCCTTTTGAAATTCCAGGCAATGCATAATGTATGGTCACAATAAATATGTGGAGTTGGCGTGAACATTAAAATTGTGAAGATAGACACAAAATGCTGGAGTAACTCAGCATTTCCTGAGAATATGGATAGGTGACATTTTGGATCGGGACCCTTCTTCAGATTTAAACTTGTGAAAGTGTTTTTATCCTTTAGGTGATTTACCTTTACAATTTCACTGTCGAATATTTCTTCCTCAATGGTTAAGTATTTTCAAAACACTGTTTTCTAAATTCAGTAGATGAGATGTAGAAATAAATTAAACATATGTTCTGATATATTTTCATTGCATAAATGGAGCATCACATAGCCTGATTTGGGCACTTCAATGGGTGAATTGGATGCGTTGGTCAAGGCACATACAGTGTGGTAATTCTGCAACTTTATGTTATATTAAAAAAATTTAAATCTTCCCAGCCAAACACCTATTATATTATTACTAGATTTATTACTAGATAGATTAACATAATCACCGGAACACATGTCATGGGACCTTGATATTCCTTGGTGATAGTAGGCACAGGGTGGTCGCAGAGGTATGCTTTTCTGACGAGAGATCTTTAACTGGTGATCACTGTTGGGATTCATATTTTAAAGTTTGCGATATATATAAAAAACTTGGTTATGAATGTAGGAGGTATGATCAAAGGAATAAGAGTAGAATTAGGCCATTCCATCACGGCTGATCTATCTCTCCCTCCTAACCGCATTTTCCTGCCTTCTCCCCATGACCACTGACATCTGTACGAGTCAAGAATCTATCGATCTCTCCCTTAAAAATACCAACCGACTTTGCATCTACGCCCTTCTATGGCAAAGAATTCCACAGATTCACCACCCTCTGACAAAAAAAAAATTCTCCTTATCTCCTTCCTAAAAGAATGTCCTTTAATACTGAGGCTATGACTTCTAGTTCTAGACTCTCCCAATTGATTATGTTTACCGATGACCGAAAATTGGCGATGTCGTTGTTGGCGATGAAGTTTGTTGCAGAAATCTTTAGCAACATACAGATCAGCTGGAGAGTTGGACAGAGCAATGACAGGTGGGATTTAATCCTGACAAGTCTGACTGAGGTAATGCATTTTGATAAATCAAATAGTACTTAGGACCCACAAGCAGTGATAATGAACAGAGATCTTGGGTGCAAGTCCATAATTACCTATGAATAGCACACAGGTGAAAAGGGCGGTGAAGAAGGCGTATGGGATACTTGGACACAGAATATAAAAAATAGGACCTCACACTACAACTTTATTAAATATTGGTTAGGCCTAACTTTGAGTATTGTGTGAAATTCTAGTCTCCATACCATAGGAAAGATGTGATTCTATTGGAATGGGTGCAGAAGTGACCTACCAGTCTGTTATCTAGATTTAAGGGCTTTAGTTATTAAGAAATGTTTGAAAGGCTGTATTTGTTTTCCTTGGAGCAAAGGAGGCTAAGGAATGACCAGATAGTGGTACATAAAATGATGAAATTAAACAGTAAGAACCTTTTCCCCAGTGAAGATGTCTAAAACAAGAATAAAATGGGCTGAGGAGGTTCAGAGAGAACAAAGAGAAAAGCTTTTTGCACAAGGAGTGGTTATTATCTGGAAACCACTGCCAGGAGAGATGGTGGAGTCAGTTACAATCAGGGCATTTAAGAGACATCTCGATTGGCATTTGAATAGCCAAAGCATAAAAGTCTATGAACCTAGTGTGGGAAAATAGGATTAGTATATACAGATACAACAGTCAATATAGACATGGTGGGCTGAAGAGCCTGTTTCTGTGCTTAATGACCCTCTATATATTTTATGCCTCACCATTAGCAATACATTTTTTGCCCGTAAAACATTAATTTGTTTTGATTTTGGATGTTTGGTGACATTACCTGGACCACCCTTACTTCCCTAAGAACATCAGGAACCAAAATGAACACAGATTAACTAGAATACTTAAAAAACATATTTTTTATTCATTATTCTGGTTCTAGTCCATAAATTACTTGATTTATTGAATCAAATGTACAACTTGTCATGAAGAGAAATTAAGTTGAATTATCTGTTGTAATTAATTTGTCTTCTGCCAAAATATAGCTGGCTTCCCTGTGCTACATTTCAACATACTGATTTAAAAAAAGGGGGAATCAAACCTTTGACACATTTTTTTGTTTATGTGTTTAAACCAACAACATCAAACCTACGGAATAGCAAGACTATTTAACATGTGCATACTACTTGAGATTGTCAATTGTGTACCTGTGTCAATGATGCTGAATTTTTCTTTAGGTTTCAATGTAATCTGTGGTCTGATGTAGGCTTTTAGCGGCGATGGGAATTTGCTGAGCTCTCGGTAGATCCCAGCAATCTCTTCTGAATCACTTATCATCTTCAATAAAAAGCAAAAACAACCAATTTGAATAACCTTCGATTCTCCAGCATCTGCAGTTCCCTCTTAAACAATTTGAATAATTTTATTTGTAATTACTTACTCCTATAGCAGCTACAAATTAGATTGTGCTTTGCATGTTCCAAATCAGGAATGGTTGTCAATTTGGGAATGTGGTCAGATTTGTAGATAATCTTGTTAAATGACAGCTAACATGGTTTCAAAAGATTTAGCTTTATCTTCAATTACCTTTTTAAGCAAAAGTAATATATAAAAGAAATAATCAGCACGTTGTGGACTGCTTGGCATCAAAGACGATTTTGACAAGTTCAGGGTTGCTGCTGCAAATTCTCAAAGCTGTACAAAATTCAAGAAAAATCCCAGAAATGCACTAGAAATTGTTAGAAAATAATAGTAAGCACTTATGAAGGAAGAATTCTAAAATAATTGAAAATGCTAATTTCTTCTTGGATGGTATGTTGGGATCAAAGAGACTAAGGTTTGTGGGTTCTGAAATGGCTAACAAAGTCAACATGAGAACTGCAGATTCTCCCATTTATAGGGCAAGTGGCAGTCGCTCAGGATAGGTGGGTAGATTGTGAGGTGCTTTCTCTGCAAGGTTCACCATGTCCACCAAAGATGATGTCCACTGCCAAGGTAAGAACTAATTTAGTATCCTCTTTCCGCAATCCTCGGCACTTCAGGTCCTAATTACACTCAGGCTGCTCCAATAATAATGGATGCTCCATGCTCCAACTCCGCTTGGGGAGCCTGCATCCGGGGGGCATGAACATTGAATTCTCCCAATTTTGTTAGCCCTTGCTGTCTCCTCCCCTTCCTTAGCCCTCGAGCTGTCTCCTCCCATCCCCCAGCCCTCGGGCTCCTCCTCCTCCTTTTTTTCTTCCTTCTCCCCGCCACCCCCTATCAGTCTGAAGAAGGGTTTTGGCCCGAAACGTTACCTATTTCCTTCACTCCATAGATGCTGCTGCACCCGCTGAGTTTCTCCAGCATTTTTATGTACCTGCTCCAATAATAGAACAGGTTTAGGTACATGACTGGTGCAGTCAAGCTATTATAAGCTAGAGAATGGGTGGTGCAGTGGTGCAGCAATCAGTGCTGCCACCACACAGCACCAACAACCCAGGCCCTCTGTTGCTACATGTGTGGAATGTGCATGTTCTCCTGCAAAAGTGGGCATTCCATAGTTGTTCCAGTTTCCTCCCACATCCCAAAGACTTGTTAATGGTAAAGTTACTTTGTTACTTTTAATTGGAGTGGATAGATGGTCAGGGTGGAGAAATGGGCACAAGGCATAAGGGGTTGGAGTTGATGAGCATGTGAGGCATGATAGATCACAGGATAATAAGATGCTTCTTTGTCATAAGAATATAAGATAAAACAAGGTTTAAAGATTTCCTCAAAGTTTCAATTAAAAAAAAATAGCATCTCCCCACCTAACTATCCCCACTCATGACCTGTGGGATTCGTGGATCACAACTATTCAAAATCATTGTAAGTGGCAGCAGGAGCATACCATCCCAATCCATAGCAAGTTGTAGATCTAATGTTGACCTTACCAACCACCCCTCAGAAACTAGAGAAATAGAGTGGAAGCAAGTCATCCAAGATGCCAAAGGACTGGCTGAGGTAGAGTAGAGAAAGAGTATTAATCAGTATTTCCCTCACCTTTATTTATAGAACAAAAGTTATGATAGGGGAAATCAGGTTATCCGTTTAAGACCATTACTTGTGTATTGTGCAGGCTTGAGGAGAGAAAAGTTGGGAAGTCTTAAACCTGAAACATTAATTTGCTTCCTTTTCCAAAGATGCAGCCATCCAGCACTCCTCTAAACTTCAAAGCATTTTGGACCAAACAGCAACACCAAAAAGAGAAATAATGTTTCAAGTCAATGACCTTTCCAACTTTGGATGATATTTCTCTCTTCCAGCCAGCACAATGCATGATTAATTGTCTTAAATGGGTAACCCGATTTACCTTATGTAACATTTGCAGCCTCATGGACTGGAAAATTCTTCACTCCACTATTACTGTCAAGCTAAGGGATCAAACATTCTTCAATGAGATGCTGAAAGACAAAGATAAAGCAGCAGCCTAGTAAAGCTGCAACACAGAACTCAATACATACCAAACAGCATGTAAGAGCCAAGCAATCTCACAATCACTGGATCTGTTAAAGCTCTGAAGTTCTAACATATCTAGTTATGAATGCGGCTGGACAATTAACTAACTCACAAGAGGATGAGGTTCCAAGAACATCTTCATCCTTGATAATAGCAGGACCCTGCATGGAAGTCCTTAAATAAAGGAGGAAGCATGTAAAACCATAACTGCCAAATGGATAATTTGTCTCTGCATCCTCCCAAGGTCCATAAAATCACAGAAGCTTTCGTCAGCTAATTTGATTTTGCATGACATTGAGAAACAATTGAGAAGGGAGATACAACAAATGGTTGGGAAGATGACGATACCCCTACTGCAATATTGAAGATCTGCACTAAACTAGTTCTGCAGCGATAGGCACTCGGACCACCTTGAAATAAACTTTATATAAGAAGGAACTGCAGATGCTAGTTTAAACCGAAGATAGACACAAAAAGTTGGAGTAAGTCAGCAGGACAGGCAGCATTTCTGGAGAGAAGGAAAGGGTAACGTTTCGGGTCGAGACCCTTCTTCAGACTGAGTCAGGGGAGAGGGAAACCAGAGAACTCTCCCCTGACTGGCTGGAGAACGGTCTCCATACGAAACTTCACCTGTTCCTTCTCACCAGAGATGTCACCTGTCCTGCTGAGTTACTGCAGCATTTTGTGTCTATTTTTGGCGTACACCGGCATCTGCAGTTCCTTCCTACACTTTTTTAACACAGTTCTTTGAGTTTCCAGAAGTTTTCACGTTCAGTATCAGTTTGAACGGAAAACTGGCTTCTGCGGTTAACCAGAAACTAAACAACTTGCTGTGGATTCCGTGGTGAACTTTAACGGGTGTAAAACAGCAGTTGCGATATCTGATTATGCTCTACAAACAGCAATGCTGCCACTCATTTGTACCGAAGATAGACACAAATGCTGGAGGAAATGAGTGGGACAGGGAGCATCTCTGGAGAGAAGGAATGGGTGACTTTTCAGATCGGTACCATTCTTCAGGCTGAGAGTCAGGGGAGCAGGAGTCACAGAGATAAGTGCAAGGTGTGAAAACGAGACATGAAATTGGAGATAGATCAAGGAAAATGTAGAATAGATAATTATTCTCTAGGAGAAGGTGATAACAAAGCATACAGAGATAAATTTTAATCAGTGGACAGTCAGACTGGTGGGACAACTAAGAAGGGGATGGTGTGGAGGAAGAAACTGCAGATGCTGGTTTTTCTGGAACTGCGGAGATGCTGCCTGTCCCGCTGAGTTTGTGTCTGTCTTAGACACCAGGTGGCGCCACCAGCAGCCTCGCCAACAGTCTGTCTGTCCTTTCTTCTTTTTGTTATTTTTAGTGTTAAAAGGTATGTTTTAGTGTTCCTTGGTTTGTTTTATGTGGGGGGTGGAAAAACGTTTTTTTCCAATCTCTTATCTCGATGGAGATACAATTTTATTCCATATTGTATCTCCGTCCCCACTGTGGTCTAACATCGTGGGGTTGGCAGCCTTTTCTGGAAACCGATGGGCGCTCCAAGCCGCAGGAGTCTGAAGGACATCAACATTGTGGAGCTTGCGATTCCTTTGCCGAGGATCGAAGCTCCAACCGCGGGGCCTGTAGACTTTAACATCGTGAAGCCCACAGTCTCTGGTAAGAAGAGGCCGACTCGGGAGCTCCATGCTGTGGAGAGAGTTTCAACCGCCCCGACGCAGGAGTTTCGATCACCCCGACGGGGGCTTCGATTGTCGGCTGGGGGAGCTTTGATCGCCCCGACTGCGGATGGTTTGATTGCTCTGACCGCGGGAGAACAAGAGGAAGAAGATTGAATTGTATTGTTTTCCATCACAGTGAGGAATGTGGAATCCACTGTGATGGATGTTTAAGTTAACTTTTATGTGGTTGTGTGTCTTGTTGCTTTTCACTTGGTATAGCTGTATGGCAACTCGAATTTCACTGTACCTTAATTTGTACATATGACAATAAACTGATCTTGAAACTTTGATAGGGGAGGGATGGATGCTTCACGGTATGCTTCGTAGTCACCTTCTCCTAGCTAACTTGGTTCTTGTTCTTGGTTTCTTGGTCCTCCAAAATATTCCAAATGGAATTTAAACTGGAGGTGGTGAAGGGAGGGCTTAAGCCAGAAAGGGTTATTGGGAAGAAAGAGTTACTTTAAATTTAGTTGCATCTGGTTGGGTAACTATAGTTGGGTGGAGATTATTCTATGCTTTAATTGTGCAGGGGAAGAACGAATTGCTGTATACATCTGTCTTTGTAGCTGGGATCACAAATTGGATCGAATGCCCTCGTCTGCTCCTAATTGGTTTGGGTTTGGTGTAGGTCTTGTAGTCTATAGGGTGATTTCACCAAAGGTCAAATGAGCGTAGATCCCCCCTCACGTGACCGAAAATTCTGACTGGAGGACATCTCTCAGTTTGGTACATGTAAGTGAATGGGGAAACACGTACTTTCCCACCCGTTAAAAACATGGAAAACGGCCGATTTTTGAGCTGAAATTTTCTGTGCTAGTCGGGGTGACCCTGAAGCACAGCGACCTAAATTTTCAGGCAAAACAAAAGATAGAAAGTGAGGTAATTACAAGAGGGAACTGAAGGTAGAAAGCCGCGGAAATGAACAGCTGACAATTGCCGTGGTGATTTTAAGATCCAAAATATCGGGAATTATCGCATTTGCTCGCTGAATTTCATCAAAAGTAAGTTAATAATGCCTTAGTTTTGATGAAATTCAGCGAGCAAACGCGATAATTCCCGATATTTTGGATCTTAAAATCACCACGGCAATTGTCAGCTGTTCATTTCCTCGGCTTTCTACCTTCAGTTCCCTCTTGTAATTACCTCACTTTCTATCTTTTGTTTTGCCTGAAAATTTAGGTCGCTGTGCTTCAGGGTCACCCCGACTAGCACAGAAAATTTCAGCTAAAAAATCGGCCGTTTTCCATGTTTTTAACGGGTGGGAAAGTGCGTGTTTCCCCATTCACTTACATGTACCAAACTGAGAGATGTCCTCCAGTCAGAATTTTCGGTCATGTGAGGGGGGATCTACGCTCATTTGACCTTTGGTGAAATCACCCTATGTGGAGCTGACCATTTAACATTTTGTAAAAACAGGTCAAACGGTGAGTTTCACGTCTGTCTTGGAGAGGGTTCCACCCCAGAGAATTCAGAACTCTTCTACACTTCCCTTGATCTTCAGCCCATTTGAAGCCTAAAGAAACGCCACCCATTCCTTCTCTCCAGAGATGCGGCCTGTCCCGCTGAGTTACTCCAGCATTTTTGTACCTATCTTCAGTGTATCTGCAGTTACTTCCTACTCACTTGTGAGGAGTTGGACCGGACCGACCTGTCACTCGGCTGCACTCCGCTTCCCTCGCACATGCGCACTCGCTCCACCCGGCGCGCTGCGTCAGCAACGGGCGTCCGACCTTCTCACTGGCAAAAAGGAAGGGGAGACTCGCACTCCAACTAGTAGTCTTTCAACACATAATAAATAACTTACAGACCTACAAACCAGTAATGTGTATAATATTAATCCACATATTAGTTCGAATGCAATATCCGGTTCAAAACTCAGGATTAGATTTGTAGAAGTACAGTTCTGTTCTCTGCTCTCCCCGCGCCGGCTGCTTGGTATCCCCCGCGGCTTCAGCGCCGGGCGGCTCGGGTTCCAGGGCTGGCAGTAACCATGGCAACGATGGGCTCGGAGGTAAGAGAGAGGCGGCGTTGGCAGGCGGGCGGGCGGCCCGAGAGGCCTTGGCTCTGCACGGAGTAGCGTTCAGGTGGTGCGGGGGGAGGAGGTTGCCATCTGTCCTTACCCCCTTCACACCGTCCCGGGGATTGAGGGCGGTGGGTGACCTGGGGCGTCGCCTCCCGGGTGTAGATGGTGCCGGGGCACTGATTATAAGTGATACTAGCAGAATTAGGGCATAAATCCACCCTGTCATTCAATCATAGCTGATCTACCTCTCCCTCCCTAATCCTATTCTCCTGCCTTCTCCCCATAACCCCTGACATCCGTACTGATCCTCTGGGCAGTGGAATGGGGCCCGACCGTGGGCTTTTGGGCCTCTCGCTGGTTGCCAGTGGGACTTTCTCTACCTAATCCTCCCCGTTTGGACTTCACACTGGGTTCAACGCCACCTGTTGATTCCGTACTTTGAAGGACATGCAATTTCAATCTGTGCCGCCCTCAACACGGCTTCCTGCGGGTGTCCTTTCACCCCCTCCAAATTGTTTTGAACAACATTCATGCTTCTCCAACTTCAGTGAAAAGGATTGATTTATGACCAAGGTTGTTGCTCCTTGCAATCTGGGAGTGGACTGCCGTGTCACCGGGGAAAATGTTTTAAGGAAGTATTCTTTTAATGTATTAAAAGTATTTTCGGCAAGGACAAATTGGGCCGAAGGGCCTGTTTCGATGTTGTATGACTATTTCATTGTTTGTTCCATCCATTGAATTGTCCCGGGATGCTGAATTGCATTAAGAAAATGTAGGGTCTTGCTCCCTAAATATAAATTTCAATATCTGTTTACATTTAAATGTAAGGAGGGGGGTGAGTCACATTTAGGTGATCTTCAGAAATGTTGACCCACCTAAATTATGCACAATTGTGTAAGTGTTATGCACAAAACTTTGGGGCTTGTGAATGAGGACAATTTCAGAAGGATGTGGACAAACTAAGAATATAACAGGTGGATTATAACATGAGAACATAGTATTTGATGTACAAAACATTGCAGTTTTTTTTAAACACCGATTGGAGAATGTTAATGTTCAGAGTCACTGAAAGGTAACATACAAGTAGACTGAAATGAGGAGAAATATCTTTCAGAAGATAGTAGACAAACATGCTGGAGAAACTCAGTGGGTGAGGCTCTATGGAGCAAAGGAATAGGCAACATTTCGGGTTGAGACCCTTCTTTTGGAAGTCTATGTATAGATTCAGTCACTGCTATTCAAAACATATCTTTAGATTTCTCAATATTTATCAAAGGATAAAGGAGAAGTTTTGGAGAAGTTGAACTGAGATGGAAGGTCAGCCATGAATGGCAGAACATGTTTGAAAGACCAGATACCCTAGTCATTTATAGAAACAAGGAACTGCTGATGCTGGTTTACAAAAAAAATACATAAAATACTAAAAGTAACTCAGCTGGTTAGGAAGCATCCCTGGAGAATGACTGGTCTCCGCGGACCTTACCTATCCATGTTGTCCAGAAATTGAGTTCCTCCAGCATTTGGTGTCTTTTTAGCTTTGTCATTTCTATGCTCTTTGTAAAATCAACAAGTAGTCCTGCTTTAATACGTGTTTCCACATTGCAAATTGAAAATAACTTGATTGATGAATTAAGGAACACTATCTGCATTACATAGGGCAAATTTTGATCACACTCTTGATCAGCAACTAGAGAACCATTTTATCATTACAATGGAAATTGACAAGCAGAAAAATGCTGTCCGCTACAAAAAAGTCTTGAGAAATAATTACCTTCTAGCAGTAATCAGACACCTTTGTTTCTTAAGAACAATATCTCCGATTCACCATAGGTAGTAATTGAAATTGACAAGCAATTACATCTATCAACCCATGTGCAATGATACACTTTTAAACAATGTAACACGCAGCCTTAGCAAAAATAAATGTGTAGGTGGTATAAAAAAGGTCTTTATTTTTGTAAATCATGTGGGTGGGGAAAGAAACTCATTGCAAGTTTGAAACACTGGTTCCTAACCGCACGTTTCCCAATTGTTTTTGTAATACAATATTTTATAATGCAAGGTTTCTTAAGAATACTTTGGAATTGCAGGTGCCCTCACTGAGATTATGAAACATCATTAAATGTGTGTTTGCAGAAGACTGAAGAATGGTTAATGTGGTATTATATTAGAAGGGCTGCAAGGATAAGCCTGGGAACTATAGACCAGTGAGCCTAACATTTGTTGTTGACTAGTTACTGCAGAGTATTCTAATGTAGTAGTTATATGCAATTAGATAGATGGACTGATTAGGGATAATCAGCCTGTTTTTTTATGTGGGAGATCGTATTATGAAATTGTTTTGTTTTTATAAGATAATAGACAATAGGTGCAGGAGTAGGTCATTCGGCCCTTCGAGCCAGCACCACCATTCAATGTGCCCATGGCTGATCCACAATCAGTACCCCGTTCCTGCCTTCTCTCCATATCCCTTAACTCCACTATCCCTAAGAGCTCTATCTAACTCTCTCTTGAAAGCATCCAGAGAACCAGCCTCCACCGCCCTCTGAGGCAGAGAATTCCACAGACTCACACCTCTCTGTTCGAAAAGGGTTTTCCTCATCTCCTTTCTAAATGGCTTGCCACTTATTCTTAAACTATGGCCCCTGGTTCTGGACTCCCCCAACATTGGGAACATGTTTCCTGCCTCTAGTGTGTCCAAACCCTTTATAATATTGTATGTTTCAATAAGATATCCTCTCATCCTTCTAAATTCCAGAGTATACAAGCCCAGCCGCTCCGGCTTATCAACATATGACAGTCCTGCCATCCCGGAAATTAACCTTGTGAACCCACGCTGCACTCCCTCAATAGCAAGAATGTCCGTCCTCAAGTTTGAAGACCAAAACTGCACAGAATACTCCAGGTGTGGTCTCACTAGGGCCCTGAACAACTGCAGGAGGACCTCTTTGCTCCTATACTTAACTATGTAACCATAAAGGTCGGTGTGGGCAGAATTTTAGACAATATATGATTTTTAGTAAGGCATTTGATAAGGTTTTGGAAGGTGCTCTGGAAGGTGAGATTGCATGGGATCGAGGGAGAGCTGGCCGACTGGGTTGAAAATTGGCATCGTGGAAGGAAGCAGAGGATGCTGGTGGAAGGTTATTTTTCAGACTGGAGGCCTGTTTCTAGTGGTGTGCCTTTGGAATTAGTGCTGGGCCTCTTGTATCAACAATTTGGATGAGAATGTACGACAGGATTAGTAAATTTGCAAATGATACTAAAGTGGGTGGTATTGTAGATTACGAAGATGGTCATCATCCGGTAGGCGGCGCGGCTCTGGCCAGCAGCGGCCTCTGCAGCCTGTCCGCGTTTTTATTATTTTTTGTCTGTGTTTTTATGTAGTTTTTGTTATTTTATGTTGGGGTGTGTGTGTGGGGGGATGGGGGTGGGGTGGGAGGGGGGGGGGAAACTTTTTAATCTCTCCCTGCACTGGAGACCCGACCTTTTCTCGTCGGGTCTCAGGTGTCGTTGAGGCCGCAACGAGGAGCGGCCTCCAACGGGAAGAAGCCGGGGACTCTGGTGCCGACTCACCATTGCCGTCGCGGAGCTGGCCGAGACCGGAGCGGGTGGAGCGGTGGAGGAGCGCTGCCGCTGCTGCTGCTGCTGCCGCTGCTGCTGCCGCTGCTGCTGCTGATGCGGAGGCTGCTACTGCGGGTCTGCGGACGGCGGCACCGGGAGCCCGCGGATCCCTGGAGGGTGACCGCTTTTCGGGGCTCCTGCAACGGCGAATTCTCCCGCCCGTGTTGCGGGGTTGAAGAGCTCCTCGAGCGGGGCCTGACACCACTGCCCCGCGCGGCTGGAATGGCCGCGGGACTTTGCGAGCGCACACCGGGGGCTCCAACACCAAGACCCGGTGTGCGACCTCGCACCACCCGGCATGGCTTCAATGGCCGCGGGACAATCGCCATCGCCAGCCGGGGGCTTTGACTTTGACTCTGACATCGGGGGGGGGGGGGGGAGTGCAGTGGAGAGATAAGTTTTTTTGGCCTTCCATCACAGCTATGTGATGGATGTTTATGTAAAATGTAATTATGTTGTGTCTGGGGTCTATTTGTGTGTAATGTATGGCTGAAGAAACGGCATTTCGTTTGGACCTCCAGGGGTCCAAATGACAATTAAATTGACTCTCTTGACTCTCTCTCTCTCATCAAAAATTGATCACCTTGATCAGTTGGACAAGTGGGCTAAGGAATACTTAATGGAGTTTAATGCAGAGATAAGTGCGAGTCATTGGATTTTGGGAAGTCAAACGCGGGCAGGATCTTCACAGTGAACCAGGGCTCTGGGGAGTGTTGCAGAGCAAAGGGATCTCGTGTGCAGTTACATAGTTCCTTGAAAGTAGTGTCACAAGTAGATAGGGTGGTCAACAAGGCTTTTGGCACATTGCCCTTCAATGGCCAGGGTATTGAGTATAGAGATGGGGATGTTATATTACAGTTTTATAAGATGTTGGTGAGACCACATTTAGAATATTGAAAATATACTGGTCTAGTCCTACCAAAATACACAGGATGTCAGATTATCAGAGTCTTAATGTTGATGTAAATTGATTATGAATCAGATTGAAAAATGTGTCGCATGTGCCAGAAGATTTAAAAAGTTTATGATAAGTAGACACATCTTTAATTAGTCAAGAGGATCAGGAAAAATAAAAACAGGTCATAAACTACCAATTTAAAAATTCACAATTTTGAACATTTTATAAAATTCTCTTTATCCTATCTTAATTGGCTCAGATGGTTTTTTTTTTTTTTTTTTTAAATGGATGAGGTAAAAAAGGTACAAGAGACTGTAGATTCTGGAAACTTAAGCAAAAGAAAACAATACAATACAATACAATTTATTGTCATTTGATCCTCAGTGAGGCTCAAACGAAATTCTGTTTCCACAGCCATACAAACAAAGACAATTTCCTACAGACATACACACAATTTAATTCACACAAACATGAGAGAGCAAAATCTTCTCTTTCCCCTGTTCTCCATTTCTCTCCCGATGTCCAAGCCCCAGGCGGGTGATGCTAAGTCCCACGGCCATTTTAGGCCGTGCTGGGCAATTTACAGCCCCGCTCCCAGTCTAAAAATCACAATGTTGGAGCCCTCAGCGGGCGCTGGAATGTCCCACAGCCATGAAGCCGTGCCGGGCGATGTACGTCTCCGCTCCGGGTCGTTCCAACCTCGCGACATGGGCTGGAGAAGTCGCGTTGCGGGAGCTCCGGGAAGCGGTCTCTCCCCTCAGACCCGCGAGCTCCCGATGTCCCAGTCCACCGGACCTGCGGCTGCGTTGCTGGAGCCTCCGAGCCCCAGGAGTCGAGTCGCAGCAGCGAGTCACCACCGCTCCCCACGCTCCGAGGCCGGCCAGCCCCACGATGGTGAGTAGTCCGCAGCTCCGCAGTCTCCCGAGCCCCCGGGTCGTTCAGGTTGGAGGCCGCTCCACGGTGCTAGGCCCCAACGACAACGGAAACACGACAGGGAAAAGGTCGGGTCTCCCGGACAGGGAAGAGATTTTATACAGTTTCCCCCTCCGCCCCCCACATATACACATTTAAAACCAGTATTAAAAAAACACCAACACTACATTTAACTAGACAAAAAATTAAAAAAAGACAGACAGGCTGTAGGGGCCGCTGCAACGGGTGAGTCGTGCCACCACAAACACTAAAACGCTGGAGGAACTCTGCTAGTCAGGCAGCATCTGAGGAGGGAAATGGACAGGCGACTTTTTGAATCGGGATCCTTTGTCAGTCTTCTATCCATTTCTCAACACAAATATTGCCTGACTCGCTAATTTCCTCCAGAAGTTTGTTCTTTGAAAGGAAGAAAGTCAGGAACCATTTATTATGGTGAACCTTTCAATAGAAATGCCAAGAAACTACCTACATTAATCAAGTGCCAGAATAATATACCACAATTGAAATAAATGAATTTTGGTCATCCTGGTATAGGAAAGATGTTGTGAAGCTGGAAAGAGTGCAGATTTACGAGGATATTACCAGAACTTGAGGGCCCGAGGTAAAGTAAGAGGCTAGGACTCTACTCCTTGAAGCGCAGGAAGATAATGGATGATCTTATGGAAGTGCAAAAGATCATGAAGGGAATAGATAGAGTAGCTGTACAGAACCTTTTACCCAGATTCTGGGAATTAACCAGAGGACATGGGTTTAAGAGAGGAAAGATTTAACAGGAACCTGAGGAGCAACCTTTTCACACAGGGCGCTGGGTATATGGAAAGACACACCAGAGGAGATAGTGGAAGCATGTCCTATAACAACATTTAAAAGGCATAGGAATTCCTTCTCCAGTGATGCTGCCTGGCCTGCTGAGTTACTCCAGCATTTTGTGTCTCCCAACATTTAAAAGGCATTTGGTGAAGTATTTTTCAGAAATATCTGTTGTTAGTCCAACACACTTTTATCGCACTTGTTTTACTTAAAATATTATGCAGTAATATAACACATTTTCTAGTGACTCCAGTGTTTTTAAAGGGAACAGAAAATATGCAAGCACCCTGGCTATAGGCCAACTGAACTTTCCTGACACGGTGTACAAAACCCCTACCCCAGCTCTGGTTGTGTACCCAGCCACAGTTTAGATCAGTCTGAAGAAGGGTTTCGACCAGAAACGGCATCCATTCCTTCTCTCCAGAAATGCTGCCTAACCCGCTGAGTTACTCCAGCATTTAGTGTCTACCGACAGCTTAGACTCTGGTCCTGGCTGTAAAGGTAGACCCGGGGCTCAGTCCACACATGCAGAATCACTGTGGCCCTCGTCACACACTCCACATAAATGAGTGAACCAGATGCTGAACAGTCTGATGCCAATTCCTTGGAGATATAAATGTGTAACTTTCCATTGAATGTTTGGATGGTGCACATTTGATAGATACACAATGCTGGAGTAACTCAGCGAGACAGGCAGCATCTCTGGAGAGAAGGAATGGTTGATCATTTGATATTTTGCTCTTGGGATGAGTTGCAATAAATGAGGTAAGCAAGATGTTTGCAATTTATGAATTCCTACAACAATGTAGTTTTCATGCGAAAATTACACTGACTGATGAAATATGCATTAGCTTCATTTCATCCCTGTTAACATCGTTAAATGCATGATTAAATATTAGCCAAGACATGTGCAATCCGATACATCTGATAATGTAGCACTTCTTTAGTATTGCACTAACTTGTAGATCTAAACTGCCCTTAATTCTGTAAATATACCTAGATTGTTCAGCTCAACATAGTGTAACACACTGAGACACTCTGAAGGTGAGGAATTAAAATAATAATTATATTAGTAAGGAAGAGCCAACCTCTACAAGTTTAATTTTTATATAAATATGCCTTATGCCACATATGTCAAAACAAATGTTGAACAACCTGTTTAAGGAAGTACTTATGATCTGTACTTAATTCCACTATTGAGACAAACTCTCCTTTTGTAAAAAAAGGTGGTTACGGATTCCAAGGAGATTGCTGAGATCTACAAAGAGTTGAGCAAATTCCCATCACTGTCAAAAGCTACCATTGGACCAGAGGTCATTTCTCAGTATGGCGGAAAACACTGCAACATCTATACAGGTAACTGAACCAAAGATATAAAAAATTATTGTAAAAAAACCTGTGGAAAGAGAAACAGAATTAATGTTTTGGTTTGAAGATCCTTAGTCAGAATTGGGAAAGAGAGCAACAAATTGTTTCAAATTGCTAAGAGATTGTGGGAAAATGGCTGGAACAAATGGGTATATCTTTGATAAGAAGAGGCCAAGGTTCCCTTGAGGATAAATTGTAATTGGGATTATTTGGCTGATGGGTTAATAGGGGCAGTTAGTGAAAAATAATTTGAACAAAACAATATGAAAGATAACAATTGTGCAATTCTTCTCAAGTTCAAGTTTACGTTTATTGTCACTTAACCAACTAAGGTACAGTGACATTTAAGTTACCAAACAGCCATACCAAGTGAAAAGAACACAATACACACATAAAATAAATTTAACATAAACATCCACCACAGTGGAGTCAACATTCCTCACTGTGATGGTAGCTTGAAGCTCCGGGCCAGTCTCCAGGAAAGACCGCACCATCCATGTTGTTAGGCTGCAAAGGGGGAGCGGAGATGGGACACGGAGAAAATCACATTTCCGTTGAGGTAAGTGACTGAAAAAAATGTTTCCCCCTATTCCACCATAAACTAACCAAGAAACATTGAAACAAACTTTTAGAACATACTTAAAATAATATAATCAGTAGAAGGGACACACAGACTGTTGGCGAGTCTGCCACAACGGTGGCGCCACCAGGTGGATAAACAGATTCACATACCAAAGCAAATTATTTGTCTCCTAATCAATTTCTGAATGTATCACAACTACGGGCCATCCACCTGTTTTCCATCTATCCAGACATCTCTACTTAACTATTCAGAGTAAAGCTCTTATAATCCACTATCTGACCATTATGGAATCCTGATGGTTTGGCACCTGGGTTAATGACTTATGTTTGCCACACTCCTCTGAAGCTCCTTGGGGTCATTGGAAATGTTATTACAATTATTGGATTAAAAATCTGCCAGTCCAACACCACCAAAGCCCCCAGCATATCAGAATATTAGTGTTTCACTGAACTTCTAAATAAATATGCAAAATGGTTTAAATTCTGTCAGAGATTGGAAAAACTGTTAAAAGTCCCAGCTTTTAGAATTGTCAAAGTTAAATGGAGGGCTTTGCAGAACAGTTTTAGGAGTGGAATTTCATCACTGCAAAACTGGAATATCATCATTGTACCTTCCTACTGCTCAGACAACATCGTAATGCTTCAGGTCAGTGAGACTGGCTCTCCACCTCAGGTTGAAGGAGGAATTTGCTCAGAGGAAGTTATGGATGGCAACACTGGGTGACTGTTTCATCAAGATCTGGCTTCTGTTGACCAAACTAGGACTTTCTGATCTTCTGATTGCACGTACCAAACTTTCAGTGGAGAGATTTTTAAAAAAATGTTTTTTTTTTCAGAATGGTCTCAGAGGGATCTGGAGAGAGCGGAGCGGGTCAAATTCTGCCGACAATATATAATGTTCTACGATGACGATTCCATTGTATATGCCGGCCCTTCTGGAAACTGCACAGAACTACAAGGCGAGTGAGTAGAGCATATTACATACTGTATTTGCAAATTTCTTCGATAGGTTAGTAAATAGTTGAGCCATAATGTTCAAACCTGTCCATTTAAATTAACTGGCTATAATGGTTTTAAAAGCACAAAATAAAGGTTAGTGGCTGGGGAAAGTAGATAATCATATTAAAAGATAAGGTCAAGACTTGTTAAGTTTGAAATCATCTTTGGATAAATAGCAAATTATGCTTTTAAAATAAAACATAAAAGAATTGTGAAATAAGTGTTCTCAAATTTGAAGCATTTAATGTGCTTGATGTTTAAAAAGTAAATTTCTTTCCTCTGAATTACTTGGATGACATGGAATACATGACCATATGTTCCAATCACAAAAACACAGCAGTTAATGGAAATTAAACGGGCATATTATCAATTATTCTTTAGGGTTTCTTACCTTATTAAGGATGAGGTTTGTTTGTGCTGAAAGGCCAACTGATTAAGGTGGTAAAGGATCCATGTGAAACTGCACACCAGAAAGTTTGCATTTCACTGGTGGTTTCATATGGTAGCATTCTTCTTGCAGATCATATTATTCTTGACCTTTTTGCCTGTACATTGTAATGACAAAGACAGAATTGAGCTGGAATTTGCATGTTGGTACATGTCAGCAAACACTTTCTCTCTCCCCCAATCTTCCTTCATAGGTGTTCATGGTCTCTTGCTCATTATTTAATGAACTGTGACTACCCTCAAAGTGGTATATTTTCTAACTTTTACTGCAAAGTTACTATTCTTCATTTTGTAGGCTGTTGAGCAAAGAGTTGCCATCTGGATTTTTGAAGGCTGTACTTCGGGAACACACAAACAAAAAAGGAGAGGAAAAACAATTTCTTGAGGTAAGTTATGGCCAATGTGGGCCAAAAGTAGGCAGGTGGGACTAGTGTAGCTGGGGCGTATTAGCTGGTGTGGCCGTTGGTCCGAAGGGCCTCTTTCCACACTCGATGACTGTTTTTGAAGCAACTTGCTGCTTGTTACAATGTTGATAAAGCTGTGATAATTACTTCCAGAATTAAAGTTTATTGAAAGAAGGCCATCAACACCTTTTTGACAAAGGGCTCCAAATATGAGAACTTTGTCACATATCTGTTACGGTAATAAACATTTGTAGGAAGGAACTGTAGATACTGGTTTATACCAAAGATAGACACAAAATGCTGGAGTAACTCAGCATGCTCTTTGAGCTATTTTTGTATCATAATTAACCATCAGTCACTCTGAACTGTGATGTTTCATGTTGCTACAACGTCTTTTATGAATCTGTGGTATGATGATGTTTTTTTGTCAATGCTATTTTCCTTCCTTGAATTCAATAATGATAGTTTTCAGGAGGACATCTGAATAAGCAAGAGCAAATGGTTCATTTTTTTTTACCAATGATCGTTCCTTTGCAAATAAAGGAGAACTTCCTCTTCTCAAAAGAATACCCAGTCCAAACATAGTACATCTACAAGATTTGGTATCTTCATGTATTTTATTTTGACTAAATTATGTGTGGAGAGGTTGGAACACCATCTTCATTATTGACAAAAAAGAACGTTGGAATAAATGCTGTTATCACAATTCTGTCTAGAAATTAAATCCGAGTTTTAAAAAAAGTGCTCTGTAATTGAATTTCTTGGGACATGCACCCTGAGATTTTCAGTGAAATTCTTATCTTATCTTTCTAAATAGTATACTTTAGTATTGTTTTGAAATTTGTATGTCGGTGTTTAACTATAGAAATTATTCCACCCATGCACTGATATTGGATTCAATATTTAATTTACCAGTAATTATTGAGCTTCTGTGGATATGTGATCTTGTCCTTTATTTAGGTATGTTACAAAACCTACCTGAATCGTGGCTGAGAATCTGCCCCACCCCGTGTGCGCGATTTTGGCGCTGTTTATAGGGGGCGGGTTTAAAACGCGATTTTTACTAGGCTGTTGCAATCGAAAATGTTCAGCCTAGTAAATCATTAACGAAAAATCGCTGAAAGACCCCGTCGCAAACGGTATTATTAGTTTTTATGGCCTTGTATAATAGTTATAGTAGTTTAAAAATCACTCTCTAAACCCGCGACCTCTCACAGCCCCAGGGTTTTATAAAGCAAACAATTAAAGGTGTGTACCTTATTTTTACATTAAAAGGGGCTTCCTAAGAACCCTGTATATAAAGTTTTCTATAGCGAGTAGCTCATTTTGGGCTCTTTATATCCCGCAGTATTTTTCTGGGCATTTGAGGGCACAAATCCACTGCAATGTGAATGTTCTAAACCAGCGCGTTCACAGGATCCCACTAGAAAGCCGATTTAAAATGGACTTTAATTTACAGCAATTGAACACTAAATTCCTTCCATTTGGCCTATAAATTAATGTAAATGAGATTTTAAAATCATGTTTTATTGTGAATTATTTATGAATATTATTTGGACACTTGGGTTATTTAAAAACGTTAATCATTTATTAAGAAATGGATAGATGTTTAGATCTAGTAGTTGAAGTTTGAAATTTGCTACACTTGGGTAACTATCTAATTATATGCTTTAATTTCAGGACATCCAAGTTAGATTATTTTATGCTTGTTTCAGAATGGTTCAATCTACGATAACTGAAAATTTCATTCAGTTCTCTTAATTTTTAAGAAGGTTATGGCCTTTTGACTGTCCATGATCACAGCTTTTTTGTTATGTTTTTTTTTTTTTTTTTTTTTTTTTTTTTTTTTTTAAACGATACTGCTGCACGGGAAATTCATTTCGTTGTCTCAAAGTGAGGCAACGACAATAAAATTTGAATACAATACAAGAATACAAGATGTCCATAGAAAATCAATAGGGAACAAGATGCTAATTTCCGAGTATGAAAATGGCCATAACTTTTTAAATACTTGAGATATGAAAGTGAATTAGGTGTCAAATTAAACGTATTTTTATGCTTTATCTGATGGGATAAATTACAGACTTGATTTTTTAAATGTCAAAACTTTGTAACATTGCTACTTTATTATTTGTATGTTTACACTCGCTGATTGCATTACAGATCTGGAATAAAAACTCTAAGGAAAAGAGCATAAATCTGACTGCACTCGACAAGCATGGCAAAGTGTATGAAGATGGTATGAACAGTTTTTATTCTGAAATTAAATTATTATTTTATAAGGTCAGTGTACATCTTTTGCATTAGAACTAACTGAGGAATGGAATATTTCCCCCCCCCCCCAAAAAATTGTGTTCACCAAAATGGTTTAGTCACGGCGACTTTAATTTAATGGGCAAA
Organism: Leucoraja erinaceus; assembly: GCF_028641065.1. Classification (NCBI taxonomy): domain Eukaryota; kingdom Metazoa; phylum Chordata; class Chondrichthyes; order Rajiformes; family Rajidae; genus Leucoraja; species Leucoraja erinaceus. Next base: position 16,160,046 of record NC_073392.1, on the reverse strand, counting down.
AGCCTATGGTGGTGGAAGGGAGGGGGGGAAGAAAATGGACCACATTTTCAATGCTGTTTAGTTTGCAACTGATAGACTTCACCCTAATTGTATGTACATTTTAGTATTGAAATCCAACCAAAAGTTATATGCAAGATTTGGTATCATTGTAAAAACTTGTATTGTTTGGCCTTTATATTTGATTGTTGTGGGGGGAGGGGCCACAGTATTAGTGTGAATGGAGGATTGGTTAAAGATTCTAAAAAGTAAGAATAAATGGGTCTTTTTGTTAATTTTTTTGATAGCCAGTTTCATGGATCAGTATTGAGCTTATTTTCATGCACCTGACTGGAAATCCAAAAGTTATTGTTATCTGTTCCTTATGGACAACCAGCTTCACCACTGCTTTGCTCTTCAGAGTCCAACATGGGAGCAAAAAACTAGGCACAATATGGATTTTCAGGTTTTGAGTAGATTCAAGGCTGAAACTGATAGTTTTTGCTCTGAAATAATTGAGAAATTTGGCTTAAAGGTACTGGTAAGTTAAATCATATTGAATGGCAGAGCAGACTTAGAACATAGAACAGTATAGCACAGGAATGGGCCCTTCAGCCCACAATGTTAAACTGACCTCATCTGCCTGTACATGATCCAATCCCTCTATTCTCCACATTTCCATGTGCCAATCTAAAAGCCTCTTAAATACCACTATCGTATCGGTCTCCACCACTCCTGGCATTGCGTCCCAGGCCCCCACCACTCACTGTGTTAAACAAACTTGCCCCGCACATCTCCATTAAACTTTCCCCCTCTCACCTTATCGCTATGCCTCTAGTGATGGACATTTGTACCCTGGGAAAAAGGTTCTGACTGTCGACCCTATTTATGCCACTCATCATTTTATATACTTCTATCATGTCTTCCCTCAACCTCCCACGTTCCAAAGAAAACAATTCAAGTCAAGCTGAAACCCTCTAATCCAGGCACCATTCTAGTAAATCACCACTGCACTCTCTCCTAAGGATCCACATCATTCCCGTAATAGGGCCACCAGAACTGCACGCAATCCTCCATATGCAGCTTACCAAAGTCCTATAGAGCTGCATCATGACTTCCTGACTTGTATTCAATGCCCCTAGCAATTAAAGCAAGCATACCATACACCTTGATGAATAATTTCTCCTCTACTATGTCATATGCTCCTAACACTTAAAAAAAAAACTTGTTATATTCTTTAATATTATTGTGTTCATTTTTTTCTCTCCTCAGATCAGTTTGGTTGCCTTGTGTGGTCTCACTCAGAGACTCACATCCTGTATATTGCTGAAAAGAAAAGACCTAAAACTGAATCCTTCTTCCAAACTAAGTCGCAAATTACTATGACTGAGGACGATGAGGACAGCATCAAATCCGATAAACAGGAGAAGCCTGTGAAAGTAATCCTATTCTCTTTTGGCATCCTCTACAGTATCTATTTACTCTACCTTGAAAGATTAGCATATAAATAAGACACCAATTTAATTGTAAAGTTTCTGGTTTTAAAGTAGTATTTTGCTTTGGACCTCAATATATTTGGTTTAGGCCACTTTGGAGAAAAATAAATGATTCGTATATGATTAACTGATTTTTGGAGGCTATGCACATCTATCAGCAATATTTTAATTAATTGCTATTTACTTTGCAGGGAGATGATTTTGTGTACTGGGAGGACTGGGGAGAAACATTTTCGCAAAAGACCACACCTGTGTTGTGTGTTCTGGATATTGAAAGTAATAACATCTCAGTTCTGGAAGGGATTCCTGACCACATTTCTCCTGGGCAGGTTTGTTTCTTTTTCATTTCTGTTGTATATTGCAACCATTTCTGAGATATCTCAGTATGTGCACTGAATCATTTTTAGCCCCCATTTTGAGTTATGGTTCAGATGCGATTTCAGTACCTGATTTAAATTTCATTAAAATACAAACATCATTTTTTTAATTTGTCAGACATGAAACTTATCACTTAATGATCTTATTGAATGGTAGAACAAAAATGTGGGCTAATTGCCTACTTTGGGTTTTATTATTTATGTTTCTATATTATACATGAAAAAAGTTCAGTCGAAAATGAGTTTGACCAGTTCTTGCCAATTTTGCATCGAAAACCTTTAAATATTTTTGAGTTATGGAAACTAATTTCAATGTAAAATTTGTGAATGTGGGTGGGATGTTTGCTGTCTTTTGGATGTAATTTTAATGCCATGTACTATAGATTTTGGCTGTGTTTAAAAACACCATGAACATGACACTATTGTGGTTTTTAATCCATATTTTCAATTTATCAAAACGCTCTGACTGCTCACACTATTTTTAAAGAAAAACATCTATTTTAAAATATGCAGCTTTTATCTTTGCTTCCACCTTCCCCCACCCACTCCTTGTTTGTATTTCAGGCGTTTTGGGCTCCCAATGACACGGGCATCGTATTTGTTGGATGGGAACATGAACCTCAACGGTTGGGTCTCGTGTACTGCACCAATAGAAAGTAAGCAGAGTATGTAAAATCATTGAATATAGCTAATTGCAGATAACTTGCCCAGAATATCTATAAACGGCTGAGAAAACATAGTATACACTTATTTTTCCTGCTACAGTGCCCTCCATAATGTTTGGGACAAAGACCCATCATTTATTTATTTGCCTTTGTACTCCACAATTTGAGGTTTGTAATAGAAAAAAAATCACACGTGGTTAAAGTACGCATTGTCACATTTTAATAAAGGATTTTTTATACATTTTGGTTTCACCATGTAGAAATTACAGCAGTGTTTATACATAGTGTTGTGTTGCATATCCTTTGCATGCAATGACTGCTTGAAGTCTGTTATTCACGGACATCACCTGTTGCTGGATGTCTTCTCTGGTGATGCTCTGCCAGGCCTGTATTGCAGTCATCTTTAGCTTATGCTTGTGTTTTGGGTCTAGTCCCCTTCAGTTTTCTCTTCAGCATATAAAAGACATGCTCAATAAGCAAGTTCAGTATTCCGAAAAACGCAAGGAATCATGGGATTTCTCAAAGGTCACAAGCGATAAAAACTCTCGGCAGCCGTGCCACGGCATGGACATAGACCTGCGCTTCATCTGCAGCTGGGATCGATCCTGGGTCTCCGGCGCCACAATCGTTACCAAACCGCCACTGGACTATCACCGTCCCCTCCCGAGAGATTTTTCTTTATTATAGAGAGAATTCTTCTGTCATCAGTTGTGGAAGTCTTCCTTGTTCTGCAAGTCCCTTTGCGATTAGTAAGCTCACCAGTGCTCTCTTTCTTCTTCATGATGTTCCAAACAGTTGATTTTGGTAAGCCTAGGGTTTGGCTGATGTCTCTAACAGTTGCATTCTTGTTTCTCAGTCTTATAATGGCTTCTTTGACTTTCATTGGCACAACTTTGGGCCTCGTGTTGATAAACAGCAATAAAAGTTTCCAAAGGTGATGGAAAGGTGCTGAGTACTATCTTACCTGCATGAAGGAAGCAATTAAACACACCTGAGCAATTACAAACACCTGTGAAGCCATGTGTCCCAAACATTATGGTGCCCTGAAATGGGGTGACTATGTATAAACACAGCTGTAATTTCTACATGGTGAAACCAAAATGATTAACAATACTCTTCAATAAAATCTGACTACGTGCACTTTAACCACATGTGATTTTTTTTTGTTTTCCATTACAAATCTCAAATCGTGGAGTACAGAGGCAAATTAATAAATGATGGGTCTTTGTCCCAAACATTATGGAGGACACTCTATTTGTTGAATTTTGTGTATTCTTGATGGGACATCAGTCGGAATGCTGAACTTAAGCTTGGTCTCATGTCGGAAATATTAGATTTCATGTTCCTGATTTACTCTCAAGGGACCTTCTGTGGAAAAGTGTCTTCCAGCCAAATAAAATCAAGGACCAGCCATTTGGACAAAAAAATTGGAGGACACTGATGATATAGAACGAGTGAACATGGAGCACAACTAAAATGATTGCTTTACTGATTGATACCAGTGAACAGGAATCTTTGGTATTTTTGTTTATTATTATTATTTTGATTCAATATCTTAGGTCTGGGCTGTACTATGTGGATCTGACAGGTGGCAACTGCGGTAAGTGAATACAATTATATGAATTAATGTTATTGCCATCTTCATATTATTTATAATGCTTTAACTGTTCTGCTAGCATGGAGATTTGGTGTTTGCTTGGAAAGAACCTGGAGCTGAATTTTGTTTTTGATATGCATAATTTCCATGCCATAATCCGAGCCATTATTTGATAAATGTAACTTTGCTGAGGTGAAAACTAGCTGTGTTTTCTATGTAGTATTAACAATGCGAATCTCTACTTACTATGGTTTAAAAGTGAGTACATTTCAGAACTGAAGAAATACTAACAAAGTAACATTTTATAGTGTGAGGAAAAATGCACCACACAGTACAGATTAACTATCTGCCTATCAAAAGCCACCTCGCCTGTGTTCATCTACAATCAGTCTGAAGAAGAGTCCCGACCCGAAAGTCACCCATCCACCTATCACCTTCCCCAGCGATGCTGTCTAACCTGCTGAGTTACTCCAGCACGTTGTGTCTTTTTGTGTTAATTATCTGTTACTTTAGGTCCTTGTGGTTTTTGAAGAGATGAGCCCATGCAATCCAATCTGGCAGTTGTAGTGATAGAATATATTGAAAAAAGTGGCACTTTACATTTAAAAGGAACAATTAATATATTTAATCAGCCAGTTTAACTGCATTAGAGTCCCCAGCCAGTTTAATTGCAGAGAAAATATGGTTATGGATGTTGAACAGCCCGATCAGAAAACACTTAAGTATCTTTATATTATTTGGGATATCATCTTCATAGAGTATATTGTCATGGAAATAATGCTGTAAATATTCAAGTGTGCAGCAAATGTTTTTAAGGGCTACAGGTTTGGACAAGTGTGCAATAATTATTGCTGAACATGATCAGTAGTTTAGCATGCCCAGGCCATGCTGGGATTTTTAATGTGTATGTTGGGTCGACTTGGATACTGTCACTCTCTGTAGAAGGACCTCCAACCACATACTCAGGGCTGAACTGGTGTGCCTATCAAGTTGAATGATATTGTTACTCTGAACTCCGATTTCAGATCATTCAAGGCAGCAGTTGATGTTTACCACTTATTCCAGTTTGGATCACATCACTGCCTAATGTCACATCTGGTCTCTGTCTGCTTAAGGAAATGGGAATTAATCTCTCGGCATATCAAGCTGTGTCATTGGTTCATCGCAAGGTCCGTTGAGCATGTCAAATATATTTTATCCATTATCCAGGATGCCAAAAACAGAATCAGTGAAGCGGGTTACACACTTTCAAGTCATTCAAAATATATTGTTTAGTGCTCTCCAAGCTGCATGCTGACTTAAAACCGAGGTGGATATATATTGCTCCACACCTACTCGCGCTTGACATGCACCTGTGGGAAAGACATTGGCTCATAAATATGCAAGCACAGAATTTTCACTAATAAGATATGAAATCTGGCCCCAATCCCCAATGGTGCCATTTCAGTGCATGTTTTAAATGGAAAACTTAGTTTAAATTTCTCAAAAATATTATTACCTTCTATTCTGTTGTAACATCCTCAAAGATGCAGTCTTTATAACAATACCAGACCAAGTGCGGACCCGTTGGGTCTGTTCCCCCAACGTGCGGTTGTGGGGGGGGGGGAGGCGGCATGCAGCGTCACACACTAACTATCCCCCGCCCCCCCCCCCGCACTCACGCTAATTACCCCCCTTGATATTATATTAATATTATTAATTTGCTCCTTTTACCCCATAACCACCCTATCTACTGACGCATAGCCCCCAACTTGCAGTCACACGGCGTTCCACCCCGCCTCCTGCCGTTTGCGACTTGTCAAAAGTCGACGGCCCCATTCTGAATAGTCTCCCGCCAGGCCGTGGTGTTCTGGCCGGCGCGGGATCAGAATTCGGCACAGCTGATCCCTTACGGGGCTTGTGCCTTCAGCTGCTGCTGGCTGCCGCAACTTTGCGGTCCTCCCCAGCCAGCTTCACTCGCAGCACTTGTGGATACTATTTTGTCCAGCTTCACCCCCCCCCTGTGTAAAACAGCATGGGGACGAACACTGCCGCAGAGTAAATCACTTACCTGCAGGTCGCGGTTTCAAACTTACCGCTGCGGGGGAACGCTCCACCCCGCCTGTCGTTTCACAAGCGTGAAAGCGATATGACACGCATGCGTCGTGGCGGGCTTCTTCACGTAGTCACTCACGTGACTCCGAAGTAAAATCAGCTGTGAACAACACTAATATATCTCTCGGTGTAGATAATGACATCCTATGTGTGACAGAACTATTTTAATTTTGTTAAGGTTTTTTCCAGGGGGGCAGTGGAATAAGTTTTCAGAGAGGCTGTTCCACTATGGTCTTGCATTATGCAATTTTGGATCATGGAATTGGAGATGGATGGGGCTGAATGTCCCACTCTCTTGATACATTTCTATGTTGGATGAGGTTCTACAATGCTTCAGAAATTTTACCCTAATTCTTTATGAAATGCATGTGTTGCTCATGTTTAGATTCTGCTTTCTTTTAATCTCTTCCTCAGTGCAACTTTCTTCTCAAGCAAATGCGGTTTGGTCGCCACGACTCAGCCCTGACAAGTGTCGAATTGTCTACTTTGAAGGTGATGCAGGTGGTCCCCACCACCAGTGCTGTAAACTTTGCATGGTGAGTTTTTAATTGGAAAGTAGGTTATATCAAAGAAAATATTTTCTGAACAAAAACATCCTTTCTCAGAAGTTATTTATATGGGTAAAATCAGTGTCATAATTTATATATTTGTTGCAACTTTTAGCTAGTAATTATACGGAGTGAGTGGAATGCAGAGATAAAGCATAAAAGACCCGAGTCAGTTTTGTTCACGTAGCTTGGAAATTGAATGCTGATGTTGATTTTTTTCCCGTTGCATATTTCTGCTTATGTCTATAATTTTGGATATGTTTTTTTCTCTGCTTTGTGCTGTTCTCTTACTCAGTTTTCTATTCAAACCAATAGATCTTCGATATAATTTCATAAATTAGAACATTAATCAAGGGTTGAAATACTATTTTTGTGCATGCATTCCAGTCTTAATTGTGCGTTTGCTTGCAGACAGTTCCAGTTGGTTAAAAACAATCTAATATTTAAACTTAACCATTTTAAATTTGCTCATATATAAAGTTTTAATTGTGGGTTAATAGCCAAACAGCTCTCAGGAATCAGGTCATTCATTTAACCTTTTGTGCCTCTTCTTCTTCTTGGTACAATGCTGGCTAGCCGTGTTTTGCAGGACCATGAGTGTAGGGAGTGTGCATTGGTCTATAGAAACATAGGTGCAGGAGTAGGCCATTCGGCCCTTCGAGTCAGCACCACCATTCAATATGATCATGGCTGATCATCTAAAATCAGTACCACGTTCCTGCCTTTTCCCCATATCCCTTGATTCCTTTAGCCCTAAGAGCTAAATCTAACTCACTCTTGAAAACGTTCAGTGAATTGGCCTCCACTGCCTTCTGTGGCAGATAATTCCACAGATTCTCAACTCTCTGAGTGAAAAGGTTTTTCCTCATCTTGATCCAAAATGGCCTACCCCTTATTTATAAACTGTTCTGGAGTCCCCCAACATCGGGAACATTTTTTCTGCATCTAGCCTGTCCAATCCATTAAGAATTGTTTATATTTCTCTCAGATCTCTTCTCATCCTTCCAAATTCTTGTGGATACAAGCCCAGTTGGCCCATTCTTTCATCATATGTCAGTCCTGCTATCCTGGGAATGAACCTGGTTAACCTACACTGCACTTCCTCAAATTAGGAGACCAAAATTGGACACAATACTCCAGGTGTGGTCTCACCAGAGCCCTGTACAACAGCAGTCGGACCTCCTTGCTCCTAAACGCAAATCCTCTCGCAAAAGAAGGCCAGCATGCTATTAGCTTTCTTCACTGCCTGCTGTACCTGCATGCTTACTTTCAGTGACTGATGTACAAGCACACCTAGGTCTCGTTGCACCTTCCCTATCCTAATCAGGCACCATTCAGATAATAATCTGCCTTCCTGTTCTTGCCACCAAAATGGATAACCTCACATTTATCTGTTAATATCCTCCCACTACTGTGTATGGCCCATTAGATAAATATTTCTTCATTCCCAAGTGAACTTGCTGGCCTTTAAATTATATAGCCATCCCACTGCATGAATGGTCCGTCACCACCAATGCAGATTTCTTTCTGATCCTAATCCCCATACCAAACCTATTATATCACTTTGAATTGGTGCCTTTAAACCTTTGTCCCTCGGAGGATCCTCTTCTGGATTCACTTCCCAATAGTTAAATGCAGAATTCATTAGTACTCTTCTCTCATAATTGAAAGTCGCATCCATTAAATATGGAAGAAAGTATATGTTCCTGTGTTTTTTTTATTTCAGTAGGCTACCAGTGATAATTTATTTGCTGGGACATAGATGTCCATCTTAGAGTTTGGAGGGTGGTGTGGAAGAAAAGTCTGGAAAAGTGTATTCGCTGCGATATTACATCATGGTTCCCCGAGGACAGATTTAAGAACTTTCTGTTGGTTTCTTGTGAACTGGAGAGCATAGTTTCAAGAGAAAAACTGCACAAACTTAGTCTGAAAAAGCTAATAATACTCAGCAATTCAGGCAGTATCTATGCAGAGGAAAATATAATCGGTTGGTTTTAGTCTGTTAGTGTATTATTGCTTCTTAAGCTGCAGCAAGTAATAATTTAATTGTCAGTGGATAGGACAATTAAATACTCTTGACTTTTGACAAATAGGCCAAGTTCTGTTTCCATATCTTGTATTTAAGAGACTGATATATCATGCGATTGTATCAAATTTTGATTATTTGCCTAAGGATTGCTCCTGTTTGCTTTTGGATTGTGTTACGGACAGCTCGGATGAAGAACTACAGCAACTGTAGCCACCTAACTGAAGAGTAAAAGGGATTTTATCTTATTGAGTCATATAGCACAGTCCCTTCGCGTGGGACTAGTATAAAAGGCCAACTTGCCTATGCCAACCAAGTTGTCCCTTTATACTAGTCCCATGTGCCAAGCCTTTTCACCTCTAAACCTTCCCATCGATGTACCTGTCCAAATGTATTTTAAATGTTGTTATAATATCTGCCTGTCTTATTTATGTCAAACATAAAAGCCAACAACTGTAACCAACATTGGTTATTTTTCAGTATGACTGGTACACAAAAGTGACCTCCACTGTGGTGGATATTGTGAATCGGCCAGATGAAGGTAATTAAAACGTCAGCATATAGATTCAGTGAAGTAGCTTGAAGTGTCAAATATTCAGTGAGGTTAGATTTATTTTTAGAAGTTGTTGCAGTTCTATTTCCTAGTTTTCTTGCCATTCCCTTTATCTATTCTAGTTACTGTTAATTTGTGGGATAGAATTCCACATGTAAGCACACAATCAACAATGTGTATTGGACTGACTGCTTTCTTACTTGGTCAGAAGTGGTGCTAATAATTAAATTGTTTTGCTTCCTAGCCAGAAGAACTGAGGGCAACAGTCGCCTTGCGTAAAATCAATAATGCACAGGGTGTAAATTAGACACTGGGGCTTCTGGCACACTTAGCCGTTAATCCATCAATCTTGTGCATTATCAAATATGGATCACAAGATAGTGATCTGGAGAAGCAAATTGTGTACAATTTACATTTAATTACTGGCATTCCAATAACTCACAATCTATAATTGTTGCCTTCTCTATTTCATTGGAGATGGCTCGTATGTGTATCAGTCCACCAGCATAGAGAAAACGTGAAAAATATGATTGAGGTTACAAAAAAATGGGTTTTAGATTACTGTGACTTCTAAAATCTAGACAGGGTTAAATTCAATTTTGACAATCACAATATTCTATTTTAGATAACATTGATACATGCAAATTTGTAAAGAATAGCACAATAATTTCCTTGTGTGTAATGTTTTTTAGATGGATTTACTGGCATATACTCTTTAGCACTGGCACAGAATTGTTGGGCTATGGACAGTCAGCGGATTCTCATTGATACACCTCAAAGGAGCAGAAAGGTAAATTGTCAATTGCAGGGTATTTTTGGTAATTTTTGTTTTTGTAAGCTTGTTAAATGCAAGAAACAGTTAATTACAGTGAGGAGAGGGAGATAGTGTCCGTTATTACCGAATTGCGCTATGACCATGTAAGAGATGACCGAGTAATTGAGTAGTTGGTTTCCACTTCTTGTCCCAATTAATATTTTTCTCTCGACCTATATCCTTGTCATTTTGTTGCTTTCTATGCAAAAAAAAGATGGCTGCCATGTTTTCTGTGTTACAAGAGTGATAACATTTCAAATGGTCTTGATTAGTTCAAATGCTCTGAGGTCATGAAGGACACTCATAAAAACAGGTATTTTTCTTTTGAAAAAGTGTATATCTTTATGTTAGACAAAAATGCTGGAGAAACTCAGCGGGTGCGGCAGCATCTATGGAGTGAAGGAAATAGGCAAAGTTTCAGGCGGAAGCCCTTCTTCAGACCTGAAACGTCACCCATTCCTTTTCTCCAGAGATGCTGCCTGCCCTGCTGAGTTACTCCAGCTTTTTGTGTCCAGTCTGTTAGGCTTGTTTGACCAGTTTCTCCTGAGGTACGTTGAAAGGGTTCTCTAGGCCTCTAAATTTACACAAATCTTTGTGGCCGTAATTCTATCAAAATATTTATCAGCTAGCTGTCCAGAGATGAGATTCATTGAAAATGGAAAAGTGCTATTTTAAAAAAGTATTCTGGTGTCAGTAGTATAGTTTTCAGATTAGCATCGAGTGCGATATGTTTCCGTGACTTGAAGAATTTTGTGAAAGATCGTGACCTTGATGGGGAGGTTGGCTACTGCAATTTTTTTTTTTCTTAAATATTTAATTAGATGAATAGTTTGCTTCAGTATTATTGAGAGCAGGTTCTGGATTCTTGTACTACCTATTGAAATGAGTTTCTAGATTTATTTTTTCCAATTTAAAATCCATTCTTTTTCAGGGTAATTTCTATCTTGTCCACTTTACAAGAAACTTACAGAGATGTACCTAATTGATGCTTGTACCTATTTGTGTAGTCTATCTCTATTGTTGTTTACAACAGCCTCCATGCCCCTGTTACATTCATGCAAAGATAATGCACAACTTCCTCAGCCCTAACTTGCTAATTTTCAAAGATCATCATCATTAGTGTTCAACGTTTGCCAGAATGAGCTGTTTTAAAGTATAAGTAGAAAATTGATTTTAAATTCTATTTTGCAGTTTACATCCTTATATTTTGATTTTTTCCCCTTCCTCAGGATCTCCTCGTAATAAACATACCAACAAGAAATGTGACATCACTAACCAGTGGTAAATTTCTGTGTTTGTAGTTTTAATTAGTCTGCAGCTTTCATCTACGTGTTATTTGTTCTTTGTCTGAAGCTCGATTGATTGCTTTCTCTTCAACCTGCATGTGCGTCTTATGTTATTTACATTACAGGCTCGGACGCTGGAAGCTGGTCACTGCTGGCTATTTGCCAGGATCTGATGGTGATCACGTGCTCATCCCCCAACTGCCCACCCAGTCTGGTATGAGAGCTCTTATTGCACAACTTGTTTTGAAGTATCATAACTCTCTGTAAATGCAATAGAAAGATAACACATTACTTTAACTTGCTTGATTGTGTTTCTGGAATCTTTTGGACTGGCTACATTTAAGATTGGCTACATTTATGATATTATGATTAATGATTGGAAAATAGCACCATCAGGTCACCAAGTTAACTATTTCAGTTGTTCCTTTGAAAACATATATATATTCATGATCTCTTATGTAACATTCCAAAATGTTCATGTGCAGTCAAATAGTCTAAATTCCAGCGTAAACAAGCCCAGTTGACCCATTCTTTCATCATATGTCAGTCCCGCCATCCCAGGAATTAACCTGGTGAACCTACGCTGCACTCGCTCAATTGCAATAATATCGTTCCTCAAATTAGGAGACCAAAATTGCACACAGTACTCCAGGTGGGGTCTGGACTTGAGGGCCCTGTACAACTGTAGTAGGACCTCCTTGCTCCTAAACTCAAATGCTCCCACAATGAAGGCCAACATGCCATTGGCTTTCTTCGCTGCCTGCTGTACCTGCATGCTTACTTTCAGTGTCTGATGTACAAGCATACCTAGGAATCGATCCTTCTCCGAGTCTGACACCATTCCGGTAATAATCTGTCTTCCTGTTCTTGCCACCAAAGTGGATAACCTCACACGTATCCACATTATACTCCATCTGCCACCTTCTGCCCCCTCACCCAACCTATCAAAGTCACCCTGCAGCCTCATAGCATCCTCCTCGCAGCTCACACTGCCACCCAATTTCGTGTCATCTGCAAACGTAGAGAAGTTACATTTAATTCTCTCGCCTAAATCGTTAATATATATTGTAAGCAACTGGTGTCCCAGCACCGAGCCTTGCGGCACACCACTTGTCATTGCCTGCCATTCTGTAAAGGACCCGTTAATTCCTACCCTTTGCTTTCTGTCTGCCAACAGTTCTCTATCCATGTCAATACCCTATCCCCAATACCATGTGCTCTAATTTTGCAGTAATCTCTTGTGTGGGACCTTGTCAAAGGCTTTTTAAAAGTCCAGATACACCACATCCACTGGCTCTACCTTATCCATTTCACTTGTTACATCCTCAAAAAATTCCGAAAGATTAGTCAAGCATGATTTCCCCCTTCATAAGTCCATGCTGACTTTGACCGATCTCATCACTGCTTTCCAAATGCACTGCTTTAACTTTAATAATCGACTCCAGCATCTTCCCCACTACCAATGTAAGGCTAACTGGTCTATAATTCGCTGTTTTCTCTTTCCCTCCTTTCTTAAAAAGTGGAGTTACATTAGCCAGTCTCCAGTCCACAGGGACTGATCCAGAGTCGAGAGAACATTGGAAAATGATCACAAATGCATCCGAGATTTATAGGGCCACCTTCCTGAGTACTCTGGGATGCAGACCATCAAGCCCTAGGGATTTATCTGCCGTCAGTCCCAACAGTTTACTTAACACCATTTTCTAGCTAATGTGGATTCCCTTCTGTTCCTCCCTCCCATTAGATCATCGGTCCCCTAGTATTTCCAGGAGATTGTTTGTGTCTTCCTTAATGAAGATAGAACCAAAGTACGTGTTTGACTGTTCTGCCATTTCCTTGTTTCCCATTATAAATTCACCTGTCTCTGATTGTAAGGGACATACATTTGTCTCTTCACTAATCTTTGCTTTTTCATACCTAAAGAAACTTTTACAGTCAGTTTTTATATTCCCGCAAGCTTGCTTTCATGCTCTTTCCCCCCCCCCCCTCTAAATTAACCCTTTTGTCCTCCTTTGAGTTCTAATTTTCTCCCAGACCTCTCATTTGCCGCTTCTTCTGGCCAATTTATATGCCTCTTCCTTGGCTTTAACACTATCCTTGACTTCCCTCGTCAGTCATGGTTGAGCCGCCTTTCCAGTTTTATTTTTTCACCAGACAGGGATGACAATTTCAGGAGTTCATCCGTGTGGTCTTTAAATCTTTGCCATTGCATCTCCACTGTCAACCCAAGTATAATTTGCCTGTCAATCCTAGCCAATTCCTGTCTCATACCTTCAATGTCTCCTTTATTCAAGTTCAGGACCCTATCTCTGAATTAACTGTGCTACTCTCCATCCTAATGCAGAATTCCACCATATTATGGTGACTGTTGTCCAAGTGGCCTTGCACAACAAGATCATTAACTAATCCTTCCTCATTACACAATACCCAGTCTAGGATAGCCTGCCCTCTAGTCGGTTCCTCTACATATTGGTTTAAAAATCCATCCCGTACACATTCCAGGAAATCCTCCTCCTCAGCTCTGTTACCAATTTGGTTGCCCTAATCTTCTGGAGATTAAAATCACCCATGATAACCACTGTACCTTTGCTACACGCATCCCTAATTTACTGCTTGATGCTATCCCCAACCTCCCTATTGCTGTTTGGTGGTCTGCATACCACTCCAACAAGCGTTTTCTGCCCTTGGCTATTTTGCAGTTCTACCCATACCGATTCTACAGCATCCAAGCTAGTCTCTCCTTGCTATTGCATTAATCTCTTTAACCAGCAATGCTCTTTAACCAGCAATGCCATCCCCCTCTTCTTCCGTCCTGTCTATCGTTCCGAAATATTGAATACCCCTGCATGTTTAGCTCCCAGCCTTGGACACTTGGAGCCATGTCCCCGTAATTCCAACTATATCTTATCCCTTAACTACTAACTGCTCATTCAATTCATCCCCCTTATTTTAAATACTCCTCGCCTTAAGGCACAAAGCTTTCAGGTCAGTTTTTCTTATCTCCCTTCTACCTTTTGCTTCTGTCCTCCTTTTGTGACCCTCTGTCTCCTACCATTGGGTCCCATCCCCCTGTCTTGTTAGTTTAAACGCAACCTTTCCCGTTAGCTGCACGGATACGCGTCCACGTTGTTGACTCCAACCCCCCCCCCACTTTTTAGTTTAAACCCACCCGTGTAGCACTTGCAAACCTGCCTGCCAGAATGTCGGTCCCCTTCCAATTAAGGTGCAACCCATCCCTTTTGTACAGATCATCCCCTGCCCCAGAAGAGATTCCAGTGCTCTAGAAAGCTAAATCCCTGCACCAACTCCTCAGCCACACATTCAGATTCCCTTAGCCGCACGTTCAGATCCCTTATCTCCCTGTTCCTACCTTCATTAGCACGACGTACTGGAAGCAACCCAGAGATAACCACCCTAGAAGTCCTACTTTTTGGCCCCTGTCTAGTTCTCTATACTCGCAGAAACTTCCTTTTCTTACCCACGTCACTTGTGCCTTCATGCACAACTACTTCTGGCTGCTCACCTCCCCTCTTGAAGATAATCTGAAGTTGGTCTGACTATCAACTGACATAGTATAAACCCACTGACTACCACAGCTATCTAGACTACACTTCTTCCCACCCTGCTTCCTGTAAATACTCTATCTCCTACTCACAATTTCTCTGTCTACGCCACATCTGCACCCAAGATGGGATATTCAAAACTAGGGATGTCCTCATTTTTTAGGGAACGTGAGTTCCCCTCTTCCATCATAGATGAGGCACTCACCAGGGTCGCCTCGATATCCCGCAGCTCTGCTCTCGCTCCCCTTCCCACAATCATAACAGGGACAGAGTCCCCCTAGTCCTCACCTTCCACCCCATCAGCCGTGGCATACAGCACATAAGCCTCCAACATTTTTGCCACCTCCAACGGGATACCGCCACTAGCCACATCTTCCTATCTCCACCACTTTCCGCAGAAACTGGTCCCTCCGCAACTTCCTGACCAACTTTCCCCTGCAACCGCAGGAGATGTAACACCTGTCCCTAGACCTCCCCCCCCCGGACTCCGTCCAAGGATCCCAACAGTCTCAGGTGAGGCAGAGGTTCACTTGCACCTCCTCCAACCTCATCTACTGTTCCAGGTGTGGACTCCTGTGCATCGGCAAGACCAAGCGCAGGCTCGGCAATCGTTTTGCTGAACACCTCCGCTCAGTCTGCCTGAACCTACCTGATCTCCTGGTTGGTGGATGCTTTAACTCCCCTCCCATTCCCACACTGATCTTTCTGTCCTGGGCCTCCTCCATTGTCAGAGTTAGGCCCAGTGCAAATTGGAGGAACAGCACCTCATATTTTGCTTGGGCAGCTTACACCCCATCATTGACTTCTCTAATTTCAAGTAGCCCTTGCTTTCCCTCTCTCTTTCTCTCCATCCCTCCCCCTTCCCAGTTCTCTGACTAGTCTCAATATCACCCCCTTCCCAGTTCTCCGACCAGTCTTACTGGCACCGACTACATTTTGTCTCTGCTTTGTTGTTACCTTCTCCCAGGTAACGATGATCTATTCTACATTTTCCTTGATCTCCATTCCCTTTGCCCTGTTTTCACACCTTCACGCTTCATTATCTATCTATCTCCCTCCCCCCCTGATGCGAGTCTGACGAAGGGTCTCGACCCAAAACGTCACCCATTCCCTCTCTCCAGAGATGCTGCCTGTCCCGCTGATTTACTCCAGAATTGTGTGTCTATAATTATTTCTTTATTCATTTGACTACTTTTGAGGGATGCAATATTTTTATAATTAATTAACGTGGAGCCTCGTTACCAAATAATGTTGTTTTCATTCCTATAGAAAGTAGGCTTTTTGCCTGCTGCAGGCAAGGAACAAAAGGTCACTTGGGTAGCACTAGATGAAACTGAACCATTGCCAGGCATCGATTGGAAAATTCTGACTTTTACACCTCCACTTGAACAAGAGAATCCTAAATTCTGTAAGTAGGAAAATAAAAAGTAATTGTATGGTGCCCTGTTGTTGATATCTGAACCCCTTTTTATCTAACTGGATTTCCTTATGTTCTCTATTTATGGCTCCATTTTGTTCATTGTTTTTCTCTGTTTTCCAGTTTTAATTGTTTTGAATAGGGTCATTTAAACATGTTATTGAACTGTTAGTGGAACCATTTAAATTCTGACGTGCTTTTCAGTTGATTACATTTGGTCTGAATCAAAAATTTGTCTATAATATGTGCAAATTCAGTTTAAGTTCAGAAACAATGATAGCAAAAGAATCTAAATTTAGATTGATCTGAACAGAGCATTTATGCTAGAGTAACCCAGGCTGCTCTGGAGAGAAGATATGGCTGATGTTTTGGGTCAAGACCCTTCTTCAGACTGAGAGTCGGGGGAGAGGGAAACTAGAAATATGTAAGGTTAATTGTAGGTTTGATTGTGATCATGTATTGTCTTTTAGGATGCATCAAAAGCTTGCCACTGTACCTCTGTGCACGTGACAATAAACTAAACTGAACTGATTCAAAGAGCATGTAAGACGTGAAAAGGGCAGATCAAAGCAGATGGTGATCAAGGAAATGCGCACTCATTTTTTTGACCTGTGCCCTCTTGGTTTGACCTGTTCATTGTTCCGGAGATATCTGGTATTGCTGATGGACTGTTGCAATTTCCTTTTCAGTTGTTTCTTTCCTTTTCACTTAGCTGCAATGAATTTTGAAGGTATCCTTTTGAAACCCAGTGAAAGAAAAGATGGTGCTCCTCCTCCAGTTATTGTTTGGCCACATGGTGAGTTGGCATGATTGTGGAATGCATTGCTGATAACCAGATCAGTATAGAATTTGAAGGGCAATAAAAATGACTTAAGGGCCTGTCCCACTTAAGCAATTTTTTTTTAGGCGACTGCCAGCGACAGTCACAGTCATAGTGGGATGCCGAAATGGACCCACCCTACGACAATGTCTGTGATAAGCCACCACCTGGTCGACGTCAAGCTACGACAAGCTACGTCAACCGGCAACACAATTCCTCGCGACTTGGGACGTCCACCTACTACAACCACGACGACAACTACGACAACCTTAGACCACACCGGAGACGACCTACGACAACTGAAGTCGACCTACTTCCACCAGCGACAAGCTACGACTCTGTCGGCGGCAAATGAAGACAACTGAAGACTTTTCTTGATGCCGGTACTGTCGGCGGTTGACGTAGGATGACGTAGGTTGTCGCCAATGGAAATCACCGAGGTCATCACCCAGCGAGAACCACCAACGTCATCCTGACGACAACCTACGACAGCATCTACGACAGGAGAAGACGGGCAACGTCAAGCCTACTGTCGCCAAAAGGTTTTGAACATTTCAAAATCCAGTGGCAACAAGAAAAAAGTTAAGACACTTGAGGAGCCAACTCGCAACAATACAGGCGTCACCCTGCGACCATGTGGTGACAGCCTACTTTCCCGCTGTCGCCGAAAAAAATCGCCTAAGTGGGACAGGTCCTTTATTGATACACTCCTGTGTCCTTGGTATTATCTCACACTGGTGTATTGACTAGAAATTAGATTTTAATGTACCACTGAATTGATTTTACATATGTTGTGATTGAATTAGATCTGAATCCCAAAATAGTAAAATAATTCCATAATCAGCAATCACTGTGGACTTTCTTGTAATAATGTTCCATCTTTCACAGTTAAAATATATAGGTAAGAAACTTTAGAAAAAATTAATGAAAGCCTCAAGGGTAGAGATCCTAGTGAAACAACTGTGCAAGTATACGTGTATTCAAAATATGATGTTTTTCGAGAATGCTACATAGGCTGCAACAATGGCATAATGATGACACTATAAAGTTTAACAAACATTACAAACTTACAAGATACTTCATGATGAGGAATTGTCCTCAGCCAATCTTCACTATACTTTGCCTTTGCTGTATCTTTTTTTTTCCAGCAGCAACGCATCAGATTGTAATTGGAGGCTGTCTATGGTTCTATAGAGAACCATTGGCTATAACCTTCTCGGAGGTCAGCACATCTTTAATTTCTATGCCTTTTCATTGCAATATGAAAGTCATAGATGAGCTGAAACTCATATGCTCACTTGCTTGACATGCCACCACCCACTGGATTCACCTCTGAAACCAGCAACAGAACCCTCTGGGGAGAGGGGCAGGTTGCTGTTCCTAATAGCCTCATTTGCTGTTGCTGCAGTAGGAAGCTCAACCTTTAAATGGATCTAAATTAAACCGGTTTTGTGCAGGTAAATGAAATGCTTGAGTCATAAGGATAGGTCATGTCTTTTACCAGAGACCATTGGAGATTGAGGGGTGACTTTATGAAGATACATAAAATCATGAGTAGTACAGATAAGGTGGATGGTCACAGTCCTTTTCCAAGGATAGGGCTCTAAAACTAGAGGCCATATATTTAAGGTGAGAGGGAAAAGATTTAAAAGCATCATGAAGGGCAAACCTTTCACGCAAAGGATGGTGGGTATATGGAGCCATCTGCCAGAGGAAGCTGTTTTAGTGGGTACAAAAACAATACATAAAAGACAATTTGACAGTTTCATAGATACAAATGGCTTTGAGGAATTTGGGCCAAATGGGACAACTTCGACAGACATCTTGATCACCATGAACACATTGGGGCAAAGCCTATTTCCAAGATGTATCACTCTGAGTCTGTCATTCAACTGTCTTGAGTACCTCTAAATATCGGAGACTTTTCAAACCATCTTGAAAGGATTTTGAAGGCAGTGAAGGGTTGTCGATACATTCTGTGAGAATGGTCCCAGTTTGTTACTTAAGACCCTGTTGCCAGGTTGCCCATTGCACTCCGCAGGATGACTTTCGGATATGCAGTGCTGGATTGTTTGGACCACCAGGGTGAACATTGTGGGAGGGGTGGGATCCTGTTCCTCCCGGCCCTAAGATAAAGACTAAAACTATCCCTCTGCCTCTAAGGAAGGTATACAAATTAGCATTTCAGGTTGGAACCAGATGAAAGGATCCTTTGGAACTATCTCTTTCTTTTTCTGACACTAACTGCTCTACAGTGAAAATGCAGCATTTCTTGTTTTTGTGTCACATCTTTATTTTTTGGTATTTCTTTCCCTTGCATTTTGCTTTTGTTTCTCATGTTTCTTCCAAATGCATAAAACATTTGATTAAGATCTTAAAGGTACTATTGAGTTATGATCGCATCTTTACCAGCCAGCAATCTAGCTGTTTCCATTTCCATACAACTTGATTGCTGATACTAAAAGAAGGGTGACCATTCAAATTGGAGGCATTAAGTTTAAACTGATGCAAAACAACTGGAAAATGTTGCAGAAAATAAGCTAAGCTTTAACCTTCAGAGAGAATATATCCAAAGAAACAAACTTGGTTGATCCAGTTCACATAAATGTCTCTACAAGTAATTCTTTGGTTAGGTTTGATTGGATGTGAATGGACTGTACATTACTATTTTTTTAAATAAATAAAACAAGATCAAGTCATTCTTTTTACCGGTATAGAAGGTTTAATGATTAAAGCCAATCGATGAACCATGGCCTCACCATCCAAACAAAATACATAATACTGTGATTTTTTTCATAATAATTAAAATAAATAAAACATGTACAACGAAATTTAAAATGTCAGCCAGATCAACATTCTTAATGTTTTCTTAAGGGTACCAGTATGAAGGTTTAATGAATAAAGCCAATCGAGACATACCCAACCATTCTGCTTCTACCATCCAAACAAAATACAACAATAATACTGTGAGCAAATCTTTTTTTGGTGCAGCGGGAACTGTGTAAGTCCTCCAAGGTAAGGAAGTTTCATAATTATTATTATCACCCTTTGATGTTATATAGGTGGACCACACTCCGTTTTCACAGCCGAATGGATGTTGTATCCTGTCGCCCTTTGCAAACTGGGATTCGCAGTCTTACTGAGTAAGTAATATGCAAAATCAAACCAGTCACCACTTACAAATACTGATTACAAATTTGAAGGATAAAATATCTCAACTGTATAGTTTTAATTGGAATGTCCTTGGGCAGTGTTTGATGAAAAGAAGCATTTCCCATTGTATATTAGCTGTTTTCCTTATAGAAGTGTCATTAGGTGCTTACTAGTGGCTTGTGAATAGCTATTTGGATCAGATCGCTTGACTTGCCATCTAGGATCAGATGGTATCATGTTGTAGTACTCGTACAAAAGTGGGTTTAAAACGCAGAGCAGATAATGCATGTGAGATGTCTGGTTAAATATCAAACGTCTTGCTTGGTTATAAGCAGTCAGCATCTTTCTTTGCAGGTATGCAATAGTCAATTGTGGGGTTGTGTCAAAGAACAGCTCTCTTTACGCAAAGCAGCTCGTGCTTAATCTTTGCAATCAAGAAAAAAACTTATTTGGGATTTATCTGAAAGGCTTATCTTTGGCTCATGGGTATTGAAAAAAGGATTAATGCCAATGGAGACATGAGCTATTTTAAACTCAAAGTGCAGTACTTCAGAGTTAAATTATGAGATTGGCAAGTATTGTATTTCACAATGAAAAATAATATATTACGTGTACATCATTCGTGGCTGTGGATTCCAGTAATCATAAATTAAGCTTTTCATTAAATCATGAACCAGTTAAGATGGAAACATCTCCCTTTATGACCCACTGTATTAGCATAGGTATTAAGTTTATAGTATGCATTGCTGTATGTATGTAGTGAGGGGAAGGGTCCTGATTATGAAAATGATTAAAGGAGAAGCAGGAAAATTTTCAGTTTGGTTAGTGACCCCTTTATAAATATTAATTAAACCCTTCCACCCAAAAGGCTCTTTCTCTTCACTGATGCTGAAAAAGCTAATTTTCAAGCAGAAATATTTTCTGTTTCCTTCAAATGATGGTATTGAGGACCAGATTTATTATGTTAGTTGCTGATTCCGAAACTGAATGAAACTGTTCACAACTGTTGTCATTTATGATGTAGTAAGAAGCTTCAGACCAAATATCTGCATCATTACCAGAAATGCCTCTTTCCATCTCGATCTCCAACTCTGACTCATCTAGTCATTCATTGAAAACTTTGTCCCTGCTTTTTAGTTATATCCAGGTGACCATTGACCCTTTATCATTCCTAAATTTAATTGCTGCCATTGGAGCTGTTTTTTCAAACATTTCTTGCAATGATGCAGATATTTGTGCTGACCATTATTTTTTCCAAATCTACGCTTCTCTACTCAATATTTTCCTTTTTTGAGGTGCTCCTTAAAGCTGACATCTGAGCAACTTTTTGGCCCACTGCTTTAATAGATTAAGATCAAATATTGTTTGAAACATATTTGTAAAGTATATTGGAATATTTAACTTAATTGAAAGCACTTTATAAATACAAATTCTTATTACTGGACATTTAATCTCTGGTATTTACATTTTGCCTCTGTATAATGCAGTTTTAATTAATTGATTTTACAGTAAACTACAGAGGTTCCATTGGCTTTGGTCAAGATAGTATCTTCTCTCTGCCTGGAAATATTGGAAGCCAGGATATGAAAGATGTGCAGGTAATGAGTTGTTCCGATCAGCTGGTTTGTGTATAAAAGCTGGACCATTATTCCTAGAAAGGTTAACAGAAGAATACTGTTCTTGTTAGAGGCATAAATATTATTTTAATATCACGTTTATTATTTATGCCATCATCAAGCAGAATTGTTGGCAACAAAATCTTTGCATGGTGGAATGAACGAGCAAATAAAGATGACCCACATCGTAAACAAACTGCGGGGCATAAAATTTGATTTATGAGGGACTTCCTTGTAAACAGGAAGCAGATTTCAACTGATATTAAACTTAATACTTAGTTTTATCCCATAATTCTGTAAAACTTAGAAAACTGCAAGTTTAATACTCTCATGAATGTCTGAAATGTCTAGACAAATACATGAATCATGAAGGCATAGTAGGCGACACACCCAACACAAGGGAATCAGATTTATTTACGTCTGTACAACAGGGGGCATGACGAGTGGAGTTGTCATGGTCAGGAGATATAAAAATGCATGATAAGGGTATTGAAGAGGTAAGATAAATTTTATTAGTGGGCCGTTCCTTACTTACACTGTTTCAATCATTTGAAATAATTGCAAGCTCAAAAAGTTTTCTTTAATGTTGTTTTCCATTTCAAAAATGGAACCATTGTATAGAGAAAATAAAAATGAACATCCTATAAGGTGAAATGAGCCATACACTATATTCACAATCATTAAAACATTCAACTATTCTCAGCACAAAAAACGTTCTAATTCATCACCCAAATTCTTGGTAATTGATTTGTCAGATGTGTAGATATACAAATTTATCTCTTTTATGTCTGTTCCAAAGCACTACAAACAACATTTAGCGCACTTACATTAAAACAATTTATCTAATTGAGCAGCAACTTACTCTGTTTTTAACTTTTCTTTGAATGTTTATTAATTCATTACGTGTGAATTTAGCAAATATTGCTCTGTTGATTTGGACTCAAACTTGGAAGAAGTAAATAAAAGATCTGCATTGCAGGCGAGAATTAATTCTCAGTCTCATCTTTTCCAGTTTACTTCAGTTTGGGTTAAGATGGAGTATCATCATTTCAATATTCTTTGGCTAATGCAAATCAGAGGAGGCTCTCCTAATTGCTACCCCTTGGCTACTGTTGGAATGTGTCTGTTGGCATCGGATAAGGACAAGAGCAGGAATTTGCATTATAAGCTGCACAAACAAATCCTCTTTGTCCAGCATCATGGATGAATTGCCACCAATTGTGCTGGGTGGCATGTCCAAACATAGCAGAACAACTATCATCGAGATGAATAAAATATTCAATTCCATAATCAAAGTAATGGAGTACAAATTAAATTAAATTGTACTCAACTTGTGCACGGGTCAGTTACCTTCTGCAGTACTGGATCTACTGAAGACAGAACATGGAAACCTCACATTCGTAAATAAATAAGTGGAGAATTATAAATTTGTTTCCTAATGTTAGAAACATGATGTGAAATAAATGGAAATGTTGGCATAAGGTAGTGTAAGAGCATGTCTAAATGTTTGCTGTACCATAATGGTTACTTTTTTAATCTAGTCCAACACACCATGACCTTCTGTTCATGCCAATTGCTCCCAATCATGTGGGTCTATGTTTTATGTTACAATATGTAATGTGATGCCTTATCAGTTTTACATTTTAGAAATACAAATATTCTTCATCTAGTTCAGCTTGTCTGCCATGCTAATTAAACCATAGAAAACTCTGAGATTTGGACCAATGCACAAATCAAAGCAGTTATCTGCATATTCACAGGATTTAGAGAGGCAATGCTCTGCAATCAATCTCTTTTTCTGCAGCTACTTATGGATGGGAACCAGAATATGGTTTTATTCCTCTGCAAAATGTTGCCTATTTGATACCATATGTTTCATTTGCTATTGTTACAAAAAAAAAAGATATAATCGTGGACAGATGGTAAGCATTGTATCATTAAATAGTGTTGAGTGAAAGTTAAATACTCACTTTTATTTCAGTTTGCAGCAGAATTTGTATTAAAGGAATCCTTTGCTGATACCTCAAAGGTCTTCATCATTGGTGGCTCACATGGAGGTTTTCTTGCGACTCACCTAGTTGGCCAGTACCCTGAATTCTACAAGGCCTGTGTGACTCGAAATCCTGTCATTAACATTGCTTCCATGCTGGGAACTACAGATGTTCCAGATTGGTGAGTACTAAGTTAAGATCGAAGGAAGAATCTTGTCATGTTAACATGTTGAACTTGTGTTAAAACTCTTAAACCTTTCGAAATAGGAGGTGCCTTTTGACAGGGGTCTAAATTATTTGGTAGTTGTTGATTTTTTTTGTTGGGTTAATGTAAAGGTAGCTAAATCTTTTGTCAATACTGTCACATTACTTGTCCAATTCACCTCTGAGTGAGTCTTAGTCGCACACAAATGCAAAAATCCCACATTTCTTAATTAGCTAACGTCACTCAATTGGTGTCATTCGTGAAATCCAGCAGGGGAGCACTGGGGTGTAAACTTGGAGTGGAAATGGGTTTTATATTGCTGCAGGTTCAGTGGAAAGAAACATCTGTGAGGGATAGCAATCAGTTTCAGGTAAATTATATATTTTGAATTGAATTAAAAAAGTTATTAAACATAATTACATTTAAATTTTTTTGTTTATATTTAAAAAAATATTTCCCAATGTTTATGAACGTAAGAAACATTCACAAACACTCCAGCTTCTGACAGTTTTGATAACTCTGAGGGTATGGCTTAACCAAATATAGATGCAGCTCAGGTTTTGGAGTTTGATGTTTACAGCAGGAAGGCTGTAGCTACTTTGAACAGGAACTTGCAGGTAGACAAGTGGTGTGGTGTGGATTGTATGTGGTCTGCAGTAAGTATGTGGTGCAGCACTGGGTTAACATTGCAAAGTTTGGTTGATTTACAACATTGGTTCATTTACAACATATATGAATTGTTCTCTGGTTGTACCATGAAGGGTCTTGGGGCATAGTCTACAAATCAAACAAGGTTGGAAGGTTCTGGCTGCAGAGGTGGATTTCAGATCACATTTAAATGTTTTCCAGTCTATTATTTGATTTATTTTGTGATTTGTAGTTTACATTTGTTTTCTTCTTTTTGGTTTACTGGTTACAAAACTGGGTCATAGAATGAACTGCTCATTCAGCTTGTGGTCTGAAATATACCTAAATCATAATGACAAAAATACATATGTTGGATAATAATTGGTCACCGTGGACTTCAGATACAATGGTCCAAATTCTTTCTGGTGTGGATGAGTGTATCATTCTATTTCTGATTATTTGAAATCAGCTAAGTGATTGAGATTTAGAATTTTTTATTTTTTTTAATTCAATAATACCTAGTTTTTGAATTATTGGATTTGATGAACAGGCAGATTTGAATTCAAGTGTGGGTATGTGGACCGAAGATAAAGTCCAAGAAACATTTGTGTTTTAGGTGCACAGTGGAGGTCGGTTTTGAGTACACAGCTGACCAGCTTCCAACTCCTGCCTTATTGGAAGCAATGTTGAGCAAGTCACCAATTACATATGCTTCTCAAGTAAGCGGTTTATAATTCTTCTTTCCAAACTCTGTGTATTTGATATTATTGAAAGTATTTGCAGGTGAGGTCAGCATTCCTTTGCCACCTATTGTATTTCTGAATTGAAGCCAATTAATATAATTGACCAGTCTGAAGAAGGGTTTCGGCCCGAAACGTTGCCTATTTCCTTTCATCCATAGATGCTGCCGTACCAGCTGTTTTTCTCCAGCACTTTTGTCTACCTTCGATTTTCCAGCATCTGCAGTTCCTTCTTAAACAATATAATTGACCTACTACTTTGGGATAAAGTTGTGTGAAGAAGTCGATGCTGGGAATTGAACATTATTTTACTTTTAACCAGTGTTTGACCTCTTTCTGGATAAGATAGCAGGACCCAGTTTTTGAGTGTAAACCCTTCATTTAAATATGCGATTTAAAGCCGATTCTTCAATCCTTTTTTCTGCTTCTGAATTTAAAAACTCCTGCAGCTACCAAATGAGATTTTGAAGTTGCAGGCAACTTCATGTTGAGAGCTTATGCCAGCATGAACAAAGATAAACTGTCTAACTCGATATATTTCCTTTATCAATTTTTCATGCAAATAAATTTCTGTTTCCCCCAGGTAAAATCTCCAGTGTTGATCATGCTAGGCGAGAAAGACAAACGTGTACATCCCACGCAAGGCCTCGAGTTCTATCGAGCACTGAAAGCCAGAAAGATTCCTGTACGGTATGTTTATAATTAATGAAATGGAAAATTAACTTTAAAAAAACCCTTTAAGCAAGTTAAGATAAAGAAAGGCAGTATGGTGCAAGTTTTTTTCATAGAATGTAAGTACACAGATCCTGATTCTTTACTTTGGCTACACCAAGAAATCTGAGCTGGTCTGAAGAAAATCCCAACACAATTGAGGCTTATTTCCTTTGCCATGAACAGTAATATGTTAAAAATAGCAGCAGGATCACCATCATCAGCATTCTGAAGGATGCGTAAAGTAGTCATCTCGAAGGAATCCGTTTTAAAAATACCCTCTGGCCATGTGACCAATTTGATCAGATGTTGCAACACAACATTACAGCAGGCCAAGAGAGTACAGCTCCTATCACGAGGAAAATCTGTAAGACATCTTATCGCTGCCTCTCTGGAAGTGATTATTTAACTTGCCCTTGTTTTAATCCAACTAGGGCTTAAGCAATAGATTACCTTGCAGTTAATAAACAGGTTTTAAATCCACCTTTCTATAATTTTTTGGTGAAAAAATCTTTTTGCCGATTCTGTCGGGTCAACAAATAGTTTCTAAATTATATATTGATGTGTATTGTGGAAAAAGGAACTTGCTTGTGCTTTGTATCTTTAAATTTAAATTGCTGATATTGTCTAGTGAACTATTCCAATGATATGCCAAATATTAAACGATTTGTGGAGTCAGCATGAACAGATAGGTTGTCACCCCAATTATCCAACCTGTGAATATTTCCATAGGCTTCCTCTAGTTTAAAATTTAAATGGAATGCTCCAATACATGGCAGATGAAATTCAAAGCAGAAAAAAACTATTTTTACATTTTGTCAGAGGAATGAAGAGATGACGTCCAAACTTCAATTAAGCTTCAATCACCATCAGCGTTTGCCTTGCCTGACATTCCCATCGTCCCTTGGTTACAATTTTAGTTATTCAAAAATGAAATATTCAACACTTATCAGATTCAATCATGGTCTTGAAAGTTGAATTGGATAACTACTTGTAAGGAAACACTTTGTCGGATTATGGGGAGAGAGAGAGACTATCTAGATGGTCTCCTTCCATTTTGTAGCCTTTTTTCTGTGGTGGAATAAATGATTCTGACGTTGTGGTCTTTTTTATATGTAAAAGCCCAAGCAAATTCAGATTCTTTGGCTGCCAGATGCTTTGTTTCACTCTGGATCTGTAATTTGGCAAGTTATGACAGTGGAATTCATTCAACAGACTTTTACAGGAAAAGCTGTTCGTTTGCATTATATCTACAACTGTATTACCTTAAATTTGCTACAGCTACCTTTTAGTTTTGCTTATAGTTATAAACTTATAACCTATTAGTTTATACCATAAATGTATGATTAAAATGTTTTCAGATTTTAAAAACACAACGTATATTTTCCAGATTATTATGGTACCCTGATAACAACCACTCACTCTCCAAAGTTGATGCAGAGGCAGATGGATTCATGAATATCACACTTTGGTTTGTCAAACACCTCTGATCCTGATTCTTCATCCAAGAGGTAGTCAGTGTAACTTGGTGCAAGATGATTTGCGGGAGCTGTCAATATTGTTGTGGTGCAGTCCATGAGATCTGAAATCCAGGTGGTTCCCTTTGGCATTTCGGAGATGTCTTTGTATGTTCTTTTGGGACTCTTTGTAGCCATAGTATGTATGCATGTTTTACACTGAATCACATGACACTGCCTAGAGTTTCAGAAATGAATCGGCATTGGTAATCATTAGCTTTGTGTAGAGGGAGGATGTGGTGGCACACAAGTCATTCCTTCTGTAAACAGCTAATTATTATTTAAATTCATGTATGCCATTTTTTGCTAATAATGCCATTCTGCAATATCTTTGATATAAAACAATCTACATATGAATCAAATTATTTTCTGGTCAAATTCC
This sequence comes from Leucoraja erinaceus, assembly GCF_028641065.1. NCBI lineage: Eukaryota > Metazoa > Chordata > Chondrichthyes > Rajiformes > Rajidae > Leucoraja > Leucoraja erinaceus. The sequence continues at coordinate 16,131,872 of NC_073392.1, read as the reverse complement.
CGAACTGTCATGCAACATTACAGTTCATTTAGTTTTAGGTAATGTTCAGTGTATCTTTAGTAGCTTTGTACCACGTCGGCAAGAAATTAATTTCCTTATTGTAAAATATTAAAAATCCCAGCTATTACTTGATAATTCTACAAACCATCTCAAGAAAATTGAAGAACTGATAATTCAGTCTTGTGAGTGTGACTCTAGTGCACTAATATAGACTTATGATTTTATGATTTCAACATTTGAAATCTTGATTGCTCGTTGACAGTCCCTCATATATGGATACTTTTCAGTTCATTTCCCGAGGGTGGAATAATAATTTATTTTATAGTCTGCTGTTATACTGCCATCTGTTTGACAGAGAATCCCACCAGACTGGAAACACAGCACCTCAAAAATAAAGTGCATTTGCTACTGAAAAGGTGAAAGGCTTTGCTTGCCTGTACACGTAATGCATTGACACGTTATGCCTAAAGCTCTCCATGGGTTTCTTGACTTGCATTGAAAGAAAAAAAGATTTAGTTATATATAACTTTCCACAGTATTGGCAATGATGGACTTTCATTTTTACAGCTGCAATCTTGTTGGAGGGTTCAAATAGCATTTATGAACCATTTGAGTTTAACTCCTAGCTTTTAAAAAATGTCACTTAAACCCAGGATTAACATTCAGCCATGACATTACTCCCAGCAAACTGTTCATATTGCCGAAAGAATAATGTTGTGACTAGCCACACATCTAAAAATTAACTCTTGTCAGGTGATAAAATAATTGGGTGGATAATACCTTCCTTGGGCAATTCAGTAGGGTTCTGCTTGGAATGCCTTCCCCCACCAAAAATAATTGGTGGAAAAAATGTGGTGCAAAAGTGTGCCTTAACAACTGCTTTGACACTTGACTGTTAAAATTAGGATTTTAATGGTGTCAATAAATCTAAAAAGTTTGTCCCATTGTCTGTTACTGACTGGTCATTCCTTTGGCCATCTTATGTTGTACTAAACCTCTATAAGAGTAATTCTATCAGAATTACCCTCCCAACTGGTGAAGAACATACATATGTTCCAATGTTCTGATAAATATCTGGGGAAGTCAAGAGGGTGGACATCTTGGACTACTTCCAAAAAGCTGTGGATGGAGTGGGGCTTCCTATCTTGATTGGTAATATGATTTTAGAATAATGATGACTGCATTCAAATAAATGTTGATTTTTGCAAGAGCAAGAAAATTATGCTGTTGTAATTGAGATGTAACTGAAGCTGTCTGAACAATATTTATATATAATCAATTAAAAAAAATTCTGGTGCTTTTACATTTCAACCTCTGGTGAAGCAAGTGTAATTTGCAGCTATTATATCTATCTTAGTGCCACAGAATAAATTAAGTAAAATTTACTGTGCTTGGTATTGTATTTTAATGTAGGCTAATGATGCTGCAGCCTTGGAGTAGTTTTTCATTTCAGCTTTCAGGATGCTCATGGAAAACTAACGTGTTATTGGGCATGTTTAAGAAAGAACAGCAGGTGCTGGAAAAATCGAAGGTCAGACAAAAATGCTGGAGGAACTCAGCGGGTGAGGCAGCATGTATGGAGAGAAGGAATGGGTGACGTTTCGGGTCGAGACCCTTCAGACTGATGTCGGGAAAAAGAAAGGAAGAGGCGGAGACGGTAGGCTTGTGGGAGAGTTGGAAAGGGGTAGAGTAAGGAGGCAGAAAGCAAGGACTATCTGAAATTAGAGAAGTCAATGTTCATACCGCTGGGGTGTAAACTACCTAAGCGAAATATGAGATGCTGTTCCTCCAATTTGTACTGGGCCTCACTCTGGCAATGGAAGAGGCTGAGGACAGAAAGTTCAGATTCGGAATGGGAGGGGGAGTTGAAGCGCTGAGTCACCGGGAGATCAGGTTGGTTAGTGCGAACTGAACGGAGGTGTTGGGCTAAGCGATCGCCGAGCCTGCGCTTGGTCTTGCCGATGTAGAGAAGTTGACACCTGGAACAGCGGATGCAGTAGATGAGGTTGGAGGAGGTGCAGGTGAACCTCTGCCTCACCTGGAAAGACTGCTTCGGTTCTTGGATGGGTTTTGAGGGGGGAGGTAAAGCGAAATGGGTAGCATTTTCTGCAAGGGTGAAGTACCCGGGGAGGAGGTGTTTTGGGTGGGAAGGGACGAATTGACCAGGGAGTTACGGAGGGAACAGTCTCTGCGGAAAGCAGAAAGGGTAGGAGATGGGAAGAAGTGGCCAGTGGTGGGATCCCGTTGGAGGTGGCAAAAATGTTGGAGGATTATATGTTGTATTAAACAGCTGATGGGGTGAAAGGTGAGGACAAGGGGAACTCTGGGCATGGTAAGTGTATCTTGCACTCAACCCAGACCAGTATCAAACATTATAACATCAGAAAATGTGTAACAGCGACCCTACCTGGCAACAAAAACAGACGCTGGAAGCATTTCACGGGTTAAGCAGCACCTATGGAGGCAAAATACAACTTTCAGTTTGAGACCCTGCATCAGGACCATGCTCACAACCTTTCCTGTTCCTTCAGTCCTGATGCAGTATCCCGATCTCAAACAGCAACTACATCTTTTGCCTCCACAGATGCTGCTTGGTCCACTGAATTTTTCCAGCATTCTCATCTTTGATTTCCTCTCTTTTGTCTCCACCCTATGATGCGATCTTACAGATACTGAATTTATGCAGGAAAGCTTTTTGCCAGGCCCAAAACACATCAAACATTCTCCAGTCTACTTTTCCACAATGGCCAAGCTTTCCACTGACCTGTTTTGCCATGCTGATGGCAACATGCAAGATATGCTGCCATCGGCAGCAAGAAATAAAGGAACTCTTCTTCACATAGTACAATGTGCAGATCAAATGGACCGAGATAACCAAAAGAAGGAGCTCAGGACCTTTAAACAAGAACTGCTGCATTGAACAGGCAAGTGGCAAAGCCGTGAAGATTTAGAAATGAATGTTTGTTTTCAATTGTTAGTCCTAGAGATTCTGCTTGTGCATAATTTTCCCAAAAACTTGCCAAGCCTGCAAATAGTATAGCAACTTTTTTATTGCAATTGCATCAAACATATATTTTAGAGGAGTAACTCAGCAGGTTGGGCAACTTCTCTGGAGAACATGGAAAGGTGATGTTTTGGATCAGGACCCTTCTAGACTTTGGTGGTCTTTAATGGTGGCTTAGTAAATATGATAGAGGAAGCAGGCTGTGTCCATAAAACTGACTGCCCCAGATTGTGATAATAAACACAGGGATCAAAACAATCCCTTGCAATCTTACCAGGATACTCTTCAAATGAAGTAAAAATGAAGGCACAAAGCTAGTAGAACTAGTGTAGATGGGGCACGTTGGTCGGTGTGGGCAAGTTGAATCAAAGGGCCTGTTTCCTTGCTGTATGATTTCTAAATCTTCTCAGCAATACCACTCGTCTGTTCACATCTTGGCCGGTATGGGTAAGTTGGGCCAAAGGACCCGTTTCTGTGCTGTGCTATGACTTTATAAACAAACAAAATATCTCCATTTCTCAGCCAAATCAGTGATTTTTGTAGTCTGATTACTCACAAGTGCTTATTTGAAAATGCTTATTTGATGAACTCATTTTCAGATCCATTAATAAAGCTGCATTAGGATATTAATTAAATACATCAATTCATATTTTTTAAGGGAAGAAAATGGCAAGAAATTATTCAGGTCTATTGCACTGCCTGATTGGAATTGGCCTCAAGGGACTCTTAGTCTTTTAACAATGCAAATGAAAAGACACTGGAACCTTTCACTTTATGTTGTAAAACTAGTGCAAATTCAATGACAATTGGTTTTCTGCTTGTATTTCTATCTGGTATATTACAGGCTTCACAGAGACAAACCCTCTATCACTTCACATTTGGTGTGGATGAACTGTACACAAAGATACTATACACTGTGCTGGAATTGAAATGATCCTGCAGTATAAACTGAGTTCAAAGTGTGGGTCTGATGTAAGATAAAAGACTGAAGGGCATTTTACAGTTTACATAACCTATTGATATTCCCTTCAGGGGCCACTGCACTTCTCAAATATTTTCATAAGATCTACGCAGGTCACTGCACAGAATGAGTCTTGGGAATATAATAAATTGAACGTGCAATTGTGATTTTGTGTGATACAAACCAGCAACTGCGCATTTTTAAAATAGACATATTAATTCTTCAAACCATAATTTTGCACAATTATGGATGCCAGCTTTCAGCAAATGACATTTGGGTTTTCTGCAAGATATCTTCCCCCCCATCTCCAAAGTAATAAAATAATAAGTGTATTAGAGAAGCTTAATGTAAATGTTTGCAGCAAGGTAGGATGCTTGCTCTGAATGAGTTACTTGCCCAGTCCTGCACTTACATGCACTTTCCCCTTTTTAAAATACATTTTGTAAATTATCCATTTCTGTTGAAAGAAGAGCCTATAGCAATTTCAACACTTTTTGTTAGCCCATCCACATGCACAGTTTATTGTTTAAAACCCTTTAAAACTGTGCCCATGGCTGAATGATTCTCTGATCATTTACTTCATCAATTTTATCTGGGGGATAGAAGTTAGTTTTGTATGTGCGAAATAGCCAGCGTTTAGTTTGGCACTAATCTCTTGCCAGGATTTAAATGGTTCTTTATTATTTATGTACTGAGGTACGGTGAATGTTGTTTTGCATAGTTTGGTATAATATACTATAAACACAATCCCAGATTATAAAGTGTATTGAAATAGCCCACTGAGATAATATACAAGAATCGCCAGGTTTTGGTGCCACTTTCAAAGTCAATCCAGATTGTCCAGCAAAGTGTCATCCTTCTCCTTCACAGGCCACCATTCAGCTGAAGACAGACACAAGACACTGGAGTAACTCGGCGAGTCAGGTGACCTCTCTGGAGAGAAAGAATAGATTATGTTTCGGGGTGAGACTCTTCTTCAGACTGAAAGTCGGGGGAAAGGGGAACAAGACAAATCAATGGAAAATATGCAGAAAGCGACGATAATCAAGGAAAGGTGGAGCCCACAAAGGTCAATTGTTGGCTGTGTGATAGATGATAATGAGTTATACCGACAGTGAAACTCATCAGGACAACAGTGAAACTAGTACAATGACTAGTGTGGAGGAGGGACGAAGAGTGAGGAGATGCAAGGGTTATTTGAAAATAGAGAAATCAATATAACATGTAAGCTGCCCAAGCAAAATGTCAGGTGCTGATCCTCCAGTTTCCATTTGGCCTCATTCTGACAATGGAGGAAATCCAGGACTGAAAGGTCAGTATGGGAATGGTTTAAATTGTTTGGCAACTGGGCAATCAGGTAGGCCGTGGCGGACTGTGCCAAGGGGTTCAGCAAAATGATCGCCGAGTCTGCTTGGTCTTGCCGATAGATAGGAGTCCATACCTGGAACAGCGGATACAGTAGATGAGGTTAGAGGAGGAGCAAGTGAACCTCTGCCTCACCCGAAAAGACTGTTGGGATCCTTGGATGGAGTCGAGGGAGGAGGTGTCGGTACAGGTGTTGCATCTCCTGCGGTTGCAGGGAAAGGTATCTGGGGAGAGGGTGGTTTGTGTGGGAAGGGATGCGTTAACCAGGGAGTTGTGGAGGGAACAGCCTACAGAAAGCAAAAAGGGGTTGGAGGTAGCAAAAAGGATTATGTGCTGCATGCGACAGCTGATGGGGTGAAGGACTAGGGGACACTCGCTGTTGCTACTGGGGGAGGAGGAGCAAGAACAGAGCTGTGAGGTAAAGAGGAGACAGCCATTGTGCTTCGGGCATGTCTCCTGCGGCCAACCTTGAGGGCACAGAAGGCGACCCCGGTTTCCCTTCCTGGCCTGGCCCTTTTGTTTTTGCATTCACCGTTGCCAACTCCCAACACCTTCCTCTCTAGTCCCAGAAACAAGCAGGGGCAGTGCTCGGCAGTTTCCCTCCTCAGACGGCCTTCCCAGTTTTGCAGCAGGCGACCCCGGCCTGCTGCCGCGATATAGTCATGGTTTGACGCCCATGAGTAAAAAACATTTATTGTGTATTTATGTTAAGTTGCAGTTTCCATAAGCTTTCATTCACCAATAGATTAATGGATGTATCCGTTCAATGGATAAATACACTTCTGCAGGAACTTGAAGCCGCCACATGATGGCAACTCTGGTCAAGGAAAGTGGTTCACATTTCTTTATGATGGTTGACTCTTGATGGATGAGATGCTCAGCCTATTTAAGAGAAAGATTTATCTTGCAACCTAGTCCGTTTTCAGAAAAGAAATTCAATTTGTAGGTAGGTTCAGGAAAATCGCATATCATAATTCGCCCAAAACTGTCTTTATAACCCATCCCAAAATAATATCAAAGATAGACACAAAAAAGCTGGGGTAACTCAGTGGGTCAGGCAGTATCTCTGGAGAAAGTGAGTAGGTGACATTTCGGATTGAGACCCTACTTCACACTTTGGTTTAAACCAGTTCCTTCCTACAAAAATAATATCAGTTCTGAAGCAAATCTTGCTGCCTTGAAACTATTTTGAAATATAGTCAAGTGTGGGAAGTCATGACTAGTTGTGTAACATAATGTACAAGGGCATGAAGAGTTAGTCAAGGTACATAAGATTGTTTGGGCAAATGAAGTTCCGTATCAAAGCAGAGGGCAGGAGCAGAACATTAGAACCATCTATTATCTCCCCATATGTTGTCAGCATTGTCGTGTTAGTCAGTTTCACTCAGACTCAGAATAGATTTCTTCACTGTTTGCTTTGACATCATGACACTTTCCACCTACATTGCACTTGCAAATAGACGCATCAGCTGACAGCTCTGTAATCACCGGCATGGATTTCAGCCTAAGTACTGCCAGGGTCACTTATCTCTGTGAACCCTGAACACAGCCTGTTATTTCTGCACTGTACCAATATCTTAAACCCAGCCCAAATGTGCTTCTGGAAAAGCAGCAAAATATTTACCATTAAAATTGAATGTCAGAAATTCACAGCAGCTAATGCCAGAAAACAAGCTGCTGGTCAGATGGAGATTTTGTTTTAAATAGAACTCTGACACTTTTTTCTGACAGAACTGATGCCAGTCTCTAGCAAAGATCTGCTCTAAGATCTTTGGTCTCTAGTACTCTTGCTGTGCGTGTGTGTGTCCTTGAAGGTAATTAATTAGTCTCTTTTGTGTTATGCAGATGACCATTTGAATGGGTGACTCGTTAGAATGAATAATCAGTTATCATTCGGTGTTTATTTGTATTCTTATTCATCACGTGGTTGCTTGTCCAGAGGTCCATTAAGGACGATTTAACCTGTACTGTACTTGAAAGACCAATATTATTTAATACCATTCACCATTGGGTTCCAATTTATTGCTGACTTTTCTGCAATGGAGGGATGATTGATGATTCATACAGCTTTTCAAGTTCAATTTGTACCACTGACTTTATGATCAAGGTTGGGATTTTTAACCCTTAATGTGAAGCCAGTGCACAAATATCAGAACATGAGTCACGCAGGTTAATGCAGCACTCTTGGCCATGTAAACACTTGGAACTGCAGATGCTGGTTTCCAAAAAAGAAACAATGTGCTGGAGTGAATCAGCAGGTCCTAAGTTTCACCCAAAATTGGAGAATTCAATCTTCATACTGTTGGGATGTAAGTTACCCAAGCTGAATATGAGGTGCGGTGTATCCAGTTTACATGTGGTCTCACTCTGACAATGGAGAAGGTCCAGGACAGAAAGGATGGTAAGGGAAAGGGAGTTAAAATGGTTAGTAACCGGAAGATCAACTGGCCTTGACAGTATGAATGCAAGTGTTCAGTAAAATGGCAAGACCTAGTCTATGCTTGATCTTGCTGACGTAAAGGAGGTCATACATATCAGGAGCTCCAAATGCAGTAGATGGAGTTACAAATAGACGAGGAATAAATTATCATGTACCAATCATAAATGTCAAAGTATTTTATTGGAAAAATGAAGAATATAGAAGACTAGCTTCAAACCTGGATGAAAATATCTTCGGGGTAACAATCAAGACAAATAGAATGAAGCCACAAGACTCTTTACAGAGCAAACCATTGGAATATTGAAATTGAATTTCTAACCTGTGAGTAGATGAATGGGATTACCACAGTATCCCTTTCGTGGTTGTGGAATCATTGCGAGTAGCAAGTTACTTTACTTTCCTCTTCAAACAATCCCAAATATGAAAGAAAATTAAATAAACTTGGAGATGAGGAAACATTTTTTCCTCACAGAGACTGGTGAGTCTGGAATTCTCTGCCTCAGAGGGCAGTGGAGGCAGGTTCTCTTGATGCTTTCATGAGAGAGCTAGATAGGGTTAAAAATAGCGGGGATATGGGGAGAAGGCAGGAACGGGGTACTGATTGGGGATGATCAGCCATGATCACATTGAATGGCGGTGCTGGCTCGAAGGGCCAAATGGCCTACTCCTGCACCTATTGTCTATACTAAAATACAAAAATTGAAAAATGCAAAATAAAAACCTACTTAGAATTGCTGCTCATGGAAATATTTCCTAAAGCATTTCACTCTCCAGGTAAAAACCACAGTACAAGCTGCTCCTGCACATTCTCCACTTTCCTATCCTTGTCTTCTGGAGGTATTTTAGAAACAGACACTGCCCCTTGAAGGCTGTTTTTGACTTGCAGTGTCTAGATTCTTGCAAAGTCAAACAGCAGAGGTAGGAATAGCAATGGAACACCATTTATTGAAGATAACAACTCTGAACTGATGGCAAATCAAACTGCTTGGGCCACCCAGCTCTTAAAGATACACTATAGATGCATTATATGGCCCAACTCAAGCAGTTGACACTCTTCCGAATTAATCCCATCACTCAGCAGTTCGTTCACAAAGCCTTTGCTAAAGTAATCCCAATGCTCATCTCCGCAGTTCTTGGTTAGAAAAGTAAAAAGCCATTGAAAATGAATACAAATAATGCACAGAGTTATACAACCAGCAACTATTAATTTAGTCAATCTGTTCATTCACGGCAGCTGCACATGATTTCTCTGTGCTCCCCACTCCAGGCGTCGATGGATCAGTTGTCCAGAGAGAACTCGGACATTCCTGGCCACATATCCAGCTCTGCAATTATCATTCCCGTGAATACATTGTGTCCATATTCCTGATCACCATCTTACTCGAATCACGTGTATGTACTAAACTACTCGCATACAAATTGTCATTGAAGTTAATCATTATCAACTATAACAGTAGCTACATTTATAAATTATATTTGGTATTTTCCTGGATACCATGAACTCAATCATGGCAATCACATCCTAAGGCTCTCTATCTTTGTGATTGTGTCACTTTGTCTTGCACTTTGATCCCTTCTGCAAATGGTAATGGAGCCCTCTTTCTTATTGACCCTTTTGAAGTTATTATATTATCTCTTCTGACTCTTTCTAAATTGTCTCCAAGTACCTCAACTCTGTCAAGAATGTATTCAGTCTTGCTGTACTCTGGCTACGTTATGCGTAGAAAGGAACTGCAAATGATATGATATGCCATTTATTGTCACTATACATGTACAGTGAAACTGAAAGCTGCTCGTACTCAGTGCATACATACAATTTAGCACAAAAAACAAGAAACAGAAAAACAAAAAACAGAAGGGAGAAGGTGGGGGTGGGGGGGGGGAATAGGTGCACAATTTCTGCGGCGCTACATACATATATACATATATACAGATGGAAGTCCGTGGTGTTGGGCAGTGAAGTCAGTGCATGTGTGAATTAGAATTAATAGTAGTTATAATTCTCGGGAAGCAACTATTTCTGAGTCTATTTGTCCTGGATTTGATGCACCTATAGCGCCTTCCAGAGGGCAGCAGGTCGAACAGTCCAAACGCAGGATGGGAGCTGTACCAAAGCCTTGTCATGTCTACCAAAGATAGACATGACAAGGCACTTCATGTCTACCAAAGATAGACATGAAGTGCTGGAGTAACAGCGAGTCAGACAACATCTCTGAAGAAAAGGGACGGGTGGTGAGAAGGGTCTCGACACAAAACGTCACCCATTGTTTTCTCCAGAGATGCTGCCTGACCTGAAGAGTTACTCCAGCACTTTGTGTCTATATTCTGGCTACATTATATTGGATTAATATTACTAAGTGCACACTTGTTGTAACATACAACTCTTGCAACTGTCTCTGCATTGCCAGACACAGCAGCCAACTCAATCTGTACTTGATTCAAGCCATTCAATAATTCAGTAGCCAAGACTCTTACAGTTACACAGTCTCAGCTTCCCCATCGGAATCACCGATGAACCGTTTGCTTCTCATCTTGCTTTTGGGCACTTTTGATGGGATAGCCTTTATGTTGAATCTCTTTTCAGACTTTTCAAATTGATTACTCTTCTAAACTGCTATCCATCAAGACTCGTGAAGGGTCTTGTTGCTCTGAGTTTCCCAGTGACTATTTTACTCGAGCTATTCATAATGGATTATCCTTCACTTCAAAAACCATCTGAGTGTTTCCTGACCAGGTGCCTTTGATGAACCAGGAGATCTGCATTCTTCTGAGGACCAGATCCGGGAATTCAGGTCCGGGGACGCAGAGGTCTATAAGAAGTCCAGATACGACCTTGACAAGGCCATCAAAAAGGCCAAAAGGGACTTTCGTTCCAAGCAGGAGGATGAAGTGGATGTTTGGCAACTGGGGCAGGGCTTGAATGCCATCATCACCTACAAGGCAAAATCAGGAGACAGCGAAGCACCCCTCCCTGCCGAGGTCAATGTGTTCTACACACGCTTTGACAGGGAGAACACTGATGTGCCTTCTCGAGCCCCCATATGTCCTGATGGTATTACAGTCACAGTTAACGAGGCCGATGTCCAAAGATTCTTCAGGGGGGAGGTGAACCCTCGAAAAGTGTCCGGACCGGATGGTATACCCAGTCGAGTTCTCAAAATCTTTTTGGACATTTTCAACCTCTGTTTTTGCGGATATTTTCAACCTCTCATTATTGAGGTCTGAGGTTCCCACCTGCTTTAAGAGGGCATCAATAATACCGGTGCCCAAGAAGTAAGGTGATGTCCCTCAACGACTATCGGCCAGTGGCACTAATGTCTGTGGTGATGAAGTGCTTTGAGAGGTTGGTTATGGTGGATATCAACTCCTACCTCAACAAGAACCTCGACCCACTACAGTTCGCTTACCATAACAACAGGTCAACGGAGTATGCGATCTCACTGGCTCTCGACTCTGCACTGGACCACTTGGACAATAAAAACACTTATGTCAGGCTGTTGTTTATAGATTACAGCTCGGTGTTCAATACCATCATCCCCTCCAAGCTGATTACCAAGCTCACAGAACTGGGTCTCTGCACATCCCTCTGCAATTAGATACTCGACTTCCTCATCCACAGTCCACAATCTGTTCGAATTGGCAGAAACACTTCTATCTCATTAACAATCAGTACGGGAGGACCTCAAGGCTGCGTGCTAAGCCCCCTGCTCTACTCACTCTATACATGACTCTATAGCTGGACACAGTATGAACACCATATTCAAGTTTGCTGACGACACCACCTTTGTTGGACGAATTACAGATGATGATGAGTCAGAGTATTGAAGTGAGATCGACTGATAGACCAAATTGTGTCAGCACAACAACCTGGCTCTCAATATCAGTAAAACCAAAGAATTGATTGTGGACTTTGGAAGAGGAAGCATGAGGACCCACAATCTTGTTTATATCAATGGGTGGAGAGATCAAAAACTTCAAATATATATATATTTGTATATATATATATATATATATATATGTGTGTGTGTGTGCGCGACTTTTCTTCTTTTGGTTATTCTGCTGTTTGCAGTGTACTATGTTTACATGTTCTGTTGTGCTGCAGTAAGTAAGAATTTCATTGTCTGGGACATTTGACAGTAAAACACTCTTGACTGACCCGAGACTTTGACTGTTTCACACTTTCGAACTCCGCACCCTGCTCCGATCCTTTGGGCAGCTGATTATTTTGCTTTGCAGGTTTTATGTCTAAACCTTGCAGTGACCAAGACAAGTGCTTCTGTAATTGACACGGTCTACTCCAATATCTTTTTGCAATCATGATGCATTCATTACCTGCTCCACAGCCTGACCTAGTCATAGAGTTATAGAGCAAGTAAATAAGGCATTTGCACCCAACTGGTCTATGCTGACCAATGTGCATTCCTGGAGGCCTTTCTTTACAAACAGGCACTGGAATAGCCATCACTGCCCACCTATGACTCTCAAATAATGTTCTCAGACCTTTCGTTATGTCTCTGTAAGTAAGGGCAGTCACGGTGGCACAGTGGTACAGTTGCTGCCTTACAGCAAAATGCAGCGCCAAAGACCCGGGTTCGATCCCGACTACGGGTGCTGTCTGTATGGAGTTTGCACGTTCTCCCCATGATCTGCGTGGGTTTTCTCCGAAATCTTCGGTTTCCTCCCACACTTCAAAGACGTACAGGTTTGTAGATTAATTGGCTTGATAAAAATGTTAAATTGCCCAAGTTGGCAACATGCAGAGTACCGCCCTGCCGACTACAATATTCAGAATGTTCAGAAGATATTCTTTGTTAGATTTTACCAATTCAATGCAAACTTGCTTATTTCTTCTGTCCCTGGTTGTACATGCCACACACATAGCTCTCACCAATGTCAAACGGGCACTGTATTTAAGTCCCTTCATGATTTTCTCATGTGAAGTTAATTTGTAGATTGAGGCACAATTAGCCCCTTGAGTATCTCCCCCTGGACTACCAGCAGCAATTTTATTATCAGCTGCTCATGTAGCATTATCACCGTGAACTGTATCTTCCTCCAATTCCTGGGCACTATAATTCACCATCAGGAGTGATTTCACATTTTCTATTTACAGGGAAATGACGTATTTTGTTTGTATCCCTTGAGCTTGTTAATGTAACTGATGCTTCCAGTGCCTGCAGTCATCACTGTCCTATTTCGAATACCCCAATGTCTATCTTCATCACACTTGATCAAGGTTTTTTCTATTCCCTCAAGTAAGAAGATTCCCATTTGTAGTGTCCGTAGGATTCCTTGCATTGTTGTTGAAAAGGGAAATAACAGAGGCAAAATTATCAATAGACCATCTGTTACTGAAGGCATCAACACAACCAATGGCAGTCTATCAGTGGCGTATCAAAGGTCATGGTAAATTCAGATCTTAAAGCTATACTTATACTTAGTTTACGCCATTCAATTGAGATCATGACCAGTGGTGTAATTTGTCCATTTTTCCTCTCAATCCCTAACCCTAACCCAATTCTCACATCTTAATGTCCAATGTTTAAGAAAGAACTGCAGGTGCTGGAAAAATCGAAGGTAGATGAAAATGCTGGAGAAACTCAGCGGGTGAGGCAGCATCTATGGAACGAAGAAAAAGGTGATGTTTCGGTTCGAGACCCTTCTTCAGACTGATGTCGGGGTGGGGGGTGGAGGGCAAGAAGAAGGAAGGAAGAGGCGGAGACAGTGGGCCGTGGGAGAGCTGGGAAGGAGGGAGAAAGCAAGGACTACCTGAAATTAGAGAAGTCAATGTTCAAACCGCTGGGGTGCAAACTACCCAAGCGAAATATGAGGTCTCTAAACCACTGAACACATCAACTAGAGGAAATCTGCAATTTCTTTCTGAAAATCTGTATTTCAACTAGGTCGTATTTCATTCTTCCCATCTCTTGTGATCAGAATCCATTACTATGCCATTTCTGCTCATGGCCAGTGCACACAAATCAGGAATCAAGCTGCAAATATGGAGATCAAAACTGCATCACAGCATCTCAGATGTGGTCTCAGCAAAACTCTCTAACTTCAGCAAGACTTCCTTAAACCAGTTCAACTTTGTCTATATTTAATTAATGGTGCCACCTATATTGGGTGTGGAATTGGAGCACACCTAGAACTGTCACACTTCGCAAGTGGCTAGCTTAGTTTAATTGCAAACATTGCAGGTGCATAATTGCCTGCTGGTTGAAGAGAATGAGTGTTTCTTACTTTTCATTAGCTAAACCTGTGTGTGGGAGGATAAGATTCATAGGTTCCAACCAGCAAAACTGTGAGTACGCCTGTTGTTTTTGTAATTTTCAGTAACCTAAACCTATTTCAAAATAGCACAAAAGCAGCAATTTTACAGCTTGTTATCAATGAGGAAAGTAAACGCAATTAAGGTAATGAAGTTGTATGAAACATAAAGGTACTTTCTGAATAAAAGATAACTCTAGGAAATAAAGATTTTATTCTCTGAACAGCACTGAATTCTTAAGAGGGGGAGAGAGAGGGAGAGGGAGAACTACTTGGTTAGTTTTCAGGTTGTCTTGTTGGGAACTAATGCATTCTGCTTATGTAGTGGAGGGATGGTGCTCCTCAGCAATTTTTTTTAGTAGCTGACCTCAAGGTTATAATAAGAATTGCGACATAAACTCAACCCCCTTAGCAAATAGTTGAACTGCAAATTGAATTCAACATAAACCTAAATTTATGAGGGAAAGCAAAGCTGAATGTTGCAAAAACAACATCTGAGAATGTTGATAGCATTCTGCCACTACAAGATTGTTGGTTTGTGGTTCTCATCCAAAAGTAGATTAAAAACCAATTGTACTGTGTTAGGGCATAGTTTCCCTTGATAAGAAATGTCGCCTCTTAGTAGATTGAAGAAAATACCTGCAATGATCACAGCCTCGCAGGTGAAGAAACTCCATTACAAAACTAAGCACAAAATGAGCTAAATGGAGTTTACATAAATGCAGCAGAGCCATAGAAACAACTTGCATAGTGTGTAGCACCTTGTAATATAGTAAAACATTACATGAAGCTCAAGAAAGAGGTGGATTTAAAGGGTGGGCTATAGAGAAGTGGAAATGCAATGGTTTGGAGCGGAAATTCTAGAATGAGGTCTTAGCAACAACAGCCACCAAATAAATTTATGGTTACACCAGAAGACCGAATTGGAGTAGTTAAAAGATCTTAGTGTTTTCAGACTGGATGTATTACAGAGACAAGTGGGGAGAGACCATGGAATAGAGTTAGCAACCTGTGGAGCCAAGCTGGGTCTGATAGGAACATAGAAAATAGGTGTAGGAGGAGGCCATTCGGCCCTTCGAGCAAGCACCGCCATTCATTGTGATCATGCCTGATTGTTCCCAATCAATAACGTGTGCTTGCCTTCTCCCCATATCCCTTGATTCCACTAGCCCCTAGAGCTCTATCTAACTCTCTCTTAAATCCATCCAGTGATTTGGCCTACACTGCCCTCTGTGGAAAGGAATTCCACAAATTCACAACTCTCTGGGTGAAAAAGTTTTTTCTCACCTCAGTCTTAAATGGCCTCCCCTTTATTCTAAGACTGTGGCCCCTGGTTCTGGACTCGCCCAACTTTGGGAACATTTTTCCTGCATCTAGCTTGTCTAGTCCTTTTATCATTTTATATGTTTCTATAAGATCCCCCCTCATCCTTCTAAACTCCAGTGAATACAAGCCTAGTCTTTTCATTCTTTCCTCATATGTTAGTCCCGCCATCCCAGGGATCAATCTCGTGAACCTACGCTGCACTGCCTCAGTCACAAGGATGTCCTTCCTCAAATTAGGAGACCAAAACTGTACACAATACTCCAGATGTGGTCTCACCAGAGCCCTATACAACTGCAGATGAACCTATACTAAAATCCTCTTGTTATGAAGGCCAACATTCCATTAGCTTTCTTCACTGCCTGCTGTACCTGCATGCCAACTTTCAGTGACCGGTGTACAAGGACACCCAGGTCTCACTGCACCTCCCCCCTTATGATAACGTTAAGCTCATGAAGAGCATGATGTCCTCCTGTGCTTATGGCTTATTCCTTCACTCTTTAGACAGAAGGAACCGGAGTCAACTGCAGCAATTCTCCACACAGCATACTTTCCTGTCATTTACTGTAGTGAATCTAATGGTGCATGGTAATAGACATGTGACTTCAGTCTACAGTGTAAGCAACCCAGTCTGAAGCACTGTGAAGGAAATAAGAAGAAAGTGGATACATTCATTGAAAGACTGGCCACAGAAAGCACAGAGATGGTAGGGGAAAATTGTACCAAAACGAAAGATTTATATATTTATTAGTTGTAAATCTCTGTAACGTATAAATATGGCAACTTCACATCCTTCAATGCCCAATACTGGCTCAAGTCAGAGAAGTGAATTTTTGTGTATTGGTCAAGGGTTAGAGGTTGCAGGTGTGAAGCAGAGGGCAAGAGGGTGAAGAGTGAAAGGGGGAATAATTTTGGCACACTATGGTTGGAATCTGGAATGCGCAGTCTGCTGATATGGTCAAGGCATTGGCCCTTCAATGTGGACTGTGATAAATATGTTTTTACAAATATAAACTTTATTCAGAATAAATTATACAAAACAAAAAACTCTTCATATATTCTGTATACATTCAATATTTTCAAACAGTAGTTTTTGCACATTTATACTTTAGTGATACTGCATGGACCAGGCCTTTTGGCTCGCCGACCAGCATTCACTCCGTACACTAACATTATCCTACAGACTCGGGACAATTTACAATTTTACCAAAGTCAATTAACTTACAAACTTGTGTGTCTTTGGAATTTGGGAGGAAAAGGGGCACCCGGAGAAAACCCACGTGGTCACAGGGAGAACGTACAAATTCTGTACAGGCAGCACCCTTGGACAGAATTGAACCCGGGTCTCTGGTGCTGTTAGGCAGCAACACTACCATTGTACCACCCGACATATCTATAAACAAAATACCCTTGCCACTTGTGGTCTGCGGGGATGAAGGGTGGCTCCACTCTTTCCCTAATATCTTTGAGGAACAATTTGTAAGGCTGCAGAGGAAGGACTGGTTGAGCTAGAGGTGCCGGGGTAGAGAGTCATCAAGGGAGTGATGGGCCGAGTGTCTTTCTCTCCTGCTGTTGCCATCGTGGGATTCTACTGAAAGGTAAAATTATGAGAGGTAAAAGAGCCATAGTTGAATCATGGGTTTGTCTTGACGATGGCTAAGGGGTGGTCATGCATTAAATCGTGCGGTCACCTCAGTGCTCCTGTTACCTGGGTTTGATTCCTCCCTGTCGGTGGGTGAAGGGGGGGGAGGGTTCAGTTTACACAATTTCCCAGCAACTGCATGGGTTTCTGCTGTGTGGTCTTCATTCATTCCACATCCTTGTGTCAAGGGTTATGGGGAGAATGGGGTTAGGAGGGAGAGATAGATCAGCCATGATTGAATGGCAGAGCAGAATTGATGGGGCGAATGGCCTAATTCTGATCCTGTCACTTATGACCTTATGACCCTGAAATGTTCTGGCTCGCAATGGATGGTAGAAGAATCAGTGAGAGTTCATGGGCATGTGTGACAGAGTATAAGTTACTGGTAAGAACATGAAGAATGCGGTTGGGATCTCTCACAGGGCTGGCATAGATGAGATGGGCCAAATGGTGCTGCAAGGAAATGTTAAAAAAAACAAACTAGAAGTGGAACAACGTACTGCTGTTTTTTCAAGGCGGATAAGAACAGACAGCATCATCTGAATTTCCAGATTGTGGAAATGCCAACTCTTTCACCCAAACCTGCAGTAGACACTTGCTCAGTTAAATAGTTGGGTCATTAGCCTTGTTATTTTGACAGCATATTGCTACCCAGTATTTTATTTGCATTCAGTGTGCTCTGCCCTCTCAATTTAGCACTGTTAATATTAACACGAACATAACTGCTATTGTTGCCCACCTGTAACTTATTCTGAATGAACATTCACACTCCGTCAGTTGGTTTCTCTACTGTTGCATTTTTATATTTGTTAGTTATCGTGCCAATGAGACACTGAATTAGTGATGTAGACAACAACTGAGCCAATAATAGTATTCTATTTTCAGAGGAATGTATGAGGCTGTTCTTGGAATGTATGAGGCTGTTAAATTCAATGGTCTGGTTAAATGTGTATCAGGGACCATTCATTGAGGCCTGGACTCTTTCAATACACTCAAAATGCATCACTGCTGGCAATGTACATTTTAGGTGAAGCTGCTGATGTAGGTGAAAGTTAATATGTACTCATCAACTCTTCAATTTTTTGAAAGTGCAGATTGTTTTTGGGGCTTTTCCGTTGTTTTTGCTGAGGAATGTATGTCACCAGTTAGACTTCAAATGTTGCCGAGGGACCCTTTGTCTGACTGGGTTTCAAAGATAAGTTTGATGTCTCATTTGAAAGTTAAGTTCGCCAAAATTATTGTCCCCCTCATTCCACTAAAAAGATCATGCAAGGCTAGTAGTTAGAAATTAGAGTATCTGGCAACTGATTTTCCTATTAAACATGCCACAACGCTGTTTTTTTCACATGCTTCTATCCAAAAATGCATATTTCTTGTAAATGTCCTGCTTGTGGGAAATAGGACTGGGTATTTGCAAAAAGCCATTCTCAACATAGTCACAATTTTCAGGCATCATTTGCATTCAATGGCACCATCAATGTACAAACGTTCATGTTATATCTTTATTGGTAAAAATTGGAGCAATGATATGCGATTTATTTCTAACTCCTAGTAAAATAACTACTGGTACTAAAGTGCACAGTGGTTTGGCAAGAAGATGTGAATGAAAGGGTCCCAACTGGGTGTGTTGCTGTCTGCCAGTCCCCGCCTGAATTTCCAATGCTGCTGCTATTTGTTTCATCGTGGTTGAGGATGTTGGTGTTACACCTGGATGTGCTGCTAGCTGTTTCTGAGTAATGAGCCTCCCAGTTCCATGGAGCCATTCACATGCTGATTGTAAAGACAGCTGCAGAGATGAGGGGAGGATGATTTAATTTCACTCAACACTCACCCAGCCCACACCACTCTGTGGTAGCCTTTCATGATGCCCTGTGTGTGGCTGCTTCCACGAGACGGTGATCTGGTGATTTGTTCTTTTAAATAATTTTTTCCCCCAATTGCATGATCTTCTTTAGAGCCCTCCAACTGGGTGTTGGGGCTTAGTGAAGGCGCCATCCAAATGTTTGACATTTGTGGAGTGGAACTGAGATCCATGATTATCATGACGAAGTATCAAACCTTAGCATGATGATCAGTTCCAACTCCAAGCAACTTCCATGTGATCGTTGGAATGTTTATAAGATAATGTGATAAGAGCAGGATTTGGCCATTTGGCCCATCAACTCTACTCTGCTATTCAATCATCTCTGATCTATCTCTCCCCCCTAACCCCATTCTCCTGCCCCATAACCTCTGACACCTGTACTAATCAAGTTAACCATGTAAGCAGTACATGGATTCAGGAGTGACATAGAGGTTTTTTCAAAACTGGAGTACCAACCTCTAATAATAGTTTATCTCCTAAAGTTTCAAAGATTTACCCTCAGTTATTTTGGCAGTGGCTGTTATGTAACTTTAATGAATGTTTAGCATTGATTTTGTTCTGATACCATATTGTGTATGTTATGATTTATGACCAATATATTGCTACAAATGTTCTAAAAGGAATATTTAGCAATGGGGGCTATGTATAAATTGCTATGCATATTACTTGTTAGGAGGATCCTAGATGTGATTCTTGTATACATAATGATATACCTCTTCATTGTTATTCCTTCTCTTGAATGTAACTAGTTTACTAAATATCAGTGAGGAATAGTTGGCAAGCAGCAGTTGCTATATTTGAGATGTATATTTCATACATGTGTTGAATTTTAAAGATGTCTGCGTTTCGCATCAAAGAGCTCAGGCTAGGAACTTGAATAAAACCTGCTTGGCTTGTAAAATTATTCGAACCATTATGTAACAAAATGTCCCAAGGCATTTCTTGGATGCACCATCAAAGAAAATTAAATCTATTATGTTTCGTGACTAAAATGAAATCAACAGAGAGAGATTTAAAGGGGGCCTCCTGAAGGAACACCGGTGATTTGGGGAGGCAGCAGAAGGCACTTTACCTGCATTTCAAGAGAGAATTAGATTTAGTTCTTAGGACTAAAGGAATCAAAGGATATGGGGAAAAAGCAGGAACAGGGTACTGATTTTAGATGATTAGCCATAATCATATTGAATGGCGGTGCTGGGTCAAATGGCCTACTCCTGCACCTATTTTTCTATGTTTCTAACTGCAGTGGTAAAAATCAGGCATCCGTACAATACTGTGACTACTGGTCACAACCTCACCAAATCCAATGCCGACGCAGTCAATCAAATTGTCAAACAACAATAGTTTTTCCAGAAATAAACTGATGGCCTGTTGGTGAATGTCTGTATGATTATACAGTGAAATTGTAGAGTGCCTGACCACAGGACATCTATTTCTTACACCTACCAATGCAAAGTGCACAGATCACTGTAAATGCACTCTGGAGCCTTCTCCAGGTAATTGGAAGGGCAATTTTCTGCCAATCCTTTCACACAGTGGGCTTGATTTGGCCAATCGAATTGGTAATTGGGCCTAGATAAAAGAGCAGAGGAGGAGCTGCAGGAGCTGGGAATGTTTTGTCTTGGTGTTTGTTAAGATATCTTGAGAATGCTGACCTTGCATTGGGTCCACTCATGAGCCATCATCAATAAATATAGATTGAATTTGCAATTAGTTTGTCCACCCACCAATGTTTTTTAATTTCCGGCTGCCACTGCAAAGAAACTATAATTGGAAGGGCAGGGAGATTAGGGGAATTGGTAGTGGGGATGGGGTTGATGCGGTGGTGGTGGGGGAAGTTCTAGAGGTGTAAGCTGTTATGGGGGTGGGTAACAGTGAAGCTATTGGAATATCATATAATGCTTTGAATTGGTCTACGTCTTTTCATATACAGGCATTTCATGATTTATACATGGGTTACATTCTTGAAAGGCAGCGCATAATTCAAAAATGTGTAAGTTAAGCCCCTGTCCCACTTTCCCGAGTTACTCACGAATTCTCCCGATTTTTCCCCTTGATTCAAACTCGGAGAATGTCCGTAGCGAGTTTGTAGCGAGTCCATAGGAGTCCGTAGATATTTCGTAGCGGTTCGTAATGCCAGCCGTAGGTACTCGGAGCATCAGGTAAGTTGGGGCGTTTTTCAGCATGTTGAAAAATGTCCACGAGTAAAAATAATAGCCCCGAGTGCCAACGGCCGGTTGGCTGGCTGTTACCGTGAGAGGTGACTAGAGAATAGATGATTTAAGGCCTGCGGAAAAGAGTTTTGTTTTGTTTATGTTTCAAACTCCTTAATTAAGTGCATTGCTTGAACTGAATAATACATAATGCATGGCATTTGCAAAGGGTCAGTCATTCAAATATGAAAATGAGAACAGGAGAAGTCCACTTGGACCTCAAGCCTGCCCTGCCATTTAATGTAACCATGGCTGTAAATTCCCATAGACCTCAATACTTCTTCATTAAATACTATGGTGTATCCTCACAACCCTCTAAGCAGAGAATATCAGAAAATGAATCTATATGCCGTTCACTTCTAAATGACAGGCTCTTAATCTTGTAATCAAGTTCCCTTGATGGAGATTCTCCAACTGGAGAAAACATCGCCACATCTACCCTGTTATGTTCCCTTGGGGTCTTGTAAGTTTCAATAAGGCCACCCGCGTTCTGCTAAACTTCAAAGAATCTAATCTATTTTGCTGCTTGTTTGTGATAGCACAACCCTCTCATCACAGGAATTGGCCTTGTGAATCTCACTCGGATTGCCTCCAATGCCATTTTTAATTTTTCTTAAACAAGAGGACCCAAACTGTACACAATACTCCAGGTGTTGCTTCACCAATACCCTGAATGATAGTAATGTTATTTCCTTATGTCTGTTGCAATAAAGAGCAATATGTAATTTGCCTTCCGAACCACTTGTTGCACCTCCCTGCTAAATCATTGTGATTTGTGCACAAAGACAACTTGATCCCTCTGCCCATTGCTCATCTGCAATTCTTCTCCACTTGGGTTTTTGAATTTCCCTTAGAGGTGTATGACCAGACATCGTTCCCACATTAAACTTCCTTTGTCAGGTTTTCACCAACTCACTCAAACTATTGAACCTGTTGCAGAATTTAAATGTGTTCGCCACATGAGCTCCCACCTATTTTTCTGTCAAATTTGGATGGATACTTTACAATCTTTCACCCTCCAAGTTATTAACAATAAATTATAAATAATTGAGGGCCAATAATTGACACATGGTTATGTCCTTCCAGCCTGCCTGTTTATTTCTCACTGTATTACATGAGATAATCAATCTTCAATACAAGCTTATGCACTTCCCCTCTAATGCTATGAGTTCTAATATCATACACCACCTTTTCAAGTGACATAGTCATACAGTGTGGAAACAGGTACTTCGGCCCAACTTGCCCACACCAGTCAACATGTTCCAGCTGCACAAGTCCCACATGCGTTTGGCCCATATCCCTCCAAACCTGTCCTACCCATGTACCTGCCTAGCTGTTTCTTAAATGTTGGGATAGACCCAGCATCAACTACCCCCTCTGGCAGTTCGTTCCATACACCCACCACCCTTTGTGTAAAAAAAAAGTTATCCCTCAGATTCCTATTAAATCCTTTCCCCTTCACCTTAAATCTATGTCCTCTGGTCCTCGATTCACCTACTCTGGGCTTATACATAGAAAATAGGTGCAGGAGTAGGCCATTCGGCCTTTCGAGCCTGCACCGCCATTCAATATGATCATGGCTGATCATCCAACTCGGTAACCTGTACCTGCCCTCTCTCCATACCCCCTGATCCCTTTAGCCACAAGGGCCACATCTAACTCCCTCTTAAATATAGTCAATGAACTGGCCTCAACTACCTTCTGTGGCAGGGAGTACATTAGCAGATTCCTTCCGAAAATCCAAATACAATCTACTGGTTCTCCTCTGTCAACTCAATGTTTTGTGAATCTATTTTTCGTCGACTTTGTTATGACAAATCACCTCCAGCATAACATTTTTAAATCAAGGTCTTTATTGGTTTCCATGGAAATGATTTGGTCAGACACATTTTACACAACCACATTATACAATATCATATATTCAATACTACAACCACAGTATACAGTGCAGCATACATACATTTACAATGTTCAAACAAGGAATTATTCATTGCACTTATAACAGTGAGTTTTGCACTCCTCTTTCCAAATACATGGAAGTTAGGTTTATATTAGGAAGTCACTTCATTTTCATACACAACATGTAAAAACTCTACACGATAACAACTGAATACAATATTTCAACAGTCTATACGAATCAGCCGCAAACACGGTGTTTTTTTTGCTTTTTAATTTTTTTTTAAACAAGCATGAATTGGCAGGATTGCTGGCATGTGTGAAACACACCCAGTGGCTGTTTAAATAATCTGAATGAGATTTACACGCTATACAATTATTTACAAGAAAGAAACGGGTATCATTTTCAGCAGTCAATCAACTGCATTCAAATGTTTAATCTTGAATAAAATGTAGGCTGCACTAACTGAAAATTCATTTTATTGGGGGAAAAGGGCTAAAACAGGGATTGGACAGGCAACAAAAAAGGAGGAACTGGGGAAACTAAATGATCCTACTTGGGGAGCAATGATCTATAGTCCATATCTCCCACCTCTTAGGGTATACTTGGAGCTCCCATGGATACAGGCACTGGAGCTGAGAGAGAAATTTTACCTGCTATCAGATGAAAGAGGAAGATTAGAATGTAAAGCACCAGGTAAAAACAGAGTGGAGAGTTAGGGGTATTCAGTTCTTCAGGAGTTCTCATCAAATACTGATTTGAAATTTGAGGGAACCAAATGGAGCATTCAAATAAGCAAGATACCAACATTAAACACTTCAATATTTTACAGCACAAGCAGGAACTTTTTATTCTTTTTCTTTTACATCTATTGACATTGATCCCTCGCTGGTGTATAGTTCCCCGAGCAGGTGCTATTCTTTCACACTCCAGCCAGTCTTTATTCATAGACTGAGAACAGGTTATCAGACTGTTGGATTAAGAGCGCGGGAGGGAAAGATGTGATCGAAGCTCTTAAAATTTCCATACACATTAATTTTACAGTGCATGATTAGATGTGAGAACTTAGCAAAATTATTCTCTGCTTGGCTCACGATGCCTGGACCTATCGTGGTTTCTTTATTAACACCCTGAGATCAGTCTCGAGTTTTAATTGCTCCCCATCTTAATCCATTCGGTTATCTGGGCTGTCTCTTAAATATAATTATTGGGCCTAATTGGTTCTAAATATCATTCATTTCCCCCTCCTCTAACAATTCACTTTCACTGAGAATTCAGTGCGATGCCTCCCCTTGGAAATGTGGTTTACTAATGAATGAGGACAACAGATGAGCTGCGAGATGAGATAGTAACTTGACTGATAAACTAGTGATTGCAAAATGATTGAGGTTTTTATAAAGCTGAGTGATAATTTGATGTCAGTGACAAATTTGTTTGATTTTTATACTGTGGCCAGTGTACTTGTGCTGTTCGTATAAAGGACATGCATTGCATGTGTTCCATCTGCAGTCCTCAATTTCATATTAAATGTGTACACTTTTCACGTTAAGTGAATATTTGCTTGGTGATGAACCTGAGTCATGTTTGAAATCCAAATGAATGTTCAAAGACTGCACAAATGTAATTAAGAATCTGCATGATTAATAGAATTATTTGTAAACATCTCCTGACATGTACCGCAGTCAGTTTACATTTAGAATCATTGTGCACTTGAAGTATCACTTTACGTGCATGTGTCTGAACAAAATATATATTAATTCTGCTTTAGATATTGACTGTGCGTACTCTTGTTTTGTAATTCAACCTGGCCAGTGTACAATGAACCACATGGCTGAGTCTAGGGACTATGCTGATTAGTAATGTGCAGTACATGGAATCTGCAGGGTATTTTCCAATACTGTCACACTAATTTTGACTACTTAATGGCTATTTTGGTATTCGCATAGCTCAGTTATGTTCTTTAATGGTGACAGTCCAGTAATTCAGCATTAGAGCATCAACATATCTTTTTGTACTGGCTGTGGGTGTTATAAGCAAGGCCAGCAATTAATGCCCATCACTAATTACTTGACAGTGAGTGTAACCCTTTATGTACTATGCAGGCCCCTAGATGAAAGAACTCCATATGTGTTTAAAAAACCTGAGGAACAGCCTGTTTCATGGAGATTATAGTTTGGTCTCAACTGTTTGTCTATTATGTCCATCTCTACTGAATGTTTGCACGGCGTTCACTGTGTTATCACCCTTGCTTGAGATGCCAATCGTGAGAGCTTTAAATTAATTTAAATATTAATTTCCCTTCTAATACTAATTTTTCCACTTTGACAAATGATGATTTTTCCAATGTTGAAGTTTCATTTTCCGTACTGGGGTTTTCTTTTGAATGAAGTGGCATGAAAACATCAGGCCACGAGTGGCTTGAGAAAGATTGAATGAAATTCACTCTTCTGCATCTGTGAGGTGAGAACGCTAACTCTCATGGGTGGTGGCAGTGGTTTACAGACATCATCTGTTTTCTTCATTCACAACTACCACACTGAGAGGAAGTAATCTTTGATTGCACATCCCCGGAAATCATCTACAATCTAAATGCGTTAAACTTATCAACAATAAATCTTTTATAGCTTTTAAAATATACACTTTCATATAGATTCACAATTAATTTTATGTACATTTTTAATGCTGGATATTCTGAAATTAGATTTGAAAATTAGATTAATTTTTTTTTTTTCGAGAGATGATTATTGATGCAGTTGCATACATTGGTGCATTCTAACAGGTTAATGACAGAATATGGATGATAATAGATACTGGTTATACTATAATCAAAGGTGTTTATGGGGAAGGAACAGTAGGCAACAAAGCCAACCAGCCTAGAAAGAATGGCACCTACAAGAATCTTTGCAAAAAAATGAATAATAATGGCTCTGCTGTTGACTTGAGGGGCTTGTGATGGAATCAAATGGGTCAACTGGAATAAACATACCCACGATCAAAATTATTTTCTGGGTTTCAGCTAGCGATATGGTAGAAGTATTAGGCTGATAGTCTAAGGCATAAGCAAAATGTGAAGTAGCTGGTGGTAGATAAATCTGAACCTCAGAGGATCAATGATGACTATGTTTTAAAATCGGAACTCCAGCAGTTGAATTGATTATATTGATATTGGGTGTGTGGGAAGAATTTATAATCTCATTTTTTTCAAGATAGATTACCATAGTACCAAGGGTAATATTACAGAGAAGGAAATAAAGTAGGCATATTGCAAGGGGTTAAGAAACAAAGAAATTCCTTTTGGATTCAAATGCAAAACTTTTGGATTCAACATTTTTAACACAAACAGTTTGACCTTCCAAAGCTCAATGGTAAGAAAATAATCAATATTCTCCAACCTACTGTCATGAGGTCATATTAAACCATAATGCAGCTTTCTCTGGTCAAGATTTCTATGTTTAGCATTTGTTTTAGAAGACATAATGGAAATATGCTTAAGTACTTCTGAATTGGGAATTGCCATTCCAGAAACAGTGAGCTAGATGAGCTGAGAGGGTAGGAATCCCTCTTTGGATACCTTGAACAGAACTAGCGTGCTCAAGGACTGGGAATTCCCATGGGTGACCAGGTAGGTCTCTCCAAGTATAGAATTTCCTTAGTTATGGCTTGCCAATAGCAAGTGCATACAATATATTTAATATGGGCAACACTAACAACTGCAATACTAAATGGAAGGCAAGCACTGAATCAGCAAGTCATGCTCTGCAGACAGACATGCACACTACTAACTCACTGCTTTAATGTGGCTATGCCTTTGGCAACTGATCCTGTCAATTGTTCAGCAACACCCCACTTTTGACAGGTTATGCCAATCAATGAGTTACAGTTACAAACATTGCTTCTCAATATCAATATCATTTTAATTTACGCCATATGTAACATTAAATTCAGTATTAAATATTAACACAGTTTTCTTATCATTGCATAGAAAATCTGAATTGGTAATTGTTTTCCTTCATCTTATTCTGATGAATGGAAGCCCAAATGAATTGCACATTACCATAAATGCAGGGCAGAGGCATGCTTTCTCCTCCACATTTGTGCTCTTGTCAGCCTACCACTGACCTATTGCTTCTAATAGTACCATCCCTCCTTTTCTACCCAATACAAATCCAGTACTGTGTAGCGATGAGGAAAAAAAAATGCAGGTTGTCCGAAAGCGAGAAACAAAAGTCTTTTGAGGTATACAAAATTGGAATGATTAAGGCGATTTCAAAATAGCATACATTGAAATACAGGCAAGCATGTTAATGTAAAAACATTGCGTGGAATACATCTATAGCAATGTAATGAAATAGCTTGTGATAACTGCATGGCATGTCTGTCCACAATGTCAATCCAGATGTCGCCAGTGATGTGATTACTTTTTAACACTTTTGGTTTGTGTGACCAGTGTTTGTGTTTCACAATCATTGAACAGTGCTAGGTCCTGGGTAAGGGGCTGAGTACTGGCATTCTTTTCCAGAATGCTTCTGGGTCCACAGAGTTGTGCACGTTTCGCTACACCTGCCCATCTCAAAGAATTAGCTGGAAAATGAACAAAAGAGTGGAATGTTTGGGGAAAATGGAGCTTTTGCTCCCAGCCCTAAAAAAGGTAGTAGGTTCACCTCAAGGAATTCTAGTCTATGAATACAGTAAAACCTATGAAGATCAAAAGCTCAAGAGAGAAACTGGACTCTGTGCATGCTGCCTGTCCCTCCAGGGTCCAAGAAAAGAGGGCACTGAGCAAGCCCAGGCATAAGGAATCCCAAATTCTGCAAACATCATTTGGAGGTTAAATAATTCCAAATATTCATCATGAGGCAGAAGGCATCTCCAAACCATCACTGAAAGTTGTCAGTGATAGCCAATAGCTCAGTTCTCAAGGCCTGAATGCTTCACTTTTAAAATTCCACCAAACAAGCAGTTTGAACTTGGTCAAATGTTGGCTTCCAAATTTTCTTTCTGTGCCCATGTGTAAAGTTATCCTGAGAACCAAAGACATCAGATTCTCGAAAAAGCTTCTTCAGCCAACCTGCAAAATACATAAGGCACAGCCAACCTTGTTTAAAGTCTCAGCAAATTATGACGTTTCTTCTCAGACGCGTTTTCCTCTTCACATTGCATAGACAGACACTGACGAGCTTTGGCTTACTATTTCCACTATGGGACAATCCTAAAGAGAGCAAAAAAGATATTTTAATAAGAAAACTTTTTAAATACAGCATTCATCAATTAAATAACACAAATGCAGTTTGTATTATGATTTATATTATAATAATTTTAATACAGTTAAATATGCAGCTTCAGTCATAAAATTAAAAGTCATAATAATGACCTCGTATAAATAAGTTATTGCGATACATAATTGCTTTCTCACACTCTCTCATGCACCAGGTTAGAGATGATTGAGGTATTGAGATGGTTCTTGCAAATATTCATAAAATCATGCAGAAGGTGTGTAATCACTGCAAATATTATTGTTAATTAAACAACACAGAAAGTAAGGCCAAGGCAACATTGTGTAAACTGAAGAGAGCAAACTTAATACAAGTCACAGAAAAATCAAAATTAATTAATTAAGTGGGAAGTTAGTTGATAGACAGTTTGGAACAGAAATAATCTTAACATACGTAAATGCCAAGAAGCAGAGGACCAATACTTAACTGTTAGCTAAACAATACAAGTCAAAGGGGGGGGGGAAAATCAAAATTAATCTTGGGGGGGGGGGATCTTGTATGGAAAAATGTGAAATTACTCTGAGAATGTCATTTAAAGCATGCCATTGCTTTGGTGCTAAAGCAGAGGCACCAATAGTTACAGTACACAACATTATCAATATAAAACTTTCGGATTCAGAGAACCCAACTTTTATTTGTTTACCAATTTGATTACAACTACTTGGTTATGCTGAAGCTAAGTCTCATAGTCATTCGGAACATTACTTAATTTGATTGCAACATTGGGCAAACAGCAAGGAGGGTTACATTGTATCTTGCATGATAAAGCAAAATTCTCACAGAAAAATTATTTTTATTACACTAAATAAACTAGATCTGGATTGTCCAGCTATGCTGGTTGATTCAGCTGAACAGGACTTCTTGAAAATAACCAGTTCATCGCAGGAAGCTACAAGACCGTAGCCTTTGTGTTAATGAGTTTGGAGATAATGGATTTTGACAGGAAAGGATAATGGATTTTGACAGTAAGGGCTAACTCTCGAGTAGCCTCCACGATTGTCGACAGGGTAAATAGGGGCCTCAGCAATGGCAAGGACCTGAGACAAAGAGTCAAGAGTGTTTTATTGTCAAATGTCCCAGATAGAACAATGAAATTCTTACTTACTGCAGCACAACAAATAATATAACAAAAACGCAGGTAAAAAAAGGACAAACAATAACAGTGCAATAATAATAATAATAGTCTACTGTAGTTCATAGCTTATGCAGTTGTAGTGTTTAATAGTCTATGGCTGTAGGGAAGAAGCTGTTCCTGAACCTGGATGTTACAGTTCTCAGGCTCCTGTACCTCCTTCCCGATGGCAGTGGTGAGATGAGTGTGTAGGATAATGTATAGGAAGGATGCTGGTTAAACCAAAGAAAGTCACAAAATACTGAAGTAACTCAGCGGGACAGGTGACGTATTGGGTCGAGACCTCTCTTCAGATCGATCTGAGGGTCTGAAGAAGGGTCTCGGCCTAAAACGTCACCCATTCCTTCTCTCCAGAGATGCTGCCCGTCCCACTGAGTTACTCCAGCATTTTGTGTCCATCTGCGGCACAAAGATAATATGTAGTATCAAAATCCTGGAGATGGGGCTGTGCAATGAAATATACATGTTGTCTCAGTTAAATGCAGGTCATAGTATATTTAATTAACGGGTTGTGATTATGTTCCTCTGGAGCAATGTGTTAGTTGAAGATGAGAGGCATTCTTTTAGTCCAATACCATGGTATCCAAGGTCATTGTTTTGACAATGTGGCTATCAGACCATGACCAGAGGCAAGGGTCTTCCAGGCAATGAGAAGATCATGCAGGGAAGGTGATATCAGGAGCAACTAATTAACTGCTTTCTCATCTTGGGTTGAACCTAAGTTTAAGAATAATGGGTAGGCCATTTAGAATGGAGATGAGGAACATTTTTTTACACCCAGAGAGTTGTGAATCTGTGAGTCCAATTCTCTGGATGCTTTCAAGAGAGAGTTAGATAGAGCTCATAAAGATAGCGGAGTCATGGGATATGGGGAGAAGGTAGGAACAGGGTACTGATTGTGGATGATCAGCCATGATCACATTGAATGGAGGTGCTGGCTCTAAGGGCCGAATGGCCTACTCCTGCACCTATTGTCCATTGTCTATTGTCAAACATCGATGCCATGGTGGAAATGCTGCACATTGCAAAATGTGCATTAAAAAAAAAAAATAGTTCTACCTTATCCAATTGGCGAAAGAGTGTGTGGACAAGCAGGTAATTGAATACTTCCTTGCTTAGCCCATAGACAGGGATGTGCAAATTATTATTTTGCTTACACAATACCATAACGTAGAATCAGTTCTTATACATGGTGGTTAAGTTACTGGATCATTGAATAGGAATTATGATTTCAAATCTCAGGTAGCTGGGAAATTTTAATAAATCTGTAATGAAAACCTGATATCAGTAATAAACAGATTTATTGATATAAAAGACACTTCTGGTTCACAAAAGAGCTTTGGGGAAGAAAAAAGGATAGTGCCTTTTGGCAAATCAGGGGTGGTCGGGTAGAAAAAGAGACAGAACTAGTGATTCTTTGGCAATGATGGATATTTAAAAAAGCTGTTCCCTATTCATTACACCACCACACCTTATCTCCATCCCTTACTACCACATATTTGTGTATCTGAGACTTACTTCACAGTTATTGAACTAACTGTAGAACAGTATCACAGAGTGATTCAAAATCATTTGTCTACTGTACTTATGGTGGTTCTTTGAAAGAACAATCCAATTGGATCCTGCTCTTCATGCCTCATTGAACCATAGTGCGAGGCAGCTTGGAAACAGGTCATTTGGCCCAACCTGACTATTCCGACCAAGTTGCCATTCCAACCAAGTGTGCAGTTCCATTTGCCTGCATTTGGTCCATATCCCCCAAAGCCCTGGCTAACTCTATATCTGTCCAAATGTCTTTTCAAAGTTATAATTGTATCCACTTCTATAGCTCCCTCTGGCAGCCTGTACCAGATCGTGAATAAAAAGGTTTCCCCTGAGATACCTCGTAAATCTCTCCCCCTCACATAAATCTGCGCGCTCTAGTTTTAGAATCACAGCTGGTGAATATGGAAAATGATGTCAAATGTAGGATTTTCAGCTTCCCGTGAAATCGGCAGAATTAATGCAGATGAGGAATCAAACAAGGTTCTTGTTATAAAGTAACAATGTATTCTATTGAGGCATTGGGAAGACGAAATTGAATTATGTTTGCCTAATATTGTGGCCCTCCTTGTAGTAGAAGTCGCAGGTTTTAGAGGGTCTATCCAAAAATATTCGATGAACTGCTGCTATAAATCCTGCACACACAGGAATCATTTGATGGTAATGGAGCGATTATTTAAGGTTAATAGGATACAAGACAAGAGGACCCTTGCTCGTCGCGGATGGAAAACAGATCGGTGAATCACTCGCTCTAGAATACGCAACCTACAAACTGCTCTTATAGCTGCAGCACTTAACTACTTTGTCCAGTTAAGTTTTTGATCAGTGGAAACACCTTTACTGCCCCAACTGCCCATAGGCATTTGATGGTACAGGATTCCATGGTTTAATGGCGTGTAACACCAAATGGAGGTGGTTAGTAGGATGTTAGTTTTAACAATCCTAATTTAAAAAATCAGATTCTTGTTCTAAGCTGCACATCTGTGGACCAGCTTTCCCCTTTGCCTTAACAGTCGTGCTCGAGGAGGTGGCAGACAAGGTCCCCTACCCATTTGTTTCTAAGTCTTATATATTTCACTTTATTTTGAACCGTTGTCACTCTTGTCGTCTTTTCCTGGGGAATGGACATCACTTGCCACTTGTGAACACAAGTAAACAAGAATAAAAACAGGCCATCAGGCCTTTCAATCCTGCCCCAATATTCAATACGATTATGACTGATCTGTCCTGGCCTCAACTCCTCTCTCTGTCAGTTCCTCATAATTGTTAATTCCTCAATCTTTCAATTTTTTACAATCTTCACATTTTAAATATGTCGAATGATCTGACATGCATCCCCATTGGGGACAGAGAATTCCAAAGATTCACTACCATTTAAGAGAAGACATTTCTGTACATCTCATTTTAAAATTACTGGCCTGTTATTTTCTGATATTTCTGATCTGGTATATTTTTTTTTTAAATATTTTTATTTTATTAGAAGTAAGCACAGTCATATGGCACCAAAGTGCCTAATATATATTTTCATAATACATTTTATGTACAACTTCTTTTTTTTTGTTACATTGAAAAAAGATGAGAA
This sequence comes from Leucoraja erinaceus, assembly GCF_028641065.1. Lineage (NCBI taxonomy): Eukaryota > Metazoa > Chordata > Chondrichthyes > Rajiformes > Rajidae > Leucoraja > Leucoraja erinaceus. The sequence goes on along the minus strand of NC_073392.1, from coordinate 16,099,364 downwards.
TAAGAAAAAGTTAGATAGTAAAGGATAGAAAGATGTGAAATATATAGTGTGTGAAGAAAGAAAACGAGTAAATGAAGAAAGTTGAGCGAGAAAATAGTGAAAAGAAAAGGAGATCATTATTTATAGTCTTGACCAACCCTCGTCCAGTCCTGAAACAGTTATTTTTTACAATTGTGTTGCACCATATGATTCCAAAAAAACGACGAATGGAGACCAACTCGTTATGAATTGGTCTGATTTATCCATTAGGAGGAATCGCATTTCTTCAAGATGAGCGGTGTCCAACATACTTGCAATCCACATTTTAAGCGTTGGTATTGATGTACCCTTCCAAAATTTAAGTATTAATTTTTTTGCTATTATTAAACCATAGTTAAGGAATAGATTTTGAGATGTATTCAATTTATTCCCATCTTCCATTACACCAAATATAATCATTTCAGTATTAGGTTCCATTCTTGTCTTGAATAATTTTGTAAGTATTTCAAAAATATCATTCCAAAATCTATAAAGTTTTATGCAGGAAACTAAGGAGTCTGGTATATTTGAGTAAGGTTACCCCTCATTCTTCTAAAAGCCAAGACGTACAGATCCAAACTATCTAGTCTTTCCTCGTAGGACAATCTTCTCATCCTAGAGATTAGGCTGGTAAATCACCTTTGCACTGCCTCTAAAGCTACTCTACTTTTTTTAGATAACGGAACAGAACCTGTGACCAAAATTTCCAGATGCTTCAACAACAGCCTGTACAGTTGTAAAAACCCTCCCTATTTTTAAACTCCAATTCCTTTGCAAAAAAAGGCCAATATGTGATCATAATCTGCCTGCTAATGTTTTGTGATTTGTGCACTAGAACATCTAGATCCCTCTGGAGCAATGTGTTAACACCTATCCATAGACCTTCTCTCTCTCCTCCATTAGGGACCCCTGCATTCCTTCCAGGTAAGACAGAGGTTCACATGCACCCTATCTACTGCACCCAGTGTTCCCAATGTGGCCTTGTCTACATCGGCAAGACCAGGTGTAGATTTGGTGACCGTTTCGTCGAACACTTGCGTTCAGTCTGCCAAGGCCTACTGGATCTCCTGGTTGCTAACCATTTTAACTCCTCTTCTCATTCCCATACTAACCCTCTTTTCTGCATTTCGTTGTCTCTGTACTGTACACTGACAATGCCAATTAAAGTTGAATCTGAACCTGAATCTGATCTGAATCTTTTCCTGGGCCTCCTCCGTTGCCAGAGTGAGGCCATGTGCAAACTGGAGGAACAGAACCTCATTCTGCTTGGGTAGCTTACAACCCAACGGCAGGAACATTGAATTCTCCAATTTTAGGAAACTTAAAGCCCCCTCCCCTCCTTCCGTTTCTCCATGACTTATCTTTTAGAACCCAATCTTAATTAGGTTTGCTATTATTTAGCTTTTCTAAATGATTAATTATTTTCTCTTTGATTATTGATTCTAACATCTTGTCAACACTTGATGTTAAACAAAGTGGATTGCTGTTTACCCGCTGCCGTGTGTGTGCGTGTTCGTGTGCATTTCATTCCGGCCGGCAAAAAAGCACTGCCTGCAAATGGTTGTTGATTCTTTGAAATAAAAGGCAGTCTCTCTCCCCCCTTCCCCCCCTCTACTCCCCCCTTCCCCCCCCCCCTCCCCCCCCCCCTCCCCCTCCCTCCCCCCCTCTCCTCCCTCCCTCCCCCCCCTCTCCTCTCCCCTCCTCCCCCTCCCCTCCTCTCCTCTCTCCCCCCCACCTCCCATTCCCCCCTCTCTCTCCCCTCTCCCCTAAAACCCCCCTCCCCTCCCACACACCCCTACCCCCTTCCCTCCACCCCCTCCCCTCCCTGCTCCCCACCTCTCCCCCTCCCCTCACCTCACCCCCCCCCTTCTCAGCACACCCCCTCACTCCCCCTTCTCCTCTCTCTCCCTCCTCTCCCCCCCTCTCCTCTCCCCCCCCTCCTCCCTCTCCCCCCCCTCTCCTCTCCCCCCCCCCTCTCCCCCCCTCCCCCTCCCCCTCTCTCCTCCCCTCCCCCCTCTCCTTCCTCTCCCCCCCTCTCCTCTCCCCCCTCCCTCTCCCCCTCCTCTCTCTCTCTCTCTCCCCTCTTTTTTTCTCCTCCCCCACTCCTCCCCTCCATCAACCCTCCCCCACCATCCCTCCCCTAAACCCAAATTAATAATATTAATATATCAAGGGGGGTAATCAGCATGAGTGCGGGGGGGTGGGGATAGTTAGTGTGTGTGTGACGCTGCATGCCGCCCCCCCCCCCCCCCACAAAGCGCACGTTGGGGGAACAGACCCAACGGGTCTGCACTTGGTCTAGTTTTATGTTATAATTGCGGGCAAATATTGTGCAACTGAATGAATCATTTCAATTAATTCAGAATCTAGCCTTGCAGGGTGAGATTTCCTTCCTCCTCCATTTCATTTCAGTTCTGTCAGTGACATGAGCATTGTTCTTGTTTCTCTCAGTCTCCAACGGCTGAGATATTTGTAATGTGCCAGTGGGTGCAATCAATGTAGCGAGGAGCTCAACTGAGTCATTATCAAGTCTACACCATCACCCACTCAGCACCTACTCTGATAAACAGTTTTCACACTGATGATGTGATGAAAAACAACAGTAATGCTTGCAGAGAAGCTCTATACTGAGTTTCATAAATCTTGTAACACACCCCCCTGAGGTCAGTGCTATTTCCAGTTCCCCCACAAAGAGAGAAATATCACTGATTTTCACCTGATGGAATACCAACAACTAACAATAGCACCAAGGAACCTTTGCCATTTATTTGGACCATTTATTTTTCATTTACATTACTATGTTAATAGAAGTTAATCTTCCCCCGAGTCTGATAACTGGAATGTGTTAAATTGATCAGGAACAACAAAGATACAAGCTTTAATGTGAAAACGGGGTACATTTTTCGATTGATGAAACTAAAATCAGAAAATTCTGGCTCGCCATCTTTTGGAATGCCATTGATAATTTGAAGCCAGATAAATAGCCAGCTTCTTATCGTCCACATCACAAGATTAGAAATTGTTCAGCCAGAGCTGAACACACTTCTCGGCATCTGCATACAATGACTAGCCAGCTAATGAGAGTAAAACATATATTTTCTGTCATAATTGAAGTTTTCCTCACCATTCAGAAACTGGATTAGAGAAAACAAGTACCTTCAGTTGCTTGCACTGAACATATATAGACACAAGCAGTTGAGTATAAAAACAATAGGTATCTAGATAGGCTGAAGGTACAGAGTCTTTTTCTCATGATAGGGGGATCAAGAACTAGAGGGCATAGGTTTAAAGTGAGATGAATGATTTGATAGCAATCTGAGGGGCAACTTTTTCACACAATGTGTGGTAGTTATAAGTAAATGAGGTGGCAGAGGAAGAAGTTGAGGCAGGTACTGTAACAACATTTAAATGACGTTTGGACAAGTTCATGGATAGGAAAGGTTTAGAGGGATAAGAAGCACGTGGACAATTGGGACTTGTTTAAAGGAGCATTTTGTCGGCATAGATGAGATGGTCCGAAGGGCCTGTTTCCATTGCAGTATGGCTCCATGTACCATTTCTCTTCCAAACTTCAGTGTCTTTACCATCATATTACACTTGAATTGGGAAAACAACTGAGGTGAGATTCCAACAGAAAACCAGGTCACACAACATCTGTGGAAAATGTCAATGCCTCAGGTCCAGGATTCTTTTTGTTTGACAGATGTTAACTGACCCCGCTGAATGTTTCCAGCAGCTTTTGTTTCAACTTTTCAGATTTTCATCGAGGGTAAATTCTACCTCGGTTTCTCTATCTCATGGAGTTGCCTCCTTCATTATTTTCAATTACTCCTGAGTGTTTAACATGTCTGAATAGCCTTTAAATCCTTTTGCTTCCATCTGTAAAACACGTTGCACTGAAACTTAAACTCTGATCTTGGATGTGTGTGTGTGGGTGTGTGTCTTTTCATATGTGATTCACATCTCCTCGAAAACCCGACGCGGTAACGGTGACATTTTTACATATTTCGGCAGAGATTTACCTTACGATTTCAAAAATCCCCTCATCTGTAAATTTGATTAATTATTTCCCATTTTCTTTACTAAAGTTGTTCACCAAACTGACATACTTTTAAAATCTAATTGCTGAAGCGAGCTGGATGACGTCACAATGGCTCCTCTTGCACATAGCAGCCCTTTCAGCTGCCCTCCCCCCCCCCCCCTCCGGCTCTGGATTAAAGCAGCTGACGAGTTACCCGGTTTCCCGACAGAACCCGAGATGTTACGTTAACAACCCCCCTCGACTCAGTTAATTTTTCACATCCCTGCTCGCTGTCGACTAGCACTCGCCCAGTAGTCTGCAGCGCAGCGCCCAGCCCCACCTACAGCCCAGTCGCTGAACACGAAGTACGCTCGCACTTCGGCTCGGGTTCTAGAACATGGCGGTGGCCGTTATCGTGGCGCGGGGCAGCGTGATGGGAAGGTGGCCCTGGCGACCATTATTCCCTCTGGGACAGGCCGTCTCTATGGAGACCAGTGATTCCTCTGTTTTTCGCAGGGACACTGGGAATCGTGACGCCTTTTCCTCGCTGGTCCCACCTGGCGACGCCGATCCCACCTAGTGATCTCTGGCCATCACGGGGCACGACCTCCTCTTCGTCTCCCCTGCCCAATCGTCTGTCACGCAAGTGGATGGGCTTTCCCATCGCAGAAGCCATGATCGGCCAGCCCTCCGCTGCTTTTGACCTTCCGCCCGCTCGCAGCAGCAGGCTGCCCGCTCAAAAGATGCCACAAATCTGAAACCTCAGCTCCAAGAGGCAGCGGACACCCAGAAACCCTAGCTCCAAAAGGCAGCAAGCTCCCCTGCCTCTGTGTCCCTGCCTCTGTGTCCCTGCCTCTGTGTCCCTCTCCGTGCCTCTTTGTCCCTCTCCGTGCCTCTTTGTCCCTCTCCGTGCCTCTGTGTCCTTCTCTGAGTGCCTTTGTTTCCCTCTCTGGGTGCCTTTGTTTCCCTCTCTGAGCCTCTGTGTCCCTCTCTCTCTCTCTCTCTCTCTCTCTATCCCCTACCTCTCTAGCCGCACCTGCGAGTTGGGGGCTATGCATGAGTGGATGGGGCAGGGCATGGGGTAAAAGGAGTGAATTGATAATATTAATATAATATCAATTAGTGTGTGTATGTGGGGGGTAGTTAGTGTGTGTGTGTGAGAGGTTGGTCAGTGTGTGTGACGCCACAGGTCGCTCTCTCCTCGCAACCGCGCGTTGAGGGGACGGGGCCCAACGGGTCCCACTTGGTCTAGTAAGTCATAAGACCATAAGTGATGGGAGTAGAATTAGGCCATTTGGCCCATCAAGTCTACTCTGCCATTCAATCATGGCTGATCTATCTCTGTCTCCGTTCCTTGAAGAAAGCTTGTTTGTGACATCAATGTTATATCTAACGGAAGTGACTTTGGTCAGCATAATCATTGTTGTTGTTGCATATGATAAGTTATTTGAAGTCAAGATAATACTGAACAAAAAGGATCCAGATTTGTACAATTGAAGCATTTAATATAATTGTAAATAAAACTACATTCTAATTTGTTTTTCTCAAAGAATATTTTCATGAACATCCCTTATTAATGAGTAGATAATCATGGGACTGCCAAATGCTTTTGTGTATACTATAATTCTGCAGTCTGCGATTACCAACAGGAAGAAGGTTGTTTCACTGAATTAGAATGAACAGGGCTCTGACACGGGTGAACACGAGGAAAGCTGCTGGCCCGATGGCATCTCGGGGCAAGTACTCAAGTCCTGTGCTACGCAGCTAGCTCTGGTGCTCACTACAATAATCAATCTCTCCCTGGACAAGTCCGTGGACCCAGCCTGCTTCAAAAAATCCATCATTGTACCTTTACCAAAAAATGCCTCCCCAGCCTGTCTGAATGACTACCATCCGGTGGCCCTTACCTCGGTAGTCATGAAATGCTTTGAGAGGCTGGTGAAGAAACACATCTGCGCCTTCCTCCCTCGGAACATGGACCCGTTGCAGTTCGCATCCCGTCCGAACAGATCCACGGACGATGCGGTCTCCCAGGTCTTGCACACCGCTCTCTCCCATCTGGACAGCCAGAAGGGGGGCTACGTGAGGATGCTGTTCATAGACTACAGTTCAGCCTTCAACACGATAGTCCCCACCAGACTGGCCGGGAAGCTAATGGAATTGGGGCTCAACACCTCCCTGTGTGCCTGGGTCCTGGACTTTCTCACCGCCAGGCCCCAGGTAGTCAAGATGGGAGGGAATACATTGAAGTACCTCACCCTGAGCACAGGATCGCCCCAGGGTTGCGTCCTCAGCCCCCTATTGTACTCCCTGTACACACATGACTGTATGGCTAGGTTCAGCTCCAACTCAATAATTAAGTTTGCTGATAACACTGTGGTGGTGGGCCTGATCTCAGACAACGACGAGAAGGCCTACCGGGAGGAGGTGGCTGATCTAGCACTCTGGTGCCAGGATACCAGCCTCCTCTTGAACATCAAAAAAACGAACGAGCTGATCATGGGCTTTAGGAGGGCACATCATCCGAGGACGTACACTCCATTGAGGATAAATGGGGATCCTGTGGATAGGGTGAACTGTTTTAAATATCTGGGAGTCCACATCTCTGAGGATATGACATGGGCATCACACGCCTCAGCACTCGTGAGTAAGGCAAGGCAGCGCCTTTACCACCCCAGGCAATTGAGGAAATTCAGAGTGTCTCCGAGGATCCTCCAGTGCTTCTACGCAGCGGCGGTGGAAAGCATCTTGTCCGGGAACATTACCATCTGGTTTGGGAATTGCTCTGCCAAGGACAAGAAGGCTCTGCAGAGAGTAGTGTGTTTGGTCGAACGCACTATGGGAACTTCACTTGCCCCCCTGCAGGAACTATACATCAGGAGGTGCAACTCCAGAGCCAACAATATCATGAGAGACACCTTCCACCCCTGCAACGGACTGTTCCAGCTGCTACGGTCAAGCAAACGCCTCCGTTGCCATGCGGTGAGAACGGAGAGGTTGAAAAGGAGTTTCTTCCCAGAGGCCATTCGGACTGTAAATGCCTATCTCACCAGGGACTAACTCTACTGAACGTTTTTCCTTCCATTATTTATTATGTAAAAGAATATGTGTGTGTTTATGATTGTGTTTATAGTTTGTTTGGTTGTTTGTTTGCCTTTTTGCACAAAAGTCTGCGAGCATTGCCACTTTCATTTCACTGCACATGTGTATGTGACAAATAAACTTGACTTGACTTGAGGTAGGAGCTATATTTAGTTTTAAAAAGTAGATCCACAATGATAATCATTTCTGGATTACAACAGTTCCATGTGCAACTTGGCATGCATTAATAAGATTAGAAAATTAGAAAGCATGGCTTTAGGGTATGTTAAGGTTTCTGGAGGAAACATTTTATATATTGTATGGTAATGCAGTAATGCAGCATCTTGTCGTTAAAAGGCCTTCAGTGAATAATGATCATAGATGATAGAATTTTATATGACGATTGAAAATAATGCGGATCTATCCAGAATTTGGCTCGTAAATCTAAACAAAACAAGCTCTGAAGACAACTTCATTAGAAGTTATGACAATTGACATGCAATGGCTAATTTTTCAAGTTTAATACATAGTTTCCCATAAATATACACTCCTATAATACTCAAACTCAACTGAAAAAGTGGTCAACAAGATAAATTAAAGGTTGTTATTAGATCAAATCAAAAGGCTTAAGTTGCTGTCAAAAAGCACAGTGAGCCTGAGGATTGGAAACATTTGTGTTTCAAAGAGTAAATAGAATGAGAATAATTTAGCGAGAAACAAAAAGACTATATAAAAACTTCAATTGATAAATATAAAAATAAAACTTCAATTAGTAATTACAAATTAACCATCTCAATTCCAATGACTGGGTACAGAAGCAAGAAGACTCGGATGACATTGTCATGATCGTCTTCAATAAAAGAGACAAATTTATTTGTAACTATAGAGGGATCTCCCAAGTACCTGTCCACAAGTAAAGTCATTGCCAGGGTGCTCCTAGGGTCCTTCCAGAGCTGCCTCCGTATCCAGAGTATGGATTCTGCCCATTTGGAGGAAAACTGTACATGGAACATGGTCTTCACCGTGTGTCAACTACAACAGAAATGGATGTAGAGAGGCAGCAGTAACCGCAGTACATGTCCCTTTCTGATCTCTCATAAGCACTTTAGTCTGTCATATGAGGAAGTGTGAAACATCCTTCTAAAATGTGGTTGCCTACAGAAATTCATCATAATGGCATGCAATCCCAAATCTTAACTAATGGGTCCATAATAACCCAATCTCAGTGAAGATCAATACAAGCAAAACTGCATCATCCCCACAACACTTTTTCGTTAATCTTTCACCATAACCCCCAAAGTGCCAGCACAGCCATTGATTTTGAAGTGAAATGTGTTTGAAGATCATGACCTTTTGTGTATAGGACTGTAGCAATCCTACCATTCTGTCTACTTTGGAGTTGTGAACTACAACAGTCCCTTGAGGACAGAGGACAGATATCACCAGTATGCTCTCTGCATAATCTTCCAAAGCATTTGAATGACAAGCAAACCACGTCAACTGCACCAAGCTGCCAAAGCAGAAGCTCAATTCCATCACATCATGAGATTATCAGGTGGACTGGGGAAAAGCTTCAAGGATGTTCACAATGCCCTTTTTTTTAATTATGCATTCGATGGATATGGTTTTCTAAGGCTGAGCAAGCATTTAGTTGCCCATCCTTATATTCCAGGATTTTAATTCTGTAATAATGAAAGAACAATTATATGTTTTTAAGTCAGGGTAGTAGGTGGTTTGGAGAGCAAATGTCCAGGTGGTGTTGTGTCCATGCTTTTTGCTGACCTTGTCCTGATAGCTGGTAGGGGTCATAGTTTGAAGGTATTATCTAAGGAATCTCAATGAGTTGTTGCAGTGCATCTTGTAGATGGTACAAGCTGCTGCTTAGGTGGTGGAGCATCCCCACTATTCCCAAGAATCCCAAGTCCATGCCCACTCAATGAGAAGCAGCAGCATTTGGTGTGGCATTGGGAATCTTGAGCCAACTCACTGAATGCATGCAGAGTTCCATCATAAATGGTGGAGTGCACCACCTCTTGAACTGCCCACTCACCTGCCCAGTCACGCACCTCCTGCCACACTATTGGCGGGGAGTATGTGGGTCCCAAATTAGCTCCATCAGTCACCTGAAGCATTGTATAAACAAGTTACCCTCTATCCTGAGGACTGCATTATTTAGACATCAATAGCGTTTTGGACATTAAGGAAATCGAGGCATTGGGGATTAGTACATGAGAGCAGCGTTGTCAAAAGATAAAACCATGGTCTCTTCCTTCAGAGGTGCAGGGAAAGCCTATGCAAGGAGTAGAGTGGCCTCCTCCTAGGTGTATTAAAGTTCTACAACACTGTGTTCCATATTACAGGACTAGAAAAATGCATATCATGCATTATCTCTCTATATTGTAACCCATTAAAAACCAAATTGACGTTTACAATTTATACTGCACAATTTATCAGTCCAGGGTTTGAATCCATGCCCATTTGGGGTGGTTAGGTAGTACCATTATACTGCTGCACCTGTTTGTAACTTGCCTAAGACACTGCTCAAAGATCAGATTGGTGACTAGGAGAAACATTTGCAAGACAACAGAGAAAGGCTTGGAATGAAGAGGAGGAATCGTGAGTGGCTTCGGTAGTGAGCTGATGTGAACACAATGGGCTAAACGGCCTCTTGTGCTGTTATCATTCTATGATATGTAAATTATTACAGTCTAAAGAATAGTCTAGGCAGTTGGAGGGTCATGGGACAAGTGAAAGCTTTATTTTTGAGCTGCAACTAAGAAAAATACTAATAAAGATGCTGGATACCAGATTTCAAGATACCGTATTTCTGTTTTCCTCATAGTTTTGGCTAGAGACGATACTTTTTTTGGTGATGCAGAAGTATATAAATTATCCAATATGAACAGAATCAGTATGATCTTGGTTCAAGAAGATACCTAGCCTTCAAACTCACCCAGTGCTGTTGTGTTGAGCTGGACCAATTTATTCTCTGGTAACTTTCCTATCTTCTTGCTATCTCCCAGCTTCCTTCTTGTGTGAAAGCCACTGAATACTATTTCTTTCCTGAGACCATGAATTAATCACAAAGAATTGCAACTGTGCCCATCATTTCTTATCTTTCAGTCGTACTCGTGCTGAAATTGTGCCACAATTGTGCACATTATGTACAAATGCAGCTGATAGAGTAACCACCTTCTAAGTATCTCATTTGAATTTCTTAATTTTTGCTGCAGTCGGATAAGATTTTTTTAATGAGCAATAGGTTCAATAAACCTATTATTTTTTTTAACATTTTTGACCTGATTTTGCACATTCCTCAATCCTGCCATATTCCAAAAATAAGCCTTTTGAAGGCATTTATGTAGTTGCCTTCCTTCTAATATATTCTGAAGATTTAGGCAGATTATATTAGCTGGGGTTTTCTACTGCAATCCTCTTTACTGAACAATTCTTGAAACTGGAATAATCACGGCAGTCTCTGATGAATTTCGCATGAATTTCACTGGCTATAGAGTTTGCTGATTGCTGGAACAAAATATAATGAAAATATGTGCAATATAAAATCACTAACTCATGATAGATTTATTCTTGTAGGACATTCGAATAAAGAGAAATAATTCATAGGAAAGGCTTTGAGACTTTTGAAGAATCCATCAGTTGATGAGATACACATGCATTGATGAAAGCATTAAAACAGCAATCAATTCTATGTTTTAGCACTGTGAACATCTGTATGCTAACCTATAGATGACTGACAAAACAGTCACAGAGGCTCACAGCGTGGAAATGGGCCCTTTGGCCCAACTTGCCCACACTATTCCTACCTGCCTGCATTTGGCCAATATCCCTTTAAACCTGTCCAAACAGTGTACTTGTTTCAAACGCCTGTTGCTCATTCATGTCATTTGGTGCACTAGTGTTAACTATCGCAAGAATCTTTAATAAGGTGTGCTAGAAAGTTCCAGATTAGTGAAACATTTAAACTATCTGATCAAACTTTGACCAATGTACTTCTAGACACTGATGCTTTTTGTATCTCTAATACTGACCTCCCTCAATAAAACAATGCAGAGGGCATGATGGTCATCATTTACTGAGAATTGTGGTTTTTAAAGCAGCGCTGGTTTTATTTTCTTAAATATGATCACTTGTGGCTGAGAATTGTGTGTTTTAATGTTTTTTTTCCTCGTCGGGTTTCCGTTGTCGTTGAGGCCGTAACGAGGAGCGGCCTCCAACAGGAGGAAGCCGGGGACTCAGGTGCTAAGCAGCGCTGGAGTCAGAGGCTGCGCTTATTTTCTTAAATTGCCCCGCGCGGCTGATCACTTGTGATTTATTTCAACTCATTAAATAACAAAAATAGGTGTTTTTGTGCTTGTATTTAGCATGCAAATTTGCAACCATCTTTACAATCCTGTAGCAAAAGGCAGTTAAATTCCAGGCAAGCTGCAGCGATCTTGTCAGTACTGGTCTCGTGAGCCATAATGAACATTCCATGGCGGTGGTGGAAGATGAAGGGGAAAGTCAGTGGTTGTACATAGTCTGCATACTCATCTCCTCAAATTGTGCCCTAAAGTTACGAGGTCAGCTGAGGAAGTGGGACGTGGTGACCTCAGCATACCGAAGTGGAGGAGTGGCTACTAGCGGGGATGGACGACAAGTTTGTAGTGGCTGCAGGTCATGGTGCTGGTGGGAGCAGCTACTGGAGGCCCTACAGCAGCTGGGTGAGAGAGTAAACCGGGTGCAGTCTGCGGCAGTTCCATGGAGCAGCAGTGAAAGAAGCCGACAGCTTTGTTCACTCGGCCAGACTGACCCCAAACTCATTGATCCAGTGCAGCCAGGCCACTTGGCCTTAAAATTAGAAAATAAGAAAGTAGATATCTCCTTAGGCCAAGATCAGACTTTTCAATGACTTGTGACTTGAAGTTGAATTATATGGCACGAGAATGACGACTCTTACATACTATTCTAAAAGAGGATCTACTTGCAATCATTTCATTCTTTTACTCGTGTATGATTTTTCTCATCTATAATATGATTTGACTGGATTGCACGCAAAACAAGCTTTTCACTGTATCCCAGTACATGTGACAATAATAAATAATATTAAAATAAAATCTAAGGCTCTGATGTTTGGGCAGTAAAGAACCAATTGATTCATCTCCGATATCATGGAATTTGATCTGTCAGAAAAGAACGTTAAGCTTTTTAATTACATATTTAGATTGAGAGAAAATATCATGGAGGCATAAGAATTACTAAGTAGTAAAGAAAATGTAAGCTCATTACACATTTTGGATTAATTTATGACTGCAAGGCAAAGACATGGAAATATAAACTGGCAAAAGACAAATCATAGGACTGACATCAAATGTGTTATTTTGAAGGCTGATCAATACAGCAAATTATTTACTGGATACAAGAGTGGAGGGAATATACCCTGAATAATTTAATACATTGCCTACTTCTGTGATGAGAGGAGAGCTCTCAGCTGAATGTTTTCCCTCTGTGCTGGTTTTCAATGCAACCCCATATTCCTAAATTTCCTTGGTGTAGTTGAAGAGTTGTATAGCATGGAAACAGGCTATTCAGCCCAATTGATCCATGCTCACCAGTGGACACCCTTCTGTATTAATCCCATCATCCAGCATTTAGCCCATAGCCATCTATGCCTATACTATAGAAGTGTCCAATCTGGTCACTTGTTAAATGCTGTCAACCTATAATCAACTACTCTCTCAGCCAGTGCATTCCAGGTACTTCCCACACTCTGTGAGAAGAAGCCCCCCCTCATATCATTATGAATCGCTTCCCCCATTGCCCTATGTCTATGTCCTTTAGTTTTATCTATCTCTGATGGAGAGCAAAGTTTCCTGCAGTTTGGTCTCTATACTTTCGAATTTTATATACAACAATCATGAGCCCTGTTAACCTTCTCTGCCCCAGGGAGAGCTGAACTGCTCAAACTCATGCAACTGCAGCCTCACCAGCGCCATCGCATTCTTCCTTCAGCATGTACAAAATAAATCATTGATCTAATTTTTGAAAATACGTAGTGACTGGACATCTTTAAATTGAGAATCTAAGATTTGACATCCTCTGGATGAAGAAGTTTTATCTTGGCTCATTTCTGAACTACTGTCTGCTTAGAGATGCACTGTGGAAACAGGCCCATCGGCTCACCAAGTCTATGCTGACCATCAATCACCTATTCTTACCAGTTCTATGTTAGCCCACTTTCTCATCCACTCGCCACGCATTTGGGGGCAATTAACCTATGAACCCGCACGTCTTTGGGACATGCAAGGAAATCTGGAGCACCTGGAGGAAACCCACACAGTCACAGGGAGAAAGTGCAGACTTCACACAAACAGCACCCGAGGTCAGGATCTAAGCCTGGTCTCTGGCATTGTGAGGCAGCAGCTGTGCCACTGTGCCATCCTAACTCTCCAATTGAGATTGTGATCCCTAATTCTATATATGTCAACCAAGGGAAACATCCTTTGACCTAGCCTGTCACATCCACTGAAACAAACCCATTTTTTGGTTGTCTCCATGGAATCTCACACCTCTCAAAGTTCATGACAATGGATCAAAAGTTGATTTTGTTTTATATGCATGTGGAAGCTTTCTGCATAGAAAATCAGTGCAACATTTTGGAAGGAGTTGATAATTAGTATTCACCATTGCAAATTTTTAACATGAATACTGTAATATTTTTTTCAGTGCACAAGCCTCTTTTTTTGCACAAAGCAGCTCTCGGGCAAGTTCAGTACTGCGGCGTGACCTCATCTTTATTTCAGTGACTATATTTAATTTGAGAAGTGGCACTTTGACAACCTTCCAGTTTTACATAGGCTGTTGTTGAAATTGTCATGGGTAGGTATTTCTAGAACCACATTTGTCAAATTTAATTAGAACAGCTGCGTTTTCTTCTCCACTGTTGCAAATCAGGGATGTCGCTCTATTATCCGTCTCAAGTAAATCCTCAGTTTAATTTTTTTAAAGTGCAGTTCATGTCTACTCATGATAAAGCAATAGACTGTTTTGTGGCTGTGTGCCAAACTGGGGGTGGAATGGGGATCAGGGTAAAATGACAGGAGTGCATTAGATTAAAAAATAAACAAGCAGATGGAGAGTCATACAGTGTGGAAACAGGCCCTTCGGCCCAATTTGCCCACGCCGACCAACATGCCCCATCTACTTTAGTCCTATCTGCCTGCACTCGGCCCATATCCCTGTAAACCTATCATATCCATGTACCTGTGCAAATGTTTTTTAAACATTATAATACTTGCCTCAACTATCCCTTCTGGCAGCTCGTTCCATATACCTACTTCCCCACCATAAAACAAGTTATTTATTTCTAAATAACTTACTTCATCGGTACCTAAAAAGAATTGTTTGCCAAGCAACAAAATATTCTGAATGATGATTCACAATATCTTCACTTTAACCAAATTTTTGAATTGTAGTGTAACTAAACTTAACCAACTATTTCTCTCACCTTTCATCAATCAGATAGGCATGAAGAAATACAATTGTGCAAATTTGATGACTTGATTTATAGTAATAAGCATGGCTTTGCACATAGGTCATCTATCATTCTGTTTCCAAAATATATTCTGTAAGCCTAGTTTTATTTGACCTTTTACTTAGGTGGAGATCCCTGCAGATGAGTTAGTGCCAAATATCATGGCTCATCAGTCACTGCTATTAAATCTAGGAAGTAGGATTGGATTAGAATTGAAGTGGAACTCTATAGCTGATCTGGAGCTGCGATTTTACAAAGATACAGAGGGTAGCATTTTGCCAACACATTATTTTGGTGCAAAGGAATCCTTGAAAGGGACTGCTTTTCTTTGCAACAACAATCTTTGCAACACCCACAAATCACAAGGTTACAGACTGGCGCTCCACAGAAATTTGGTTCCAAAACACACAATTCCACTTAGACACTTCTGTGTATTACTGACTTGTGCACTAAGGAATGAGTTGTTTTTAAGATGAGATGTTAAACTGGGCCCCTGTCTCCTCTCAAAGATATGAGATTTCATGATGCTCTTTTGTTGAAGAACAGGGGATTTATCCCTGGTGATCTGAACAATACAATCACCAAAAGTTAAAAAAAAGTTTGACTTGTCATTATCATGTTGATGTTATGGCATTAAACTTGATTTCCTAAATGTTAACAGTAATTGCATATATAAACTACTATAT
Source organism: Leucoraja erinaceus (assembly GCF_028641065.1). Taxonomy (NCBI): domain Eukaryota; kingdom Metazoa; phylum Chordata; class Chondrichthyes; order Rajiformes; family Rajidae; genus Leucoraja; species Leucoraja erinaceus. The sequence goes on along the minus strand of NC_073392.1, from coordinate 16,084,027 downwards.
TGGCTTTGGGGTTCTTTGGGAGATCCTTAAGTTCATAACAAGCATAATCTAGACGCAATTTTTCATTTTCTTTGAGATAACAGCTATCGCACAAATGAACCATACAAATATTTTCTACAAATATATTTTAAAAGATGTTAGCACATTTTCAGAGGCACAATTTCATGCATTTGTCCTTCAATAATACTTACATTTCCATATGATATAACATCTCCAGTTGCTGTATCATTATACCAAATATGACTATGGTAATCCAGAAAAAAAATCACCAACATTTGCTTTTGTTGCCCCTGAAGGCAAATGCAGGCTCCTGTTTGATTTATTTACTGCTAGTCTACCATAATGCAATTTAGTCAACAGCAGTAGTCAACTAGTGATAGTTGGCTGAGCCTGATTAGAGGCTTGCTAATAACTTAGCCAGTTTTAGCTCCTTCAGAGGTTGGAGTTACAACCAGGCAAGAAGTTATTTGCAGTTACCGTCCTGTGGGTGAGCTTCCCTTGATTGAAGAAAACCTGAAGCATGAACTGTAAAATTGTAAAACTGTAAAATTTTAAAAGGCTATAAAGGCTCCACAGATCTCAATTAAATTCTAGATAGGCTTTTGAGCTTTTAACTTGACATAGGTTGATTTGTTCAAATACGCCAGGCTCTGAGGGAAATAGCCATCACACAATCACATTGTTACAAAACAGGTAGAGGATTTAAGATTTGGGGAAACAATGAAAATGTTCCTCAAGTGAAAGCAGTGAAACTACTAATCCTATTTTCACCTATTGAATGATATTTTCATTGGTCTCCCACCTTGTCAAAGAGATCCATTCTTCAAATTAGATGTTGATATAGAAAGTTTCTGAGTGCGTTTTGAATCTGTTCCAAGATCTGACCAGAAGGTTCTACTGTTTGACTGCCTTTATCAGACTTGATCATGCATGTTGATTTCTCTAATATCAAGTAACCCATCTCCATCTCCCTACCCCTCTCCCACACTAGTTGTCCTGCCAGTTCCACTGTTTACATCCAGATATCTCTTTGTTATCACCTCTTCCACAGCCAACAATGGACCATTGTGGGCTCCATCTCTCCTTAGTCTTCGGTGATGGGTCTGATTTGTTCTGAACAATTTCATAGCTTTAGTTTCTCACTCAAACTCTCAGTCTGAAGAAGGGATTCGGCCAGAAATGTTACCTATACCTCTTCTCTAGAAATGCTACCTGACCCGCTGAGTTACTCCAGCATTTTGGGTCTATCTCTGATTAAGTACTCTTTAACTTCTGAATATGTGGCTTTTAGAAAGGATACTAAATTTGGACATAAAACGTTCTTCCTTCCAAGAAAATGATACCAAGATAATCTAAATAAGAAAATAAGATAGCAGATTGTATCTCTAAATCAAACTATTATTCAAAACAAGTGAATACTCTTGATTTAACATTAAGTACAGAAGACGCAAGAAATTGGAATCATTGGCAGAGATAAAGTTTAGTTTGGAGATGCAGTGTGGAAACAGGCCCTTGGGCTCACTGAATCCACTCCAACCATCGATCACCTGTTCTTACTAATTCTGTTATCCTACTTTCACATCCGACACACTGGAGGCAATTGGCAGAAGCCAATTAACCTACGAACCTGCACATCTTTGGAATGTGGGAGGAAACCGGAGCCTCCATAGGAAACCCACATGGTCACAGGGAGAACGTGCAAACTCTGCATAGACAGCACCCCTAGTCAAGGTCGAACCCTAGTTTGTGGCATGTGAGGCAGTGGATCCACTTTGCCACCTAGTCAATTGCTATTTCTGCATTCAAGTGAAAGAAAGAGTGTGAATATATAGGCTCAAAGGTTATCCTCCTCTTTAAAACCAGCAATGGAATTTATATAAAATAACAATGTGGTTTCCCTAACTTAGTTAAGCCTCTGCTGTTTGAGGCATAACAAAGTGAGGAAATGCAATTACTGATCAAATTTTACCATGATTATATTTTCTCACTGCTGTTTGCTGGGGTTGTTTGCTACATACCGATGAGAGATTACTTCTTATTTTATTAGTGACGCTCATTGGTCATGATATTATTAAATGGATTCCCCTGAGAAAAAGCAATATATTTTGTGAAAACTTTAAAAAACTTGAATTAAGCAGGGATTCCAAACCAATTTTGACTCGAAATGTCACCTATTCCTTTTCTCCAGAGATGCTGTCTGACCCGCTGAGTTACTCCAGCTTTGTATGTCTATCTTCAATGTATTTTTTACCTATTAAATTTATATGCTGACAAAGCCGTTCCTCGATAAGTTAGTAAGTGGACTACGATAAACGCTAGGATCGCTGATGAATGATCTTCCACCTGAAACAACTCAATTTCTCCTTTAGCTGATCCTGTTTGACCTGCTGAATGTTTCCAGCTTTTTTCCCTTTTCTGTATCAAATTCCCAGCATCTGCAATTTCAAGATGCTTAAAGTGGCCTGAGTATCTATGGGAAGAGGTAAAATAGCTGGATCTTTCTGTCCTATAACCTCTCTCGAAGCCCACACAAAAACTGACATCCAAACTTGGATTAGGATAAGATTATGCTCAGCTATGTACCTTTACTGTGACTCGATGACCAACATTAATGAGTAGGCACGCAGGTTTCATATTTCTTTGAACTAAAATATCTATTTATATTATTCCTGTAAACGTTGCAGTGAGTGTTAAAAAACAAAAACATGATACAGAGTTGAGTAAAGAGATGAATGGTTAAATCACCAAAAAGCTTGATTAAAGTATAGGTCATGAGGAGGAAAGAGTAGGAGAGAAATCCAAAATACAAATCTTAGGCAGCTAAAGGAATGGTGCAATTATCATATTTGGTATTGCTCAAAAAAACAAATTGGAGCATAAATATCTTGGAGTTCTAGGCTGGAGCAGTTTAGAGGTGGAAAGGTGCTAGACCTGGGAGAAATTTTAAAATTTAAAGTATAATGTTTAAAATTGATAGTTAAACATGAACTCATATAATATTTTAAACTCTTTTTTCACATTCCAGACTCCAAAAAACACTAAAGGTACACAGCCCTTCTATGGAGAGCAATTATTTCTACTCAGACTTGTGATTAATTCCCCACACACTTGGCCTTTGAGCATGGAGTTATAAAACAAAAACTCAACTCATTAATGTTAAATACAGATTTAGAGAAAATATAATAGTACATTGCAACATTTGAATGAACCAGATAAGCCCCAAAATCTGATTTAAAACATTGTGGGAGAGAGATTTGTTTTCATGACATTGAATGTACACCAGCATCGATTCATGGCGGAGTCTGCCCCCAGTCTGTTAGACCCTATGGCGAAAGGAATTTGATTCAGATTAAGATGTACACTTATAAAAAGAATGTGCTACAAGGACAAACTAAACACAACTGAATGAGAAAAGTAATAACAACAGATGAAAGGCAGAAAAAAAAAACAATAGGTTGTGGGTTGCAGAAATGTCACAAAGTAAGTATGAAAAAATGTTTAGTATGAGTAGTTCAATTGAATGAGAATTTAAAAAAGAACAAAAAAGGAGGCAGGGTATGTGGGTGGGAAGCATTACATCTGAAATGTGGTAATCATATGAAAAATAAAGGAGATAATTTATTTTTGAATTCTTCAGGTACAAAATATATATGAAGAAATAGGCTCAACATTGGTAAGAAGAGATGTATGTGCATGTGTTAAAACGATGGTAGACATGAATACGTCTAATTTCAATGTTCAGTATTTATGCAATCCATTCCGAACTGAAAATCAGTCACACTGTCCCCGGCCAACAATTGGTCCATTAGGGAACCACCCTGCTTGAAGTCATCTGTTACCGCCCCGATTAGTCCTGGCCCTTTCTTGCTTCCAGTTCTCTTCTTCTCTTCCCCCTCCCTGCCCTCCCACAATCTGTCTGAAGAAGGGTCCCCACCCAATACGTTACCTGTCCACATTCTCCAGAGATGCTGCCTGACCCGCTGAGTTTCTCCAGCATTTTGTCTATATCCATGAGAAAGAATAATGTTTTGTTCACTGATTCCTTAAAATAAAAAAAATAGGAAATACGAAAGCTTGGCTTGCTCAATCCTTTCGGACAAAATTTATTTAAATGAAAGTCAAATCTTCCTGCAGAAAACCAGGCTCCGTAGATAACATCCACGTCAAAAGGTTGGATGTTTAAATTGAGTGCATGATCTCTAAGAGAAGGTAAACGGTGCTATGACTCGTCTAAAAAAACCAACTAATTCCAGCTTCATTTTTTCAGTCTTGTTTAATATATTACTGTGGATTTCATTGAAGTATTTAATGTTATTAGTGGAAAGGTTGGCTGGGTCTTATTACATTGCTAAAGCTGGCAGTTAAGAGTATGATTCTTGGTATCGTCTCCAAAACTATGACACCTTGTGATTTGATTTTTAAATCATAAATGAGGCAGTGCAGGTAATAGTAGACACAATGTTCATTTTTACCAGGGCAATTTGAAAACTTCATTTCAATTAAATACTTCGAGAATAAAAAGCAGTGGTGGTTGTTGTGCCCAAATGTAACAAAATACATCTTTGCACAGAGTGGTCGAATATTAATTGCCCTCTGAAAAGGTCTTGTGATTCACTTAATCCAGGGGTCAATTAGGGATGGAGGATAAATGCTGGATTACCAGTATTGTACACATCCCATGAATATGAAAAGTCAGCAGAGTACAAAACTGACCTGAAATGTTCATGCTATGTTTAACTTTGTTCAATGAAGAACTAATTTTTCATTGGTACATCTTACTTTTAATATCAATTTGCACTCTTTAAAATTATAGCAGCCTTTCACATGGAACCTTATCAAGATGGTTGAATTTAATTCTTTGTCATACTACTCTGCAGTGCTTAACTAAGGTGTCATTTCCTCGAAGAGAGTACTTATTCTTACTGAATCAGTGGCTCAAAATTTGTAGTCACTGGCATAGCAACTGTGACGTCACTGACCTCCATGAAAACGCCCACAAAGATCTAGCGATTTCTTTGATCAGAACTTTTCTGGTGAATGGTTCGGATAGGGAGCACAGACAACCAGTAGCTTTGATGTCATCAAGCTGGCTGCTATATAATCAATTACATGAAATAAATCAGCCTACCTGAAGTGACAGTAAACCAATGATTTGTTTTAAACATATAGGTATTAAATAAAGACTGACATATGGTAATACTGTAAATTTTATTAAATTGTTATTTTACTATTTTGAGATTAAGGTAAATAAATTATAAGGAATTAATATAAATTAGTTTATTAGAGCTAGATAATTTGCTCAGCAGCGCCAATAGGTAGCTAGCAACTGGTCATTGACATAATTGCATAAGGATTTCAGGATGTTTCACAGTGGGACCCAGTTCACAAATAGCTTAAATTCTCTTTTGCTCAAATTCATTTCCTTTGAATGAGGAGATACTGCAAAAAAACAAACCAGGCTCTGAAACACTGACAGTGCCTTTGGTCACTACACTGAGTGATGCATGCAAGGAGTTTCACTGATAGGAATACTGATACTTCTGCATTATTACCACCACAAAATCACATTAAATGTATTGATTCTTTTAGAATTTTCCCAGTCATATATATTGTGGAATCTACTCTTTGGCCCTTATTTATATAAGTAAGTATAAGTATAAGTATCCTTAATTGCCATTCAGACCTTTTGGTCTGAACAAAATGTTCGTGCCTTGCAGTCACACATAGAATAAAATAACAAAAACACACAATAAACACGAATTTAACATCCACCACAGTGAGTCCACCAGGCACCTCTTCACTGTGATGGAAGACAAAAGTCGTAAAGCCCTTGTCTCTTCCCTCCTTGTTCTCCCTCTGCGTTGAGGCGATCCAGGCTTCCGATGTTGTGACCCCACCGGATGATGGTAAGTAAGTCAGTCCCGCGGCTGAATCCGAGCTCCACCAACGGGCCGGTTCAAACTCCGCAGCCCGGAGCGGTCGAAGCTGCCGCCCTCCAGTCCAGCGGACGAAGCTGTTTTTGCGGGAGCTCCGGAAAAACAGGTCACCAACCTGTGACCTGCGATCTCCCGACGATGTCGTCCACTGGGCCCACAGGCCGAGCTGGGCGGAGCTCCAACACTGGCGATCCCCGGCAAAGAATCCCAGGACTCGCATGTTAAAGTCAGCGCTGCCCACGGCTGGAAGCTCCGCAGACCACAGCTCCACGGTGTTAAAGTCAGCAGGCCCAACACTCCGGAGCTCTAACACGGCGATCCCCGGTAAGGCATCGCCTGCTCTACGGTGGTAATTTAGTGCTGCGCCACTGGTGAAGCTCTGGCCGGTCTCCGGCAGGAAAGGCCGCGCCAATCCAGATGGTAGGCCGCGAGGGGGGGGTGAAGATGCAGCTTGGAGAAAAGACGCATCCTCGACCAGAGAGTGACTGGGACACGGTTTCCCCTCTTTCACCCCCATCCCCCACATAAAAAAAGATTAAAAGACATCCAAAAACATACTTTTTGACAGACTAAAAATAACAAAAAGGGTGAAAGGACGGACAGCTGCTGGCGAGGCTGCCAAACTCGATGGCGCCACTACTCGCCATCATTAGATGTGCAGCTCAGCTCACAAGATGTCTGTGTGCTGTTTGATAATTTTGTATTTGGTTCCTTTAGTTTTACATTGTAAGATAGGTAATCTATCTGCAATAACATCTCCATTACTTATTAGCGATGCATCCTGCACCTTCTTTTCAAATTCTTTCTGACTGCTTCATCTTCCCAAAAAGAGGATAAGATGCTCTACATCAGCATGTAACTTTCAACTAACTTTGTGAATCATGATCCCAAATAACTTTGGTTTACAAACACAATTTAAAACTGTCCCTTTTTTCTCAGCACTTCTCTTTGATAACATCTTTGACATAACTTGATAATTTTCCTTTTAGGTTCTGCTCCAACATATGTATTTTAATGTCTAGCCACATGTTTCTGTTCAAAACATCAACGTGCTAAGACACTTCAATTGCCATTTTTGCAAGCATATACTGAATTTTACATCTTTTTAAACTTTTAATTGCTCTACATGTTTCGACATTTTCTCACACAAGTTTCTGACAAGTTTAGATTTCAAATTTTTTTTTTGCCATACGCTTAATTAATAAACAGAGCGTGTTCATGATAAATTGGTGTGAAATTCTCCAAACTACAATTGTTACTCCAGGCAAATATGGTGTAATCAGATGTGGTACATGGATTAGGAGTTCTAGATTATTACCTTGATCTGTGTTGAGCTCACTTATGTCAACATGGGAAATGCATTTTATTTATAGTCAAATTGCCCTCACCCATTCTGTTGCATACGTAGGGATGAAACTAGACTTCAATGTGACAGATACATCACTTCCATACATATGCACACTATGCATGTACTTTATCATCTTACTGACAACTTGTTGTTTTGCAACGCAGATGATAGGCTTTTAACCATCTTTAATGATTCACTGGTCTTGGGTTGAGCATTAGTCAGGAAGTGTTGAAATGTGAACAGCTGCTTCACAAAGGGAACAACATTACTCACCAAAGAACACCAGAAATGGGGAGGGTGTGTTGGGGTTCTCTCTTCTTAACACAGTTGCTATTCCATCCTGTGTTTTCTCCTAAAACACCTAACCTGGGCTGAGGTACAGTTCCAATGGTAGTGGTCATCTTGTGTAGTATGTATCAACAGTACAATCCAAATTATAATTGTATATTTACTCTTAACTGTTCTGTCAATCATCTGAGGCACCTTTTCAAATACTGTATAGCTGTACAAAGTACAAATGCACAACACATTAATTATTGCTTGTTCAGAATTTCAAACTGGTTCAGTGAATTTGTTGAACTTGACCTGCCTTGTGTGAGCTGATTTACTGTTGCTATGCTTTTCAGCTACTTTCTTTTCCCAATATTTATCCAGTCAACATCTCTTAATACAAAGTAAACAAGTGTAGATACGCAAAGCGTTGCAGTAACTCAGCAGGTCAGGCAGCATCTCTGGAGAACACAGATAGGTGATTTTTCATGTCGGGTGCTGTCTGTGTGGAGTTTGAACGTTCTTCTTGAGACCGCATGGGTTTTCTCCGGTTTCCTCCCACATCCCAAAGATGTGCAAGTTAGCAGGCTAATTGGCTTCTGTAAGGTTTGCAGGTTAATTGACGTGTGTAGGAATGAACTAATGTATGGGTGATTTCTGGTCAATGTGGACACTTTAAGCCGAAGGGCCTGTTTCCACGCTGTATTTCTGAACTAAACTGAAACTGATGAGATTGTTTTAGGCGATTGTCAAAATTACCCTTTTTTTAATTTTAAGTGTTTACATTTTTTCTCACATTTTCTAAGAACTCAATTGGTGTTGAATTCTGATTCACGCTCCATCTAAATTCACCCATTTCTCAACCCCCTGGTCTGACTAGTTATGGAGATACACCATCTGTTCCACTGTTCACCCATGTCAGAAGTCTTGTTCCCTTCTCTGTGCAGTCATCAGTTTGTATTTTCAGCAGTTTTCTGTGGAAAATAATTAAAACCAAATGTACAGAATAAGCCGAACACTGGATGTCATGAAATGCTCTGGTTCAGCTAAATCTGGTCCACTATTTCTATATGTGTAGGAAAGAACTGCAGATGCTGGTTTAAATCACAAAAATTTAAAGACACAAAATGCTGGACCCAAAACGTCACCCATTCTTCCATTAATTCTATAGCCAATAGTTAGTGTTCTATCAAATGAAAATACAGGGCCTGTCCCACTTACGTGTCCTTGGCATGCAAGTTACGCAACCTCGTGGTCGTGTTGAGCCGCGACGGTCCCGTGAAGGTCGCAAGCGATTTCATGCGTACGCACAGCCGTCTGGAGCACGTGACGTCATTTGAAGACGGACACACAGCTGGAGTAACTTCAGTCTGAAAAGAAGGGTCTTGACCCGAAACGTGACCCATTGCTTCCCTCCAGAGATGCTGCCGGTCCCGCTGAGTCACTCCTGCATTTTGTGTCCATCTTCAATTTTCTTGGCCCCACTTTGGGAGTAAAAGTGGGGGTGGATCCGGACCGCAACGACCGTGAGCCCCAGGCTTCTGCTGCTGTTAGAGATGAGACGTTGCGTCGCGCCAGGGTCTTGGGCCTGTCCCACTTTGGCAGTCAGTTACACGACAGGCCGTTGGCTCGCGAAGATTTTGTTCGCTACAAAAATTTCAGAGCCCCGCGCGATGTCGCGCACAACTACATACCCCGGGGTTGCGTAATTTGCGTGCCAAGGACACGTAAGTGGGACAGGCACTTAAGTTGTCCTTTCCATATTATCTGACACAATCTGTGGTTTAAGGATATTTTAATTCTTCGACTTTAACAGATGATGAGCACTGCTGTGCAATTCTGTTATTTCAGCCTTGATCTTGGATGGAATAAATGTACACCATTGTTACTATGTAGTATGACCAGCTGTACTCTGCATGCTGTCAGATATTTTCTGTGTATTACTACAAAATTTACCAAAATAAACAGGCACTTATTTAAAAAGAGTTCATTCCATTGGCTGAGTAGGTATGTATGGAACACAGAGTATACTTCAATAGAAGCCTTGTGATTAGTTGCTAGGCAAACCTCAGGTGGAAGAAAAATAAATGTGTTTCCACTATGACAAGGTCAAAGTCAGGGTGATTCTCAATGAAAAGCCTTATTTCAGGCTGCTGTTGAGCTGTGCCACATTTTTCTACGTACTGTTGCTTTGCGTTAGGCAAGTACAGCTGTACTGGAAAAGTACAGTTTCGATCATTGGAGCTTGCAATTGGGCCTATAAGGGACATTTGGCTGCAATACAAAACTCTCACATCCTGCTCTTCAGAAGGGACTCCTCCTTTCTTTTTCAGATATCTTTCTCCTGTTTTTCAGTCAGTTCTGATTGATAAACATGAAACAACTTGCCTTTATTCAATTTCTTCTGGCCACTTCAAGAAAAAGGTGGTTTTCTGTTAGGCAACAGCATTGTTGTGATTCAGACTTAAAGTAAAATCATTAAATGCTGGAGATACCAATCTGATAAAGTAATTGACCTGCGTGACGTGCAAATGACGCTCCAGCACTGTGTGTTCGATGGAAGTTGCCAGCATCTGCAGTTGCCTGTCAGCATTATGCCCTTCATTACAAAGAGATTAAAGTTTAAGATTCAAGAGGGATTGTTGCAATTGTACATGGCGTTACTGAACCCATACTATACATTCATAGGATGATTGGGCTGTTCTATCAAGGTAGGCTAGACAGTTTGTATCTGTATTTCTTGGAGTTTAGAAGAATTAGGGGTAACTTTATTCAAATATACCAGATCCCAAAGGGAGCGGCAGAGTAGATAAAGGGATGTTACCACAAAATAAGAGACCGGTCATTTAGAACTTAAATTGCATAGAAATTTCTTTCGGGAGAGGGAAGTGAATATTTGAAAAATTCTGCAGCCTATGGTAGTGCAGGTCGATTATTAGATTATTTAAAGTGGAGATAGATAAATATTTGAAAGATTGAGGAAATTAGGGTAATGGGGGAACTGGCACAAGAGAGGATTTAAGGCCAGTGTGAGATCAACAATGATCATACTGATTGGTGGGCCAGGCAGGAGCCTAGTGGGCTATATCTGCTTCTGATTTCTGTATTATTGTAATTTGATTATAATATAGAAATGTTTTAACACACAAAGAATCACACAATTTTACAACCGACTATTCGGCACATGAGGGACAATCAACCTGCTGGAGGAACTCAGTGGGCCGAGCAGCACTTTGGGGCGGGGTGGGGGAAAGAATAGGTTTGGTTCATGATTTTTCTCCATTTGTCCAATCTAAGTGATTCTCTATAGGACCGTAGCTATCTACTTTATCAAAGCAACATTCTCTGAAACTATATACATTCATTTCTTCAACAATATCCAGTTAGATTTTAAAGGATAATGGCATATTTGTGCTTATTTCTGGGTTACCATAATTACCAGTTATGTTGGTACTGAAATGTCAAAAATGTCCTGGAAACTCTAACAGTTTTGAATTCACTTTTCTCTTTTCATGTAATGATCAAGTGCTTCAAATTAATACTTTATACACTTTATATGAGGAAAGGAATCAATATTCATGGCTGTTTCATTTGTAATTAATAGAGACATAAAGTAAGAGATTAAACTCCTGAAATAAACCTATAATGAATTCTGGTAATAAAGGAACAGTGTAAGTGGGGCAGCTGAATAACTACTTCGGCTGAAGGTAGGGATACAGCTCTATCTTTCTCTTAAATTAGTCACTGAACAACGATGTATCTAGGTTTTCATGAACAGCTAATAATGGTCTATTAATTTAATACCAAAATCTAGCTTTTACCTCGCTGACGTCAATAAAGGTTGTGACAGCTGCTTCAAGCACCTTTTATTATTTATTTTCTAAGCAAGTTTTGATTTAGTTAGTTTCTTTTATTCCACAATCTCCTGTGCAATTTCCACTGAGGGTTGAACTTTCCTTTAGGCTATTACTGATGAGGCTCTTGTTGGAAACTATGTCAGAGTGACTTATGATGTTCTTCCTCGAGAATTCCTTCTTGACCTATGCAGAGTGTCAATCATCTACTCGGTATTCATGTGGTGGAGGCTCTGTGCAACAAATCATAAAGCAGCAACTTAGAGTTCCTCCATTTCCATGAGTTATGTGATAAATGGAAGATGACTGTTATGGAAGTAAAATGGAACACAATGCTTTGCAATGCCACATCATGTACTTGCTGGTCAGGCGTAGCACATTTAAAAAATGCAGAGTTGAGACGTCATCTTAGAACATTTCTGTGCCCCAAACTCTCAGCACAGACTGCAACATTGAGTGTGTGCTATTTTCATATTTCTTACAAAATCCATTATGTGGCCTTAATGAAGAATGTAGTTCAGTACCAATCCATTAGATTTAATTTGGATCCTTGAGGAATGGTTTTGGATTAACCGTGGTCCATAGCTGGCAGAGCGTACTTTATCAAAATAACAAAGAGTTGGAAGAATTCAGCAAGCCAGGCAGCATCTTGGAAGGGAAATAGGCAGATGATGTTTTGGGTGGAATTCTTTTTTTGCTCAAGGTACCAGCACCCACAATCTCTCGTCTCTCCAGAGGGTACTTTATCTTTCAAAATATTATAGTTGTACAGATCTCATTTATTGTGTACTGTTTTACTGTAAAATGGTCACTAAACTGTCAATGTTACTTTATTGTCACAGGTACAGTGAAATTCTTTTTGCACAGTTCAGTAAACATCTCACTGTACATAGGCACTATCATATTTAAGTACAAAAATGTAAGAATAGTGGATTACACTGAAGCAATACATAAAAGTCACCACATTTCCGACACCATTTTGTGTGATTCAAGTCCAAAGTTGTTAACAATGTAGAGTCTTAAAATACTTTAATGAGAGTTGCTCTTCTGGAATAGATAGCTAATGAAAATGGTTTAAAGATTCCTTAGTGTACATATGTGAGTGGGGGAAGTTGATGAGAATATGGGGAGAATAAAAAAGAAATGTGATTAATGTAGTTCAGTGTAAAAAGGTGGTTGATGGTCAGTGTGGACTTGGTAGGCTGAAGGACCTGTTTCCATGCTTTATCTCTCTGAATTTAAGTCAGTGTGCCCTCACTGGTCTCCACCAAGAGGTAGAAGTGACATGTGATCATTCAGCTCGCACTTGGCATACACAAACATCTGCTCAATTGAATCAAAGTCTGCACAGCCATCACATAACATAATAGATGGAACAGGCAGGTTATTTTGGTGAAAGGACAAAAGAGGTGTAAAATGAAAGTGATGCCAGAAAGGTGCAGCAGTTTGATTGAAGTCTATGAAAACACAATTTCCTCCCACATCCCAAAGACGTGTGGAAGTTTAATTTGCTACTGAAAATTGCCCTAGTGTGTATATAAGTGATAGAATCTGTCGGGGTAGAGTGGGGGATGCTGTTGATCAAAATGTGGGGCAAATTATTTGAGACGTGTACGATTAGTGTGAAATGGGTTGTTGATGGTCAAGTGTAGAGGACATGTTTCCATGCTGTCTGACCATCACGCTCAATAGTATTTTCCATATATCATCTATGAGGGTAATGAATTATTTGTGATAATTCAAACTATTGCATACCCATTAGCCAAAGATCCAACGGAGCAATCAGACTTGCATGTAATTCTAATAATTGGAAGCCACAATTCTAACAAAGTTATTGAACATCAGGAGCTTTATGCTCTTGTAGTATTCTCTCATGTTTCCTCCTCCAATTATTTTTTCCTTTCCACTCAACCTGCCCTGAGCAGTTGAATTATATCAGATGCAAATTACAAAATCATTTACAAAATTCCTGAACCTGTAAAACCCCTGTCTCACAGTGCGAGTCCACCCACGAGTGATCCCGAGTTTAAAACAAATCAGACTCGTGGTAATCACGTAGAATTAACGTAGCGGGAACGTCGGAACTCGTAACGCTAACGGCAGGTGCTCGGGAAACATGTTAACTCGTGAAAATCTTTCAACATGATGAAAGATTTCCACAAGTCAAATTTACTCTTTAAGTAAAAGTTTTAAACTTTTAAACTCGTTGTAAGAACGTACATGCCCCATAGATGCCCCGTGAGTTTATCGTAGTGAATCGTGAGTCTACCGTGGGAACTCAGCGGGACAGGCAGCATCTCTGGAGAGAAGGAATGGGTGACGGGATGTCGTTTCCAAAATTCTGCTGCGTCTTTGTGTTACTCCAGCACTGTGTGTTCACTTTTTGTCAACCAGCATCTGACCTTTCTTGTGTATGACATTATTTGTATCCGTGGCAGTTGATTGTTGCTCCCTTCAGTTTCCCAGGAGGTTGGGACGGGACTGGAGTTGTGAGGGAAAGGTGGGGGGAGCAGGGGGGGGGGGGGGGGGGGGAGTGGTGGGGTTGGGGTGACTTAGTACGGGAGACAAGTGTAGGAGAGGTGTACTGACTGTGTGGGCGGACGTCACCAAAATACACTGCATCTTTAGAAAGGAAAAATACAAAACATGTCAATCCCACTGGATAGGCCTTAGTCATGGTCCTGTACAACACAGAAACAGGTCCTTCGGCCCAGCTTGGCCGTGCCGTCCAAGTTGGCGTCTTGGGATAGTCCTATTTGCCTGCATGTGGCCCATAGCCCTCTAAACCTTTCCCATCCATTTGTCTGTCGTTAATAACCTCAAGAAAATATTAAGTCCAAGTGAGCCTGCTTCAGTTTCCTGGGTCCAACTCAGAGAGAAGTTTCCACCCTTTCCAGGGTTAATCGCTCAACTGGTTATAATGCTCTTTGATTGGTGTGCTTTTAAATCCTAAGATAAATCTGTTGACACTATTTGACTTAATTATTGCAAACAGTATATAAATACCATTGATGAAATATCGGATTTTACAATGGGCCAACAATGCACATTTTTCAGAAAGTCAGAACAGTCATCTCCAATGGCACTTGATAATTAAGAACCAATGAAGAAATGTTGAATACATTCAAAACCATTAAATTCATTACCGTATCGAGGTTGCCTTTATCGTTATTGATCTAGAACACTATTGATGCAGTACAGAACTGCCACATTCATAGCTTGCTTGCAATTAGTCATAGAGATTGCTAGATACCAAAAATAGATAAGCATCCCTAATTACTATTGCCTGGTTAGATTATTTAACAGTAAAGCACTCAGACACAACCAGCCAATATAATTGTTGGAAACTTCCACTACAACATCTCAAAGTTACATAAGCATAAGTACTCATAGGAGTCCAAAACAGCATAATGGAAAAAATTATTGCATTAACAAAATAGATAATTATTTTTTCTTATCCATTTGGATCTTCATTTCAAACAAAACATTAGCAACCTCAGACCCTTGGGCCAGGTGCCATGCCAAATGCCATGGCATGTTTCTGCATTTGTTTTATCTGTTTCTCTCCTAATTATGTTCCATGAATCCACCAAACCAAGTAAATAACAGACAACTCTCACAAAAGAAACATTTACTTGGATTAAGCAGTGGGAAGAATTATTAAGCTTTTACTTCTTGTAGGAGAGCACAGCATCACCCAAAGTAAAGCAGTTCTTATCATGTTTATTTTGAATGCCAGGCAATTTTGAAACACATCCTCAATGGATGCAAATCCAAAAATATATATTTTTCCTTCATAATTACATTACAGTACAATAATTATTTTACGTGTCTAAGACTTTGCTGAGCAGTCTTGTCCTCCACAACCTTCCATGAACATTCTATATTTACAAAGAAAAACTATTATGGTGAGCCTACCTTGGCAAAGCTGTCAGATGCTGGGGTAATTTTTCCTGCAGTGCCGTGTTAAGACAGTGAGGTAATTCATTCTCTGCCCTCGCACGGAATCGTGGCTTCCTGTTGCTGTCTGGCCTTCAATACTGAAGATGTTCTGCAGTCCTGTTGAGATAAACACATCCAACTTTTTGAATTTAGTTCACTAAACTGCAGCACAACATCAAAATGAATCAAAGATCAAACTCTAATGTGAGAAGATAGAACAGGTGCACAGTATCCGGGTGAGATTGCTTATCACGAACAAGGCTGTGGACAAATGTCTGCAAATTGAACCGGGAAATATTATTTGAAACTTTCTGCTGCAAAAAATAATTCTAAGTTTCCAACCTCTCCACCCATCACTGTTGGAGCCGATGACTTGCTGCTTGGCTCTTTATCTTTAGTTTACATTCTGATTCCTGTCTATAGTATCTGGCTTCAAGGCCAAAGAACATTTCCCCAACACTTCATGTGATAATCTTCACTGTTTTTCTTCCAGTCTGACACCCAATAATGCCATTCCCATAATTATATAACTCAATCACTCAATAACCCCCATACCCCTGACACGGTATCTCAGACTTCTAATAAAGAATCTATCAATCTCTGCCTTAAAAATATCCCTTGACGGCCTCCACAGCCTTCTGTGGCAAAGAATTTCACTGATTCACCACCCTCTGACTAAAGAAATTCCCCCTCATCTCCTTCCTAAAGGAACGTCTTTTAATTCTGAGGCTATGACCTCTAGTCCTAGATTCTCCCACTAGTGGAAACATCCTCTCCACATCCACTCTATCCAAGCCTTTCACTATTCGGTAAGCTTCAATGAGGGTGCCCCTCATCCTTCTATTCCAGCGAGTCCAGGCCCAGTGCAAGGAGGAGCCATCTTGGGGAACGGCTGCTAACCAACAGCCGTCCATTTAAGTCACTTTTTTTTTTTGAAGTTTTAGTAAGTCCTGTCCTTTGTCTGTTGGAGAATGGACTTTTTAATGTGGGGGGAAGGGGGTAATTATACTTCTAGGTCCCTAGCTGGTCGGTGAGGCAGCTTTTTCTCCGGGCTGCCCCGTCGACCCGTCCTCGTGGCCTATCAGCAGGCGTGGAGCGCCCGTTTCCTGGCGGGGACCGCCCAGCACCTCGGCTTCGGTGGCGGCACAGCGCTGGAGCGCTATCGCGGAGCGGAGCGGGCGATGCCTTGCCTGGGTCGCCGCGCTGGATCGACGCGCTGGAGCTCCGGTGAGCTGTGACCGCCGTGATCATCTCCTCCGGGCTGTGGGTCTGCGGAACGGAACCGGTGGCGCCGACTTTAACATCGGGAGCCTGGGAGCTCCAACCCGGCACGGCCTTGTCGGCTTCGGAAGCCACGGTACCCAGATAGGAAGCGGCCGTTCCAGGTGGCCCAGCCGCTGAGAGGACTCTCCCGACGCCGGGGCAACAGCACCCGGCCAGAACGGCCAGGAACATCGGGCCTCCATAGAGGCAATAGCGGTGGCCTCAATAGGCCTGACTTTGGGTGAACTGTGATGGGGGACACTGGGCGTTGTGCCTTCCCCCACAGTGGTAACCATTGTGGGGGGATGATTTTTTTTTTTTTTTTGTGTAAGTAAACATGTTAGTCTGTGTCCAAGATTACTGTCGGAAGGGAGAGTGTACGCTGGCGCGGTTTGGCTGCTGCTGCTCTCTCTTCACATTGTGTTTTTGATTTTTTTGTCTTTGGATCGAATTCCGTTTTTAATTTGTGTATTGGTGATGTCTTTATTATTTATTTTATTCCAATTATATGTTTTATTATTCTTGTTAATCTCTGTAAGGTGTCCTTGAGACTTTTGAAAGGCGCCCACAAATAAAATTTATTGTTATTATTATTAGTGCCATCAAACGCTCATCATATGTTAACCCATTCATTCCTGGGCTCATTCTTGTAAACCTCTTCTGAGCCCTCTCCAGAACTAGACCATCCTTCCTCAGATATGGTGCCCAAAATTGCTCATAATACAATACAAAACCTTTCTTTTTAAAAAAAGCATATTTCACTGACCTATTGCATCCAATCGAAAATATTGTTAACAGTTTATTAATTCAGGTTCTACTTCTAGCTATGACAATGTTTTCCCCTTATGAGATTCTGACATTAATTCCAAATCTCTTTTCCTTCCTCTCTTACTCATCCTTCGAGGCTGAAAGAAAGTTCTGGATCAATGGTAATCCCAGGGCAATTTCTGATTGACTATATTCATCTGTAATCATCAATAGCAGGTCTGTCCTGTTGGTTGGATAGGAGGTTAGATCTTGGAGGTCGCTGGTAAGGTATGATTCACTGAGCAGAACTGTATTGGGTTGAATCTAAAATGATAACAATGGTACAGCACAGGAAAGGGACCTTCTGCCCACAATTTTGTGCGCCGAACATGCTGCCAAGTTAAACTGTTCCCATCTGCCTGTATATGATTCATATCCCCCTATTCCTTGCACTTCCATGTACCCATCTTAAACACCACTATCGTATCTGCCTCCACCACCATCCCTGACAATGCATTTCAGGCCCCCACCCGGACATCCCCATTAAACTTTGCCCCTCTCACCACTTCTCCCTCTAATGTTGGATATTTCCACATTGTCACTCCATCATATTGTTATAAGAATCTGTGGGAGCAGAACATATCTATCAAATGCAGTATCTGCTCTCGCATTTCTTCCCATTGTGTTTGATTCCTTCAACTAGATCTAATTCCTACGGAGTTTAGAAGAATGGAAGGTTTATTTCCAAATCATATTAAATTCTTTCAGAGCTTGACAGTATAGTTACAGGGATAACATTTTCCCTGGCTGTGGTATCAAGAAATAGGGCTCCTCAGCTCAAAAGGAGTTAGACATTTAGAAATGAAAGGAAAATAACTTCCTCGTCCAGAAATTTTAATTTCAGGAAAACTCTACCCAGTGGAAATGTGGAGGCTCAGTCACAGTGTACGTAAATCAAAGATTAATAGGTTTTAGGGTATTGAGGAAATCAAGGCATAGCTGGTTAATGAAAATTGCATTAATGTAAAAGATCATCCAATACCATATTGAAAGGCAGAACATGTACAAGGGGCTGAATGATTCTATATTTGGTGTCATTGTGCTACTTAACTAGTGTCTGGGACATCTGTGTTTTAATACAGATGTTTGTGAGGAATATTTTGCAAGATCAACTGGACTGGATGAGACTTTGTCTGTTCCCCTGGGGTTTGTCTGATTTTATTCTTACTCGGGTTCAATTCTATTGAAGGTGCTGCTGTGCCACTTTGGAGGGCAATTAAAAGTCAGGCATATTGTGTTAGTCTGAAATTACATACATGCCAGATTTCCTCCCATGAGGGACATTAGTGGACCAGATGGTTGTCTGACAGTTTCAGCATTAACCTTATTGAGGCAAGAGATTTGAATGTGCCTCTGGATTGCCAATCCAGGTGTCTGGAACATTTGTCCAGCAACTTCACCATTATACCATCAGTCACCCTTTTGTAGTCTGCCCTTTTATGTGGAAAACATGACTGCCAGTCTGAGTCCTCTCGGCTCCACACGAAGCAGAGTGAAAATGATCAGAAAATCAGTTTTAGAAATGTTGACAGAGGGATAACAATTGGTAAAATCCTGAAGGTTACTTCCCTGTGTTGCTCAGATTAGTTCCCATCTAAGAGAACACACTCAAACTCATATTAGCATCCACTCCAAATGCTGGTTCATATTAAAATCTATTTGAACTTTAAATACATACATTGAAGATTTACCAGAATAATTTCAAACAGTGACATTTCAAAAATAAATTATACAAACTACAATTTAACTGCCTGGAACAAAGTTAATGGTGATTTTTATTTTTTAAAGATAGGCTAGATAGTGAGAAACTGCTAGTCAGACAGTTTATGAAGAAGGATGATCTGAAAATCTGGGAACATATAGATCTTCTGCGTTTATGATGTTACTCCAAATCTTTCAGAAGCGTGGTAGGAAACTCCACGTAGAGTGTGATATAATTTTGGAATTCTTTTGCAAAGATGAATGGATGCTAGGCCAATTATTAATTTCAAATCTGAGACATAGTTTTTGGTAACAGAACGTTTTAAGTAATTTGGGGCAAAGACATATATAGCTTCTACCTCAGGAAATGTCGGAAAGGCCTTCTCTTGGCCTTGTGTTCCAGATTTCAACTGATCTACCATTGGTGGTAATGCCTTCAGTTACCAAGGCCCTGATCTCTGGAATTACATTCTTAAACCCATTTTCCCCTCTTTCCCAGAGCAAGATGTACCATACAACATATCCCTTTGCCTAAACTTTTCTGTTAATATCGTATTCTGTGGCCTGATTCCAAACCTTGTTTGTGAATGTAATCATGAAATTGCTCGATACAACAATGTCAGAAGCAGAATAGAAATATAGTTGTTGCTCTTATGGTAAGTAATGGGAGCAGGGTGCAATTTACACCAGGTTAGTGAAAATGGAACAGTAGAAGCATAATCAACCATAGACCATTGTTACCCACAATCAATTCTTTCTGAAGTTCTGCCAATTTATTTGTTTCCATAACCACAGTTGGAGCTGCGGATAGCAGACATCTGTGAACAAGCAAATCTGTTGCTTCATTGGCATGCTGCTGGGCTTATGAAATCATCATTGGCTGTTCCCCATTGATAATGATGTCAGAGCAAAATATAGTCTTTACAGCGGCATGTGATCAAAGGGCAAGGGGTTATTTTGGTTATTCATATCATTTTTAGTTTAAAAACCTCCAATCTTGGATAAGTTTTTACCTCCATATTTTTTTATTTATGGGATGTGGGGTTCACAGACAAGGTCAGCATTTTCTTCCCATCCATAAATGCCTTTTGGAAGAGCCTATGAGCTAATTTTATGAGATGCTGCAGACATTACAATTTGGGGGAGGGAGTTGATCTTATGAGGAGTGATCTTTAGAGGTGTATAAAATCTTGAGATGAATGGATTAGGTAAATGCACAGATTCACTTGCCCAGAGTAGGTGAATCGAGGACCAGAGGACATAGGTTTAAAGTGAAAGGGAAAATATTTAAGGGTATCTGAGGGGTACCTTTTTCACACAAAGGGTTGTGGATGTATTGAACAAGCTGCCAGAGGAGGTAGTTGAGGCAGAGACTATCCCAACATTTAAGCAGTCAGACAGGTACATGGATAGGCCAGGTTCGGAGGGATATGGACCAAATGCTGGCAGGTGGGACCAGTGTAGCTGGTACATATTGGCCAGTGTGGGCAAGTTGAGCTGTAGGGCCCATTTCCACACTATATCACTATGACTATATTTAGATGCAGAGATGATGAGGGAATATGTATTTCCAAAGTAGGATAGCGAGAGGCTTGGAGAGAACTCTGCTGGTGGTGATGCTCCAAGAATGTGTCGACTGTCCACATTAGCACCCTGGCAAAGTTGATTTTTACAATGTTGTGCTTGAGGCAATTCCACGATGTTCCGTAAAACTGGAAGAGAATGGCGGATTGACAAAAATAAGAATTCTTCTGCATTTTCTTGCTATTTGGGAAAGATGTGAGATCAGTCTTCTTTCCTTTCCTGATGTTAATAATTTGAGAATAAAAAAATGCAGCCACAAGCCTAAGTTTCCACATTGGTGTTCCAATGAACTGAATATACATTTGTTATAATCTATATATAATTAAAATTCTCATCTTGACACTTCCTGTCTGTGTTGTATATTGATTTTAGAAAAAACGCTGCCATATATCGCTATGATTTTGGCCATCTTACTGACAGTCCTCCACCGCTGAGCAGGCCCAGAGGATTTTTCCCATCGATGAAAGAAAAAAAAGTTATGAGTTTAAAAAAAAACAACTTGCGATCCTCTCGCCTGTCAATCACCGTGATGAAGGTAACGCCGTTTCCGGGGATGGGGGGGGCCAGACTATAAAACCCCTGATGCCTGGACGCGACACAGTCACTCTCCAAGATCGCGAGGGAGAGGCCACGACTCTCATTCTAAGCTGCGAATCAACTGAACTGTGAGTCTGCAATGTACTTGCAATATATGATTTGTTAGCCCTTAATGACAATGCCATGAGTTGTTTGGCCTGCTGCCCTGCCTGTGCTTGAAACTGCAATACTTTATTAGTTCCGACTGTGTTTGGTGGGAATAAATGCTTTATTATATCCGACTGTGTTTGGAAGGAATAAATGCTTTATTAGCGCCCCCCCCTGGTCTAGTAATCACGAAATCATACAGCCACATGATATCATACAAAAATGGAAGATAAATAAATTATTAAGACTCACTACAAAGTGCAGCTTTTAAAGAGAGAACACTGCAGTTGAGAGTTAAAACCAGCATTACAGCTCTGGTTTAATGATATAAGGCCAGAGAAGATGGAACAAATATCCATAGAATGTAGCCATATTAAATAATGAACCTGTTTGCCGATTAGTTAAACAGAGACTATGATGGTGTGTCTATAAAAACATTAACACTTGAATTCCATTTCTGGAATTAGAATATATATTTTTTAGAATATTCTATCACAGAACAATAGTATTAAAAGTACTCTGAAAGGGAATGCAATTTAAACTTAGTTTGCAAACAACACAAAGCTGGGTTAGCAGTGTGAACTGTGAGGAGGATACTATGAGAATGCAGGGTGACTTGGACAGGTTGGGTGAGTGGGCAGATGCATGGCAGATGCAGTTTATGTGGATAAATGTGAGGTTATCCACTTTGGTAGCAAAAACAGGAAGGCAAATTACTATCTAAATGGTGTCGTTGGGAAAAGGGGAAGTACAACAGGGTCTGGGGATCCTTGTTCATCAGTCAATGAAAGTAAGCATGCAGGTACAGCAGGCAGTGAAGAAAGCGAATGGCATAGAAAAGATAGGTGCAGGAGGAGGCCGGTCGGCCCTTCGAGCCAGCACCGCCATTCATTGTGATCATGGCTTTTTGTTGGCCTTTATAATGAGAGGAGTTGAGTATCCGACCAAAGAGGTCCTTCTGCATTTGTATAGGGCCCTAGTGAGATCACACCTGGAGTATTGTGTGCAGTTTTGGTCCCTTAATTTGAGGAAGGACATTCTTGTTATTGAGGGAGTGCAGTGTAGGTTTACAAGGTTAATTCCAGGGATGGCGGGGTTGTCATATGCTGAGAGAATGGAGCGTTTGGGATTGTATACCCTGGAGTTTAGAAGGATGAGAGGGTATCTTATTGAAACATATAAGACTATTAAAGGTTTGGACACGCTAGAGGCAGGAAACATGTTCCCAATGTTGAGGGAGTCCAGAACCAGGTGCCACAGTTTAAGAATAAGGGGTAAGCCATTTAGAACGGAGACGAGGAAACATTGTTTCCTCACAGAGAGTTGTGAGTCATTGTGGAATTCTCTGCCTCAGAGGGAGGTGGAGGCCGGTTCTCTGGATACTTTCAAGAGAGATAGATAGGGCTCTTAAAGATAGCGGAGTCAGGGGATATGGGGAGAAGGCAGAAACAGGGTACTATTTGGGGATGATTACATTGAATGGTTATGCTGGCTCGAAGGGCCGAATGGCCTACTCCTGCACCTAATGTCTATTGTCAAATGAAAAGCATCTGTTAAATATTCTACTTTGGATCAAGAATATTTTAATTGTATGATAGAGGAGCTTATGAAACATTGCCGAAAAAGTTGTTAGAATATGTTAATATAGAATAGAATAGTATCTTCAATATTTCCCATGCGATTTTTAAAGAAAATTGTGATGGCATTTTCAGTGATGCTCACAGCCCAAAAAGAGATGAGGCTGGGCGCACACTCACAGTCTAACTTCACGCCTTGGCCAGCAGATGGCTCTGTTGAGCTCCTCTCAAATATTTCAACAAACTTGATCCTCTGCAAAACTGCCCATCTGCATTCCATCTCCAATTCCATTTTCACTGTAAACTTTTGCTGATCCCGAAACTTAATTTCTCCAGCTTTCTTGCTGATGTCTAGCTCTAAACCTCTTTTACTCAATAAGCTGCAAGATGTTAGCTACAAAAACTCTGCCTGGCACTATTATACAATTCTAGATATATTTAATTACACAAGTTCTAATTTCCCCCTGTCAGAGCAGATTTGACCTTACAACCCTGGGTCAAACTCTACCTGATCATCCATTAACAACTACATTGCCCCCCAAGCTTGTCCCCATTCATAGTCAGATGCAATGGATCGTTATGTGTTGTAAGGAACTGCAGATGCTAGTTCACACCGAAGACAGAAACAATCTGGTCTGAAGAAGGGTTTTGACCCGAAACCTCACCTGTTCCTTCTCTCCAGAGATGCTGCCCGTCCAGCTGAGATACTCCAGCATTTGGTGTCTATCTACAATGGATCGCTATCCTCCATCGCACTAAATGTTAAATTTCATCCTCCGGTTAAATTTCAAATGGCTCAATGACCTCCGTCTCCATCTTTTTTTTCTAAGTGCTTTCATTCATGAGATATGGGTATCCATGGCAATGCAGACACTTACGATCCATCCCACATTGCCCCTAAGCTGAGGCAGCAGGTAGGAATCATGTACACTTAGTAGGTCTGGAATCACGTACATCACACCAGATTTCCTTTCCTGAAGGATGTCAATGGACAAAATGGACTTTTACAACAATCCAGTAGTTTCACATTCACTACGAATTAGACTAGGTTTATACAATTCTAGATATATTTAATTACACATGAATTTTAATATCCCCCTGTCAGGGCAGATTTGAACTTTCGACTCTTGGCTAAACTCCAACTCATCATCCATTTACAACCACAATACCACTGTGTCCCATTAGATTTGTATTGTTGACTGCTTATTGTGGCATCCATCTCATCCACCCATAGCATGAATTTTCTTTTCAAGGATGTTTCCTCTTTAAGAAAGGCAAGTCATCAGACTGCCACCTTGGGCCTAGCATGATCGTAATCATAGTATTTATAGAGTGTAAATGTATCCATGTATACCATTGAGTATGACTTTCAATGGACTACAGTATCAATTACTGCTGTTAGTTGAGAGTTGTTTACCATCCATAAGAAACGTTTGGTTACACTCTTTATTAAGATGGGTCTAGATAAGATCGGTTTAAGGTAAGGGGTGGGATGTCATAACGGGATCTGAATACTCATTACTCCCTTTCCCCCCTCCCCATTCCTATCCCTGAAATCACAACATGCCTCTTCTCTCCTTATCTCATCACCTTTTCAGTCTTTTCATCTCTGACCTTTGTCCTTCTAATACGAATCAACTCCCCCTCACCTGTATCCACCTCTCACTTGCCAGGCTTTGTCAAACACCTACCTCTCTTTAAGCTTTCTTCCTCCTACTGCAATCAGTCTGAAGTAAGGTCCCGACCTGAAACATCATCTATTCACGCTCTCCAGAGATGCTGTCTGACCTGCTCTAGCACTTTGTCTTTTTTTTCTATCAGCAAATGGCCAGATCACTCTACAGACAGCTAATAAAGCATAGATTATCATTTGATAAACATACATTGATCATTTGATGATAATTACACATTGACTGAATAGCAATTCCAGATTTCTTCTGTTTCATCCAATAAAAATAAAATGCTTGCAGGCAGTGCACATTATACAACAGAAACTGCAGAATGCCGTCACAGAATCAGGATACCCTCTGTGGTTAAATGAATCACAAAGCAATACAAAAACAAATGTGCATGAACTTTGGTGGACTGTTGTTACTTTTTGAACGGTCCTCCTGCGTCTGCAGCTTCACGAGAGGCAAAGGGAGAAAATTAACGCAATGAAAGTGTAAACAAAATTTTGGAGCATGCGCTGAAAAGGATAATTAAATACATTCATATAAAATCAGTGAGACAAATGTAACAGATGGCTTTCACCCACACGGAAGAGTAGCAAATAGCTTTGCCAAAGACACGTTTCAGAAAAAAGACTTTTCTCCAATGTCCTGTGGGGAGTGAGCAATATCAAAATCAAAGCGAAAAGGCTTGTGAAATTCCACTAAATACAGTGCCCTCCATAATGTTTGGGACAAAGACCCATCATTTATTTATTTGCCTCTATACTCCACAATTTGAGATTTGTAATGGAAAAAAATCACATGGTTAAATTGCACATTGTAAGATTTTATTAAAGGGTACTTTTATACATTTGGTTTCACCATGTAGAAATTACAGCTGTGTTAATACATAGCCCTCCCCCGCCCCCCCATTTCAGAGCACCATAATGTTTGGAAACATGGCTTCACAGGCGTTTGTAATTGCTCAGGTGTGCTTAATTGCCTCCTTAATGCAGGTGTATGAGAGTTCTCAACACCAAGTCTTTCCTCCAGTCTTTCCATTATCTTTGGAAATTTGTATTGCTGTTTATCAACATGAGGACCAAAGTTGTGCCAATGAAAGTCAAAGAAGCCACTATGAGAATGACAAACAAGAATAAAACTGTTAGAGACATCAGCCAAACCTTAGGCTTACTAAAATCAACTGTTTGGAACATCATTAAGAAGAAAGAGAGCACTGGTGAGCTTACTAATCGCAAAGGGACTGGCAGGCCAAGGAAGACCTCCACAGCTGATGACAGAAGAATTTTCTCCATAATAAAGAAAAAAAACCCAAACACCTGTCCGACAGATCAGAAACACTCTTCAGGTGTGGATTTGTCAATGGACACTGTCTGCAGAAGACTTCATGACCAGAAATACACAGGCTACACTGCAAGATGAAACTACCGGTTAGCCGCAAAAATAGGATAGCTGGGTTACAGTTTGCCATGCAGTACTTAAAAGAGCACCCATAGTTCTGGAAAAAGGTCTTGTGGACAGATGAGATGAAGATTAACTTATATCAGAGTGTTGGCAAGAGCAAAGTATGGAGGAGAGAAAGAACTGCCCAAGATCCAAAGCATACCATATCATCTGTGAAACACGGTGGGGGGTGTGTTATGGCCTGGGCACGTATGGCTACTGAAGGTACTGGCTCACTTATTTTCATTGATAACTGCTGATTGTAGTAGCATAATAAATTCTGAAGTGTATGGACACATACTAGCTGCTCAAGTTCAAATAAATGCCTCATAATTCATTGGCCGGCGGTTCATTCTACAGCAAGACAATGATCCCAAACATACTGCTGAAGCAACAAAGGAATTTTTCAAAGCTAGAAAATGGTCAATTCTTCAGTGGTCAAATCAATCACCCGATCTGAACCCAATTAAGCATGCCTTATATATGCTGAAGGGAGCGCTGAAGGGAATACTGAAGGGGACTTACCCCCAAAACAATCATAAGCTAAAGATGGCTGCAATACAGGCCTGGCAGAGCATCACCAAAGAAGACACACAGCAAATGGTGATATCCATGAATCGCAGGCTTCAAGCAGTCATTGCATGCAAAGGATATGCAACAAAATACTAAACATGATTACTTTCATTTTCATGACTGTGTCCCAAACATTATAGTGCTCTGAAATGGGGCGGTCTATGTATAAAAGCTGCTGTAATTTCTACATGGCGAAAACCAAAATGTATAAAAATGGCCTTAATTAAAATCGGACAATGTGCACTTTAACTACATGTGACTTGTTTCTATTACAAATCTCAAATTGTGGAGTGCAGAGGCAAAAAATTAATGATGGATCTTTGTCCCAAACATTATGGAGGGCACTGTATCCGACTGAAGAATTAAGATCAATGTTAATGTAAAAAAAAAATAATCTGACATTGATTAGGCTATGCAGTCTATTGAGACTGCTCCAAATTTTAATAATATCCAATTAAGAGTGATCATCACCTAATTTAAATCCACTATCTCACATTAACCTTTCAACACTGCCACAAACGGCTGTGGAGACCAAGTCAATGGATATTTTTAAGGTGGAGATTGACAGATTCTTGATTACTCAGGGTGTCAGGGATAATGGGGAGAAGGCATGAGAATGGGGTTGAGAGGGAAAGATAGATCACCCACGATTGAATGGCAGAGTAGACTTGATGGGCCAAATGGCCTAATGCTGCTCCTATCACATGAACATTTGATAACTTTAATATTCAAATAAAAAATACCAATGTACTTGGGCTCTCCATAATGGCTAATATTCACAGCCCTGTTGAAAAGATAACTCCAAAGACGCCAAATCATTTGATCATTTGCATCTTGGTCTAAATATTTGGCTGACTATTCTGACTTCATCTTGGGTTCCAGTTTCTCGAAAAGATGAAATATCCTCCCAAAATTGAATTGAATTGATTGAATTGAATCCTTTATTTGTCATTCAGTCCTTTCGGTCTGAACAAAATGTCGTTGCCTGCAGCCATACATTTAATAATAAACAACACACAATCAACACAAATTAACATCCACCACAGTGAGTCCACCAAGCACCTCCTCACTGTGATGGAGGCAAAAGATTTAGGGTTGCTGTCTCTTCCCTCCTCTTCTCCCTCTGCGCTGAGGCCATACCCCACCGGGCAATGGTAAGTCAGTCCCGCGGTTCAAGCTCCGCGGCCCGGGGGTGGTCGAAACTGCCGCCCTCCAGTCCGGCAGCCGCAGCTGTTGCCACGGGAGCTCCGGAAGACAGGCATCAACCTGTGACACGCGGGCTCCCGACGATGTCGTCCACTGGCCCGCGGACGAGCCCCGGATCCAGGTCGCCGCCGCCAAAACACCGCCTCAGCTGCCGGAGCACCGTCTCAGCCCCGCACCGGGCCTCCCCCACGCGCCATTCCAGCCCCGAGCCGGGCCGCCTTCACGGGAGCGTCTCAGCCCCGCACCAGGCCGCCCACACGGGAGCGTCTCAGCCCCGCACCGGGCCGCCCTCACAGGAGCGCCATTCCAGCCCCGAGCCGGGCCGCCCTCATGGGAGCGTCTCAGCCCCGCACCGGGCCGCCCCTATGGGAGCGCCTTCCAGCCGGGAGCCGGGCCGCCCACACGGGAGTGTCTCAGCCCCACGCCGTCCGCCCTCACCGGAGCGCCGAGTCGTGCCACTGCCTGAAAGGCGCCGCAGCTCGAAGACGGCCAGCCTCGCGTTGGTAAGTCCTGGCTGGCTCTACCTCCGGATCCTCGAGGTCGGTCGCAGGTTGGAGGCCGCCAGCTCCGCCATTAGGCCTCAGCTCAGACGGGGGAAGAGAAGGGGGATACGACAAGAAAGTCGCACTCCCCCGAAGGGAGAGACAGAAAGCCCTGTTTCACCCCCCCACATGACACAACCTAATAACCAAAAATATAACTGAACAAGACAAAAAAAACGACACAAAAAAGTAAAAACAGACAGACTGCAGGCGAGCCGCAGCCGTTTCACAGCGCCGCCACTTCCGGATCTAGCAAAATCTACCCATCAATCCTTTTAAGAATGTCAATCTTTATTTTTAAATTAAATCACATCTAGTTATTCTAAAGTCTATCTCATATAACTTTCTATTCAATGTATTCCTTATTTAAAATCACCAGAATCATATGTCAGTCAAATGGAGATCTGCTGCATTCTGTATTACAAGGAGCCAAAACTGCACACAATACCATGCATATCAATACCATGCAATACCATACTCATCAAGTCCTTTGTATTTTAACCGTCTTTATTCTTATATTTTGGTCATGTTATTTGCTCTATGGGTTTGGTGAATCTGTATTTTATCTTTACATGGTTAGTGTCCAAGGATACCCAATATTCATAATTGTGCACCTTTTTTAAATAATATTCTACTCCACTATTTTTCCTTACACAATGGAGTACTTCAAACTTCTCTACATTTTAAGCCACTCGTGTACACATACTGACATTGTCTATTACCCACAGTTGCAGTGCTCCAATGGTGGTTTTATTCCTGAAGGGAATATGTATTCTTTGCAAGCTACATTTGCTGTTATTTGTCTGGTTATTGTCTGGCATCATTTAAACTAACGTCCCAATTTAAAAGCTGTAGAAGGGTCCCAACTCAAAATGGCACCTGTCAATTCCATGCACAAATGCTGCTCTTTGCTGTCAACATAAGGTGGGGTGGAACAAATTGATTTTAGAGAAAGGTTTAATTACTCTACAAACAGCAAAGAGAAAATACTTAGATCATTGCAGAGATGTATGGTGTCACTATATGCTGCTTGAAGTCCAAATCAGATACAGCAGACTCACAAGCATGAAGCAGCAAGTAGATCTAACCAGCAACCAAGTTGCAGATTTTAATGGTGGGTTACCTCTCTCGTAGCTTGGAACTAGGAGCTGGAAATCTAATAAATTCTAAAAAATAAAAACTAATAAATGTGAATACCTTACACGATATCTTCTGAAACAGGAAGACAAAATTGAGTCTTTTGATCTATGTGACTCTCATTGCAGCATTGTAAAATGTCATTTGAAACTGTATATTTCACGACATCAAACAAAGATCAGTGGGTAGCAATCTGACCTCAGTCAAAATAATTTGATTTTAATTTTCACTCCACAAGCTTAACCAAAAATATATGAGGCTGAGGTAGTGCTGTGCTACTGGACACAACTTTTTGTGTAAGATTATAAAACAAAGATCCCACTCCTCTCTCTGGTGGAAGTAAAATATCCAATGGTACTATTGGACATCTCCCTGGCTAATATTTATTGCATAATCAAAATGATTAAAACCAAGTTATCTGGTCAGTATCACATTACCATTTGTCAGCCCTTGCTATGTGCATATTGACTATAGTGACTGCATTAACACGGAGATGCCTTCAAGCATCTCGGCATGAAGTGCTATCATATAAAATTTTCTTTTCGTATTGTTAATACCGTAGACTTTTGTTGATTTATTTATGTTCCAAAGGAAATCAATTAATTTCATCCTTTTTCATTTCAGGTTTAGTTCTTTTTTAATTTCTTGATTCTGCCATGTGTCAGACCTGGAGGCCACTGACATATCCTCAGAAGCAAATTAAAGAGCTGTTCTCATTCCAAGCAACCAATGCGTTTTGTACCTCATTTATAATGCAGAGCTTGCTTTCACAAGTGGTATCTATACACTTACCCTCTGATTAGTACAAACACATGGTGTTTTTGCCAGTTACATATGCTAGCACCCAAGAAATAAAGCTAATCGCACCTTGTCTGTCTAATATTAGATCACAATCATTGCTGTAGCAATCACAAATATTCTGTTTGCTTTTCTAAGAATGCTGGATTGGGTGAATCAAAACTGTTTGTCAAAATAATAATTCACTACCTAATGCCACTGAGCCACTTGCTTATGAAGAATTTTAATGGGATATGGTTTGAGATGTTATGATGTATGGGGGCATTCAAAGCTCATGGCCTCAACAATCAAACTTACACCAAATATCCTATATATCATTTGGGGGAATGTTTAAGAAGGAACTGCAGATGCTGGAAAATTGAAGGTAGATAAAATGCTGGAGAAACCCAGCGGGTGAGGCACCATCTATAGAGCGAAGGAAATAGTCAACGTTTCGGGTCGAGACCCTTCCTCAGACTGATGTGAGGGTGGAGGGGGGGGGACGAAGAAAGGAAGAGGTGGAGACAGTGGGCTGAGGGAGAGCTGAGAAGGGGAGGATAAAGTAGGCACGACCTGAAATGTTCATACCGCTGGGGTGCACCCCAGCCTCCCATCAGTAGCCCCCCCCCCCCCCCCCCCACCCTCCCATCAGTCTGAGGAAGGGTCTCAACCCAAAATGTTGCCTATTTCCTTCGCTCCATAGAAGCTGCCTCTCCCGCTGAGTTTCTTCAGCATTTTTGTCTATCTATCATTTGGGGGAAAACCTTTTTATCCATAAAACAATTAAAATATGGCATTTGCTCCCACAGTAAGTAGCTGAACCAATAGCCAGGATGTTTAGTTTAGAGATACAGCTTGGAAACAAGCCCTTCGGCCCACCGAGTCCGCGCTGACCAGCGATCCCCGTACACTAGCACTATCCCACACAAAACTAAGGACACTTTTTACATTTACTAAGCCAATGAACCTACAAACCTGCACTTCTTTGGAGTGTGGGAGGAAACCGAAGATCTTGGAGAAAACACATGCAGGTCAAGGGGAGAACATGCGAACGCCGTACAGACAGCGCCTGCAGTCGGGGTCGAACCCAGGTTTCCGGCGCTGCATTCGCTGCAAGGCAGCAACTCTACCGCTGCTTTAAGGTAATCTCATGAGGAAGAATATACTAAGGAATAAATGGAGTATAGACATAGTCATACAGAATGGAAACAGTCCCTCTGGCCCAACTCATCCAATCTAGTCCGATTAGAAACGGGAATAGTGCCGGAGGATTGGCGTACTGCGCATGTTGTTCCATTGTTTAAAAAGGGGTCTAAGAGTAAACCTAGCAATTATAGACCTGTTAGTTTGACGTCAGTGGTGGGCAAATTAATGGAAAGGATACTTAGAGATAATATATATAAGCATCTGGATAAACAGGGTCTGATTAGGAACAGTCAACATGGATTTGTGCCTGGAAGGTCATGTTTGACTAAACTTCTTGAATTTTTTGAACAGGTTACTCAGGAAATTGATGAGGGTAAAGCAGTGGATGTTGTATATATGGACTTCAGTAAGGCCTTTGACAAGGTTCCTCACGGAAGGTTGGTTAAGAAGGTTCAATGGTTGGGGATTAATGGAGGAGTAGCAAGATGGATTCAACAGTGGCTGAATGGGAGATGCCAGAGAGTAATGGCGGATGGTTTTTTGTCAGGTTGGAGGCCAGTTACTAGTGGGGTGCCACAGGGATCTGTGTTGGGTCCACTGTTGTTTGTCATGTACATCAATGATCTGGATGATGGTGTGGTAAATTGGATTAGTAAGTATGCAGATGATACTAAGATAGGTGGGGTTGTGGATAATGAAGTAGATTTTCAAAGTCTACAGAGAGATTTATGCCAGTTGGAAGAGTGGGCTGAAAGATGGCAGATGGAGTTTAATGCTGATAAGTGTGAGGTGCTACATCTTGGCAGGACAAATCAAAATAGGACGTACATGGTAAATGGTAGGGAATTGAAGAATGCAGGTGAACAGAGGGATCTGGGAATAACTGTACACTGTTCCCTGAAAGTGGAATCTCATGTAGATAGGGTGGTAAAGAAAGCTTTTGGTGTGCTGGCCTTTATAAATCAGAGCATTGAGTATAGAAGTTGGGATGTAATTATTAAAATTGTACAAGGCATTGGTGAAGCCAATTCTGGAGTATGGTGTACAATTTTGGTCGCCTAATTATAGGAAGGATGTCAACAAAATAGAGAAAGTACAGAGGAGATTTACTAGAATGTTGCCTGGGTTTCAGCAACTAAGTTACAGAGAAAGGTTGAACAAGTTAGGGCTTTATTCTTTGGAGCGCAGAAGGTTAAGGGGGGACTTGATAGAGGTCTTTAAAATGATGAGAGGGATAGACAGAGTTGACGTGGATAAGCTTTTCCCACTAAGAGTAGGGAAGATTCAAACAAGGGGACATGACTCGAGAATTAAGGGACAGAAGTTTAGGGGTAACATGAGGGGGAACTTCTTTACTCAGAGAGTGGTGGCTGTGTGGAATGAGCTTCCAGTGAAGGTGGTCGAGGCAGGTTCGTTTTTATCATTTAAAAATAAATTGGATAGTTATATGGACGGGAAAGGTATGGAGGGTTATGGTCTGAACGCAGGTGTATGGGACTAGGGGAGAATACGTGTTCGGCACGGACTAGAAGGGTCGAGATGGCCTGTTTCCATGCTGTAATTGTTATATGGTTATATGGTTATATGATTAGCCCCTAAACCTTTTGTGTGTCTTTTAAATGTTTTTATTGCAGCTGCCTCAATTACTTGCTCTGGTAACTTGTTCCAAATGCCCATCCCACTTTGTGTGAACAAGTTGCCCTTCAGGTTCTAATTAAATATTTTCCCTTTCACCTTAAACCTATGCCTTCTCGTTCTCGATTTCCCCTAGCCTGCGAAAAAGACTAGTCTTCTGGCACTTCACCCATGTCTAATGATGATTCATAAATTTCAGCCATGGCTCCTGCAATTTCCTCTCTAGCTTTCCACAGTGCCCTTGTAATATATCTGTTCAGGTCTGGGAGATTCATTTAGCTTCAAATGTTTTCGGACATTCAGCACCTCATTGACCACAACATGGACTGTCCTCAAGGCATTATCATTAACATTCCAAGTTATCCCTTTGCCTGCATACAACCTTGCAAGTTCCTCTCCAACACCATCTAAGGTGACCCTGCCCCAATTTTGAACTTTAACTTGTGGACCAGTCCTGATTCTATTCATAACTATCTTAAAGCTAATTGAACAGTGATCGCTGGTCCCAGACACTTCAGTCACTGTCTAACTTCAGTCAATTCCCTAAGAGTTGGCCAAGCTTTGGCTTTTCCCTTGTAGGACCCAACACATATCGCCTGAGGAAAGCTTCCTGAACACACTTGACAGATTTGTGCATTTTGCCTAATTCCCTGTATCCACTCAGCAGGACCTCATCCCTTTTCTTACCCATGTAATATGTGCCAATCGACACAATGACTTCTGGTATAGCCTTGATATACCCTGGACTCTAGCACCACTGTGAAGGCCCTGCCCTGGTTTGACTTTCCAAAAGTTCAACACCTCTCACTTACCCGAATTAAACTCCATTAGCCATTCCTTGGCCCTATTGTCCAGCAGATCAAGATCCTGATGTTATAGAAACATAGAAAAATAGATGCAGGAGTAGGCCATTCAGCCCTTCTAGCCACCACCACCATTCAATATGATCATGGCTGATCATCTAAAATCAGTACCCAGTTCCTGCTTTTTCCCCCCATATCCCTTGATTCCTTTCTTGATAACTCTCGTTAGTGAATAGGATATAAAGAGGTTTGTTTGATGCATAAACACAATAAAGATAAATCAGTGCCAATAAACTAGTGCTTGTATTATGATTTCCATGACATTTTATAAGATGACAGTTTCAGATTTAATGTCTTACATGAGCTGAACTCAGCAGGGGTGATAATTCATGCACAACACTTGATCTCAGTCCTTGAAGGTTTCGGAGAGAAAAACTAGCTTTCATGCTGTGATTTAAGGAAGACACATCTATTGATCACTGAAAGCATATGTGCTCATTGTTGGAAAACTTTCTGAATCCAACTAGCAAATACAAGGTTAAGGATTGCATTTATCCTTTATGATATTCAGTTGTGGCTCAAATAAAAGATAGTTCTGAAATTTCAGAATTAAGGCACAATTTTGGTATAAAACATTATAAAAAAACAGAATTTTCATCGGATGAACTGAAATCTGCAGAGCACCATCTGTGTACATTAACGTATCCAACATTATATAACATTAAAATATCCCAATTTTATGGCTTTTGAAAAAAGTTGATCATGATTTTCATGATATCAAAAATAGTAATGTTGATTGCATCAATGAAAAATGCTTTGCTTTATTAACCTGATCATATAATTAAACATTTTCATTGCGTTTAAATCCTTGAAACATTTCCATGACTGCTCCAGTCCTAAAGCCCCAATTTTCTACATTCCTCTATTTTCATCCTTTTCGGCATTCACAATTTTCTTCTTTCCTCCACTGGGAATGCAGCTCGTTTTCTGATTGTTTGGTTGCGCAGAAAGGAAACATGATTTTTTTTTTTTAAACCATTAAATGCTGCAGGGGAGAGGAGTGAAAAACCAAGAATGCAGGGCTATGTCCTGCTCAGGTCTGAGAATAAAGCACGAGAGTGGGGGATGGACGATACAGAGATAAAGGGTCAGAGATAAAGAAAATGGAGAGCAGAGGAGTGAGAAAAGGTGGAGGGGACAGGAGCAGAACTTGAGGGAAGGTGGCAAAGAACAGAAGGACGGGAGAAAAAATATAAAGAGATGGCAAGAGAAAGGGGATAGGGAAAAGTGAGTGAGGGGCTATGGAGAAGAGAGAGAGGAGTGAAAGGTAAAAGTGGGAGTGAAGAAAGAAGGCAGAGGGAGCAGGATGGGCAAGGGAAAGAGAAAGGGTAAAGATACATAAGGTAAAGGGGGGAGCTATGTATGGGAGATGTAGGAAAGGAAAGAAGGTCCAAGCCATGAGAAATTACATGCAACTACAAACCTAGACAGGGCAGTTAAAGTAGATACTGATCACTCCAGGACATTGAGGAATAAAAATGGAAGGTCGAAGGTCAAGAGTGGGTATTCCAGAGAGTTTATTGTCATGCGTCCCAGATAGGACAATTAAATTATTGCTTTGCTTCAGCACAATAGAATATAGTAGGTATAAAAACAGAACAGATCAGTGTGACCATATACCATTGGATATATATATATATATATAGATATATATATATATATATATACACACACACACACACACACACATATATACACACACACACACACATATATATATATACACACACACATACATAAATAAGGATATAAAGTGCAATAGGCTAATTAAAGTTCAGGTTTTATTTGAGTTGAGTTTAATAGCCTGATGGCTGCAGGGAAGTAGTTATTCCTGAACCTGGATGTTGCAGATTTCAAGCTCCTGTACCTTCTACCTGAAGGCAGCGGAGAGATTAGTGTGTGGCCAGGATGGTGTGGGTCCTTGATGATGCTGCCAGCCTTTTTGAGGTAATGACTGCAATAGATCCCCTTGATGGTAGGGAGGTCAGAGCCAATGATGGACTGGGCAGTGTTTACAACTTTTTGCAGTCTTTTCCACTCCTGGGCGCACAAGTTGCCGAACCAAGCCACGATGCAACTGGTCAGCATGCTCTCTACTGTGCACCTGTAGAAGTTTGAGAGAGTCCTCCTCGACATACCGACTCTCCTTAACCTTCTCAGGAAGTAGAGGTGCTGATGTGCTTTCTTAATTATTGCATCAGTGTTCTGGGACCAGGAGAGATCTTCGGAAATATGCACGCCCAGGAATTTGAAGCTCTTGACCCTTTCCACCATCGACCCGTTGATATAAACGGGACTGTGGGTCCCCATCCTACCCCTTCCAAAGTCCACAATCAGTTCCTTGGTTTTGCTGGTGTTGAGAGCCAGGTTATTGTGCTGACACCATTTGGTCAGTTGGTCGATCTCACTTCTATACTCTGACTCGTCTCCATCAGTGATACTTCCCACAACAGTCGTGTCGTTGCGAACTTGATGATGGAGTTTGCCCTATGACCGTCTACGCAGTAATGAGTATAGCAGGGGGCTGAGCACGCAGCCTTGAGGTGCTCCCATGCTGATTGTTATCGAGGCTGACACATTTCCACCAATGCGAACAGTCTGTGAATGAGGAAGTCGAGGATCCAATTACAGAGGGATGCGCAGAGACCCAGTTCTGAGAGCTTGGTAACCAGCTTGGAGGGGATGATTGTATTAAATGCCGAATGAATAACAGCCTGACATATGAGTTTTTGTTGTCCAAGTGGTCCAGAGTGGAGTGGAGAGCCAGCGAGATCGCATCCACCGTTGATCTGTTGTGGCGGTAAGTGAACTGCAGTGGGTCCAGGTTTTTCTAGAGGAATGAGTTTATTTGCGCCATGATCAGCCTCTCATAGCACTTCATCACCACAGACGTTAGTGCCAGAGGTCAATAGTCATTGAGGCACGTCACCTTGCTCTTCTTGGGCACCGGTATTATATCGGTGGGATTAGGCCAAGGGTCTGAGCTGGACTGTGGATGGAAGAAGGGTCTTTTCCGAGTGAGACCACAGTGGGTGGCAGGAACTAGAGAATCCATTGTGGGAGAAGAAGTACGTGGGGATGTGTAGAAATTTGTCGATGTAAAACTGTTTTATGAAAACTCTGATTTCCAATCCGTGCAAGAGATTAATTGAAACTTGAATAATTTACCATCTTACCATGAGCTGTACGCCAATGTGATTTCCATTAAGAGTTTCATCTAACTGCCACAAGAACAAAAATTCATAAATAATGCTTCTCAGAAATACCCACTGTCCAGAAAACCAGACAGAAGTGTGCACTGCTGAGCAGTCCAAGAGATTTTGCATCAGAGGCAAATACCAGAGGTATTGAAACATATCCCAGCTGTAAGTGGAAAAAAATAACTTCCACTGCCGTTCCCACATCAGCTGCTGTGCATGAAAAAAAATATCATGCAACTGTGATACTAATGACAGTACTGTAATCCTTCACAGTTACACGGTAATAACGGCATAGGACTAAGATGGAAGGAGGTACTGGATATTTTTGGCTTTTTATAAATAGCATTTAAAAAGCTTCAAACCTTCCAATGTAACTGTATTTTGAGAAATGAGAAGATGCACCTAGCATTTATTCAACATATTTTTAGATAATTTATACTGAGAGTAAGAGCTAAGGGTATATAAAACACAATAAAACAATGAAAGGAGGATTTAAAAAGGGGTATAAGGAAATTATAATTACTCGCTCTACAAAGCCTTGAATGCACTAGGCATCAACGGAATGGAGAGGAGTAGAGCCATCAAGAACACCACAGAGGCAGTGGAGACAGCATTGAGATGGCTCTGGATCAGGAGAGGAGGTCCAGGGGGTGTAGCGAATGCCACCTGAACGCAAGTTGTGGTCTGATCAACCACGGCTGGGTCGCCTAGGTGAGGGTGTCTGATCAACCACGGCTGGATGAGGGTGTATGAGCAGGACTGTAGGGCACAGAGGAGGCATGGGTGACGGCTCCAAACACAATATCAGGGGATGTGGGGGAAATCATATTTACTTTAGAAGAGGATATCTCAGATGTCCTAGAGTGGAAAGCCTCATCTTGGGAGTAGATGTGGTGGAGATAGAGAAACTGAGAGTAAAGGATAGCATCCTTGCATGAGGCAGGGTATGAGGAGGTGTAGTCATGGAATGTACCAAGAATATTGGTGAACAGCGATCCAGAGAGAAACAAAGGACTTTAGGAAATAAACAAGTAAAAAATAGCACTTGGGAAATTGGTGAGCTTGAAAGCCAAAATATCCCATGGACGTTATGATCTTCATCCCAGTGCTTTAAAAGAAATAGTCATACAAATAATGGATGCTCTTGTTGTAATCTTCTAAAATTCAGAATTGTTTCTGAGGATTGGAGAGAAGCCAATTAAATTTCATAATTAGGGAAGAGAGAGTGAAAACAAAGAACTAGTAATGTTAATGGTAGGGAAAATGTTGTAATCGAGAATGCAGGATGTAAAAACAATGAATTGGATTTAGTAAATTCGGCATAGATTTTATAAATAAAAATTGTGCTTGACTGATATGTGATGTAGAATCTTTAGGGGAGAGGCCAATGGATGTAGCCTGTCTGGATTTTCAGAAGACTTTTAATAAGATTTCACACTGGAGGTTTGTCAGTAACGCTGCCCACATAACACTGGGGGCAATATATTGATATGAATTGAAAGTAGAGATGCACCGTAAAGCATCCTATCGGGATGCACCACAGCTTGGTATGGTAACTGATCTGCCTAAGACCACAAAAAACTGCAAGTGAGTTGTGGACACAGCCCTGTCCATCAGGCAAACCAGCCTTCCCCAATCCCCCACGCTTTCAAGACTCTACACCATGCTGTCGCAGGAAAACAGCCAATGGAATAAAAGACTGCTTACACCCATCACTGTCTCTTTTTCCTGTTGGGCAGAAGTTGCAAAAGCTTGAAAGCACAATCTACCTGATTCAAGAACAGCTTCTTCCCTGCAGTTGTCAGACTCTTGAAGGTACCTCTTGTATGTCAAGCAGGTATTGTCAATCTTCCAGCCTACCTCATTGTAGCTCTTGTACAGATTTGATCACTTTGTAACAATATATTCTGCACTCTGCATATTTTCTATTTACGTGTGTGGTATGAATAAATCCATGTGTGTAACGATTTGCCTGCGCAGCACACAAAACAAACGTTTTCACTGTATCTTGGTACACATGACAATAACAAAACAATACCAATGCCAAATTGGTTATTGCATGGAAACCAGAGCATTGAAGTAAACAGATCTTTTCAGTTTAACAGGTTTTGACTCATAGGGCATCAGAGTGCTTGTTCTGTTACCATCTACATCTATAATTTGGATGAGGGAACAACATTTATATTGCCATCCTGCTGATGGTACCAAATTAGGTGGTATTTTGAAAATGGAAAAAGATGGAAAGAAGCTGCAGGAAGTAATCGGGAAGCTGTGTGTGTGGGTGAGAACATGGTAGAACATAGACATATAAAGTGTGGTTACTGAAGGCTTACATACAGGTCCTGCATGCAATTAGGTGGTCAATTAGTCCGTTTGTCTTAATATGAAATGATCTAAGTAGAATAGTATAGAAGAATTAGTGAAACTTGTGTTGATAAGACTGCGCGGGGAACATTATGTATAGTCCTGTTCTCTTTACCAAATAATTTCTTTAGCATACATGGAGTGCAGTGAGAATTCACTTGATTGCTTCCAGGAACAGTGGATTTGCTGCATGAGGAGATATTGAGAAGATTGTAACTGTACTCCAAAGAATTTAGAAAAATGAAAGGACAGCTGAATGATAATTACAAACTTATACAGGCTCAATGGACTGGATGTTTCCTCTGGCCGAGGAGTCTTAAACCAGAGATCATAATATCAGAATAAATAAGCTGGGCTTTGGAATAAGAAAACATTTATTCACTCAGGTGATGGGGATTCTTAACTCTGGTAGGAAGAGGAGGCGCAATCAAATTCAGTCAAAAGTGTGACATATCACTGACATATAATGATATATATTGACATATCACTGGATATTAAGAGAATCAAGGGATATGGAAAACATCCAGGAAACTGGTGCTGAAGTAAATGATCAGCCAGGCTTGAAACACTGGATGGCATACCCTTGCTTAAATTCATATGCTTTTATCTGCAACATTGAATTAATAAGAAACATTTTTGCATGGGTCCAATTTCTGAGTGGCTGTTCTCAATGGCCTTTCTGAAGTGGAATTTGAGCATACAAATAACAGCGTCCATTAGTGCTAAAATGAGTCAGTTGTGAAACATAATTCCAGACTATTGTTGAAATTGGCCAAATAAATTATCCACAGGACACTAACAGTCAGCAGACAAGCCTATCATCTCAATGGTATGAATTAAAATTAAACTTTGGAAGCAGGCTAGAAATTTAACATTTGGTCATCTTGACAAAATCATTGCTTTAGATCATGAATAGTGGGGGTCAAGCACTGATCTCTCTGATATTGCACGAGTCACAACATGCCAAACTGAAAAGATATGTCCGGAGTGTGGTGACATTTTGCCAACAACCTAGCAGGATAATCTTAAATATACCAGTTCTCTGCCTGTAAAGTTGCTGCAAGTAAGAATTTCATGTTCCAGTTCACATCACGTGCACATGCTAAATAAGCATTCTTGAATTCTTCCTCTTGAATATAACTCCCTGCGCTATCCCAACTGTATTTTGAGATTATTTTCAATAGAGAGAACAGTACAAGTATGTTGTTCAAGAAGGAACTGCAGATGCTGGAAAATCGAAGGTAGACAAAATGCTGGAGAAACTCAGCGCGTGTGGCAGCATCTATGGAGCAAAGGAAATAGGCAGCGCTTTTCGGCCCGAAACATTGCCTATTTCCTTCGCTCCTTAGATGCTGCCGCACCCGCTGAGTTTCTCCAGTACAAGTACTTTTATATACATTATGATAAAAGATGGCTGTTTAAAGCAAGAGTTGTGTAAACTTTTGACAGACCAGACTACTAATAAAACACAAACATGTTTTTCTATCGGGAAGGAGTGACAGACAGTTCCATTATACGCTGCCTGCCTTAATGAAAGTTGCTCTTGAATCAAACCTGACAAATCACTTGATTAAACCAACATGTTCTGAGCTTCAGCCACAGCTTGTTATTCCGCTCTCATATTTTGTACATTAATCAGAGTTCTTCACAGTGGACTCTCAGCCACAGACTGTACATTTGAGGCACGATCACCAAGAGGCAAGATTGTGTTCATATGGACCACTGCAACAAGCTATGTGGTATGAATGCATAGTTTATATCTATCTTAATATTTCTCTAAGTGTTCTGTGATTACTGCTTTTCTCAAGAGGAAAGAACCAACAGAATTCCATTAAGTCTATATTTTTGAAGTCTATTCATTCATTATAATAAATGCTAGCCTCCACAGCAATTTGTTGCTTTGTCACAGTAGTAGTACATAATAAATGTAGTATTAAGTGTGAGCCAGTTTTAAAATGCAGTTTAAGGCTGCATGAACACAGTGACCAGAATACTATTGCCTTTAATGCAATTAAAAAAAAGTTGGATCCTAATACAAGCACAAAGAGTCCAGACTTTGCAACGGTTGATTTCAATGTGATAGAGAGAGATTGAGACTGACAAATTATTTTGAATAATACTGCCCTTTAGTACATGCATTAAAATGCATTTTGTTGTGATGATGTGGGTCTTCCAACTGAATCATACTGGAGAGGAAATTAACGTTCTGAGGCATGCTTACACACCTTTTTCCTGCTAAGATCCTGCAAGGGATCATATCAGTCTTCAGATTGAGGAAAGAAATGGGTGGCATGCCTCTAGCTTAAATCAGACATTCTCCATTCTAAGGCTCTGTAGTCCAACTCACTGCTAGAACTTGTTACTGTCACTTTTAATTGTGAATTTAGATTAGACACAACATGGAAACAGGCCTTTCGGCTCACTGCCTACAGGTATATACCTGTTTATACTAATCCTATGTATCCCACTTTCTCATCCATTGCTTACAAATTAGGCACAATTTTATAGAGGCCATTTAACCAACAAAACACAAGTCGTTAGGATGTCAGGGAAAACCAGAACACCCACGGGAAACTCAGGTGGTCTCAGGGATACTGTGCAAAGTAAACACTATCAGCACCCAATTAACTCGACACAAACCACCAAAATTAAATTTCAGATTTTGTTTATTATTAAAGTAATTTACTTCTGATTTATTATTTCCAGCCATAATGAAATACTTATAACTGGAAAAACTCTATTTCCTGGCATTATCAAAAACACCTTACTGCTTTCACACTGTGTCTTTGACGTCTCAAGCAAAGTAAGGTAATCAGTAAAGTTAACATTAAGCAATCACATTATTATTCAAGGCTCATTTAAAATTGGGCATGTTCATTTTTTTCCTGGAGCACATCAACAATTGATAGGAACTCATTATTTGTTTTGGTGTCAAAAACATAGGTCGTATTAAGCTGCCATATAGCTATTACAATTTATGACAAATTCATTAATAATGTTTAAATGGGAATTAAAAGGCATAATTTCTGTGCAGCTAACTATTGCGTTGACTCGTTATTCAGATTGCATACTGTAAGATAAAATACAGTTTATAAAACCCAATGACAATGTACGATTTATTCAATAGAGGCACAGAGCGATGCAGATCGGAAACAAATTTTTCGACCCAATTTGTCAAAGTTGGGCAAGTTGCCTATTGTTGAACTAGTCTCACTTGGTTGCCCATATTCTTCCAAACCTTTCCATGTACCTGATGAAGTGTCATTTAAATGTTGTAATTGTAACCACTTCTACCACTTTCTCTGGCACATTCCAAATATGCAATACCCAGTGTGAAAAAATTGCCCCTCGGGTCCCTGTTGAATCTATTCCCTCTCAAATACAGAAACTTCACATTACAACTACTACTTTGTGGTC
Organism: Leucoraja erinaceus; assembly: GCF_028641065.1. NCBI lineage: Eukaryota > Metazoa > Chordata > Chondrichthyes > Rajiformes > Rajidae > Leucoraja > Leucoraja erinaceus. The sequence continues at coordinate 16,041,085 of NC_073392.1, read as the reverse complement.
AGGAGATAAAGTGCTGAATTGTGATTAGCTGCTTTCAGGTGTGGTGAAAGCCTCCGTAAGTGAACAATATAATCCAATTTGCTCATGTCAATCTAACCACTAAGTGGTACTGGCATAACCACAAGTGTACTGGAAGCAGTTGACCAAACAGTCCAGAGTGGATAATGTAATAGGCCATTCTCACAGGGCGACTTGATGCAAGAGTTAACTAGAGTTGAACATCGTGGGAACCTCGTGCGATAACCGTACGGTATTCGTGGACCACCGTGGACCACCTTGGCGTTAACGGCAGGTACTCGTGTAACTTGGTGACTCGGGAGAAAATTCAAGCAAGCTTGAATTTCTCCAAGAGTGACTTGTACACTTGTGGTTGAACATTGCAACATTATATGGACGTAGTGGCCAGTGCGATATCCGTAATAATTCTTGCGTTTACCGTGGGAACTCCTGCGAACGGTGAACCCGGAAGCTGGACAGAGGGGACAGAAGGTGAGTAAAAATTGTCTTCTGTGGGATTGAATTTAAAAAATAAAGATTTGCATCCGCATATGGACATCAACTTATTCATGAGTTATGTTAAGAAAATAACTATAATCTTTAAAAGGGACTTTACTGAAAGGTCCCGCATTTTTATGGTCCGTGAGAAATTTTTCACATGTACTTCTTTGAGAGATACAGCTCGGAGTCCTCGCCGACTAGCGATCGATGCCTTTCCGAAGCAGGGTCCGGAACGCTACCAATCAATGTTCTCCAGAGACCCGTGTAAGGAGTGAACTGCACATGCTGGTTTAAACCGAAGACAGACACAAAAAGCTGGAGTAACTCAGCGAGTCAAGCAGCATCTCTGGAGAAAAATAGGTGATGTTTCGGGACGAGACACATCTTCAGACTCAATTCCGATTAGGATGTCTGAAGAAGGGTTCCGATTCGAATCGCCACCTATTCTTTTTCTCCAGAGATGCTGCCTGACCCGCTGACTTACTCCAGCTTTTTATGTTTTTCTTCCCAGATCTGACTTACCTGCTGAGTTACACCAACATTTTGTGTCCTTTTGTGCGTATTAACCAGCATCTGCAGTTCCTTTAGACATTATCTAACTTCAGATTTTAGAGATATAGCGCGGAAACAGGCCCTTCGGCCCACCGAGTCCTCGCCGACTACCTATTCTTATACACTCCAGGAACAATTTTACAATGTTACCGAAGCCGATTAACTTACAAACCTGTAATCTCTGGAGTGTGAGAGGAAACCGGTGCACTCGGAGAAAACCCACGCGGTCACAGGGAGAACATACAAACTCCATACAGGCTGCACCCATGGTCAGGATCGAACCCCGGTCTCTGGTGCTGTGAGGCAGCAACTCTACCACTGTGCCGCATGTGGTCAGATTTAATAAATTGCTGGTGTTGCTTCCAAAGACAGAGGCATTGATAATATTAGATCAGAATTGCATCTTTCCGCTAATAGAGTCAATTATTAGTCAATTAATAATAGAATCAATTATTGTTGGTGACATTTCACCTACGAATATCAGACTATTTTCGCAGAGGTAAGGGCCAATTAGGCATAGCAAAAGGTATGAACACTTTTAAACATTTTTTTCCAACTATTTTGTCAAATACAAATACAGGGAGAATGATCAAAGTGCTCACATGGCTCACTCTGTTAGAAGCGTTCTGAGTTTAAATTTTCCACGTATTCCTTCTTAAAATATACATTTTTGTGTGGCCAGGGGTGTGATTGAGAACAGCTGGGAAAGGGCGGAGGGGGCGTCACGAATAACAGCGTTTCCCTGGCCATATTATGGCCCATTCCCCAACCGTAACATTAATCAAGCTCTGTCTAACTCCGCCTTCACACCATCCCTCTGTGACATGGGTTAGTCAGCGCTGGGCGGGCTGTGGGCCGAATGGCCTGCCAACGGGAGTCAGAGACTGACACTGAGATCCATTGTGCAGGAAGGAACTGCGGATGCTGGTTTTTACCGAAGATAGACACAAACGCCACCTGTTCATTTTCTCCAGATATGTTGCCTGACCCATTGAGTTACTCCAACATTTTGTGTCTGTGTTCACTATGAACATTGAATTATTTGTGTGTAATTATTTTAGGTAACTTACACTCTCTCTCTCTCTCTCTCTTCCCCGTCCACCCCCTCCTGCCCCCCCACCCCCCCTCTCCCATGCAGTAAATGTCAGTTAACCAGGCCAAGGTTTGCAACAATGGTCCCCTCTTGGGATCACACTATCCCTAGCCAACAATTGGCCTATCAGGGAACCAAATATAGAGATAAAGTGCTGGAGTGACTCAGTGGGTCAGGCAGCATCTCTGGAGGAAAGGGTTAGGCGACATTTCGGGTCGGGACCCCTCTTCAAAATACCCTGCTGAGGTCATCTGTTGTTGGCCCTGATTTGTCCCGGTCTTTTCTTGCTTCCAGTTCCCCCCTACAATCATCCCGAAGAAGGGTCCCGACCAAAAATGGAATCTATTCTTTTTCTCCAGAGATGCTGCTTGGCCCGCTAAGTTACTCCAGCATTTTGTGTCTAACTTGCTGATTCAGACAGTTTTTGATTATCAAGGATTCTGCGCTGACTCTTTACTCTGAAACACACGTTGGAAATTTAAACTTGGGCGCAACTAACATCGTCTAAGTAATGTGGCATCTTCCTGCAGTAAACTCACGGCATTAGTACAGGCATGTCTCAGAATGAGCCAATTCAACCAAGGGAGGATATTTATAGTGTGTGAAAAAAAAAGTGACATAATTTGTGCCACGTGACATTTCACAGTTCACAATGTTCATTCAAGATTTAACGGGAAAACTCGGGAGACGGACAACTCACTCGCACAAATAACAGAAATGCCGAGTACCGTGGGAACTCTTTATCTACCCCCCGTTATATCGTGTGATATTGTGCTAGACCACGACCACTTCACTCTGGTTACATCTTGCGTCAAGTCGACCCTGTGAGAATGGCCTATAACACATCATCCATGTAACATTCAGAAAGCATTGAGAGCTAAAGAAGGGAAATAGTACGTAATGCAAATGAAACCTTACATTAAAAAATGAGTTGATTCAATTATTACTTATGTGGAGCTGGATAAATGATTGTAAGATCTGGAGCTCTTTTGGAAGTGCTAGTTTATGATAAATCAGACTGAGCACAATGTGATTGTCACAGTTCTTTTCACTTCAGCCAAACATACAGGCGACAATTCTGATCACATTCACTTGGGTTAAGATATGTTCAGAGGTCAGTATCTTCTGGCAAACAATGACCCAAGAGTCTCCTCTTATTTTTTCTTCAGGGGACTCGCTTCACCCAAAACATTTATTGCTTTTATTTCAGATTTCCAGCATCTTAGTGGGCAAGAGGTTGTTTGTACGTTAGTCACTGAAAATTGAGATTTCAATGTTCATTGAATTATGTTGTAAGCTATCCACTGAATTCTCCAATTTTAGGTAACATGCAACCACCTTTTTTCCTTCCCCTCCTCTCCATGCCTGTATGTCCCACCTAGACTCAAACTCATTTCTCCTCTCGCCGCCTCCCCCACAACCTTCCTCCGACCTATATTATTCTCTCTGGCTTCACCATTCACACTTCTTCTAACCTTATCGCACACCTTTTGTCTTTTTCATTTCTGGCCTTTGTCATCCTGACCTGTATCCACCTATCACTTGCCAGCCTTTGTCCTGCCCATTCTCTCTTCCAGCTTTCGTCTCCCCCCATCCACCACAATCAGTCTGAAGAAGGGTCCTGACCTAAAACATTGCCTATCATGTTCTTCAGACATGCTGCCAGACCCACTTAGTTATTCCAGCCCTTTGTCTTTTTTTTGTAAACCAGCATCTGTAGTTCCTTGTGTGGGAATTAGAAACTAGCCAATGTATTTTTCAGCAATAATTTGAGTCCATAATTAATAGTGTGACTGGATATTATGAAAGCATTGAACTGATCAAAAGTCCACCATGTAATTATGAATAGGTTATATCTAACTAACCCGATCAAATATTTTGAAATGGTGACATGGGAATATCTATGGACAGGATTTATAATAATATTGACCTGTAAAATCTATTTAAGTGCCTCATAAAAGATCAGTTAATATTGTAGCACATGAAAATGAAAAGATCATAAGATCATGTGATAGGAGAAGAATTAAGCCATTTGTCCCATCAAGTCTACTCCGCCATTCAATCATGGCTGATCTATCTCTCCCTCCTACCCCATTTTCCTGCCCTCTGCCCATAACCTCTGACCCGTACTAATCAAAAATCCATATGTCCATCTTAAATATATCCACTGACGGCCTCCACAGCCTTCTATGGCAAATAATTCCACATTCACCACCCTCTGATTAAAGAAATTCCTCCTCATCTCCTTCATAAAAGAATGTCCTTTAATTCGGAGGTTATGACTAGACGCCTAGTCCTAGACTCTCCCACTAGTGGAAACATCCTCTCCACATCCACTCTATCCAAGCCTTTCATTATTCTGTAAATATCAATGAGGCCCCTCTCATTCTTCTAAACTGCAGCGAATACATAGAAACATAGAAACATAGAAATTAGGTGCAGGAGTAGGCCATTCAGCCCTTCGAGCCTGCACCGCCATTCAATATGATCATGGCTGGTCATCCAACTCAGTATCCCGTACCTGCCTTCTCTCCATACCCCCTGATCCCCTTAGCCACAAGGGCCACATCTAACTCCCTCTTAAATATAGCCAATGAACTGGCCTCAACTACCCTCTGTGGCAGAGAGTTCCAGAGATTCACCACTCTTTACAGGCCCAGTGCCATCAAACGCTCATCATATGTTAACCTACTCATTCCTAGGATCATTCTTATAAACCCCCTCTGAACCCTCTGCAGACCCAACACATACTTCCTCATATATGGTGCCCAAAATTGCTCACAATATTCCAAGTGCAGCCTGACCAGCACCTTATGGAGCCTCAGCATTACATCCCTATTTTTGTATGCAAGCTCTCTCAAAATAAATGCTAGCATTGCATTTGCTTTCTTTACTAACGATTCGAAATGCAGATTAACTTTTCCTTTATTAATTCAATCAGAAAACAATTTATTTTATCTGGTTACAAAGTTGGCTGGATGGCTAAAGACCGAGAGGACTTGGAATTAAAGTGGTTTTAACAAAAATAGAAAAAGCTAGAAATATTCAGCACATCAGGTAGCATTGACAGAGAGAAACAGAGTGGAGGTTTCAAGCCACTGGTGCTCAGCAGAACTCTGAAAATTTAGGTACAAAGAAAGGATCAAAATGGAACGCATGTAATAGTGTGGAAGGCAGGAGAGTTTAAATGAGCGTATATAAAAATGCTGGAGAAACTCAGCGGGTGCAGCAGCATCTATGGAGTGAAGGAAATAGGCAACGTTTCGGGCCAAAACCCTTCGCCCGCTGCTGCACCCGCTGAGTTTCTCCAGCATTTTTGTGTACCTTCGATTTTCCAGCATCTGCAGTTCCTTCTTAAACAAAGAGTTTAAATGAGCGATGGGTGACAGTACAAAGTGAAAGGAAGTAAAGTAGGACAAGGGAACCAAAGGTCAGTCTAAAGCAGGTGTTAAACAGCATATTTGTCAGACTAGGAATCTAAAACAAAATTGGTGAAAGAATGACAAACCAAAATGCACCCAGAAGGCCATTTGGAAGATTAGTGTGCTTGGTTGTAGGAGGAGGTGCTGTTACATAGGCTTACGTTGTGCTTAGCTGGAACAATGTATTAGGCTGAGGGCAAAGAGGTCACAATTAGAATGAAATGTAGAAGTAAAATGACTAGAGACTGCAAGTTTATGTTACACAAGTAGTGGCCTGTAAGGATTTATGTTGATGCTGCAGCTACTTATCGCATTTATAAATATCCTGGTCGATGGGATAAAATGTCATCTAGCTGAGAATGCTGTATATCATTGTGTCAGATATGCAGATAAAGGCATTACATGACAAAAATGTTATAAGAATAATCGAATCAATTCCAATTTAGGCAAATCTTACATCACTTGAGATCTATAAACAGTGTACCTCCTAAATATAAGAAAACAGAAGCATGGAGATTAGAGACACTTTGGGGTCCAACTAAATAAATAATGAGAATCACATGAACAGGCACAGAAAATATTTAGAGAGGTACACAGAACACAAGAAATATCTGTACACACAAATTATGCAAAATTTGGAACTTTCATTTGCAGATAAGAAATGACTCAAATTTCAGATCATAGGTAAACATAGAAACATAGAAAATAGGTGCAGGAGTAGGCCATTTGGCCCTTCGAGCCTGCACCGCCATTCAATATGATCATGACTGATCATCCAACTCAGAATCCTGTTCCTGCCTTCTCTCCATACCCCCTGATCCCTTTAGCCACAAGGGCCACATCTAACTCCCTCTTAAATATAGCCAATGAACTGGCCTCAACTACCTTCTGCGGCAGAGAATTCCAGAGATTCACCACTCTCTGTGTGAAAAAAGTTTTCCTCATCTCGGTCCTAAAAGATTTCCCCCTTATCCTTAAACTATGACCCCTTGCTCTGGACTTCCCCAACATCGAACCCATTAAGAATTTTGTAAGTTTCTATAAGATCCCCCCTCATTCTTCTAAATTCTAGCGAGTACAAACCGAGTCTATCCAGTCTTTCTTCATATGAAAGTCCTGACATCCCAGGAATCAGTCTGGTGAACCTTCTCTGTACTCCCTCTATGGCAAGAATGTCTTTCCTCAGATTAGGAGACCAAAACTGTACGCAATACTCCAGGTGTGGTCTCACCAAGACCCTGTACAACTGCAGTACAACCTCCCTGCTCCTATACTCAAATCAAAGGTAGATAGATAAATAAATTCATACAGATTTGTCAATGCAGAGTACCAAGGGGTTGTGGCAAAGATGGGTGTTGCTGGGTTTAGCTATCAATTGGAGTTGTTTGGTAGGACAGGCTGGTGGATGAAAATATCTTTATGATGCTATACATGGCCGGAAAAACGAATTAAATTGAAAAACAATGCCTAATTTGTTTCAATTAATTAATGGTACCTAACCGACTAGGTTACTTCATTGATTGCATTTACTGTAATACAATTTCTATCAATAAATTGAATGATTATTTTTTTGGATATCTGAACTGAATGAAAGCGATATCTCTTTTACAAACACAATGTTTGGTATGGGCTTCGCTGGCAAGGTTGCCATTCATTATCCAATGCATGATTTGCTTAGCCAGCACACGTCAGTTCAGTAGATTTTTACAACAATCTGACAGATTCATAATTACTTTTACTGATACCAGTCTTTTATTACCATTAAAAAAAAATGCAATCAAACAATTAAAGCGATTTAAAGGTTTTTGGTGGTCGTAAATACGTTAGTTGTTATCCTCAGTGGTCCTGGGCAGATTGAGCATGGAGCAATTTATGATTAGAAGCTGAGTCAACATAGTTTCATGAAGGGAAGATTGTATTTGACAAATCTGAAGACATTTTTGAGATTGTAACCAGTAGAGTAGATAAAGCAGAATTAGTGAACAAAATATATTAGAACTAACCAAAGGCATGTGATAACATATTACATTTAAACGGTTGTGATGCAAAAAAAAAAAACATTGCTTGAAAAGTGTATCGGTTAAAGTACAGAAAATATAGAAATAAACTGGTTCTTTCCAGATTGGCAGAAATTTGTGGATCATTAGAGGTGGTCTTGGAGGGGAGCATCTTGGACAATACAGCTCACCCCCTCCATGACACACTGGTCAACCTGAGGCGCACCTTCAGCAACAGACTGGATCCACCAAGATGCAGCACAGAACGTCACAGGAGATCCTTTTTCTCTGTGGCTATCAAACTGTACAATTCCTCCCCCTTCTGTCGTGGGGTAGGCTGGCCAGCCCCCCTCCCCAATCCCCCACATCCCCAATCGCATCCCCAATCCTGGACTTTAATTTCATGTTTCATGTATCTTGTTGTGTTTTATGACTGTTGGGAGACCAATTTCCGTCCTGGGATAAAGTGCTATCATATCGTATTCACATGAAACACATCTGTGCTCTCATTGAAGCACAATTTATAACAGATGAAAGGTCAGAATGTTACACATTCAAGTTTGCTGATGAGGAATGCCGGGTAAAAAATTGAATGAATAATTCTGGCAGGATGGGCTTTCTCAAAGAGAAACCAGATAATGTGATTATGAATTGAGAAATCTATGATCAACGTTTTCGTTGCAATGTTATTTATGGCCATGCTGTGGGAAAATGAATTTTTCTCCTCACTCACATGATGGGCAAAGACTGAGTTGACAGATGGCAAGTTATTATCTTGTCTTTCAGCCGAGGTGCAAGTTTTTCCAGATTTGATACGTGCCGTTCAGAACAGCTCATTCCTGTTTCAGATAATCACAGGCATTTTGTGTATTCCTACATTACAATAGGTATGCTTGCAAAGGACCATTTCTGTAAAGAAATTCGGGTGGTCATGAGGTTAGGCAGGTACTATATAAATGCAAATCCATTGATATTTACTTTTCCTATTGTACATGTACAAATAATTTTATTATTGAATATATACAGACTAGATCCAGCGTCTCTTGGTTAAAGCAAGCTCACGTGCCAAAAATGCTCACTATATCTTCAAGGCGAAGGAGACACAAGTGCAAAATGAAGAGATCTTTGAAAATGTGGGGGGAAAAACATCAGTTTTGTCAGGCCAGTCACTTGGTACAACTTGGAACAAGAACTTGCTGCAGACTTTGTAGTGGTCCAGGTTCAACCATAATCTTTCAGTGGATACATTCCTAATTCCAGGTTCCTAAGGCAGTTACAAGGAAAATCTACATATTGACAGGAAAGGGTATTGACTACATATTTAATCATACTAGCATCCTCTCATTATTTCACTCGTTGCTAGATTTAGTGGGCTTGACTGGGGCCTGGAAAAGAATATGCACTACTCAGTAAATAAAATGAGTCCCTGAATGATCAGAAAAATGAGCCTGAAATGTTTTTAATAATGAGTGCATATCTTCCTTTCTCTTTGAACATGGATTAGAAATAAAAGGTGGATAAAATAATTGCAACCTGCAGGTTTGGACATGTAGCTCAGGAAATGAACAACCAAATGCAGCAAAATAGAACAGCATTTTCTTAACAACACCAGCCACCGTGTAGGAAAGATCAGCAGATGCTGGTTGAAATCGAAGATAAGACACAAAATGGTGGTGTAACTCAGCAGGACAGGTAGCATCTCCGGAGAGAAGGAATGGGTGACGTTTCGGGTCGAGTTACCTGTCTGCCGAGTTGTCCTGCTGAGTTACTCCAACATTTCAGGTCGATACCCTTCATCAGATCAGTCTGAAGAAGGGTCTTGATGCAAAACGTCACCCATTCCTTCTCTCCAGAGATGCTGGCTGGCCCGCAGAGTTACTCCAGCATTTTGTGTCTATCAGCCACTGATTAATAGGTTGTCAGTTCTGCATCTTGGGAGCCTCTTTACCTCAAACTCTTTTATTCCCTCCTCTGAGTTTATAGTTTTCAGCCGCTCGAGCGCTCATAATTCTCCCTCCTTTGATCGACTTGCTCAGTGATCACCTTTCTAATAGCTGCATGTGGTTAGCGTAGGGATGAGACATTGCTGAATAACAAAATGGATATTCCTTTGAAAACTCACTCACTTCATGCAAAGTATTGTAATCCATAACAAGGAAAAGCTGTGAAACATATCATAACAAAGTACCTGATACTTCAGTACAAAAATCTCTGGACTTGGAACAAATTGCCTGATAGTGGGAGTGAATATAAATTATTGTAATGCCATGCTGCTGAGGAATGCTTCTCACTTGTAGAGCTGAAAATTCAAATAAGACCACAGTGTGAAGTCATTCTCCTTTCGCCGGATCAAATTTGCCGCCTGTGGCTGGGGCTCGAGAACTCCAGCTGGGAGCCGGTAGATCCGTTCCCATTACAGACTTCCGTGGTTGACTTTGCGGGCCATTATCGTGGATAAGTCAGAAAGGCTTTGGAACCAAGGGTGCTGGAAAATCAGTGGTGGACCTGTAGTAAATGGTTTCTCAGATTCTTACTAAATAACTATCAGACTTTGAAAAGCCGGTATCACTGTATCAAGTTTATCAATTTTATTAAATTAAACAAAAAAATTGTAATTGGATTTTGAATAAATGTGCAATTAATTGTTACTATTTTGAATTTTATCGTGTTATTGTCTTCCTTAGTGGGTCATGCAAACTGCCATCCTGAATAATGCTTTTTATAGGGTAGGGCGGTGGGTACAAGGGATGAGTTTATGAAATCAAGGGGGGCCTGCAAAAGTTTGGGAACCACCAGTGTAAACAAAAATCCACCCAAATAAAAGGGTTAACAAAAACTTCACAGGAAATAACTGAAGGAAAGGAGGAGTGATGACATTTGATAGGCAAGATCTTTAGAAGCCCACAGGAAATTTTTGCAGCCTTTGAGTGTGGTAAACAATGAGGTGGACCTTACGAGAACAGTGATTCTGGCAGAATAGGCAGACATGTGATGCCTGAAATTTATTGTAGAGAAATGCGAGGTGAAGGTGGAAAGTACAGAGGAAGACAATAAAGAGTATAGTTATAAACTATGCGTAAGAACAGAGGGACCTGGGCAATTATGTATTAACATTTTTTGAATGTGGCAAGACAAGTCGGCGGAGTGGTTAGTGTAGAATATGGAATTTGGATTTTATTACTAGAGGTATAGATTATAAAAACAGGGAAGTCATGTTGTACTTTTATTAGTCAGCAAGGCTTTAACAACAGGACTGCATCCAATTCTGTTTAGAGATGTGGCATGGAAACAGGCCGTTTGACCCACTGAGTATGATCTGGGAGTCTAGCTTACTTCATTGACAAACAAATGTCAGAGAGAGGCTTTTGCCTGGAAATATTTAGGCTGACCACTTATCAAAGACATTTATCATGTCTTTTATCATGACAATCACAAATTGCTGAGAACTGCACTGAATAAACTCATTCAGAATAGAAAACATGTAACATTAATATAATATCCACTGTTCTGTTGCATAGCAACTCACAGATACTGTCAGCTTTCTTGTCTTTTTAACGGTGTCATTGAAAGGTTCATCAGAAACAACTACAACAAATTTTGAATAATGATACGAGAGGAAAGAAAACCCCTCTGGGAGATGAATGATCCTATGAAGCCTCTTCACAGTGTGCATTTTGAATTGATTCCTTACAGTGCTGAGAATCTGCCGCAGTAACTCATGTGCTGGCACAAGCTGACGCTGATCTTCAAGAACAGAAGCATCAAGTTCACAACCTTATCGGTCTTCCTGATTCGGTTTAATTGCAATCACAGTATTCACACAAAATGCTGTAATCTCAAACTCTGAAAGACAACTGCTGGTTCAGCGAAGTGAGATTCTGTTTCCTACACCAGGTGTTCTTTGTACAAGTCCACAAATTCACCACTGACTTCTTATGATGAATTATTGAAATCTGTGCTGAATTTTACACTAGGTAGAAAATGCTTTGTGCTTATTCTATGAAGATTCAGCCAGCAGAGATGGGGAGACATTTTATAGATAGTGTAAACAGATTAAAAAATATAGGCAGCATAAATATTAGGAACTTATTTAGTAGGTCTTATGATCCTTCAGGTCTGTGCCTCTATTCAAAAATATCATGGTTAATTCTATTTTAGCCTCAGGTTCTCTTTCCTGGCTATTCCCCATTAATTGATTAGCAGAAAATCTCATTCAGCCTTGAAGTGATTTAATAATTAACTTTCCATACACATAAAATTCTACAATGTAAATTATTTTCATTTTAAATGGAAGGCCACTTATTCAGAAACTATGCATCCCACTCAGTTTTCTTCATCTCAATGAAACAAGACCAAGTCTCTTCAGAATCTTTCATACTTCAATAAGATAATTTCTCATTCTTCTAAATTCCAATAAATTTAGGCCACAACCTTTCATCATAAATCACCCCCTTTACACCTAAAACCAATCCCTTCATACCTAGAATCAATCCAGCGAACCCTCTCTGAAATGTCTCCAGTGTGATTACATCCCTCTTAAATGTAACTGGCCAAAACTGTATGCAGTATTCTGGGTATGGTGTCACTTCCACCCTGTATAATTGCAGTAAAACGTCCCAATTTCATACTGAACCCCCTTACAAATTTCTACCCCGCAAGAATATGGAAGTTCCTTTGTGCAATAGTCTCTCATGTAAATAATAGTCTTTTTATTTACTCTTTGTACTTTGTACCAAAGTAAATATACTTATATTTTCCGACATTACAATTTGACCACTGCTTAACCTATCTGTATCTCTTTCCAGACTCTGTGTCTTCCCCATAACTTGCTTTCCAGATCTTTTCATAACCTCAGCATATTTTAATCATAAGAGAGTTGTAGTAAAGGAACAATATCTTTGGCCCACCAAGTCTGCACTGACCATCAACCACACATTTCCATTAATTCTAGATTAATACATTTTTAATTGTTTTATTATATTAAGCCCTTCCATTTAATCAATATAGATGAACAATAGTAGAGACTCCAACATTGATATCTGACACTTCACTAGTTGTTGAAAAAGATTACTTATCCGAGCTTGTTTCCTGTTGGTTGGTCAATTCCTTATTAAATGCTTTACCCAAAATGACATGACATTATCTCAGGCAATAACCATAAATGTGGGTGTTTTATGAATGCTTTTTTTAGATATCTAAATTCATTACTTTCAGTTTCTATGCTACGAGTTAAGTTTCCAATAAACCTTAATGTGTTATACATTATTTCTCTTTTCAACAAATTCACAACTGTTGTCATTTTGATTTTCTACATGTTTCGCTGCTTTTTTTTAGTATAATATACATTTTCGTCAAAAAGAATAAATACTAATTTTTATTTTATAACATGAACCCCTCGAGATTTGATATAAAATAATATTGATTTATGAGGAGACAAGGAACTGCAGTTGCTGGTTTACAAAAAATGACATATTGCTGAAGCAGGTCAGGTAGCCTCTGGAGAACATGAATTAGGCGACATTTTGGGTCAGGACCCTTCTTCAGAATTTGTGTCTTTAAAAAAAAAAAAAAAAAAAAGGAATATTTTGTCTGTGCAACTATAATTTGACTACAAATTAAATGAAAGTCACTCTGGTCTGAAGACAGATTCTAATTCAATTATCCCATTATCATGAAGCAAGAGACTCCAACCTGCAAAAGCATAACATCTGCCGCGATATTTTTCAAATTAGTTTGGGCATTTGGAGTTATCTTGTTGTCGCAGTTTGAAAAAGGATTCCAAACTATTCAGGTTACAAGAAAGAAAAAAATCAAGATCAAGCCACAGTTTCAACCAATAATAATGGATTTGAAGATAGTTTCTCACACTAAATTCTTCATGGGGATGAAATGAGCATCCTCTGATATGTTCAGACAGATTAAAAACTGCACTTATCCCTTGGTCTCTGATGAAACTGCAATGGGAGATGCGTTTTATTTCAGGATCAATATTTTTGCTGTCAGTTTGTATGACCTTTGTTATAGAGATTTCTATCCTTTTACATTTGTCACACCTATCATAAACCAGCGAATATGTTGTATGCATTGCCATTTTCCATTAGTTCTACAAGAATTCTGAGGCCCATGAGTACATTATTCACCTGATGTTATTTTATTGAATGACTTTCATTTCTTCAGCATACTGAGCTTACATTTATGGTTACTAGCTGACATAAATGACACCATGAGATTTTTACAAATGCATTGAACTGTTTAAAAAAAAGTAATATTGATTAAAATTGCAAAAATAGACAAATAAAAGTTGGGAGGTCATGTTCCTGTAGCACAATACATTGGTGAGGCCACATTTAGAGTATTGTGTTCAGCTTTCATCACCCTGTTATATGATAAATGTTAAGCTGGAAAGGGTGTAGAGAAGATTTATGAGGATGTTGCCAGGACATCCAGGGCCTGAGCTACAGGGAGAGGCTGAGCAGGCTCAGACTTTATTCCTTGGAGCGTAGGTGGATGAGGAGTGATCTTATAGAGATGTGTAAGATCATGAGAGGAATAGATAGGATAAACGCACAGATTATTTTACCCAGACTAGGGGAATCAAGAACCAGAGGACATAGGTTTAAAAGGAACATGATTAGTAAGGATGTCAAAGGTTACAGGGAGAAAGCAGGAGAATCGGATTGAGAGGGAAAAATCAGCCATGATCAAATGGCAGAATATACTTGATGTGCCTAATTCTGCTCCTTTGACTTATGAACTTGTATTTCTGAATGTTGGGTAAAGAGAATCATAGCCCTTGTGATATTTATATCTTCCAGGCATGCACTGTCAACAACAGCATCTGCGCCCAAGAAAATACATTAGAGAATGATTGTGATCCATTGAACTGTATCCCTGTAATGTATTTACTGCTTTCAGGTCACAAAACAAATATCCTCTTTTGTCTAACCAGATGGACAGTACAGTGAAAGCAGAGAGTGAGAAGTATCTGCAGGATGCACATAAAGGTCGACCCATCCCTATATTTGCCACTGGCCAACATCAATGTGTAAAAGAAGAAAGGCCAAAAATTGAGGCACTGAGTTGGAAAATGAATTACTATTATTGTTTCTATTAGGCTGGAGTGGAACCCAGAGTCAACTAGATATATCACAATGACAAAACTTGGAGAGTTGGTTAATCATTTTGAAGATCAGCTTACCTTTCTCATCATCAGAAGTGTTCATGCCAAATAAAAGTATTAGCATTAGCATTTGCCGTCAGTATTATCGTGAAATAGGCAGCAATGAGGTTTGTACATGATTAATTTTGCAATTAAATGCTGAAGATGGTGGTTGTGACTCATTGCCCCTCTGCAGGTTGTAATGTTTAGCTACCTCCTTTACTGTGATCAAGGAAAATCAGTAAACTTTAACATTGCAAAATTCATGAACCTCTCTCACTTTGAAGTGCTCTGATGATAATGGACTGAACTGAGCTGAGCTGCCTGTGGCTGGTGGTTCTGAAGGGAACAGCCGGTGTTCAGACTCTCGCACGCAAGCACATCCTGAGTTTTACACCAATCCATCATGAGTCAAGGATGAGCAGAATGACAGATGCCGGTGCATCTGTCACTGAGTAGGGATTCTTGTATCAGACAAAACATTCGGTTATTTCTGTTATTATTTTGATCCATATGGGATTACAGCAAGGAAACATGTCTTTCACCCAACGAGTCCACACCAACCATCAAGTTTTACATTAGTCATACCCTAACCCATATTATTCTCCCCACATTCCCATCAACTCCACCCCTCCCAAATTCTACCAGTTGTCCACACAACTAGAGGCAATTTACAGTGACCAATTAATCCACCAACCAACATTTCACGTGGTTAATCTTTTGATGGCATTTTAAAATGTTTTCATTCAATTCAGCTTTGAACACATATTTGAAGCATTTTTGCAGTTTTTCAAAGGACTTTGAATATCAGATGCATTCAATAAGTGTTGCAGAGCTTTGCAGAATTTGATGAGAGACAAGGAACACCTGCAGCTTTGCTGCCTCATCTGTAGATACTGGAAGATTAGATCCACATATATATACAACTCAGTGTGAATATGATGCAAGATGTTAAGGTCAGCATTTCTAGCCCATCCGATAGTTGTTCCTGAACTGAGTGGCTTGTTGGGACATTTCAGACGGCATTTAACAGTCAACCACGTTGATTGGTCTGAAGTAACACATGGCCACACTGGACAAGGGCAACAGATTTCTTCCAAAAAAAGTGACCATTGAATCTGATGGATTTTTATGACAATCAGTTGATTCTATGGTCATCATGATTAATATTTACCCATGCTTTGTTGCCTGAGGTATGAGATTATAATGGCACACAAAATCATAAGTGCTTCTTATTTCTGCTAAATACTATGTATGTGGTATGTCTTTTGATAAATAGTTTAAATTGTGATGAAATAGAATTTTAAAACAAATTTAAACTTCTACCATACGTCACAATTTTTATAATATGGTCAATAAAATATTTTAAATATTAGCTAAATCTGATCATTTCTGTCCTTGTTTGCCACCTGTAAGCTTTCTCCAATACCCGTCTTATCCGCTTGATGGCCTGAACAATACTGAATGCTTTAACTGACAACTGGTGACTAAGTAATATAGGGAATTAGAATAGGGAATTTCAGGTCAGCAATATCAGAAAATTCGTGTGAATATCTTTCTTTGTGGTGAAGGTGAGCAATTTAGTGCCACAAGTAGTAATGGGTGACTTTAATTAGGCAGTGTGGTGTAAAGAAGATTCAACGATGGACAGATGGGCACAGCATTTTGCATGATGATTCATTTGAGGAATTGAAATAGAAATCAATCAATATTTTAAAATGATTTTGTTTCCTCTGAGTCTTAAAAAATGGAAGAACATTCTATTATCCATTTTACTTTATTGCAGCTAATGTATTTAATATCTGAATTAATTGACAGGTACTGGCATGCATACTTATGTTCTAGGCTCCAAGTAAACACGTATTATTGCAAACATTTAATATCTGTAAAAATTATGCTATGGATATTGATAATTTGACTAAATTGTTTATGTAGATGTGTAATCTGAAGTTATACTGACATCTTGGTGAGGCAAAGGATTTTAAACAGTTACTGAAAGTACACTAATTACACCCTTGGAGATATAAACTATCCTGCAGTTCCAATTCTGCAAGAAAACAATTAAAACTATTAAACAGTGGGAGACTTTGAGGCATTGGTGATAAGAAAGGGTGTTTTTGTGTGCATGTGTGTATGTATGTATGTGTGGGTGTGTGGAAGGAAGAGAATGCTTTCTTTGGCTGCAGCCTAACATTCATGGGCATTAAAGCACAATATAATTAATAGGAGTGACATGCCAAAAAAATGGATGAAAGTAAAAAGGAACATGTCAGACCACAATGCAGAGAAACAAATGTGGTATTAGATGACAAAATCCACTGATTTTGATAACTGAACTTGAAATCCATCGTTGGGATGGTAACGAGTTTAATAATAACAAGTGCTTGATCAATTCTGAATGTACCAAGATTTCAATTTTACTTAAATAAAGTTATTATATGTAGTCACAATGAACATTTCTTTCTGTGCAGGGAGCAAAATCTTACGGAGGAACTGACCTCTGCGTTTAGAGATCTTTTGAATCAGTCCCTTCATTTCAATATAGGCAAAGAAGCTAATTATATACCTTGTCTTTGTGGCTCAACAAATGCCTCTAGTTACTATTAGAAAAATATGGTAAACTATTTAGACGGGTCCTTCGGAATTAATGGAGGAACTAAACAAATCTGAGTGTTGTTCGAGGTCAGACAGTGGCTTACATGTTTGTAAAAAAAAAAAAAAGATGACCATAAGAGTCAATTAACCATAGACACAAAAAAACTGGATTAACACAGCAGGACAGGCAGCATCTCTGGAGAGGAGGAATGGGTGACGTTTTGGGTCGAGACTCTTCTTCAGACTGAGAATCAGGCAAGAGTGAAACGAGATATGGAAGGATACAAAGAACGTGCAAAGTGTGAAAAGAACAGATCAAAGCAGACGATGATCAAGGAGATGTACAATGGTTCATTGTTGGATTGGGGAAAGTTGACAACGAGGCATACAAACAGTAAAATTAATCAGGAAGACAGTGAAACTAGTAGAACTAGGGTGGGAGAGGGAAAAAGAGGGTAAGCAAGGATTACTTGAAGTTAGAGAAATCAATTATCATACTAGGTACACAAAATTGCTGGAGAAACTCAGCGGGTGCAGCAGCATCTATGGAGCAAAGGAAATAGGCGACGTTTCGGGCCGAAACCCTTCTTCAGACTGATGGGGGGTGGGGGGGGGAGAAGGAAGGAAAAAGGGGAAAAAGGAGAAGTTTCTCCAGCAATTTTGTGTACCTTCGATCTTCCAGCATCTGCAGTTCCTTCTTGAACACTCAATTATCATACTACTGGGTTGTAAGCTGCTCAAGCGAAATATGAGATCCTGTTCCTCCAATTTGCATTTTGCCTCACTTCATTGCAGCTGGACTCCAACCATGTGGTCTGATTTTAAAAGCTAATGAGGATTTTTTTTTTTAACAACAAAGTTAACAGAAAATATCCTTTAGCTACAATCAGTTTCTTACAATCTGGCCCGCATCTGTTGGTGCACCGCAAGCAAAAGCCTTCTGCTGTTTCCCATTCCTGTGAAATATCTAGATCCCCATACAATCTCATGTAGATTTGTGACGCGTGTTTTGCTGCCCTGCCTTACATCATGATGCAGCAGACTATCTTGAAATATAGTGTAGGTATCACCTAATCCTATCTCTCATTTCTCTCAGGAAATGGCCTATTGATCAGAAAATCAACCTGTCAGCTCAAGGGCAGGATGACACACAAAAGATCAATAGATAGGTACAAATGCAGCTATGTTCATCTGATAGGTGATAAAGTGATCAATTTGGTATTTGCTCCAAGCATACCGATTGTAGTATGTCACATATCAGCATAATCAACACGGGAAATTATGCCAAAAGGTCAATGCCCCTAAATACCGTAAGCAGATCACTGCAGAAGTGTGTTTGTAGTAAGTATGGACAGAGGGAATGAAATGTATAGGCGCTGCTGGAAAGACATGATATTGATGTGTGACTACTCATGCAAATGTTGCATGACATTTCTATAACATTAAATCAATAGTTTTCATTGTAATCATCCCTCCACCAACACAGATGTTCTCCTGGGAAGCAGTGCAGGCTGCAGCCCTATTCAACTGGGCACGAGTTCAGGAAAGTTTGTCTAAATTAAGCCAAGTGATATGATTCACATTCCTGACCTGCTTGAATATACTGGTCGTAAGTGATAGCAGTAGAATTAGGCCATTCGGCCCATCAAGTCTATGCCACCAACAATCATGGCTGATCTATCTCACCCTCCTAACCCCATTCTCCTGCTTTCTCCCCAAAACCTCTGACACGTATACAAATCAAGAATCTATCTATCTCTGCCTTAAAAATATCCACTGATGGCCACCACAGCCTTCTGTGGCAAATAATTCCACAGATTCACCACCCTCTGACTAAAGAAATGTCTCCTCATCTCCTTACTAAAAGAACATCCTTTAATTCTGAGGCTATAACCTCTAGTCCTAGACTCTTCCACTAGTGGAAACATCCTCTCCACATCCACTCTATCCAAGCCTTTCACTATTCTGTATGTTTCAATGAGATTCCCTCTCATTCTTCTAAACTCCATCGAGTACAGGCCCAGTGCCAACAAACGCTCATCATTGGTTAACCTACTCATTCCTGGGATCATTCTTGTAAACTGCTTGGTCACTTGGTCACTGCTCACCTTAATACTTTCTGTTTGTTCAAGCTTGTTACCAAGGTCAAAGAACCTGGTCTCTGTGCGTCCCTCTGCAATTGAACCTCAACTTCCTCATCCATAGACCACAGTCTGTTCGAATTGGCAGAAATACTTCATCCTCAGTAACAATTAGTACGGGAGCACCTCAAGGCTGCGTGCTCAGCCTCCTGCTCTACTCACTCTATACTCATGACTGTATAGCCGGACACAGTGCGAACTCCACCTTCAAGTTCGCCGAAGACACCACCGTTGCGGGACGAATTACAGATGGTGATGAGTCAGAGTATAGAAGTGAGATCGACCGATTGACCAAATGGTCCTAGGACAACCTGGCTCTCAATATCAGTAAAACCAAAGAACTGATTGTGGACTTTGGAAGAGGAAAATGAGGACCCACAATCTTGTTTATATCAATGGGACGTGGTGGACAGAATCAAATACTTCAAATTCCTGGGCATGCATATTTCCGAAGATCTTTCCTGGACCCAGCACACTGATGCAATTATAAAGAAAGCACATCAGCGTCTCTACTTCCTGAAAAGATTATGGAGATTCAGTATGTCAAAGCGGATTCTCTTGAACTTCTACAGTAGAGAGCATATTTGGCAACTTGGTTGCACCATGGCAACTTGAACGTGCAGGAACGAAAAAGATTGCAAAAAGTTGTAAATACTGCCCAGTCCATCACCGGCTCTGACCTCCCCACCATCGAAGGGATTTTTTGGAGTCGCTGCCTCAAAAAGGCAGCCAACATCATCAGAGACCCACACCATCCAGACCATGCACTCATTTCACCACTGCCATCGGGAAGAAGTACAGGAGCCTGAAAACTGTAATGTCCGGGTTCAGGAACAGCTACTTCCATACAGCCATCACCTTCAATGAACATGTTATGCTTTATTTCTCGACTTATTCACGACTTATTACTGATTAAAAGTTTTTAAAAATCAAAAGACTTTGAATTTAAAACGACCAGCTTCAACTGATGACATCACAATGGCTTGGCTAGCAGTGATCAACTTCACTGAATATTTCATCCAATATTTGACAAGTTATTCGTGATTAAAGTTTTAAAAATGCCCTTGCACAAGATTTTGACTGTTAAAATTATTCCTGCCAGCTTCCAACACACTTTGGTACAATGTTGCGACACAGGTACACTCTTAACTTTTCACCTCACAGGAGGGGGAGGGCGAATTGCTATTGCAACACGCAGGGCAAGTGCAATTGGATTTTTTTTTAAAGCCCACAGCTGAGGGAGGCAGGGGAGTGCTAGAATCTTACGTTGGGGAACGGCTTGAGTTTGAGGATTACGCCTCCTGTGGGGGCTATGGGTAGGGAACGGATGCATTGGGGAGTCTCCACTTGGCCTAGTATAACCACACGCACACGCGCACACACACACACTGTACAGAACTTTTTTTCCCTCTCTCTCCTTTATTATATTATTTATAGTGTACTATGTTTATATATTCTGTTGTGCTGCAGCAAGTAAGAATTTCATTGTTCTATCTGGGACATATGAGAATAAAATACTCTAGACCCTTGACATTGATACTTACACCATTTTAAAATGGTGCTCTTCTTGCTGGTCTTTGCCAATGGGCAGATTTAGGATTTTTTTTTTAACAGGAGTTATTAAAATACTAATTTCATCATCTTTAATGAACAAAACTGATATCTTCAATTCTGCACATCCTTCCATCATCCATATCGTATCAGTTATCAATGAGTTGTTAATTAGTGTACCTTAGGAAAGTGGTTCCTCTTCAGGCATTTCTTAATAAGCAAAAGGGGAGAGCGCAAATTATCCAGCAAAGGCGGTTACTTTCTATTATCTTTAAATTTGAGGAAAAATTAACCTTAGAGTACAAATAACATTTAAAAAAGAATCATATCTCAAGCAAACCCTTTTGTAATCCTTACCGGTCCTCCAATTCAGTAATCAAAACGTAATCATGCAATCTCTGGATTGGTGCTAATACAAAGGACCCAAATGTAATTCTCAAGAGAACAATCATTTAATACATATCCTGTGGAATACAGATCTTTTCCCCAAATTTTCCACAATTCAAACATGCACCAGTTTTTCTTTAAACACTCCTAATATATGATGTAACTTGTACTGCTTGTGGCTACAATTAATTAAGGAAGGTAAACAGCAGGACAACATGTTGCCACTGTACCTTGAAGTTCTAACACGTCACATTATAGAATTAAATGTCCCATGTACACACTCACATCTTAATTGAGTGCTGTTCACTGGGGTTATTCACCTTGGGAAGAGGTTAAAAGCAGAGATATGCAATCAAGAATAATACAATCAGAAGTGTTATTCATATTTTTGTTGTATGCATCATTTTTCAGCTCAAGAGAGGAAATTGTGGAGCATCATAAATAAGGAGATTTTCTTTTTAACCTTATTTTTCTTCAATATGCCAATGGAACTGCTGACTGCCATTTTATTTCTTTAAATCATGATGCAGCTTAAAAGGACTTAGTGAGGTCACATTTGGAGTATTGTGAGCAGTCCCGGTTGCCCCATGACAGCAAGAATGTGGAAACTTTGGAAAGGGAGCAGAGGATGTTTACTAGAATGATGCCTGGATTAGGGAGTATTAGCTACAGGAGAGATTGGACATATTTGGACTATTTTCTCTGAAACACCAGAGGCCGTGGAAAGATCTGATAGCAGTATATGAAATTATGAGAAGCATAGTTAGGGTAGACATTCAGAATCTTTTCTTCACCATCTATCCAAAAGACTTTTGGATAGGCATATGGATATGCAAGGAATGAAGAGATATGGGTTATGTGCAGGCAGATTTGGCATTATGTTTGGCACAGACATTGTGGGCTAAAGGGCCTGTTGTACTGTTCTATGTTCAACGCTCTTTGTTCTAAAAGGATAATGTAGGCTAAGGTGATTCTCTCACCGTGTATTCATGTTAAAATCAATAGGACAATGCTTGTAAGATTTATAAACTGTGGGCAAAATAAGAATGGCAACTAAATAAAATTATTATTATGCTGCACAGAAGGTACATAAGTGGTGAATCTCTGGAACTCTGCCACAGAGGGTAGTTGAGGCCAGTTCATTGGCTATATTTAAGAGGGAGTTAGATGTGGCCCTTGTGGCTAAGGGGATCAGGGGGTATGGAGAGAAGGCAGGTACGGGATACTGAGTTGGATGATCAGCCATGATCATATTGAATGGCGGTGCAGGCTCGAAGGGCTGAATGGCCTGCTCCTGCACCTAATTTCTATGTTTCTATGTTACATGAAAATTAATTGGTTGCTAGATTGAAATGGCTAAATGCTGCCTGCTTACAAGATTGCCCCTGCCATCTCTGATCTGTCATTGTATGAGGCATACATGAAAAAGGGCATTTTAATGAAAAGGTCAGGATCATAATAAACTACAGCTTAAATCTGTATGAGAAAACCCAATACTTCCCTCCTCTTCAAAGACACTGAAAAAAAAAACCATTCAGGCTGCGTGTTACATCAAATCAGTGCAATAGGTTCAGCAGCTTAGTAAATAAATCATTCAAGGAAATATGGTAGACACAAAATGCTGGAGTAACTCAGCGGGTCAGGCAGCATCTCTGGAGAGAACGAATGGGTGGCATTTCGGATGCTGAGGCCAAGATATTTTAAAGACAAATAATTGGACTCCTAGGTGTTATGACCTGTCCTCAGCCACACATAGGCAAACATTGGTTCTCAGCAACAAGACAAGAGGTTCTTTCTACATGACATACAAGACTGAAGCTTAAGTAGTTTATACATGTTTTCAGAACATCAGGGTTATGTAACTGCCCTACAATTCTCACCTATTATTTTTCAGTTTTCACTCTCTTCATGTCATGTTTTATTTATAGAGGTCAGAAATTCACAACTTGCAACTTAAACTCTTTGCAAATTGACGTCAGCGACTATAAATTGCAAATCTTAAGTTTCAAAGGCTAAATATAGATCTAGAAGATCAAATCCTCCATAGAACACAGCATTTCCTGTACTCCTGTGATTGTGGAATCATCATCTCTAGCCTGAACATTTTTTGGCAAATAACAGAAAAAACATTTCATTGGCAATCTGTGTTTATTAATTTTAGTTTGGAAGCAGGGAAAAAAATAGTTTTATTCTTTGACGCATTTATTTACAAACCACTGAAAATGAACACGAGATAAAACTCATGAAATTACATTTGGAATTTGATTACGACCATAAGTCTCCTCAGTAAATCTGTTTTATTGATCAGTAAAGTTATTGCCATTTGTTCGTGTGATAGGATTGGTGTCTCAGCAAGTCTTGACTGGGAGAGGGACAAAATACATGCAGCCTAGAGGGCTAGCAGAGAAAAAGAGCAGAACAAAAGATGTGCTGTGAAAATGATTTGTTCAATTTGAAATATCTGCATTGTCTACTATCTTTGGGTCACTGTACGAAAGATGTTCTGCTTTGGTGCTCCTGAAACTTTACGAAATTACCCCAGCCTGTATTTTTTTTCCTTTCCATTTCATTTAATGTATGGCATATCCGTAGGTGCAGCAAAGAAAATAAACTCCATGTAACAACTGTTAAAAGTAAAGGTGCATTGCAGGATTACATGCTATGCCATATCACTTCTCGAGGCAGAGTGAACTCCAAAGATGTCCATGGAAGGTTATGCCATTTGGGTGATATGACAAATTGCACCTCATCTAAAGAGAGAGACTGATCATCTTCCCCCTCAAACATTTTGTGGTATGAATTTACTTAAAGCGTTACATATTTATAAAGGATAGAGCAGCATAAAGGAAATAATTATTCAGTACTCTGCATGCATTTCAATGAAATCTGACAGGCTCACCACTGTATTAAAAAAAATACGACCAAATTGCATGTAACAAAGAATCTAAACCTTTTTGGAAGACAACTAATTATCCATGGCGAGAAATCCAGATTTTAGAGCCACCATCTCAGGTTAAGAGCTTAGCTATTTAGATTTACATTGAACAGAAATGTCTTCATTGAGTGGGCTGTGAACGTTTGGAATTCTGTACAGCATTCAATGCCCAGACCAATAACCTTTTTAAGTAGCATAAAAGTCAGGGTTTATGGGAATATGGCAGGAAATTGAAGTTGATCCAGAAAACCAGCAAAACGTTACTAAATGCAGAGTAGACCCAAGGAGCAATATGGTCTACTCGTGCCCCAAATTTCTTTTGTTTTGATCTCTCGATGCGAATGGTCACAATCAGGGACATGACTGGTTAGTCACATCATGAAAATCCACTAGAACAGATAATGGTGTGAGCGCAGCTGGATTACACTGGTAATCTTTTGTAAAAGATCATTGAGCAAAGCCCTAAATTGTAATTTCCTATTGACTTACATTGCCAATAAACTACTCAAATTGAAACCCGATAACCCAGCCAACACTGTGTGTGGTTGTGATGGTTTTGGCTAAAAGGAAGCACTTGTAAGTTGTCCAGCAGCTGAGAGAAATGTGAATTTGTGACGCTAACAATTAAAGGGCTGTTGCTTTTCACATATTTCTTGCTCAACAGCAGGTGACATTTCCAGTTCTCATTAGCAAATCCAATAGGAGGAAATTCACAGATTTCAGCTTTAGATCTTCCTTCCTCCCTATGGAAATAAAAACACTTAGTACTATCAAGTCTGAGGTAAACTCCTGTGTTACACTGATGATGCATCAGGTTGGAATCGATGAATTCATGCTTCTGCTAATGAAAACAAGAAGTGTCGCCTGCTGTTTAGCAAGAACGATGCGAGAGGAGACAGCCCTTTTATAAAAAGTGCTGCTGGTTTCACAATCTCGCATGTTTGAGAGCTCCTGAATAGCACACAAATGCAATTTCTAGCCTCGCTTGGAAATGGCAATTTGTCTTCACTTGTAACCAATGAGAACAAGCATACATATAAGACTAAAGGCATCAAAATCTGCGATACCCAACAGAACAAATGACTAATACTTTCCATCCTTCCATTCTCCATGGAAAATGATTACTGTGTTTGAAGCCATTACAAAGATTAAAGCTACCATTAGAACAGCAGCCACCTTCAGCAGATAAACAAACTGGAGTTCCTAGGTACTTAACTGGGTAGATTCTGGCCCATATGTTCATTTTCATTAAAATTTCATTTGATTGTATAAAGAAATGAGATAATTGTTTGTACCTTATTTACCAGTTCTGATGACATTCGAGTAATTACATTGAGATTTTCATACTATGTGCGAGAACAGCAAGTGAGTGCTGCCTTGCACTGGAAAGCATTAATCTTTTGCTGGATTGTGTCCAGATGCCTCCATTAGGCAGTCAATTACTAGGAAAAGACAGCAGTATGCCTGGATTATTTTTCCCATCTAAACTGATTCTCAGCCAGTGATAACACCCCTATCACTCTGGTAAAATATACCTGAGCAGAAGGAATTACAATTATCCGGTTCATCACCACGTCAGAAACTCTATTTGAAATATTTTCTTTGCTTAAACTATTCCCAATTTCCTGCCATTTAATTTCCTCTCAAAAATTAGGTAGTGGAAATCATCACTTTTACTTTGGGGGAAATTTCAGCAACTATTAGTTCACGTAAAGTGGGCAGAACCTTGGGACAAAATGACTCTGCCACTTGTATTGTATCAGCTTCAGTTTATTCTCCTGGGCTCAACTATTTTTAGCTGTTTCATCAACACCCTTTCTTTTATTACAGGGTCAAAAATAGGGATGATTACTAACGGTTATGCAGTGTTCAATTCTATTAGCAATGCCTCTGAAATCTATAGCGATGCGTAGCAAAACCTTGGTAACATTCATGTTTGGCATTATTAGTGGCAAGTAGCATTTGCACCACACAAGTACCAGTTAATATCCAATTCAAATGAGAGGGAGCTTGATCATTTACCCTTGACATCCAATGACATTATCATATTCCAGTGTGCCAACGTCAACATGTAGGCTAGCCACATAAAGAACTGTTCACATATTGGTTATCCTTCAAAAATTTGACACCCAAAAGCTCTTCCCTGATCTACAAGGCAAAGAACATGAAAATAATGGGACAAAACTCTATTTATTAGAAGAATTGAACTCAAAGTGGTTGATACCATTCAGGACAAGACAATATGCTTGACTGGCACCCAACAATTACCCTGGTATTCAATGCTTCCATCAACCAGATACACAGGCACAAAGTTACCCATAAAATGCATTGCAATTACTTGCCCAGTACCTTGCAATCATCCAACCTCTACATGCAAGAAGGACAAGGCATGGGACACCAATACCTTCATGGTTCTATTCAAGTCATATACCACCCAGACATGAAATAATATTACAGTACACGTGTTGTCATTGGATCTAAATCCTGGAACTCCATATCCAACAGTACAGTTGAACTAATTTTCACCAGAAGGACAATTAGGCATAGGTAATAAATGCTATCCATTTCAGCAATGTCAGGCCAAATGAAATAAATAGTTATTGATTCTTGTAATTTATACTTCAGGAGGATGCCTATGGCAGAAAACACAGGGAAATAAATCTGGGCATCAACTGAGTAAAACTCTGATGTTTTTTTGTGGGGTCATATGTATTTCTTCTCACATTGTGTCTTAATAGATGACTCTATAACCTTAATCCAGCCTTCTCAATGTTGACCTTAGGTATTCCTCCAAGCCACCACCATTTTTTTTTAAAGTCAGAAAATAAAATAAAAATTCAAATCTTGGTAATAGATTAGCACGGTTTAACTCTGCTTAAATCCCTCCTTCAAGATAGTGCAATGTATGTACATATATTCTACTATAATGAACATGCCCTCCATTTCAGAAAACCCAATAATGGAGACAGAGATAAAGCAATCTAATTTTAGGCGAGGCAGGGTTAGATAAGCTGTCAGCAGATATTGGGATAACTTCAGTTAAGAATAGGCCCATTGTCCCACACAACTATTCAACCAAGGTTTTCATATCCTTTTCATTTAAAACATCCCTGCAGAAGGGAGCATAAACTGTTTTTAATGTAGCTGCCTCTATCCTGAAAAAATCTATGTCAATTATGTGCAAGAGAATTGAACTTACCTTCTGCCAGGCTTGGAAAAAACAGTTGCTCCATTTGATGTGCATATTTACTATCCTGCTGCCATTCAGGTCTCAATTGTGCCTCTTCCTCATTACTGTTGGATGAAAATAGTCAAATTATTGAAGGGACTGCATTCATAACATTCCATCAATTTGAAATCTTTCTACCCGTCAAGGTGATTGATATTGATTGGCAATCATCTACCTTCTGGGATTCCACACACCAGCCAGCATTCCCAGGTAAGTTTCAAGAGGGTTGTGCAAATGATAAAAGATTTCATTACAACCAATTGATGATTGGCTCCATTCAAACCTTTGTGTGGCACTTCAATTTATCAGTCAAACTTTGGATAATTCATTACACAAGATCGAGCCAGATAGACCTACCACATTTGCATGAACATTTATTAAAACTAATGAATTCTAATTGCATAGAAAATTTGTGCATAGAATGTCACTGTACCAGAAATATTTCAGATTCAATCAAATACAAGTCAATTATTTAAACTTGCCATTGCCAGTTTCTAAAATAAAAAGAAACTGAAAGGGAATATATCTTACATGACGTCTAACTGTCCCAAAATGATTTATAACAAACAAAATACATTTCAGGTGGAGCCATAAGAAATATAACAGCTACTTTGTATGCAAAGGTCCTGGAAACAGGGGAGATCATTTGTTTGGGGTGAAGGATGATTTTACTTTTCATGAAAGAAAGAAATCACACAATTATAAAATAGTTATAACATGAATGAATGCCATTCGGCCCATCAATTCTGCACCAGTTCTGTGTGAGAGAAATCTAACTGGCCCACTTATTTATCTTCTCTCTGTAGCCAGAAAGCAAACACAATGCTAGCATTTATTTCAAGAGGGCTTGAATGCAAAAACAGAGATGTAATGTTGAGGCTCCATAAGGCGCTGGTGTAAGGCCACATTTGAAATATTGTGAGCAATTTTGGGCACCATATCTGAGGAAGGATGTACTGGCGCTGGAGAGGGTCCAGAGGAGGTTTACAAGAAGGATCCCAGGACTGAGTAGGTTAACCTATGATGAGCACTGGGCCTGTACCTGTCGGAGTTTAGAAGAATGAGGGGGGGACCTCTTTGAAACAAACAGAAGAGTGAAATGCTTGGATAGAGTGGATGTGGAGAGAATTTCCACTGAGGAGAAATTTCTTCAATCAGAGGATGGTGAATCTGTGGAATTCTTTGCCACAGAAGGCTGTGGAGGCCAAGTCAAGGGATATTTTTAAGACAGAGATAGATTCTTGATTAGTACAGGGGTCAGAGGTTATGGGGAGAAGCAGGAGAATGGGGATAGGATGGAAAGCTCGATAAGCCATGATTGAATGGCGTAGACTTGATGGGCCGAATGGCCTATTTCTACTCCTATACCTTATAACATGACCATGTAATATCTTTCATCTTTTTCTTCAGCTACTTATACAGCTGACATTTTACTGCTACAGGTGAATCTGCCTCCAATCATATTCCTGACATTGTTTTCCACATGTACTAACCTTTCATGTTACTTTTGTTTCTTTGCCAATACAAATCTGCAAGCTTTAGCTGTTGACCCTACAGGCAATGGAAACTGTTTCTCTTTGAGTCATCTGCCTACTTCCTTCATTATCTACAACAACTCTAACATTTTTCCTCACAGATTCCCTTGTTTCAAAGAAAACAACCGAGACACTCTATCCACATCTCTGTCCCTGTGTGTTCTCTTCTGTAAATACTCATAACATCCCTTAAGCTCAAACTGCTGGATATTTCCATGTAAATGCTCGATGATCAGACCACAAGAGCTGCAACTTTAATTCAACTTCTATCACATTCAGTGTTATGAGGATGTTGCCAGGACTAGAGGGTGTGAGCTATAGGGAGAGGTTGAGGAGGCTAGGTCTCTATTCCATGGAGCGCAGGAGGATGAGGGGTGATCTTATGGAGGTGTACAAAATCATGAGGGGAATAGATGCACGGAGTCTTTTGCCCGGAGTAGGGGAACCAAGGACCAGAAGTCATAGGTTCAAGGTGAAGGGGAAAATGTTTAATAGGAATCCGAGGGGTAACTTTTTCACACAAAGGATGGTGGGTGTATGGAACAAGCTGCCAGAGGAGGTAGTTGAGGCTGGGACCATCCCATCATTTCAGAAACAGTTAGACCGGTACATGGATAGGACAGGTTTGGAGGGATATGGACCAAGCGCAGACAAGTGGGACTCATGTAGCTGGGACATTGTTGGCCGGTGTGCGCAAGGGACGGCAAAGGGCCTGTTTCCACACTGAATCACTATATGACTCTATGACATTCCAAAGTGCCTTCATATAATCATCCCGACCTATGCACAAAATTGGAAACAAAACCACACAACTCAGGCAAACATCTCTGTCAGAAAGTCCCAAGACTGGGTTGTTTTAACTCTTGCCTGTACTTTTGGCATATACAAGTCGTTTGCGTTGAGCAATCAGTGAAACTAAAATCAAACTTTGGATAATTCAAGTTCAAACAATATAGACCAAACGCATTTTTAAGAACATTTAGTAATACTAATGTTTACTAATTACCTAAAAATATTATGCAATGAATTTCCTTGTACATTCTTTAATTTATTTTGTACTGTGGGGAAGATGATATTGTAATTACACCAAGGAAGACTGATGAATACTACAGGGAACAAATTCACTGTAGGAGAAATTAATGTAATTGATTTGTTCTGAAAATGTACTCTGTTGTATTTTTAGAAAAAAAACACTGGGTTGCAACATCTATTTTGGGACTGAGACAGGTTTCAAAAGGTTGTGCAGTTAGATAAGCACTTTAACTGTGGTTTCTCTTGAAACCTAAAGATATGATTATTTGTAAACGATAAGGCTAATCAGAATAATTGAAAGTGTGTAAACTCATCAAATGGCATGGAACACATGGGGTTTCCCATGAAGAGATAGTTTGCAACTACTGA
Organism: Leucoraja erinaceus; assembly: GCF_028641065.1. Lineage (NCBI taxonomy): Eukaryota > Metazoa > Chordata > Chondrichthyes > Rajiformes > Rajidae > Leucoraja > Leucoraja erinaceus. The sequence goes on along the minus strand of NC_073392.1, from coordinate 16,010,590 downwards.
TTTCCCATTTTTTTTCAATTCAACCCTTGCTTACCATGACAGTAAGAACATCTATGTCATGCTACCATTCACTCCTTAGCTTTCAAGATAATTATTGTGAAAGAGCTTATCCCATAACTTCTAGAGCCTGTTCATGGGGCCTCAATCTGCGATGTCTTCTGTACTTCCTGACCAGAAAACCTCAATCAGTCAGAATTGGTTCTATTGGGGAGGCACGGAGGCGCAACAGTAGAGTTACTGCCAGTGCCAGAGACCTGGGTTCGATCCTGTCTGGGTGTTTGTCTATACGAAGTTTGTACCAGCGTGGATTTTCTCCGGGATCTCTGGTTTCCTCCCACACTCCAAAGATGTTCAGGTTTGTAGGCTAATTAATTTGGTATAATTGTAAATTGTCCCTGGTGTGTGTAGGATAGTGTTAGTGTGTGGGGATCCAAGGTCGCAGGTCGGTGTGGAACCAGTGGGCCAAAGGGCCTGTTTTCATGCTGTATCTCTAAACTAAACAAAAAATTTCCTCCCACCCCGAGCCTTAAAAACTGGTGCTCCTCATGGTTTGGTGCTCAAATCCTGTACTCCCATGAGTGTGTATCCAAGCACACAGCTATCTTGATCTTAAAATCGCCAATGATACAATTTTTGTTGGTTGGACCAACACCAACAATGAGACAGATTACGGGAAAAAGATTGGGAATTTTATATCATGATGTCAGGACACCAACCTAGCCCTTAATGTCAGCAAAATGATAATTAACTGAAGGAAGTTGGGGGTCGTGATTGTGGTGGGGGGTGGGAAGGGGGACAACTCTGAGCCACAGCTTTGGGGTTCTTGGCATCCATAATAAACGCAAACATGAATTATTCATAACTCAGCCTCATTTAGTTATTCCTTTATTGCTCTTTGTATTTTTTGTACTTTTTGTACTTGTTTACTCTGTGAGATTCGTACAAACTAATAAATTCATTAGGTGCAATGAAGTTACTAGTTTGTACGAAGTTCACAAAGTAAACAACTTACAATAAGTACAAAAAAGCAATACCAAAGTACCAAAGAGCAATAAAGGAATAACTAAATGAGGCTGAGTTACGGTGCCCTCCATAATGTTTGGGACAAAGACCCATCATTTATTTATTTGCCTCTGTACTCCATAATTTGTGATTTGTAATAGAAAAAAATCACATGTAGTTAAAGTGCACATTGTCCGATTATAATAAAGGTCATTTTTATACATTTTGGTTTCACCTTGTAGAAATGACAGCATTATACATTGTCCCCTCATTTCAGGGCAACATAATGTTTGGGACACATGGCTTCCCAAGCGTTTGTAATTGTTCAGGTATGTTTAATTGCCTCCTTCACGCAGGTATAAGAGAGCGCTCTGTCTTTCCTCCAGTCTTTCCATCACCTTTGGAAATTTTTATTGCTGTTTATCAGCATAAGGATCAAAGTTGTGCCAAAGTTGAGTCAAATAAGCCATTATAAGACTGAGATACAAGAATAAAACTGTTAGAGACATCCACCAATCCTTAGGCTTACCAAAATCAACTGTTTGGAACATCATTAAGAACAAAGAGAGCACTGGTGAGCTTACTAATCGCAAAGGGACTGGCAGGCCAAGGAAGCCTCCACAGCTGATGACAAAATATTTTTCTCTATAATAAAGAAAAAAACCCAAACACCTGTCCGACAGATCAGAAACACTCTTCAGGAGTCAGGTGTGGATTTGTCAATGGCCACTGTCCGCAGAAGACTTAATGAACAGAAATACAGAGGCTACACTGCAAGATGCAAATCACTGGTTAGCCGCAAAAATAGGACGTCCGGGTTACAGTTTGCCAAGAAGTACAGCTTGGTATCAGTACAAAGAGCAACCTGAGTTTTGGAAAAAGGTCTTGTGGACAGATAAGACGAAGATTAACATATCCGAGTGATGGCAAGAGAAAAGTATGGAGGAGAGAAGGAACTACCCAAGATCAAAAGCATATCACCTCATCTGTGAAACACAGTGGTGGGGGTGTTATGGCCTGGGCATGTATGGCTGCTGAAGGTACTGGCTCACTTATCTTCATTGATGATACAACTGCTGATGGTAGTAGCATAATGAATTCTGAAGTGTATAGACACATCCTTTCTGCTCAAGCTCAAACAAATGCCTCAAAACTAATTGCTGTTCATTCTACAGCAAGACACTGATCTAAAAAATACTGCTAAAGCAACAAAGGAGTTTTTCAAAGCTAAAACATGGTTAATTCTTGAGTGGCCAAGTCAATCACCCAATCAGAACCCAACTGAGCATGCCTTTTATATGCTGAAGAGAAAACTGAGGGGTACTAGCTCCCAAAAACAAGCATAAGCTAAAGATGGCTGCAATACAGACCTGGCAGAGTATCATCAAAGACACCCAGCAACTGGTGATGTCCATGAATCACAGACTTCAAGCAGTCATTGCATGCAAAGAATATGCAACAAAATACTAAACATGACTACGTTCATTTACATTACATTGATGTGTCCCAAACATTATGGTGCCCTGAAATGGGGGGGACTATATATAAACATTGCTGTAATTTCTACACGGTGAAACGTCTAAACATGGCCTTTAATAAAATCTGACAATGTGCACTTTAACCACATGTGATTATTTCTATTACAAATCTCAAATTGTGGAGTACAGAGGCAAATAAATAAATGATGGGCATTTGTCCCAAAAATTATGGAGGGCACTGTAGTTATACACCTTAGGTGTATATGAAAAGAAACTGATCTGTACTCCTAAGAGGGCATGGGCATGGTGGTCTTTGTTAGCAAGGTTTGCTGAAGGACTGCCTCATCCTCTGATCTGTGGCTCAGATTTCAAAGATAGTTATTTCGTACAGCTTCCAGTTATTTAACGAGGCAATAATTGAGAAAGCAGTTTCTTTTTTGGATTGTTGGAGAATGCTTTTCTGCATAATTCCATGATGGGACATCACTCTCGCTAAAGGAAGCTGACAAGATCACCAATCCCTGAAGTGTGGTTACTTAATTCAATTCAGATGCGATTACAAACACTACAGCCATGCAATCTATGTGCCATATTTTAGAGGAAGTAGACTTTGTAGTCTGTTCGTTCAAATTTTCCAATACACTTAAACAAAATATTAATGGATTAAGCCACTGAAATCTACACCATCATAGCAAATTTTCTTCACTGTTGGTACTATAACAACATTTGAAAGACATTTGGACAGGATAGGAAATGTTTAGAAGGATATGGGCCAAAACGCAGGCAGGTGGGACTGGTGTAGATGGGGGCATCTTGGTCAGCATGGGCATGTTGAGCTGAAGGGCCTGTTTCCATGTTGTCTGACTCCATGACTCTCTAATCATATTTTTAGAGGAAGATGCCCATGGTGAACAATTTGCATTACGCCATTGATTGCTTCAAGAAAAACCTGTGAAGCATATGGCTATTAATCATTGTTCCAACAAATGTTCCTATTAATGATTATTCATTAGAATTATAATAGAATCTCAGATTCTCATCATGTTGAAGCAATTTGGTGCACGTCTTTTCATCCTCAGTACGTCATCTTCAGCATAATTATTTTTCATTTTCTCATATTCACTGCACAAGGCTTAATCTAAGAAGAGTTATTTAAGAAGGAACTGTAGATGTTGGAAAAATCAAAAGTAGACAAAAAATGCTGGAGAAACTAAGCGGGTGAGACAGCAACTATGGAGAAAAGGAGTAGGTAACGCTTCGGGTCGAGACCCTTCTTCAGACTGATGTCGGGGGGAGGGTGAGAAAAAGAAAGGAAGATGCGGAGACAGTAGGCTATGTGGGAGAGCAGGGGAGGGGGAGGGGAAGGAGGGAGAAAAGTGTTTTTGAATATAGTTTGGAAGTACTACATTAACATTCATGAAGGAGCTGAACCCGAGCAGAAGATTTTGGTTTTCGAGAACAGAGGGTTCCAAAGTAAACTGACTCATTATTGCACAAAAGTTGCAATGCACTCATATGGGAAAAGGCTAAAAATTACCATACTTGTATGGATTACGAGTTGTGGATATTCTTACACATGTGGAAAACAGTGTCAAAGAATCCAAGCAGCCTCTCACAACGCTCTAGTTGGGAGATTTACTTCTGTGTGATGCAGGTAAGTGTGTGTGTATGTAAGTAGTGTGAATCACAGCATGATTAGGCACAGTAACTGCCAATTAGGTAGGGGTTCACATATTTCATGCTGATATTCCTTGTGATTTGATAAGAAAGAGGAAGTCACGAGGAGGTAGTGATTAAGTGTAATATATAAGAGCTGTAGTTCATTTGACCGCCAGGCCTGCTTTGCTATGACAAGATCATTTTCTTGACCCATCCACATATAGTTGATTCAATTAATATCCAGATCACAATCAACCTCTGCTTTGAATGCAGTGATTGAGCCTCCTCCACCAGGGGAGAGAACTTCAGAGATTCATCATTCACTGAAATACATTTCTCCTCTTTTCCATCTTAAACTGCCCACCTTTTACCCTGAATGTGATTTCAAGCTATACATTTTTTTGCCCAGGGGGAATCACTCTCTTTATATATACCCTGATGGACTCTCTCAGATTTTTGTATGTTCACGTTTGTTACTGTGGTACAACTAGAATTACAGAACAAAGATACAAGAGACTGCAGATGCTGCAATCTAGAGCAAAAAACTAATTGCTGGAGGGTCAGGCAGCATCCTTGGAGGGAAATGGACGGACAATGTTTGAGAAATCTTTCTTCTATAGTGGAGTAGAAGGGACATAGCGGGTAGAAAGAGTTGAGGGGAAGCAGTGGGGCAAGACCTGGCAAGTGATGGGTGGATCCAAGTGAGTAGGGGTTGATTGGCAGACAAAAGTGCTGGAGAAACTAAGCGGGTGCAGCAGCATCTATGGAGCGAAGTAAATAGGCAACGTTACATATTTCCTTCGCTCCATAGATGCTGCTGCACCTACTGAGTTTCTCCAGCACTTTTGTCTACCTTCGATTTACCAGCATCTGCAGTTCCTTCTTAAACAAAGTTGATTGGCAGATGGGTCGGGTGGAAGGGTTAAATAAATGTGGTCCCTGAATGGAAGTGAAGGAAGAGATGCAGGGATAGGTTTAGTATTTCCTGTGCTAGAAGGGTAAAGTCCCTGGGGAGGGGGATGGTAGAGCAAACCTGGGACGTGAACAGTCCCTTCCAGCAAGGCAATGGTTTACGTGCTTCTTCAATCTTGTCTACTGCATTTGGTGCTCTTGTGTGTTCTTCTCTACATTGATACGACTCAGCATGGAATAAGTGATTGTTTGCCTAATACTTGTGCTCTGTCTGCCGGGTCAGCTGGAGCTCCCCATTGCAAGCCCCTTCAATTCCCTTTCCTCTTCTCGTACTGACCATGCTGTCTTCAGGCTCCTCTATTGCCCAGAGTGAGGCCACACATAATCTGGAGGTACAGCAACTCATATTTTACTTGGGTAACCTGTAACCCAACAGCATGAACACTGAATTCTCCTGTTTCAAGGAAGTCCCCCGTCCCCCCACCCCTCCTGCTAATAGACTTAGCATCCTTCACACACACCATTGAACCATTTTGTTCCACTTCCCCAGCCCTCTCATCACCGAAGTTCCTTTATTCTACCAAATCCTCATTCAGTTCATCACTCACCCATAGCCCTCTGGATCCCTCCCCCCCCCCCCCCCCCCCCCCCCCCCCCCCCCCCCCCCCCCCCTGTTCCAACTTCCCTTTCTTCTGGATCTATATTTCACTCCTCACCTTCCTCGTTTATTTAGTTCAGGGACATTTCTTACAAAGGAAAATAACATTTCAACAGAATGAAACATTCCATTGTGCAGTATCTATCCAAGCTTCTCCAGCATGGTATTCAACAATGCATCAAGCAAGTAAAAAACTAACTGCAATTCCTTATAATCCTTCTTGCCCACCTTTCAACAGTATATAGGATTTTAGCTTAACATGCACAGCTACCACCCAAGAAATTCTACTTGCTGTGCTGACAGCCAGCTAAAATCAATCTCAGATACAATTGTGATTACTCCGACTCAACTGTGTACCATTTTTTGCTGAGGAAATGAGACTCAACAGCAGATTCCTGAAGCCTCTGCCATTGTGTGTAAAACTGCCTTGTCAGGGCAGTGGGAGCGCTGAGAATACTTCGTTTTTACAAATGAGTCAGATTCAAATTGCAAAACTGCAGCACGTCCGCATTATATATACATCAATTATAACGCATCAATCTATTTCCAGATGAACAATTAGGGAGACAGTGCAGATGTTGATCGATGTCTATTTAGAGCAGCCATTATGCAATGCAAAGTAAAACAACATTGTTGAAAGTACAGGCGTGTTTTTAGAGATGCTTCTATTTGTTACTGCTGATATGATATAAATTATAACTTAGAAAGTCCAATTAATACACTGGTCTAGCAATCTATTGGCAGGGAACACATGCTCAATGGTCATTGTGCAGTGTGCCATTGATCATGTCTATGGCAGCAAAATTCAGCAGCCTCCAAGGCCCAAGGCACCCGTGCCGCTCAGTGTTCTGTACATAAATTAAGTCTGTGGCTAAAGCTGAAGGAACAAAGGGGGCCTCGTTCAGGGATCTGACAATGGAATCGATGGATTGAGTGGGTGGACCTGAAGGAGGAGGTAATGGATGTAATACACAGCCCCAGCATCATTAACACATGATGGGCCAAGACAAGAGCACTCAATGAGGGGTTCACCTCAGAACAACATGACTTCATTTCATCTTCAAGGAGTGTTGCACAGGGACTGATACTTTTCCTTGCATCCCTGAGGGACGGCCTGATCAAATTTCCAGATTAGTGTGATTTGACCTGGAAACCATCACAATTCCTTTTACTCCAAAATTAACCAACCTTCTTACGTGCTGCTCTGAGAATGCCACATGTTTGTCACAAAATATTGTTATCATCAGTATAGTGTACAAAAAGAGGTATATATGAGTTTTGCATCTCATTTATCTTTTAAGTGTTTATCTTAGAACATAGAACAGTACAACACAGCAACACACTCAACGCCCCACAATGATTGTGCTGAACATAATGCCTAGCTGAACTGATTACATCTGCCTGCAAGTTGTCCATATCCTTTAATTCCCTGCAAATGCACGTGCCTATCTAAAAGTTTATTAAACGCCACTATTGTATGTACCTCCATTATTACACCTGGCAATGCGTTCCAGGCCCCCACCAAGTTTGTAAAAAACTTCCCCGTACATCTCCATTATACTTTCCTCCTCTCACCATATAGCTAAGTCCTCTAGTGTTGAACATTTCCACCTTAGGGTAAAGGTTCTGACCTTTATCAACACATCTCATAATTTTATGTACTTCAATCAAGTCTCCCCCCACCTTCGACTTTCCAGAGGAAACAATCCAAGACCCTGAAACTGAAACCCTCTGATCCAGGCAGCATCCTGGTAAACCTTCTCTGCACCCTCTCTAAAGCTTTCACATCTTTCCTGTAATAGGGTGACCAGAACTGCTTGCAGTACTCTAAATGCTGCCGAACCAAAGTACTATAGAGTTGCATCAAGACTTCCTGACTCTGACTCTTATATTCAGTGCCCCTAGCAATGAAGGCAAGCATAGCCTGTCAATGTCTTCTTAATCACCCTCTCTACCTGTGCTGCCATTGTAAGCTATGAACTAGGACTCAAATATATCTCTACATATCAATGCTGTTAAGGGTCTTGCCATTAACTGGTTTTCTGACTAATGATTAGATTATATATTCAAATTTTGTCCTATCTAATACACATGTCAATATCAGCGACTACTTCCATTTATATAGAACTCACTGCATGAAGTGAAGGATACAGTCAGTGGCTATCTCAAATAAGAATTTATGATTTTATGCTCTTATTGGTTAAAATACTGTTGATAATGGTATTTTAGCAATTAATCAAAGCACCCTCATTTTGACAGATACAAGTTGGTCTTGGCATCATGTTCGGCACAAACACTACGAGCCGAAGGGCCTATTCTGTGTTCTAGGAATCACATTCACTAAATTATAATTTATAGCACCCTCGTTCTTATGTTTGAACTGTTTTTAATTTGCTTGAATATGTTTCTAAGTAGAATGAACAAATATTAAATAGTCTTATCAACACTTTAAATGCTGCAAATTTCTTTGTTTATGGTCCACTGATCAACTAAAATGGGAGGCAAAAATCCATGGAAATTGCTATCTTCTGCTTTCCTCACAGAATTCATAGAAACATAGAAATTAGGTGCAGGAGTAGGCCATTCGGCCCTTCGAGCCTGCACCGCCATTCAATATGATCATGGCTGATCATCCAACTCAGTATCCCGTACCTGCCTTCTCTCCATACCCTCTGATCCCCTTAGCCACAAGGGCCACATCTAACTCCCTCTTAAATATAGCCAATGAACTGGCCTCGACTACCCTCTGCGGCAGAGAGTTCCAGAGACTCACCACTCTCTGTGTGAAAAAAGTTCTTCTCATCTCTTAACTGATACTATGGTAGAAATGTAAGGTTCATTTATAGCATGAAAGTGATTAAATCTTTCCGATGGAAAGACCTCTTTGGTCGATGTTGCCGGCAGAAAATGTATTTCAAAGTAAGTAATGAAGTTGTGACTTCTGAGTGCCCTGATAAGAGAGTTTGGACTTGTTTGATTATAATGTTATTAAAAAAATAGGTAATTAAGTTGAACCGTCTAAAAATTCTGGCACAAATTCATTTTCAAAGACTCATTATTTTGCAATGCAGTTAATATAGACATTATGCATGCCTTATCATGCATATATTAAATGCGTGTGTAAGACACAAATGAATAATCACTGCTCACATCTCCTCCTAGCTGTATGAAACAGCAATACGATAAAAACTTGGAAGAGAATAATGATTTGCAGTTTACAACTTAATAACGCAAATCTTCAGACATGAGATGTAATATTTTCATTAACTATTACTATGGGTTCATATGTGATTCTGTTGCAAATTGTATTCACAAAGCATTGCAACCTTCATATTGTGATGTTAAGAAATGTTTCATTTCATTTACTGGTGATTAGTACTGTAAATTCTTGTACATACAGCATTAAGAATCAGAACTCACACCCGATTTGAAGTCCATAAATTAAATCTTCCAGGTCTTTGAGTATTTAATAAATACACGATCACTTCTTGATAAATGCTAACAACTGTTTCCTTAGTAATTTTGCTGATCCTATGCACGTAATTGCTTACTCATGAAACAGACAGTTCCATCATATATATTTTTATACAATTCCAGTTACTCACCAGTATACACAGAGTCCCATGTTCTTAAGTTTCTTATTGAATGTTTTCTGATTCTTCATAGGTTTTTCCAGTATGTTACACCTTTCTCCAATCCCACACTATCTTTCCTATAACCAATAAGAAGGCACTCAAAGCTTGACCAACTATTAAAAAAAAACCACACAAACCATACAAGACTATTGACCTTAAGAGCAATAAAACAATTAACATTAAAAATAATACTGTATTTTCACAGGATGTAGATAACCAGGATGGTTAGGAGGGAGAGATAGATCAGCCATGATTGAATGGTGGAGTAGACTTGATGGGCCAAATGGCCTACTTCTGCTCCTATCACATGAACTTATTAACCAGACATATCAAACAAAAAATCGAGCCATTAATTTTGATCATCTAACATAGCATTTTCTTCCTTCTTTCTGTTATATTATCTTTGAGATTAAAGATCAAGTGCATTTGCAAAAAGTGTCCTTGTTCATTTTTTTGAAACTACTAATGTCTTGCAGGGTAATTCTTCCTGCAATTTTCTCTAGACTAACGCAGGGAACTGAATTTAGACATCAGGCCAAAACTATATTCTACTGCCCTTTATATGGTTTGGTACATGTTGCTTTGATTCACAAAATAATTGTAACTACAGTAAATCCAACAATTTATTTTCAAAAGATTTGAAGGCATTCCATGACCTAAACTATGGACCTCAAAAATGTTCTATGAACTTGTAAAGGCGAAGCCAGTAGGAGAATATTTCACCTACTATACCAAAAATACCTGTTTGAGCCTAAAATGCCAAATGTTTGTTCCTCAAATCAGTGTGGTAATCCAGCCTTTACTATGAGCCATTACTGCTGAAGAATAAATGCATGGACAGATATGCCAACTTAAATATTCATCATAGATGACTGCCAAAATGGACAAATAATATCACTCTCGGCAGCTGTTGGTTTCAGCTTCAGCAGAAAAATCTAGTGAACTCTACTGAGTTTTACACTATGGGACTAAGGTTAAAGACAACTGGTAACCTTCATGTGTGCCACAGGCAAAAATCATTACAACTCTGTGAAACCTATGCCTTAAGTGGGAAATATCATTGTCTGGGAAGTAATTCGCACCCCTCCACCTTGTTCATGTCCTCTCTGACAAAAGGACCATAATTGTGTGAAGAGTAATTTCATGTTAAAAATAATCAACCCATTAGAACCTTCAGCATCTGCATTTAAGGTATTTCACATTTTCATTATAATTACATCAGGTGAAACCAAAACAGGTGAATATCATGGGGAAGGGAATTCAGACAGAGGCATGGAAACAAGCCCTTATGCCCAACTCGTACATACCAACAAAGATGCCCCATCTAAACTAGTCCCTTTGCCTGTATTTTGTCCATATCCCCCTAAACCTTTTCTATCCATGTACCTGCCCAAGTGTCTTTTAAATGTTATTATTGTATCTGTCTTAACTACATCCTCTGGCAGCTTGTTCCTGGCATTATTAAGAGTGGGAGAAATTAAAGATGCTGCTGCCCCAACGATCCAATTACCTGGGTTCAATCCTGACCCCCAGTAGTGGCAGTATGTAGTTTCAGTGTGGGATTTCCCCAAGACTGCAGATTCCCCAGGGTCTTCCAATTTCTTTCCCAAAGACGTGTTGGACTAGAGGTTAATTAACCACAGTGTTGTTTGATATTACTTATCGGGATGAAATTGTTTGGAATGCGAGGGAAAATATATGGTGGAATGAGACTGATATGAGTTTTGCTGGGAGTTAGCCTAGACTCATTGGGTGAAAAGCCTCCATTAGCTCTGAGAAATTTGTAAAAGATTTAAATACAACTAAAGACATAGTGATTGCATCAAAGCACATCCAGCAAGTTTTAGGAAACACATTTTCACTACGAATTCAAGAACATTCCAGACTAAAATAATTATCTTGATTTTATATCTTTTCAAAAAAATTATATTAATTTATGGTACAGTGACTCTTTAATAACTTAATGGGTTGTAACTAAAGACCTGCAAATCATGGCACTTGTTAAGAAGATATTGACGACCTATTCAACACATCTAACGTTAGTTTATAGCACTATGATCTTACCAGAGTAATTATCCATAATTAACTTTCCCAGCTTATCCCATGCATTCTTGTACTGAAATCAAGGTTTAATTTGGAAGAATTAATACTTAATTTTGTATCAGTACATTGCTCTTACATTTGGCTCCCTTCACAATTGTGAAGCCCATATTTTTGCCTCAAGAACTAAAATTATATCCAAAGCAAAGCTTGACGATCGCATTTTGCTGCTTATTGATGGCTGCAGATGTGATCTCATCTCACCTGGGAATGTACTAAGCACTCAGCTTGCTTAATTACTGGCATGAAATGATTTGACATCTTCAGTACAGAAACTGTTTTCATTCTCAGAAAACTTTTAATCATTTTCCCATCTCATGCAAGCCATGATTTGTGTTTTTTTACATACAAATTCATTTAAACATCTCCCAAAATTCTACCCACTTTCAACTATCATCTAATAGACTATGTCCTTAGTATTAAATGAACTTGTCTGTCTTTGCCTTCATCTCATGCAATGAAATCCATCATCCTAATTATTTCCTGAATCCAGATCACTCACGTAAATCAGACACATGAGTGGTACTGGAAGACTACTTATATTTCATTGAAGTCATATTGTGTAGGAATCATTGCATTTAGGGAATCGTAGAGAAATGGAAATCAAAGAAACAACATGAGACACAATTATAATACGTGCTCTTGAAAATGACAGGCTGAAATAAATTTTAAACCAATTAATATCTGCTTTGGAACATAATAACTTTCTCTGAGCCATTCGCCCACATATGAAAGACACGTTACACATACCTTAGAGCAGTGCGATCACCAAAATGATGTTAATTTACGGCCAAAAGAAGCGATGCCTATACAAAGATGGAAAACAAATTCTTCAGTGTTCAACTCATTTAACCATAACCTGAACTGGATAATAAATAGTAGGTATAAAGTTGGATGAAGTCTAACATTAATAATAATTAAACATTTCAGTCAGTTCTTGCTGGATAATTACCCACTGTGCTACTTCAGTCAAAAAAACAGATTACGTATGTTTTGATGTAACTGTCTGCTGGAAAGAACATTATGATTAACGATTAATAAATGAAACAATGTACTTATGATTTGAAAAGTGGCAGATATTAGCAGCTGAGCCGAAACCAAAAAAAAGTCTCCAACATTTCAGCATCACAGATTATATACGTATTTTTATAATTAGGCATATATTCATATATAAAGGAACTGAATTATGCAAAAGCTGCAAGTCAAATGAAATTTCAAATTCAAGAATCAATAATGAAGATCCTTGCACCTCATTGAGATTATTCAGATCTGAATGCTCTTCATCTGGATATGTAAGGAAATGCTCTTCATTGAAATCTGGGCAATTTGATTGAAGAGGGAACTGCAGACCACAAGGTTTACACAAAAAAGCAGAAACTCAGCGGGTGCAGCAGCATCTAAGAAGCGAACGTTTCGGGCTGAAGAAGGGTTTCGGCCCGAAACGTTGCCTATTTCCTTCGCTCCATAGATGCTGCTGCACCCGCTGAGTTTCTCCAGATAGTTAGATTATTGATTAGTACAGGTGTCAGGGGTTATGGAGAGAAGGCAGGAGAATGGGGTTAGGAGGGAGAGATAGATCAGCCAGTAGACTGAGTAGACTTGATGGGCCGAATGGCCTAATTCTGCTCCTATCATTTATGACCAAGACCAAACAGTGCAGAGAAAAAATTGGCATAATTCCACGATTGTTATCAATTTTTGAATAAAGCTTCTTTAGCCCTTATAGCCCAAGTTGATAATTTGTTTCTGCTACATTTTTATGCTAGACAAAATACAATGATGTAAAAGAGGTATCTGCAGAACTAGCAGACACATTGGTACTAATCACCTTCCAAAAATCCCTAGATTCTCGGGAGGTTCAAGTTGAAAAGAAAACAGCAAATGCAATACCATTGTCTGCGGCCAGAGGAAATATGGAGTGGCATGCCATAAATAAAGGCAACAATTCTGGAATCCTTTTGTAAGGAAGTGACGACATTGCATTCAGACAGGGTCAACATAATATTCAAAATTTTCTGAGAATTAAAGGAAAATAATTTCTAGATAATGTATGTGAGATATATTTCAGGGTGTAACCAGCGGGATAGATAAAGTGGAATTAGTAAAAGTAATGTATACATATTTTCAAAGCAAAATCAATAATGTAAGAATTAGGAGTCAAGAGTTGCCTTCTGAGGGATCCATTCAGGGAAGAGCAGTATAGACACAAATAATGGATAGATCTACTGGATTGTTATTTCACTGACTTCAGCTATCAGAAAAAGATTAAGGCTATATATTTATTCACTGGTGTAACAAGGTAAGATAAAGCAGGTGGTTCCCTCTCATTGATGTTAGGAGCTCACACAATGAACTGCATGTTTTCTAACACAGGTGTGATCAGGAGGTGGAGCCAATTTAATTTTACTCTGCAAGTAATTACTCAGCCTGCCATGCCGGGCAATGGGTCATAATGCCAAAAACAAAACTCTATGAATCCTCAGTATTAAGACTCTTAACTTACTAAACACTGTAATGTTAAAGGTATATGTAAAAATAGCCAAGCCAATAAAGAAATGTCTTGCTGAGTTCTTAGTACAGGCAGATGGGACTAGGGGAAAATAAGTGTTCGGCATGGACTTGAAGGCCGAGATGGCCTGTTTTCCGTGCTGTTATATGTTATATGTTATAAGAGGAGAAGTTATTGTACATGATACATATAGCTTGAAAGAAGGGAAAATTATAAATACAGGTGTGATATTACTTGGGACTTGTGGAAAGTAATTGGATTTTCTGACACATGTTCATATGTGACATGGGTGAACTACTGGAGTGTCTGACCCATTCTTACACACATGAGTTTTTACCTTCAGTCAGCTTCCCAGCCTGCTCAGCAGCTGCTCCTGGCAACATCTTGGTAACAAAAGCTCCAATATCACCCTCTTTTTCTTCGCCTGCTTTTGAACCTGTTGCCAAAGAAAAAAGAGTATGCAATGTTAATCTTTGGATTAAAAATCTGAAACTATAGAAAAGTATAAAGGTGATGCAATCATCATAGAAGTTAAAGGTAAATTGTACAAAGTGTTTAAGAATGGCACAAGGGACATTCCAATATTGATAAAATAGCCACAAAAGACTGCAATGCAAAACAAAAATAATTAAACAATTGTCCACCGATCGTCAAATGCCATGGTTTTTTCTCATATCTATGTCAAAAAAGTGTCAAGATTTAGCTATTGCAGCTCCATGTTAATATAATCCATTTGCACTGAGGATGCTTCATAGTCATACAGGACAGGAACAGGCCCTTCGGCTCAACTCGTCCATGCCGACCAAGATGCTCTATCAAAGCTAGTCCCATCTGCCCGCATTTGGTCCGTATCCCTCTAATCTTTTGCTTTCCATGTACCTGTCCAAGTGTCTGAAGCAGATTGATGAGCAAGTGGCTGTGGAACCAATAAAGTGAATAACATTGGATCGCGATCTCTGGGATTTACTGGACTAACAGAATTGGAACAGGAATAAAGAATATATGAACACTCTATACACTGCAGTCATTTAATGTGAGATAGCTAAAATGCCTTAATGTATAAGAAAAACCAATACCAAAAACACCAATGCTGGGGTTAGGTGTTAGCTAACATTGGAGAATTCAAAACTCATACTGTTATGTTGTAAGCTACCCAAACGGAATACAAGGTGCTGTTTCTGCAGTTTAGGGTAGGCCTCACTCTGGAGGAGGCCCCGGACAGAAATGCAGATATGGGTCTGGGAGGAGGAGTTAATATGGTTAGCAACCGGGAGATCCGGTAGGCCTTGGTTGACCGAGCACAAATGTTCAACAAAATTTGTCACCTAGTCTAAGGTTGGTCTCGCCAAAGTAAAGGAGTCCACATTGGGAGCACTGAATACAATAGATTAGGTTAAGTTAGAAAATGTGCACGTGCAGCTCTGCCTCACCAGATTATCTGATTGAAGCATTCATTTTGACCTGCACATGTTTTTATTTTCATTACACTGCCCATTTTCTCCATTATGAATCTAAAATGTTGATTCTTTCCTGAGCATTGACAACTTTTTTCTGTCCAGAAATTAGGTGATTTAACTACGGTCCTGGTGTCAATGTACATACCTGGTACGTTAGCAGCTCTTTGCGGTGCAGCGGCTTGTTTTACTGTAGGCTTTGCAGTCGTTGTTTGATCCACCTTTGCCTGTTAAATGAAGCAAGAATTAATGAGCATTAGAAATTAGTATCTATGAAAAATGAACGTTCACTTATATTGCGCCTTACACAACCTGAGGGTACTGCAAACCGGTTTGCAACCAATGCATTACCTTTCTAAATCATAGACATAATGTGAAAATATAGCAACAGATAGCCAATTTACATACAACAAGATCTCCCAAACAAGGTAATGGCCAGTTAACCTGTATTAAAGAAACTGGTTGAAGGTTAAATGTTAGTCATGAGACAAGAGGAAATCTCCTGCTTTTTTGTTGGATTCATTCAAGGTATTGTTTAAAATCACAAATTAAATTTGTATTACTAAATACATTGTTAAAAGGGTCAGATGGATTACATTATTTCTAAAAGGCAACACTTCAGATACTGCAGCACATCCTGAGCTTTGCACTGGAGGATCAGTTTGGATTTTGATGTCAGACTTGAATCCAAGATCCATTGCGACCTCCATCATTCAAGCCACTCATGAAAATCTCATCAGTCTGTAAGTTATAAAGCTTGGTTAAATGTACTATAATCATAAGGTCATAAGCAGAATTAGGCTATTTGGCCCATCAAGTCTACTCTGCCATTCAATCATGGATGATCTATCTCTCTCTCCTAACCCCATTCTCCTGCCTTCTCCCCATAACCCCTGATCCCCATACTAATCAAGAATAGTAAGATTAAACGAGAACTTACCAGTTTGAAGTTTGATCGTTATTTTATGAGGAGTAACGTTGAGAGAATACGTGAAGAACCCCGCCAGGACGCATGCGTGTCATTCATCAAAGCAGCGGTGTGAAATCACAGATAACTGTAATAACTAAACATAGTAAGATTAGAGAGGAAGATACCAGTTGAGTATATGACCAAGGGTGGGAGCGGAGGGCACCTATTCCCTCAATGTTACTCCTCATAAGATAACGATCAAACTTCAAACTGGTAAGTTAATCTTACTATTTTACTTCGGAGTCACGTGAGTGACTACGTGAAGATTTTAAAGCTCTGTGATTCCATGCCGTGGAAACGAGTCCATGCATCACATCTGCCTTGATTATGGGGAGAATAGTGTTAACATCATTAGACATCAATACGATATTGAAAAAACAACGATAAATTTATTAACACCAAATTATAGCCCCTATTTATGGGGTAAAATTATATTACAGAACTTAAAATTGTTTCTGCAAATGTTCCAGGTTCAATTGCTGGTTTGTTATAAAATCGTTGGAAAGTTTTCTCCGTTGACCATCCTGCTGTCTTGAGGATTTGGTCCATAGGAACATCCAACCATAGCTGCCGATGTAGCTGCAGCCCTGGTGGAGTGAGATTTAAAAATGTTAGTGTCTACTCCAGCCATTATTAGGACCTGTTTTAACCATCTCAAGATGGTCTGGACTGTCACTTTTTTGTGTGGCTGTTTGTAGCTGATTAAAAGTGCCATTTCTTTGCCTCTGATGATCTTAGTATACTCCATATATAAAGCAAGTGTGTTACAATACAGAGTCGATCATCTGTCAGGTAGGCCCTGAATTCTATTTTTAGGCCTGCTGACCCCTGTCTGTTCTGTTTGACTAATTCATTGATGTGAAAAGTTAAATTTCCAGATGAAATAGTCATGTTGTCCAGCCTTAGTTTCTGTAGCGACTGGACCCTTTGTGCCGTGACCAAGGCCATCAGCATGACTGTTTTCATAGTCAGTTTCTGTAGGAACAGAGCTGTAGACGGAGACCAGTTTCTTAACATGGTCAGTACTATGCTCACATCCCATATTTGGGAGTACCTGGTTCTTGGGGGATTAACATTAAAAATGCCCCTCATGAGTTTAGTTACCAGGGGGTGTGTCCCAACAGAATGCCGCTCTGTTCCTTGCCACAGGTATGTTGACAGAGCACTTCTGGCGCAGTTGATGGCACTATAACTGAGCCCCTCATCGTAATGGAGGCTTGCCAGGAATTCCAGAACAGACGGGATGTTCATAGATCTGAGGGTGATGTTATTGTTGTGAAAGTACATTTCCCATTTCTTGATGTACACCAAGTACTGTTTATTGGTGGACTGTCTGTGGGCCGCTGAAATCATATCCACTGTTCGGTCCGTCAGTCCCAGGTGTAGTAGAGGTGCTTTCAAACTCTACAAATTAATAGGTTGATATAATTATGACATGGGTGACTTTCCCTTGTTACGGGATGAACCAGCAAATTAGGTCTATGATGGATGGTGATGCATGGTTCTAATACCATGTCGAGTATCACCGGGAACCATGGTTGAGTAGGCCAATCGGGTACTATCAAAATACCAGACGCAGAGTCTTGCTGTATTTTCCTTAATACCCGACTGATGAGGCAGAAAGGAGGGAATGCATCAATAAACAATTTCCCCCAATGCAGCGAAAATGCATCTGTTGCCGCTGCCTCAGGGTGTGCTGATAATGATTGGATTGGAACAATGCCTGATGTTATCTTTCCACCATTTTAGTCCCATTATGGCCTCTGATGGGAGCTTCATTGGTCTGTCAAAATGACCACCATTCATTTTTAGTGCTCGTATTTTAGCCCTCTGTAAATTTCGATAATGTAATGGTCTGAATTGTGTGGCTGGAAACGCAGCTACTATTTTGCCAATTATTCTTGCTACCAGTCTGATGGATGGTTTAGTGATGTCAATGATTTTGCTGCAAGCCTCTATTAAGGCTGTAACCTTTTCTTTCGGCAAAGTCACTGATATGTGAACTGAGTTAATGGTGAACCCCAGATAATCCATTGTAGTTGAATGCGTTAATTCGTTAATTTAGATTTAACTTTTAAATAACATCTGTGGTCACCTCTGATGGGCACTGTATAGTAAGCATCTTTTAAATCGATGCTTGCCATGTAGTAACCTTTGGAAATCAATTGCTTAGTAGTAACAAAGGTTTCCATCTTGAAATGAATATATTGTACGAAAGTATTCAAATTAGTCAAATCTATGATGATGCGGCAACCACCATCTTTCTTGTTTTTGATAAAGATATTGGGCACGAATTCCTGTGATTCGTGTTGGGTTTTCTCAATTACTCCTTTTTTATAAAGCCTCTGTAGTTCAGCGTGTGCTTTTGATTTTTCTTTGCCTGTAAGCACGAACATTCGGTTCGTAGTTAACTTATTCCATGCATCCAGATAGAAGTGTAATCTCCCACCAACTTCCATGCTCCCTTCAATTTGTAAGGAACCAGACCCACCAGTGGTAGGTTTATTACTTTTTCGGTATCCTCCGAGGACGTTGAGGCGCCGGTTTCTAGGTCTGTAGTTGGGTCGGTGTTGAGGGTTTGCGCATTTTCCAGGAAGGCCGGTCTGGGCCATGGCCTAAAAAAGACCGATGTTGAGTGTACCTGGCCTTCGAGCTTTCACCAGTTTGTCTTGGCCGACTGGTGGGCGCGTAGGGGTGTTGTTTCTGGCCGAAGTAGTTTTTAGACGTTGCTTTAATGAACCCCAGGGTTTTAGCCTCTTCGTTAAGTTCTTTTACCTGTTTGGATAAGTCACCTCCAAATAGTAATATTGGTGGTTTGGAGGTTCCAGGTTTGCACAGGCCTGCAAATCTGGGGTCTAAAGCCGGTTGGATGGCACTCTTCCTAATACTATTTAACTCGTATTGGGAGTAGCAAAATAAAGCCAGTGCATCCTGGTGATCTTGTGTCATGTCTTTTTCGTTGATTGTGCGGGCGAAAGCCGTAATTTCCGCTGTTAGGACTTTCAGAACTTTTTGTAGTTTCAAGTCCCTGGCTCTGATTGATGCTCCGACATGTTTCCAAATACACTGGTTGACACTGGGAACATTCAGTGATTTGCAGTTCCTTGGTGGTAAGTGTCTTGCTGTGGTGTCCAGTAATGCCTGTCCTTGTAGCTGATTGAATGACATGTAGTAGATACTTGCAGCTATTTTAGGTTCCAGGTTTTGGCCAGTTTGGTCGGGTTGAATGAACTGGGACACCATATCCAATAGGTTTTGTTGCACCCCATGCACACTAGGAGTATGTTCTGCACACCGCTCTTTAGGGTCAGCCCAGAATTGACCCCCTGTACTCCCCTCTGATGAGGGAGAAACACTGTGCAACCCTACAAGAGGTACTGCTGTAGGACTTACTAGCTGCCCACTGTGACTAGTCTCCATCTCCCGGAGCCTGCCACTTTGGAGTATTTGCTCCAACAGCCGCTCCAACTGGCTCCTATGCTCTCGGGCACTGGCCACTCGCGGCTGCTCCTGTTCCTCAAGCCGCTCCAACCGGCTCCAATGCTCTCGGGCACTGGCCGCTCGCGGCTGCTCCTGAAGCCGCTCCAACCGGCCCCAATGCTCACGGGCACTGGCCGTTCGCGGCTGTTCAAAGTCGGACTCATCGGAGTCAACGACTCTGTCAGTTTTTTGCTTCGTTTTACCGCCCGGCCGTGGTGTTGATTTGGCCGGTGCGGGAGCGAAGTCGGGAACGGCTGTTCCCATTACGGGAGATTGGTGTGCCGTTGGCTGCTGCTGGCTGCCCGCAACTCCGCGGTTCTCCCCCGCCGGCTTTTTCGCAGCCTTCTTGTTTCTCTTGGATCTGTCCATGCCTCCACCTGTGATAAAGTAAGTGGAAAGAACGCAGTCTCCTTACCTGCTGTTCCCGGCTTTTAAATTCTGCCGCTAAGGGGAACGTCCTTCCCCCCTGCTGTGACTTGTTGCAATGCGTGTAGCGATATGACACGCGTGCGTCCTGGCGGGGTTCTTCACGAAGTAAAACTCACGTGACTCCGAAGTAAAATCTATCTATCTCTGCCTTAAAAATATCCATTGACTTGTCCTTCACAGCCTTCTGTGGCAAAGAAGTCCACAGATTCACCACCCTTGGACTAAAGAAATTCCTGCTCATCTCCTTCCTAAAGGAACGTCTAATTCTGAGGCTATGACCTCTAGTCCTAGACTCTCCCACTAGTGGAAACATCCTCTCTATATCCATTCTATCCTAGCCTTTCACTATTCTGTATGTTTCAATGAGGTTCCCCTCATTCTTCTGAACTCCAGCAAGTACAGCCCAGTGCCATCAAACAGTCAAACATTAACCCACTCATTCCTGGGATATTTCTTGTAAACCTCCTCTGGACCCTCTCCAGAGCCAGCACATCCTTCCTCAGATACGGTGCCCAAAATGTCTGTGTTTCTGCAGTAATGAAGTTAAGCAAAACATCAATTAACTTTTTACTCAGACTGTTCCCTTTTCCGAAAATTTTGGGGTAAAATAAAAAATTTTCCTGATTGGATAACTAGCACCTTTCTTTCGCCCGAGAGAGCAAGGGTACACCAACACAGTTGCGATAAATTGTATGGGATTCTGTGTTGTCATTCTCAAATGTAGAAGGAACTAATTAAAATTCAAACTGTGAGATTTTGTCTGGTGTTGCATGGAATCTCTTCACAATTTTTCACTCTGCAACCTTAGCTGGTCATGACAAAAAGTACTGAGCTCCTGACAGCCCTCACTTACCATTTCTTATGGTGAAATGAGGGAACAAATCATGAGGTGAACTGATGACAAGATGCAACAATTAGAAACATAGAAAATAAGTGCAGGAGGAGGCCATTCGTCCCTTCGTGCCAGCACCGACATTCATTTTGATCATGGCTGATCGTCCACTATCAATAACCCGTGCCTGCTTTCTCCCCATATCCCTTGACTCCACTAGCCCCTAGAGCTCTATCTAACTCTCTCTTAAATCCATCCAGTGACTTGGCCTCCACTGCCCTCTGTGGCAGGGAATTCCATAAATTCACAACTCTCTGGGTGCGGAAGTGGCGGTGCTGTTGAACGGCTGCGGCTCGCCTGCAGTCCATCTGTTTTAACTTTTTGTTGTTGTTTTTTTTGTCTTGTTTTAGTCAGATTTTAGTTATTAGGTTGTGTTATGTGCGTGGGGAGGGGGGGGTGAAACATGGTTTTCTGTCACTCCCTTCGGGGGAATGCGACTCTTTCTGTCGTATCCCCCCTTCTCTGCCTCCGTCTGCACTGAGGCCTAATGGCGAAGCTGGCGGCCTCCAACTGCGACCAACCTCGAGGCTCCAGAGGCAGAGCCAGCCAGGACTTACAATGCGAGGCTGGCCGAATTCGGAGCTGTGGTGGCGTTCCGGCATTCCGGTGGCAACAGCACGACTCGGGGCTGAGACGGCGCTCCGATGGCAGCGGCACGACTCGGGGCTGAAATGGTGCTCCAGTGAGGGCGGCCCGACTTGAGGCTGAGGCGGTGCTCCGGTGGTTGAGGCGGTGTTCCGGCGGCGGCGACCTGAATCCGGGGCTCAGCCGCGGGCCAGTGTACGACATCGTTGGGAGCTCGCAGGTCACAGGTTGGTGCCTGTTTTTCCGGAGCTCCCGCGGCAACAGTTGCGTCCGCTGGACTGGAGGGGCGACATCTTGGCAGCTTCGACCACCCCGGGCCGCGGAGCTCGGTTGAGCCGCGGGACTGACTTACCATCGCCCGGTGGAGTAACAACATCGGAGGCCTAGATCGCCTCAGCGCAGAGGGAGAATAAGGAGGGGAAGAGACAGAGACTTTAAGACTTTTGCCTCCATCACAGTGAGAAGGTGCCTGGTGAGCTCACTGTGGTGGATGTTAATTTGTGTTTATTGTGTGTTTTGTTATTTATTATTATTATATGTATGACTGCAGTCAACGAAATGTCGTTCAGACCGAAAGGTCTGAATGACAAATAAAGGAATCTAATCTAATCTAATACATTCATTCTTACCTCAGTCTTAAATGACCTCCCCTTTATTCTAAGAGTGTGGCCCCTGGTTCTGGACTCGCCCAACATTGGGAACATTTTTCCTGCATCTAGCTTGTCCAGCCTTTTATAGTTTTATACGTTTCTATAAGATCCCCCTCATCCTTCTAAACTCCAGTGAGTACAAGCCTAGTCTTTTCAATCTTTCCTCATATGACAGTCCCGTCATCCTAGGGATTAATCTCATGAACCTATGCTGCACTGCCTCAATCACAAGGATGTCCTGCCTCAAATTAGGAGACTAAAACTGTACACAATACTCCAGATGTGGTCTCACCAGAGCCCTATACAACTGCAGAAGAACCTCTTTACTCCTATACTGAAATCCTCGTTATGAAGGCCATAATTTCATTAGCTTTCTTCACTGCTTGCTGTACCTGTAAGCCAACTTTCAGTGACCAATGTACAAGGACGCCCAGGTCTCGCTGCACCTCCCCCTTATCTAACCTAACCCCATTGAGATAATAATCTGCCCCCTTGTTTTGGCCACCAAAGTGGATAACCTCACATTTATCTATATTATACTGCATCTGCCACGCATCTGCCCACTCACTCAACCTGTCCAGGTCACCCTGCAACCTCCTAACATCCTCTTCACAGTTCACACTGCCACCCAACATTGTGCCATCTGCAAACTTGCTAGTGTTGCTCCTAATTCCCTCTTCCAAATCATTAATATATATGGTGAACAGTTGCGGACCCAACACCGAGCCTTGCGACACTCCACTCGCCACTGCCTGACATTCTGAAAAGGACCCGTTCACTCCTACTCTTTGCTTCAGGTCTGCCAACCAATTTTCTATCCATTTCAACACCCTACCCCCAATACCATGTGCTCTAATTTTAGTCACCAGTCTCCCATGCGGGACCTTATCAAAGGCTTTCTGAAAGTCTAGATACACTACATCCACTGGCACCCCTTCATCCATTTTACTTGTCCCATCCTCAAAAAATTCCAGAAGATTAGTCAAGTATGATTTCCCTTTCATAAATCCATGTTGACTTTGACTAATCCGTTTACTGCTATTTAAATGCCCCATTATTACCTCTTTAATAATTGACTCCAGCATCTTTCCCACCACCGAAGTCAGGCTAACTGGTCTGTAATTCTCCGTTTTCTCTCTCGCTCCTTTCTTGAAAAGTGGGATAACATTAGCTATCCTCCAATCCACAGGAACTAATCCTGAATCTATTGAACATTGGAAAATGATCTCCAATGCGTCCACTATTTCTAGAGCCATCTCCCCGAGGACCCTGGGATGCAGACCATCAGGTCCAAGGGATTTATCATCCTTCAGTCCCATTAGCCTCCTCAATACTATTTCTCGCCTAATGAAAATTTCTTTCAGTTCCTCTACCCCCTTAAATCCTCTGTCCTCCAGTACATCTGGGAGATTGTTTGTGTCTTCCTTAGTGAAGACAGATCCGAAGTACCTATTCAACTCTTCTGCCATTTCCTTGTTGCCCATAATAATTTCACTCGTGTCCGCCTTCAAGGGACCCACATTTGACTTTGCTACTCTTTTTCCCTTAACATATCTAAATAAGCTTTTACTATCCTTCTTTATATTCCTGGCCAGCTTCCCTTCATACTTCATCTTTTCAGCCCGTACTGCCCTTATTGGCATCATCAGCCACGGCAGAACCCACAGAACGAGAGTGGAAGTAATTCCATGGGACTGCCTAAAGAGGCAGCTATGTTTCAGATCAATTTAATTGAACTTAAATGTGCGATGCCTACAGAAATGATCTGTGATAATTTTATTATCTCTATTATTCACAAGGCTCAGAAGAGGATTGATTGATTTCCCATCAAAAATGTTTTGATGGAAGATGGTTGATTGGAAGTTGTGTAAAGTCACAGAGGTGATGGGTGGGGTCGGGGGTGTATAGGGTGAAGATTTAATAGGAACCTGAAGGGTAACTTTTATTTTTACACAAAGGGTGCTGGGTTTAGGAACAAGCTGCCAGAGGAGGTTTTTGAGGCACGTACTATTACAATGTTTTAAAGACATTTGGACAGGAACCTGGATCAGATGGGTTTAGAAGGATATGGGCCAAATGCAGGCAGGTGGGACTAGTGTGGATGGGGCATGTTGGTCAGCACGGGCAAGTTGGGCTAAGGGCCAGTGTCCATGCTGGCTGACAGTTAAAGGGTAAATGGGTTTCAATATTCTATTCCATTTTTACACCCAGAATTACAGAGATCCTTTGAAGACAGAGGTATTTAGTGATAATCTGGTAGACCTGGTGAAGAATTAAACTAAAAATGTTAAACCATCTTGTCTTTTTCACATACTGACAACCTGCTTGACAGCTTATCATTCATCCTTTAGATTCTACATAACAAAATTATTTTTCCTGGAAATCTAGGTGCTCTGGAATAATACACTATTTTTTTTCATGGATGCAATCAGCCCAATAATCACTCAACTATGTGCATTTATTGATTTTATTTTTCAGCTCATCGAGCAGTGAAATTATTCTTTGACCTTGCAGAACAAATGTAGGATCATGTAAAGGCAGAGGTTTTATTAAAAGCCACTGATTTAGTGATTCAGAAAACCCTTTGATGTGTCAATGCCTTGGGGGTGAATTAGCCAGTGAACAGCCTTTTGTTGTGTCATCTATTCAGCTATCCATGCTGTAATATAAAATGCACCTTTATCTTACAAGGAAACAATGAGGAAAATGACTGTACAGTACCGTATCAACAATTCAAATGCAAATATCAGGTGCCGCATTTGTCTGTAACTCTTTAGTTGGCTTAAAAGGTTTTCTTTGCACTTTGCTTTCACAAAAGTGACATCTTCATTTAGTTTTGAGTGCAAAGCCGTTGGAACTACACAAATGTTACAATGTTTTGCTTCAGTATTTAGTTCACACGAGAGCGATAAAATAACGTACACGTTGCATACTTTTGTAATGCAATATGTGTCTCACATATACTCTGAAACAAATATTCAATAATTGAGTTATCTGTGAGGCCTATGTTGAAAGTGGATGGATAGTTTATTCATGAGGAACTTTAATATTTAAAATATTGATAGGAACGCTGATGACATAACCTGGATCTTGCAAAGATCTAGACTCAACTAGGAGGTAGAGATACCAGTCTTTTTCAGATCATGTTTACTTGTCTCTTACAAAATCTGCAAATATTCAGTCGCACCTGAAACTGGGGGGGGGGGGTGTCCTCTTTTTTCAGAGAATGTCTTCTCTTCTGTGGTAAAAACAGCTTTAATTTGTGAGCATCTTGACATAATGAAACGTCAGAGTGCTCTACAGAAATTATTTTAACAGTTGTTTCAAAATGTATCTGTGATGTAGATAAAGAATTAAGATTACCAGGTCAATAAAGTAGGTTTTAAGGAATATCTTATAAGATAAATGTAAGGAAGAGGCACAGAAGAGCTTATGGGAAAGAATGCCATATTTGCATCAGACACAATTATCAATCGTGAATGATTAAAATTGAGGTTGGTAATAATTAACTTTGGAAAGCTGCAGAGATTTCAGGGGCAGCAGCATGAGAGCAATTTAGATTACCGTGAATAATTTAGACACTGTTCAAAAATAAGCCAAGACATATACTCAACACTGCTGTGATGGATCAATGTTGTAAGTTAGAATAAGGCTAACATGAATTTGTTTGGCTAAAGTTATGAAGGATAAAAGATGGGAAGCAAGGTGAGAATACATTGGGACTGTCATATTTAGAGATGTAATCCCAAATAGTGGCTATATTCCAACCACAGGAAGGCACAAACACATCTTAAATGAATCAGTAAATTAATAATAATACTATAGCAATAAATATTTTTGAAATTAACTTGTTTGTGGTTAGGGGTAAGATTAGTTGTTGTAAAGGTAAATTAAGAATATCAAATTCTATTTGTGTTAAAAGTTGCTCAAAAGATTTCAAACATGAAATGAAAACTTAGGTATTCAAGTATTCACAAAATTCACAAAAGGAGGAGCTGGAGGGAAAAAGAGCAACATCTTTTATCAGTGAGCTAAATTACTTGGAAAAGAGAGGGAGACATAAGCTTGATGCAATACCTTATTTGTTTGAATGGATAGTATTATGTGACTGGTCGTACATTGGGATTCTGGTGAACAAATGTAAATCCCACACAGACCTACTCAGTCGTGGCAAACATGCATTGGTAGCACTAATTTTCTTAAGAATTATGAAACATGGTAAACAATTATTCTTTTTACTAAATAACCAGAATAACTAACTTTTGATGGGGAAAAGTCAGATAATTTAACCCTGGATTAACCATCCCACACCATAAGGTTATGGATGTAAGTTAACAGCATATTGCAACATGGATCAAACACAGCACAATCCGTGAAAACGTTTGCACGGTCTTTGCCTATCGTGTAATATCGTCACTTTCTTTACATCTCCTGGTCTCTAATAACTTGCTTCATTAAATAAAATTCTGATTAGCAACAGTGGTTTATACATCTCATTGACACTGAATCCCAAGATGGTGAAGCATCCTGCTGAGATTGCATTTAACATGGAAAATTATACATTTGTTGGAGGCATCGTGAAGTAAAGTATCTTGTTGTACGTTCAGACGTGTTTGGGGAATGGGGCTTTCATGAGTAATTATCATCTGAACCACCTTTTCTCCTGAAGGTGTAAAAAATAGCTAGCCCCTGTGGAAAACCTTGTGTGATACTTTCATTCATATGTACAATAGTCTGAGGTGACTGAATTCTGACTTAGTAATCAATGCTCTGACATGCCTCAGCATAATTACTTGCAAATATAATGGGTGACCTTTTTCTTGGTACACAAAAAAGTACCAACCTTTTTTACATTTTAGGCAGATAGCCATAACATTTTCATGCCAAGTACATCTATCAAATAACTTATGCTATATACTTTGCACCGTGTCTGATCTGTTTCCAGTCAAGGAGACTTGATCGTGAAAGGCTTGGAACAAGTGAATGTGGAGAGGATGTTTCCCCTAGTGGGAGAGTCTAGGACCAGAGGCCATAGCCTCAAAATAAAAGGATGTACCTTTAGAAAGATGATGAGGAATTTCTTTAGTCAGAGGATGGTGAATCAGTGGCATTCATTACCAAAGACAGCTGTGGAAGCTGAGTCAATATTTTTCAGGTGGAGATTGACATATTCTTGATTAGTAAGGGTGTCAGGGGTTATGGGGAGAAGGCAGGAGAATGGGGTTGAGAAGCAAAGATAGATCAGCCATGATTGAATGGTGGAGTAGACTTGATGGGCCGAATGGCCTAATTCTGCTCCTTGAACTTATGACTCAGGCAACAGTTATTTATGCTTCTTCTGCCTTGCACATACCTCTACCTTTAATTCACTGCTTCCTTTTCTTGCACTTCCTACTTATAGCAAGATTAGCTGAGGATAATGTAGTTATAAAAGATGAAGAGTGTGACAGTAATAGCTTGCTGCCTCAAGATAGGGCTGCAGTATTATTTACTTTATGGACCTGTTTGAGGAAATCAGAAAAAAGATTTGGAAATAAAAGGAGATAAATTCTTGGAAATATTAAGGGGTTTGTACTGTGCACGTTACTGCATAATAAAATGCTAATAATTGTCCTATTTAACCAAATATTTTAGAAAATAATTACTTGAATTTGTTTCCTACTTTAATCTCCAGATAATGCATGAAGATTTAATATTACTGAAATCTCAGAAATGGCTTGCGTGGTGTCTGTGTAGAGTTGGCACGTTCTCCCTGTGACGGCATGGGTTTCCGCCCACATCCCAAAGACGCGTGGGTGTGTAGGTTAATTGGCCTCTGTAAATTGCCCTTAGAATGTAGGGAGTGGATGAGAAAGTGGGTAAATGGGTGGTCAATGGTTGGCATGGGCTCGGTGGGCCGAAAGGTCTGTTTCCGTTCTGTATCTCTAAACTCTAAATAATTTAGTCTGAGTGTTTGTGTGCAAGAGAGAACAGACCTATGCAATTTAAGCATTTAGAACATAGATCTACATAATTGCCTCAGTCTGGTAGCTAAAGTAGTTAATCAAATTAAGCTTTGTCCTAAAACTCAATTTGAGAGAATTATTCCTCAGAACCCAATTTTTTAAATCAATATTAGCATGTATGGATCCACATTAGTACCAGTCATAATAGCCCAGGGGAAAAATGTAACTTGTAACAATTTTAGTTTTTGCAATTTGAAAGCAATCACAAATTCCACAGGCTCCCACAGAGAGTTGCGTGTCTGTGGAATTCTCTGCCTTAGAGGACTCAGTGCAGGCTGGTTCTCTGGATGCTTTCAAGAGAGAGTTAGATAGAGCTCTTAAAGATAACGGAGTCAAGGGATATGGGGAGGAGGCAGGATTGTGGATGATCAGCCATGATCACATTAAATGGCGGTGCTGGCTCAAAAGGCCGAATGGTCTACTCCTGCATCTATTGTTTAATTTTAATAATCGTGAAACTGAAAAAACATGCTCAGGAAATATCTGAAGAAGTAAAATGAGAGTATCATGAAGGATTTTTGAAAAAATAAATTGAAACATGATCAAGTTGATTTTTCTTCGGCTCACAACTTTATAACAGCAGGAAGATATTAGGCCAGATCATCACTCCTTATCCCAATCCTGTAGGTATCAATCAATATGTGTGCAGAACAGGATTGGACATGTTGTGATGCCTGTACAGGGGAATCATCATGCAGCATTTAATTTCGGTACTTCACATTAGGAATGGCAAGTTTGATGAAAAATTAGACAGCTATTGGCACCTGCGAAATCATTTGTAGTGTGAATTGTTGCCTTTTAGAGGATGTAAGCAAAACATAAATTAAAATTATATTTCATGATATACCTGTTACATTTTTTAATCTAATTATCGATAATTAGATAAAAACCATGAATTAAAAATTACCATGGTAGGCCTTGTTTGTGGCTGTTGTGCCTGGGGTTGAGGTTGAGGTTGAGGCTGTTGTTGCCCGACTGGTTGCTGAACTGTCTGTTGCTGCTGTGCCTGTTGTGGTGGCGGCTGCTGCTGTGGTGGCTGCTGTGGCTGCTGCTGTGGAGGCTGCTGCTGTGGTTGCTGCTGTGGTTGCTGCTGTTTTTGTTGTTGTGGCTGCTGCTGCTGCTGCTGGGTTTGCCGTGGCTCTTGTTGCGGAGCCCGTGCTTGCTGCTGCTGCTGCTGCTGCTGCTGCTGCGGCTGCTGCTGCTGAGGCTGCTGCTGC
Source organism: Leucoraja erinaceus (assembly GCF_028641065.1). Lineage (NCBI taxonomy): Eukaryota > Metazoa > Chordata > Chondrichthyes > Rajiformes > Rajidae > Leucoraja > Leucoraja erinaceus. The sequence continues at coordinate 15,980,955 of NC_073392.1, read as the reverse complement.
TGAGGCTGCTGCTGCTGAGGCTGCCGTGCCCGTTGCTGTGGCTGAGGTTGGCGCTGTTGCTGTTGTTGTGGCTGTACTTGTGATGGTGACTGCACTTGGGATGGTTGAGGCTGTCGGGCTTGTGACGCTGACTGCCGCGCCGGCTGCTGTGAATGATTTTGCCGTGCTGGAGGAGGCTGACTGTGCTGGGTCCGTGCTTGCTGTTGGGGGGATGGAGATTCTGCCTGTTTTCTGGTTAACTGTTGCTGTTGCTGCGAGTGCTTCTGGGCTCGTGGCGGCTCGGCATCCACGTGGTGCCCGGAAGATGATCGAGGCTGGGTCCATTCTGCAGAACCAAGGTGAGCGTCTCGTTGCGATCTCTGCTCCGATTGTTGGCTTCTTTTCGGCAAAGACTGTTGAGAATATTGCCGGGATTCTTGGCGAAATTGCTCTTTTGCATGCTGCCTCGATGACTTTCGAGATGGTTCTTCAACTGCATGGCGTGACGAATGGCGGGCAGGCTCCCCGTACTGATATGCAGACTGCTTCTGGTGCTCCTTCGAGGAATAGCGTGACTGTGAACGATCTGCCGAGTGCCATGAGTCTTCTGTTGGCTCATCATAGTCACGCCGTGGATGGGTTCGGTAGCCACGTCTCTGTGACGAAGACTGTCCACCGTAATGCCTAGAACGCTCCCTTGGCTTCTCAAACCAGTCTGTCTCCTCTTGGCCCAAGTGATAGGCTTCAAAAATGAAAAACATATTACAGTCATTTGTTCTCCTGTTGTGCCTATGGTAGCAAGACTGTAGCCATGCAATGATTCAATGCAGGCAGCTTATCACATGCAGCCAGCGGGTCCCAGGATAAGATACTTGACACACTACATAACCCCACAAAACACATCACTGACCATACATACCACCAATAGAAACAATGAATTGTGTAGCATGCTAACGTTAAAACAAAAGTGCATAGAAATAAATAAAGGCACATGCCAGTCATTTAGGCATTAAATGAAAGACTTAAGTCTTTTAGACATGCAGATATTTACACTGTTGATGTTTCTTTTTGATGAAAACTTTGCATTGGCCATGCTTTCTAAATGATCTTTGTTAAGATGATGTGATCACCAATGATATTCTTTACCTTCGCTGTCAGACACAGCACAGTGCATATCATCCATGACATAACCGTCATCCTCTCTGTAAGTATGGCTACGTGATGTCTCTTTTCCATCCTGCACATCAGGCAGGGAGTGGCTAGAGCCAAACTGAGATCGGCTGTCAACAACGTTTGGTGGGAGTGGTTCTCTAGAGTGTCTTGCATTCATCTGACTTCCCACAGGACTCAAAGGACCTTCGTCTTGGGATGCTTGAGCTCTTATCGGACAACGTCGACTATGGCCCATTCCTGCCTTTTGAGACCGTTCCATTGCATCCCTTTCATAAGATTTACTTCGAGGACTAGCAGCTTCTCTTCCAGACTTATCCATTCCATACATTGAGGAAGACCTTGATCTGTTGCCGTTGTTGTAGCCTCTCTCAGAATCCTGCAGCGATTCTCTGCTGCCATGACCAGTATATCTCTGATGTTCATAAATATTCTTCTTGAGACCGTATGTTATCTCATCTTGAAGCTTCTGTGCCTTCAGTATTACAGTGTTCCCTGTTGCTGATGTTGTAGGATACGAAGCAAAATCAGATTCTACGTCCTTAGCTTCCTCTATCGGTGAAAACTTGGAGATTTTCTGTTCTATATTTTGTTTTCTGTGTTTGCTGCGTTTGGTTGACACCACGGCGGGAGCTTGCTGCTTCGATGGATGCTTTTGTGAGCCATAAGAAGAATTGTGCTTGTCTGTTCGGGGGGAATGTTTATGATTGCTATCTGCATAGTAATAGGGCGATCCACCTGAGCTATTTGATATTCTGCCATGGCTATCTGAATTCCTTTGGTATCCATTCTTTCCTCGATGGTCTGCTACTTGGGGGTCATACATGTCTTCCTCTGAGTCATCACCAGCTTTATTGTATGCATGGGTTCTATTAGAATTGGTTGTCTCCATGAAGTCATTCTTTTCTTTTACATGTCTTGTATTATTAGGTTGAGGAGGTGGTTCTACTTTCTGAGTTTCCGTTGCTGAGGTATTCTCTTTGGTCAATTCACTTATATCATCAATCATAACATAATTGCGAGAAATATTGTGCTCTAGGTTTGCGTACAGGGAATCCACTGAATAGTTAGTTGAAGGACTTTCAATTGCACTTCCACTATCAGCAACTCTCAACTCTGTGTTCTTGTATTGGTCATAGTTGTTACTCACTGTTGTCGTTGTGTACACCTTCTCAGATGGAGCTGCAGAAATAATTACATTTGTGTTACCAATTACTTCATAATTGGTGGGTATCTTCTGTTCAAGATCAGCCAATGATGTCTGCCTTGGCTTCTGATGTTGTGTTGGGACGTTTGCCTGTGGCTGATACTGAGCAGGTTGGAAGGGACCTGGATTTGGATAGGTGGTATGAGTATTGTACTGGTTAGGTGTCTGAAATCCAACCATGTTCTGTAAATTACTGTCAGTCTGGTAGTTTGTGTTCTGCGGATATTGCTGTGGCTGAAAGGTGTTTTGAGAATGTAAAGTGGGATGAGACTGATAATTGTTTTGTGGTGGGTAAGTATTGGGAACTGCATAATGGAGTTGTTGATATCCTCCATGTTGATAGTTTGTCATACCCTGAGGAGTGACCTGTAATGGAGGATAATGAGATGTGGTTGGGTGCTGGGCTATTGAAAATTCAGAGTACTGATTAACTGGAGCAGTGTGAGGTCTAGCTACGACATTGTTGCTATTGTATGAAGACATTCTGACATTACTAACTTCACTGTCCGACATATAATCCCTGTCTTCCCCCAGACCCCGTACATAACCCATATCTCGCTTTGTTGGATCTTTGACAAAAGAGTCCTTCCTTCGATTGATTCCCAGCTCGATGTATCGTAGTTTTGCATCAATTTCTTTTTCCTCTTCATCAAGCTCTGCCTGTTTTTTTTGAAGTTTGTTTGATTCTTGCTCTACTTTTTCCAGTTCGTGACTGATATCCTTTAGGAGTTTATCACGAGTGATCTGGTCAGGTAGGGGTCCCCGTTTGCGAGGCAGTGAGGAACCAAATAACTGTGGATGAAGTGGTACACTACCATGCATAATTTCTTCAGGTGGGGGACTTGGAAGTGTTCTTTTCACTTTCTTCAGAGTGCTTTGCTGTAAGATTCCAATCTGAAATATGAAAGCGCAAATTTTCTGTACATCAAATCATGTTGACGTTAGCCATAAATTAATTACTTTAACCCATCCCCCCCCCCCCCTCACCCACCCATAAAAAAAAAAATTCAAATCAAAACCAATGTGGTTGCATTATCAAATTAGCAGAAACAGCATGCAACACACTACTTTTTCAGGCTGTGACTCCAAACATATACAAAATCGCATCTGCGACCAAAATAAAAATCAATACGTTTTCAGTGATAACGTAAAATGTTTTGGAGCATCTTTTCTTCTGTGATTAACTTTTTTAGAAATAAATCTTTGTGATTTCAACAACTATTTATTTATTTGGCAGCATTAATAACAATTTGAAATCTAAAATGAAAACACAATAAGCATATGTATAACATCGACTCTTCAGCCCTTTAGAACAAAGAAAGCAACATGAGACAGTCCTACATGAGTTTCTTTGCTCTCCAAAGCACTCCAAGCTGAAGATTCAATTTTAAGATAAAATTAGTGAGACTGGACAGTTTTTAAGATCATTAATGATCTACATTTTATTTAAATAATCTCTTTATGTAATTTATTGTAAACATTCAACTCACTTTGACATTCTCAAATTATTCTCATCACTCAAAGTTTAATTAATGCATCAGCATATTTCCCTCATATCATGTGATGCAATGCACCTTTGTAAATATTTTGGCTTCATGCAACTGAGAAAGAGAACATTTGAGCAGCCTCATCTCCAGTGAATGACATGAAAATTCAGCCGAGATTATTAATTCAGACCATCTGTGATGCTTTATCCATAAGCTAATGGAAACTAGCAAGGAACCCTTGACTGGAATTCTTTAATATTAATATTAGAAAGCAAACAAATTAAGAAAAAAATTATGTTGTAAAAGACTCACAATCCCAGGAATCTAAAAGGTGTTAAAAATAATTGTGTATTTTTTAGGAATAATCTTACACGGTTCTCTCCATCCAGAAATTGTGACTTTTTAAGATTGGAAAATTGCAAATGTAATTCCATTATTACAATGTGAAAGAACATCCAGAAATTATAGACCTGCTACTTTAAAAGCTGCTGTAAAAAGCTATTGGAACGTATAATTAAAAACATTGTGATTGCGCCCTTTGAGAAATTTCAGCTATTAGAGAGAGCTGTGATGGATTTGTAAAGGACTGTCATGATTCATGACTAATGAACAATTGAATTTCTGATAAAGTACCTCAAGTAGTAGTTACTAAAGTGCCGTCAGTTCTGGCTTACATAAATTTTCAAAAGCCATCCAATAAGTTCCATGTATGAAAATGTTAACTAAAATAAAGTTAATGGAATTGAATGCAAACTATTGATCTTGTTAATGGATTGATTTTTGTAGATGATAGGAGGCTTGACGAATATAATCAGACAGTATGGAAACGGGCCCACTTCAGCCCAACTCATCCATGCTGACCAGGATGCTCCATCTAAGCTAGTCCAATTTACCTCCATTTGACACATATTCGTCTGAACTTTTCCTATCCCCGTAACTGTCCAAGTGTCTTTTAAATGTTGTTATTATATCTGCCTCAACTACCTTTCTGGTAACTCATATCATATTCCTATCACACTTTGAATGAAAAAAATTGCCCCTCAGGTTCCTATTAAATCTTTTCCCTTCCACCTTAAACCTATGCACTCCAGTTCTTCATCACCCTACCCTGGGTAAAAGTGTTCATTCATGCTATCAATTCCCCGCATAATTTTATACATCTCAAGGATAACCCCTTAGCTCCTGCTAACTGAATGGTTAACTAAATGAGAATATTATGGACTCAAGCATTACCCCAGAGGCTTGTGCACAGTATTAGGCTGCAAGTACAGAGCAGTACTGAGAGGATGTTATGTTGTCAGAGATGACATTTTTCAGATGAATCACTTAACTTAGTCCCTTTTGGTTGCTCAGGTAGATCACAAGGCATGAATTTGAAGAAAGGCATAGGTGAATTATGTTTCTTTCAATCAAAATTATCAAAAATTGTGCATTGTCATATTGTTAGATTTGGGGACTTGTGTTCCATAAATTTGCAACATGTATTACAGCAGTGGAAAATACAGAATAGAAAATACCATGTTTTTTCTTTCCATTTAAAAAAAATTATCCAAGAAAAATTGGAAGAGGCATGATTTTAGCATGTTGAAAAAATTTCTTCGGTAATCTTTTTAGTGGGTTCTATCTTTTACTTATGTAGTTTTTCAACGTGATGTGATACGAATATGTGATTATACTAATTAATATGGATTGACGAGACACAAGGGTAACCATGTGAAAAATACTGAAGTAGATCATTAAGATCAATTATCTCTGGGTTAAGGGAAGGTTAGGGGAAGAAAACTGTCAATTTACAAAAATAAAATGTGGAGGAGGAGGAATAAAGTTTGCATTTAAGTAGAGCTCAGAATTATTGCACACATACAAGCTCCAATTTTGCAGTCAACAGCAAAACTGCAGCAGTATCCACAAAGAAAGGAGTCCTTCAATATCTAGCAATCTCATCCAGTTTCCAACGTCTATTGCTGTCAAGCATCAGCCAAAAGGATCCCTGTAGTCCAGCAGCAATAATGTAATCTGGCTGAATAAGCAGCCAAGTACATTGAATAATTCTCAGAAACAGCAAATGAGGAAGAATCACTTTTACTTATTTTATTTCACTATCTGTGAAATGTTTAAAGTTTTAAAGTGTGCATATTAGATTAGGAAAGAAATCAAAATATGCTTCTGAATCACAAAAGTCATAATTCATAATATGTTGATGTATTTAAGATTAATTATAATTCAGAATATATATTTTTAGTTTGCCACAGAGTTTACACACCACTATTTCTGGCTTAAAATGCCATAAAAATTTAAGAAGGATGTAATTCATTTTGTATCATGTAAATTTAAATCCATTTCCTGATTTTGACAACAGCAATAAAACAGTAAACAGTAAAATCTAAATGGTGTCGTTGGAAAAGGGGAAGTACAACGGAATCTGGAGGTCCTTGTTCATCAGTCAATGAAAGTAAGCATGCAGGTACAGCAGGCAGTAAAGAAAGCAAATGGCATGTTGGCCTTCATAACAAGAGGAGTATAGGATCTAAGAGATCCTTCTGCAGTTGTACAGGGCCCTAGTGAGATCACACATGGAGTATTGTGTGCAGTTTTGGTCCCCTAATTTGAGGAAGGACATTCTTACTATTGAGGGAGTGCAGCGTAGGTTTACAAGGTTAATTCCTGGGATGGCGGGACTGTCATAGGCTGAGAGAATGAAGCAGCTGGGCCTGTATACTCTGGAATTTAGAAGGATGAGAGGGAATCTTGTTGAAACATATACGATTATAAAGGGTTTGGACTCGCTAGAGGCAGGAAACATGTTCCCGATATTGGAGGAGTCCAGAACCAGGGGCCATAGTTCAAGAATAAGTGGTAAGCCATTTAGAACAGAGATGAGGAGACACTTTTTCACACAAAGAGTTGTGAGTCTGTGGAGTCAGAGGGTGGTGGAGCCGGTTCTCTGGATACTTTAGAGAGAGAGCTAGATAGGGCTCTTAAAGATAGCGGAGTCAGGGGACATGGGGAAAAGGCAGGAAAGGGGTACTGATTGGGGATGATCAGCCATGATCACATTGAATGACGGTGCTGGCTCGAAGGGCCAAATGGCCTACTCCTGCACCTATTGTCAATTGTAAAGCCTGCATATCTGGGGCAAGTCATCAACAGAAACTTTAGGATTTCCACATTAAGTTACATGTGCAGAAAACTTGAAGCTCCTATCAGTTTCAGGATATGATTATGGCAAACAAT